>NC_086110.1:715000-1315000 GCF_963921235.1 Mobula hypostoma | reverse complement strand
TCCAGAATTTGCTGGTATTTAATTGAATTCATTCTTCCCTCTACCAGTAAATGTTCCCAGTGCCACGGGCTGCAACACAAGCCCAAAGCATGATCGATCCACCCCCATGCTTAACAGTTGGAGAGGTGTTCTTTTCATGAAATTCTGTACCCTTTTTTCTCCAAGCATACCTTTGCTCATTGCGGCCAAAAAGTTCTATTCAAAAGGTTCAAAGGAACATCTAAACAAGCCTGATGCATTTTGGAAACAAGTCCTGTGGACTGATGAAGTTAAAATAGAAATAGGAAATTAAGAAGAAACATAGAAAACATAGAAAATAGGTGCAGGAGTAGGCTATTCGGCCCTTCGAGCCTGCACCGCCATTTATTATGATCATGGCTGATCATCCAACTCAGAACCCTGCACCAGCCTTCCCTCCATACCCCCTGATCCCCGTAGCCACAAGGGCCATATCTAACTCCCTCTTAAATATAGCCAATGAACTGGAATGAGAGAGGAGCTGGCCTAAATTGATTGGAAGAGAGTCCTATCAGGGACGATGGCACAGCAGCAATGGCTGGAGTTTTTGGTGCAGGATAGATATATCCCAAAGTAGAAGAGGTATTCTAAAGGCAGGAATGCGCAACCATGGCTGACGAGAGAAGTTAAAGTCAACATAAAAGTCAAAGAAGAGCATTTAATAAAGCAAAAATTAGTGGGAAGTTGGAGGATTGGGAAGCTTTCAAAAACCAACAGAAGACAAATAATAGTCATAAAGATGGATTACAAAGGTAAAGATAGAAGACAAAGATGGACTATGCAATAGTATTAAAGACCAAAAGTTTCTTCAGATATATAAAATATAAATGAGAGGCAAGAGTAAGAGTAGATATAGGACCACTGCAGAATGATGCTGAAGAATAGTAATGGGGACAAGGAAATAGACTAAATGAATAAGTATTTTGCATCAGCCTTCATTGAGGAAGACACTAGCAGTATGCGGAATTTTGCATGTGTCAAGAGGAAGAAGTGAGTGAAGTTGCCATTATTAGGGAGAAGGTGCTTGTGAAACTGAAAGGTCTGAAGGTAGATAAATCATCTGGACTAGATGGTCTACACCCAGGGTTCTGAAAGAACCCTGGCTGAAAAGATGTTGGAGGCATTAGCAGTGGTCTTTCAAGAATCAATGGATTCTGGCATGGTTTCAGAGGACGAGAAAATTGTTACTCAATTCTTCAAGAGGGAAGAGAGACAGAAGAAAGGAAATTATAGGCCAGTTAGTCTGACCTCAGTGGTTGGGAAGATGTTGGGGTCCATTGTTTGGGATGTGGTTTCGGGGTATTTGGAGGCACACGATAAAATAAGCCATAGTCAGCGTGGCTTCGATAAGGGGAAATCTTGCCTGACAAATCTGTTGGAATTCTTTGAAGAAATAACGAGCAGGATATAGACAACAGAAAATTGGTGGAAGTTGTGTACTTGGATTTTCAGAAGGCCTTTGATAAGATGCCACACATGAGGCTGCTTAACAAGTTAAGAGTGCATGGTATTTATTACAGGAAAGATACTAGTATGGATAAAGCATTGGCTGATTGGCAGAAGGTAAAGAACCACTAAGCACATCTTTCCCTTCACCCCGCCTTTCTGCTTTCCGCAGGGATCGCTCCCTACGTGACTCCCTTGTCCTTTCGTACCCCCATCCCTTCCCACCGATCTCCCTCCCGGCACTTATCCTTGTAAGTGGAACAAGTGCTACACATGCCCTGACACTTCCTCCCTCACCACCATTCAGGGCCCCAGACAGGCCTTCCAGGTGAGGTGACACTTCACCTGTGAGTCGGCCGGGGTAATATACTGCGTCCGGTGCTCCCGATGTGGCCTTCTATATATTGGTGAGACCCGGCGCAGACTGGGAGACCATTTCACTGAATACCTATGCTCTGTCCACCAGAGAAAGCAGGATCTCCCAGTGATCCTTTTAATTCCACGTCCCATTCCAATTCTGATATATCTATCCACGGCCTCCTCTACTGTCAAGATGAAGCCACACTCAGATTGGAGAAACAACACCTTATATTCCATCTGGGTAGCCTCCAACCTGATGGCATGAACATTGACTTCTCTAACTTCCGCTAATGCCCCACCTCCCCCTTGTACCCCATCCATTATTTATTTATATACACATTCTTTCTCTCTCTCTCTCTCCTTTTTCTCCCTCTGTCCCTCTGACTATACCCCTTGCCCATCCTCTGGTGTTTTCTCCCCCCTTCCCCCTTTTCCTTCTCCATGGGCCTCCTGTCCCATGATCCTCTCATATCTCTTTTGCCAATCAACTGTCCAGCTCTTGGCTGCATCCCTCCCCCTCCTGTCTTCTCCTATCATTTCGGAACTCCCCTCCCCTCCCACTTTCAAATCTCTTACTAGCTCTTCATTCAGTTAGTCCTGACAAAGGGTCTCGACCCGAAACGTCGATTGTACCTCTTCCTAGAGATGCTGCCTGGCCTGCTGTGTTCACCAGCAATTTTGATGTGTGTTGCTTGAATTTCCAGCATCTGCAGAATTCCTCGTGTTTACGTTTTTAGAAAAGCAAATGGAATGTTAGCATTGATTTTGAGGGGGCTAAAATATAAAAGCAAGGGTATAATATGTAATGTTAAGGATTTATATGGTGTTGGTGAGCCCTCACTTGGAGTACAGTATTGTGAACTGTTTTGGGCCCCGTATCTAAAAAGGGATGTGCTGATGTGTCCCGTCATTCACCATTAATGTCCTCCCCCATTTGACTTTTCAAAAGTCATCACCCCACAACTTGTGGAGATTATATTTCCGTCTGTGGATGGTTTGTTCAACTTGCTATCTGATCATATCCTGTTTTAGATGAACTTCCATGCAATTCACATCTCCAATGAGTTTCATGTCATCTTGAAACATACTAATCATACTGCTTACATTCTCACTTAAGTTGTTAATATTTATCACAAACAGAAGCTGTCCCGGAATCCATCACTACAGTATACTAAGACTCATAAACTAATCAGAAAACCACTGCCTTTTATCTCCAATCATCAAGACAATTTTGGATCCAATTAATCAGCTATTACACAATTCCTTATGCCTTTACATGTAGCAGCCAACCATGAGGGACCTTATCAAATGCCTCAATGAAAAGTACTTAGCGGTACCCTTGGAAAAGCTTTAAGTACACCCCATCCTCAAAGAAGGAGTTGATGACATAATCCATACACCTCTAAAAATCAGATATAATTTCTGATTTACATGGCATGCTGAATTAAGTCCCAGACCCACAGTAGATAGAACTTTGAAAAGTACTGTACAGCAATAGGCCCTTTGGCTGAGCATAAAGCCAAATTAAGCTAATGTCTTCTGCATGCACATAATCCATAGTGATGCTAATATTTCTCACACCATTCTCAGTTATTACCTTGTATGTCTCATCCATTCCTGGATGTATGCTGATACACCTCATATACTCCTCAGTAATACTCTGAGCTGTCGGACTTTCCTCAAACATTTCATATCCCTCTGTTTGGCAACCAGAGCATATTTAAGTGAGATAGAGCAAACACATGAATCTCAGCTTTTTAAGATCTTCTTGTGTTTTAGCCAATGAGCACATTTCCTCTGCTGAAGGGACAGATCTGGTGAGAAATGATGAGGAATGTGAAGGGAACCATCTGTCTGAGAAGGAAAGGACTAGGGTCATGGAGGTAAATGCCGTCAGTTCCACAGAACATCAGGAGAAAGCCAAAAACTTGGAGCCAAGGTGAGGCACTTTTACTATTAAGTCAGAGATATTGTTTCTGTGGTTCAAAATGTATACAATGTGTTCCATTTTAATATTAAAAGCTTTTTGATGGCTTGTTTTTTTGGTTACATTTTATCCATAAAATGTACATTTCTCAAGGTTTGAAAGAGGCATCCAAATGGTCGTATTTTCCTGTATTTTTCTTTTGGCCTTGCAAACTATCATATTTCTTTAAATATTTATTTAAATCAGTTTTCTAAGTTACAGTTGTATAGCAAAGGAGGATGAAGTGAGATGTATTTTGAAATTTAGACAAGTCACCTTAGTAAATGTAACTGGCCATAATGCCTTGCTGCAAGCTCTCACTAATGTTCAGACATGACTTAAAAAAAATAGCAAGTAACATTCGCTCCACAAAGATTCCAGGTAATGGCTATCTTCAACATGAGAGAGTCAAACCTCCGATTCTTACTGTTGAGTGGCGTTTTACTTACTGCTTTCTGTATCGTAAATATCCTATACAACACCGTTAATAAGAAATTCAACAGAAGAGGTCAAAGGTTTGGAACCTCACAGCAAGTAGCTCACATCCTGTCACCCAAGGCCTTTCCACCATCTACAACGAATGAGGAGATTAAAGGTATATACTCAACTTACCAAAATGAGTTCTGTGTCAAAAGCTCTCAAGTGTAAAAGAAGAAAGCAACCTGCTTTACTGAGAGACCATCAATCACCCTTAGTATCTATTCCCTCTACCACTGGTACATAGTGTCTATAAAATACACTGCTGTCATTGCCTTCGGCTCTTTCCCCAGATCTTGAATACCAAGGCGTATGAGTGCAACAGTATAAGTATGAGGGCTCCACAGGGGACTGTCTTGTCTCCCTTTCTCTCCATCATTTACACCTCGGACTTCAAGTACTGCACAGAGTCTTGTCATCTTCAGAGGTTTTCAGATGACTCTGCCTTAGTTGGATGCATCAGCAAGGGAGATGAGGCTGAGTACAGGGCTACGGTAGGAAACTTTGTCACATGGTGTGAGCAGAATTATCTGCAGCTTAATGTGAAAAAGACTAAGGAGCTGGTGGTAGACCTGAGGAGAGCTAAGGTACTGGTGACCCCTGTTTCCAACCAAGGGGTCAGTGTGGACATGGTGGAGGATTACAAATACCTGGGGATACGAATTGACAATAAACTGGATGGGTCAAAGAACACTGAGGCTATCTACAAGAAGGGTCAGAGCCGTCTCTATTTCCTGAAGAGACTGAGGTCCTTTAACATCTGCCGGACGATGCTGAGGATGTTCTACGAGTCTGTGGTGGCCAGTGCGATCATGTTTGCTGTTGTGTGCTGGGGCAGCAGGCTGAGGGTGGCAGACACCAGCAGAATCAACAAACTCATTCGTAAGGCCAGTGATGTTGTGGGGATGGAACTGGACTCTCTCACGGTGGTGTCTGAAAAGAGGATGCTGTCCAAGTTGCATGCCATCTTGGTCAATGTCTCCCATCCACTACATAATGTACTGGGTGGGCACAGGAGTACATTCAGCCAGAGACTCATTCCACTGAGATGCAGCACAGAGCGTCATAGGAAGTCATTCTTGCCTGTGGCCATCAAACTTTACAACTCCTCCCTTGGAGGGTCAGACACCCTGAGCCAATAGGCTGGTCCTGGACTTATTTCATAATTTTCTGGCATAATTTACATATTATTTAACTATTTATGATTCTATTACTATTTATTATTTATGGTGCAACTGTAACGAAAACCAATTTCCCCCCCAGATCAATAAAGTATGACTATGACTATATAAGTGCATGGAACACCATCAGTTTCAGGCCTCTCTTTGAAGACACACACCATTTTGACTTGGAAGTCAGTGGTTCTTCATATTTGCATGTTATGAATCTGAAAATCCTTACCCTTCAGCATTGTTGGAGTACTTACCTGTTGATGACAGTAATTGTTCAAGAACGCTCACCACCACCTCCCCAAGAGCAGTGAGCAATGGGTGATAAGTGGTGGCATTGCCTATAATGCCTAAGTCCTGATAGGAAATTGAGAAAAATATGCATGTAGCATCTCCAACTGAGGTGGTATGAATAACGGAGAAGAGTTACATTTAGTCACACGCACTGCTTACGTGTTTTACGAATCCTTTGTGGAGGGATGGCATTCTACTATCAACAACAATGAATCTGTCTTTGTATTATGACTTTGAAGAAATAAAACACCTTGGGACACTTTAAACAGTAGTTTTGTCAAACCAAATTTAACATAATACTGTGTTTGGGTAGATGAGTAAGCAGTTGGTCAATGAGTGGTTTGAAAAGAGTGAAGAGATAGAAAGGTGGTCAGATATAGGGATAGAAACATAGAGAGTATAGTTTTGTTATTTGTAAACATCGCCAATAAATGTGAGCAGACAAAGTCTGGGATTCCTAACTGAAGGAACCAAAACACTTTGGAGGTTGGGAAGAGCTTACAGAGAAAGGAAGTGGGATGAGCATGGGCCAATAATGAGAATTTGAAAACTGAATCATTGAGCAGGAGGCGATAGAAGTCACTGAACACAGGAGAAATGAAGGAACAAGACTTGGCACAAGTCATTTCTGAAGCATATGGCTTTGAAGAAGGTAGTATGAGGGAATCAGTGAGGGAACTATTGTAATTCTTGTCTGCAGGTAACAAATGAATCAAAACCCTGCAAATGCTGGAAATACTCAATAGGTCAGACATCACCTGTGGAAGGAAAAATATTTCAGATTGAAACTCCTCTTTAGAAAATGGAAAGAGAGGAAGATTAGTTAATTTTAAGTTGCCAAGAAGTGGGGGAAGGGATAGAAAGGCCAAAGGGAACACGTGTGATAGAGTGAGGAGAGAGTTTCCATGGGAAAAGTTGTGGGGGTAATGTAGTCGATAAGGGCAGTTTGAAGGTGATGGAACAAAGGAAGTGTAATATTCAGTGAAATGCTGGTTTGTAGGGCTTGCAGCAGATCAGATGGTGTAAGCGGAGACAGAGAGGCTGAGCCAATACCACTGCAAAATGACCAGTGAGAAAACAAAAAGCAAGTGAGTCACCAGAAGTTGTATCTTACAACATTGATTCTGAAAGACTGTAATGTGTCCAGACGGAAAATGGGTTGCTTTTTCTGAAATGGTTTTGGGCTTCATTAAAACTCTGCAGGAGATCACAGGCAGATGGATCAAAGTGGATGTGGGATGAAGAATGAAAGTAGTGTGCAATAGGAAGCTCAGGATCACTTCTGGCAACTGAATACAGATCCTGATTAAGGGTCTCAGCCCAGAATATTGACTGTTTACTCTTTTCCATAGAAGCTGCCTGACCTGCTGAGTTCCTCCAGCGTTTTGTGTGTGTGTGTGTGTGTGTGTTGCTTGTATTTCCAGCATTACACCAGACTGGTAGAAGTGCTACTTCACCTGGGAAGACTGTTTTGGATTTCTGTACAGTGGAAAGGGAACGGACATTTCTTGTAGTTATATGGGAAAATACTATGAGATGGAACTAGTTGTTGGCATTGGAGGAGATCTGGTGATGGAATTGAGTTACATTTAGGTAAAATGATCTGCTGAATATGGAGGCTGTGGGGTGGAAGTGAGGACCAGGAAACTCTATCCTACTTCTTTAGAGGTGAGGTGGTGAGAACAGAAGTACAGGAAATAAATGAAATATTCCACATGGGTTACTCTGGGGCGTCACAGTAGTGTAGTGGGTAGCGCAATGCTCTTACAGCTCAGGGCATTAGGGTTCGGAGTTCAATTTTGCGTCCTCTGTAAGGAGGTTTGAATGTTCTTCCCATGAGCATGTGGGTTTCCTCTAGATGCTCCAGTTTCCTCTGCAGTCCAAAGACATACTGGTTAATTGGTATTTGTTATGTGAGTCCTTAATAAAGACAAACTTGGCATGGGTTTACACTAGAACATTTTATTACGTGTCTGCTGTTCAGCACTGAGCACGTGTGATCTGCTCACCATCATAGCTTCCAGTTCTGGCTGAACCACTGGCATTGCCCACTGGGAATTGAAGTTCTTTATTATGCATACATAGTAACACATCTTCCCCCTTAAAAGAAAAACAAACACAGTACTATGTCCTCATAAACCTACAAGGAACAATAATCCTTTCCAACAAAAAAATCTACATTCGTAGATGGTTCCTTTTCTTTTTGAATTGTCAACTTCTATTGTAATGAGCAATGAGTCCCTTATCCACACAGCATCTTTCAATCAGTCTCAGGTTGTTTAATGATCCCTTTTGGTCTTACTAAACCTGTGAATCTGCTTCCACATTATACTCTTCAAATATGACATCTCCTGTGAAAGTTAGTGACTTAACACCAAACTCATTCTCTTTATTTAATTTCAAATTGACACTTAGTGTCATGTCAAGCACTTATCGCAGTCGTGCATCATGTCCTTACTTGGTGATGATGTCATCTATCATGGTCTTGACATTAGTGTGTCCTCAAAAATCATAGGGATGGATTTATGGAAGATTTCTGGTGTGGACAGAATCCAAATAAAGCAATATCTTCCCTATGGTGTGTTAAAAGTACATAGTCTCGTTCTTGCCTCATCGAGCTTCAGCTGCCAAAACCATAATAATGTGTCGAGCTTACTGAACCACTTGGCACCTGGGACAATAAAATGCTTTTCTTGATTGCTTCATTGAAATCTCTCGGGTCTAGACATATTTGAAATGCTCCATTTTTCTTTTGCATAATGACCAGTGAGCTCACCCAATCTGTTGGTTCTTCTATTTTCTGTTTGACATTTATCCATTCCATGCATGTTGGTTCTTGTTTAAGTTTGCCTCTCAGTGCAAATGTAACTTTCCTGCATGCACGGACAACAGGAGCCAGTCTCATTTATATGAATTTTGTGTACACCAGGTAATCATCTAAGCCTCTCAAAGACATCTGCGTGCTCTTCCATGAATTTTGGTTATATAAACTCTTTTCACAAAGTTGAGCTTTTCACATGCACTCAGACCTAATATTGGCTGTACTCTTTTCTACAATCAGTAGCTGTGCCTTTAGGTGTTGCTCCTTGTGCTTGAAGGTCACTGTACAGCTCCTTTCCCCTTCAAAGGAACATTCTCCCCAGTGTAGCCTTTTAACTTCACTGGGTAAATCTTGCCTTTTACTGTGAGAGTCTTGTAAACAACCATGAATAACAGATTCACCTGGGCTGTGATGTCAAGGTTGAATGGAATTGCTGTTTCATTCACAGTTACAACATTTCATTCTGTTTTACCAGTACCAGCAGTCTGTAGAGAATCCACAAAGACTTTCTCCATTTCCTCATCAACTACACGCACCTTTCTGTTGGTAGCCCCAGCTTCTCAGCACTTTGCAGAACGATGCTTCTTCCCACAATTATTGCAGGACTTCCCATAAGCAGGACATTTCTTTAGAATGTGGCTACCTCCACATTTGCTGTTCGAGCCTTCCTCTTTGCTTTTGCTGATGCTTTGGGAAACACTTTGCGCCCTGCTCTTCTGTTTTCATAACATGCACTGTTGTGTCTGCTCTGTGCACCTCCTTAGCTTGTGCTGCTGCCCTACGCATATTCATAGCCTCTTCCAGCTTCAAATCTTTTCCCCGCAACCTTCTTTCTCTAAGTCCATTATCTGAAGTACCGTGAACTATTCTGTCTCTAACTAGTGAGTTTCACAAATCTTCAAATTCACAGGACTTGGCTTGTGTAGCTCAGCTAAGTATTGGTCAAAGCTAACACCTGGTTTCTGGTCATGGGGAAAAAAAACATGATGTTTTTACTTGGGACAAAATACTCAAATTTTGTCATCAGAGTGTTCAATGTAAACGTCGTCTCATCAATTTGAAAGCTGTTATGGTGTCTAAAGCCCCTTCACCAATTACATGCAGAATAAAGACACTTACAGTTTTTCATCAGTCCCTCTCGCTCCATTAACTGCTAAGTGTATGTCAAATTGCGGTTTGAAGTGTTTCCAGTTATCAGTGAAACTGCTGGTAAACTGCAAAGGTGTGGGAGGACTTAGCTTATCCACAATGGGAATTCTTGGCCTCTCACCTAAATTTCTTGATGAATTTGGTGACTGCTGAATTTCAGGAACAATGTGCTCTCTTGCTTTGCTGGCCCGCTTCTCTTCGTCACTTGCTGTTAGCACCTTGTGTACTCACACAGTCTCTTTCTCAGTCATGCACGGTATTCATTTACTCTGTGTTTAGACATCACTCCAACTTCTGACACCATGTTATGTTTGTTCTTAATAAAGAGAAAATTGGCATGGGTTTAGACTAGAAGGCCTTGGTGAGACCACACCTGGAGTATTGTGTGCAGTTTTGGTCCCCTAATCTGAGGAAAGACATCTTTGCCATAGAGGGAGTACAAAGAAGGTTCACCAGATTGATTCCTGGGATGGCAGGTCTTTCATATGAAGAAAGACTGGATGAACTGGGCTTGTACTCGTTGGAATTTAGAAGATTGAGGGGGGATCTGATTGAAACGTATAAGATCCTAAAGGGATTGGACAGGCTAGATGCGGGAAGATTGTTCCCGATGTTGGGGAGGTCTAGAACGAGGGGTCACAGTTTGAGGATAGAGGGGAAGCCTTTTAGGACCGAGGTTAGGAAAAACTTCTTCACACAGAGAGTGGTGAATCTGTGGAATTCTCTGCCACAGCAAACTGTTGAGGCCAGTTCATTAGCTATGTTTAAAAGGAAGTTAGATATGGCCCTTGTGGCTACAGGGGTCAGGGGGTATGGAGGGAAGGCTGGGTTCTGAGTTGGATGATCAGCCATGATCATAATAAATGGCGGTGCAGGCTCGAAGGGCCGAATGGCCTACTCCTGCACCTATTTTCTATGTTTCTATGTTTCTAATATTTTATTACTGGACTGCTGTTCAGCACTGAGCATGTGCGACTAGTTTCCAGTTTTGGCTGAATTGCTTACATTGCCCACTGGGAAATGAAGTTGTTTATTATGCACACATAGTAAAGACAGAGAGGCATAGGTGGAGGTGTGACTTTATTGGTACGCGATGGAATGACATCTTTCAAAAGAGGTGACATAGGGACAGAGAATGTTGAATCTTTGTGGGTGGAGTTAAACTGCAAGGGTAAAAAAACCGTTATGGGAATCACATATAGGCCTCCAAAAAGCAGCCAAGATGTGGGGTTAAGATTGCAAAGAGCTGGAAAATGCATGCAATAAGGGTAATGTTACAATTGTAATAGGGGACTTCGACATGCAAGGGGATTGGGTAAATCAGGTTGGTGTTGGATCGTAAGAGAGGGAATTTGTTTAATGCACACAAGATGGCTTTATAGAGCAGCTTGTGGTTGAGCCTACTTGGGGAAAGGCTATTTTAGATTGGGTGTTGTGTAATAACCCAGATATTATTAGGGAGCTTAATGTAAAGGAACCCTTAGGTAGCAGTGATCATAATATTGAATTCATACTGCAATTTGTGAGGGAGAAGCATAAGTCATATGTATTAGTTTCACAGTAGAATAAAGGAAATTACAAAGAGGTATAACAGAGGAATTTCCCCAGATGGATTGGAGAAGGATACTAGTGGGGAGGATGAAGTTTCTGGGACTAGTTCACGAAGCACTGGATAGATATGTCCCACAGAAGAAGTTGTTCTCAAATGGTGGGAGTAGGCAACCATGGCTGACAAGGGATGTTAAGGACTGCATAAAAGCCAAGGAAAGGGCATATAATATAGCAGAAGTGAGTGGGAAGTTGGATGATTGGGAACTTTTTAAAATCCAACAAAAGGCAATTTAAAAAGAACTATAAGAAGGGAAAAATGAAGTATGAGAGCAAACTAGCCAATAATAAAAGTTTTGTTCAGTTATATAAAGAATGAAAGGGAACTGAGTTGATATTGGACCATTAGAAAATGGTTGGTGAGGTAGTAATGGGGACAACGAAATGGTCGATGAACTTAATAATTACTTTGCTTCAGTCTTTATCGTGGAAGGCACTAGCTATATGCCATGGAGCAGGAGTGAGTGCCATCCTATTACAAAGGAAAAAGTGCTAGGCAAACTGAAAGGTTTTAAGGTGCATAAGTCACCTGGACTGGATGAACTACATCCCAGAGTCCAGAAAGAGGTTGCTGCAGAGATAACAGATACATTGGTCATGATCTTTCAAGAATCACTTGATTCTGGCATGGTCTCGGAGGACTGGAAAATTGCAAATGTCACTCCACTATTTAAGAAGAGAGAAAGACAAAACAGAGGAAATTATAGGCCAGTTAGCCTAACCTCAGTGGTTGGGAAAGTGTTTATTAAGAATAAAGTTTTGGGGTACTAATGATCAAATAAGTCAAATGTCAGCATAGTTTCTGTGAAGGGAAATCTTGACTGAGAAATCTGTTAGAGTTCTCCGAGGAATTAACAAGCAGGGTGGACAAAGCAATGGCAATGGATGTCATTTACTTGGAATTTCAGAAGGCATTTGATAAGGTGTCTCACATGAAGCTGCTTAATAAGATAAAATCCTATGGTGTTACAAGAAATGACCTGGCATGGATATAGGAATAGCTGACAGGCAGGAAGCAACAAGTGGGAATAAAGGGGGTCTTTTCTGATTGGCTGTGTTACGAGAATACACATAAAATTAAGATGTTTGCTGGCCTGGGCTAGCATCAGTGGCATCAGCAGTTGGTCTGCCACCTGCCCTCAGGGGAAGGAGAGATAAGGAACAATGGAGCAGCGTCTGGAGATGTGTAATGAAGGGACGTGGGAGAGAGAGCTGTCTGGAGCGGCTCCCCCTTTGAACCCTGAACTGTTTGAAGTGGTGGACAGGCGATACCCCAGCAGGGGGATAAAAAGGGACAGGTTCGCTAAGACAGGGTCACACACGCCACCCAAGGTAACGAGACCCTGGAAGCGGTGCGCCTCTCACGAGTGGGTGAGAAGTACCAGACAACGACAAGGGTGGAAAGGTACGATCAGCGGGAACCCGGTGTGTGTCCGCCCTTGCCTGGGTGCCGGGTTCACTGCAGAGGATCGACCGCATCTGGAGGAGGGGTCACAGTCGGTGACCTCAGGTGACATCACCAAGGACCCGCCCAAAAGCTGTTTGTGAGCCATCTCGCTGGTCTGTGAGCCATCTCGCTGGTCTGTGAGTGAAGCAGTGTTCTGAATGATCAGTTGTTCCTGTTCTCTCTGTCTCTTCCCCCACGCTGTCCATCGCCATGGCAACGATTACTGCGAACTGAACTTTGAGTCATTTTGAAATTTGGTCATTTACCCCTAGACAACGATAGAGCTTGATTGATGCTGTTATCTTAATTCTGTGCACATGTGTGTTTATCATCACTGAACTGTTGCATTTATTATCCTTTCGATTACTGTGTTGCTTGTTTCTTTAATAAAACTTTCTTAGTTCTAGTACTCCAGACTCCAACTGAGTGATCCATTTCTGCTGGTTTGGCAACCCAGTTATGGGGTACGTAACAGCTGCTAGTGACTACTAGTGTTCTTCAGGGGTCAGTATTGGGACTGCTACTTTTCACATTGTTTGTCAGTGATTTAGATAGTGGCATTGTTGGCTTTGTGGCAAAGTCTGTAGATGATATGAAGATAGGTGGAGGGGTAGGTAGTGCTGAGGAAGCAATGTAATTGCAGCAGGACTTTGACAAATTGGAAGAATGGGCAAGAAGTGGCGGATGGAATACAGTATTGGGAAATGTATGTGAATGCGTTTTTGGTAAAATGAACAATAGGGTAGACTATTATCTAAATGGGGAGAAAATCAAACATCAGAGGTGCAAAGGGACTTAGGAGTCCTCCTCCAAGACTCCCAGAAGGTCAATTCACAGGTTGAGTCTGTGGTAAAGAAGGTAAGAAGCAATGTTGGCATTTACTTCAAGTGGAATAGAATATAAAAACAAGGAGATAATGCTGAAGCTTTATAAGACACTAGTCAGGCTGCACTTGGAGTATTGTCAACAGTTTTGGGCCCCTTATCTCAGAAAGGATGTATATATTGGAGGAGGTTCACGAGGGTGATTCTGGGAATGAAGGGGTTAACATATGGGTAGTGTTCGGCAGCTTTGGACCTGTACTCACTGGAATTTAGAAGAATGTGTGGGGATCTCATTGAAACCTACCAAATGTTGAAAGGACTAGATAAGGTGGATATGGAGAGGATGTCTCCTATGGTGGGGTATTCAGATCTAGAGGACACAGCTTCAAAATTGAGGGGTGACCTTTTGGAACAGAAGTATGGAAGAATTTTTTTTTAGTCAAGGATTGGTGCATCTGTGGGGCGGTCTACCACAGCTGTAGTTGAGGTCAAGTCCGGGGTATGCTTAAAGTGGAAGTTGATAGATTCATGATTGTTCAGGACATCAAGGGATAAGGTGAGAGGGCAGATGTATTGGATTGAATGGGATTTGGGATCAGTCATGATGAAATGGTGGGGCGGACTCAATGGCCTAATTCTGCTCCTATGTCTTATGGTCTAATAACAGTCATTATAAATTGTCTGTGATTAGGCTAGGGGGTTTAAGTAGGTGAATGGTTCGGTGGTGCAGATCATTGGGCAGGGAGGACCTGTTCCGTGCTGTATTGCTAAAAATAAATATCTTCCTTTCTTCTGAAACATGGCTTCTTCCCTGCTACAATGGACTTGGGAGACCCAATGTTCAAGAAGGAGGAAGATATTTCAGAGGCACTAGTGTGGAAAGTCATTGAAGCAAATATAAGAGGAATGGAGGAACTGGAATAATGGATTTGAGTCCTTTCAGTAAGCAGAGTGCGAGGGAATGAGAGTCTGTAGGATGTATATGTAAAGACAATCTACAATGGAAATGGAGGGATCCAGTAAGTGGAGGGAGGAATCAGAAATGGACCATGTGAAAATGAAAACAGGATAGAAATTGTGGGGTGCGGGAGTGGGTGAGGGGGAGATAAATGATGAAACATTGAACTTTTGTGTGAGGTCAGGATTTAGCAATGATGCATTAGTAACTCACTCTTTCAGAGCAGGCCTTTTCTGCTATAAGTCATCAGTTTTTCTGTCTTCATTAGCACAGCCTTACCTGCTGGATGTTTCCCACAGTCGTATATATTGCAGCACATTGCACTCCTTTGTTTAGCATATTAAGATTGCTCCTATTTCCCCACTTGATCAGAGAACATCTGCACCCCGTCCCCCTGGCCTCACCTGATCATGACATTCCCTTTTGTCCTGTGCATCTTTATTGTTACCTTCTATGAAACTTAAAACTATGACTTGACTTTTTTTCTTTCCTAGTTATTAAAGATCTTGGACCTGAAACTAATTTAGTTTTTCTTTTCACATAGCTGTCCGATTTGCTGAAGGTTTCCAGCATACTGTATTTTTATATATTTTTTGTATTCTTAGACTTTAATCATGTTCTAATATTCCTTTTTTTTGTTTAAATCACAGCTCAGTTGTCCTACCAGACACCATGTTAGGAATGGGTGACAGGAAGCCACATATGGAAACTAGAGAATACCAAGGTGGGTAGGATGGTAGCAGTCTTTTGAACTGATGGTCACTCTGCCACGCAGCTGCTTCTATGGAGAATTATGGCGCATCCCCTCACTCCATCTTTCAGGCCATTCATTTTAGTTAAATGACATTGCCAACACACATTGTCAATAATGTGGTCTACAATCCTGCCTGTGTTGTGGAGCTCCTGTCTTCTGCTTGATTTGGCAATAAGAGTTGAGTGATTACTGAAAGTCTGGCAGGCAATTTGAATCTGTAGCTGAATTTGGCTGTGAAAGCTGGAACCAGATGCAGCATTGCAATCAAATTGTACCTGCAGGGAAATGCAGTTACTGTAACATATAAGCAAAAACACAATGGTTGCTGGGAGTCTGCAAACACAGAAAAAGATAACTGGAGAAAATCAGCAGATCAGGTAGCATCAATGGAGAGAGGGTTTCAGGTAAATGATTTTTCATCAGAACTGGAACTGATGTAATGACTGCTCTAGTCATTCTACTTTCATGTCTCTGTGGCTGGGCACAGTACAAACGCCATCTATAAATTCAACAATGGCAAAACTGTTGGCAGAATCTTAGGTGCTGATGAGAAGGTATACATGGGAGTTGTATCTCAATAACTAAACATCAGACCTAGAGATTGATTATTGATTTCGGGCAGGGGAAATTGGGAGAATGCACAACAGTTTTCATTGAAAGGTCTGCAATGGAAAGGGTGAGCTTCAAGTTCCTCTGAACATCCATCCTGGCATAACATTTTGATGCAGTTATGAAGAAAGCATGCCAATGGCTGTATTTTATCGGGCAGTTAAGGAGTTTTGGTATGTCATCAAAGACTCTAGTGGTTCTGTTGTTAAAGAAAGGCTCTGAGAATAAGCTAGAAAATTGTAGGTTAGTGAGCCTGACTTAAGTCATTGGTAAATTATTGGAAGGTGTTTTGGAGGGCAAGATATCTTTGTAGTTGGATATATAGGACTTAATTACAGATCATCATCATGGTTTTGTATTTGGCAGGCCATGTCTAACCAATCTTATAGAGTTTTTTGAGGAGGTTACCAAGAAGGTTGATGAAGGAAACGTAGTGGATGCTGTCTACGTGGACACTAGTAAGTCCAACATGGGATGCTGGTCCAGAAAGCTGTCAAATTGCTTGGCATTCAGGATATAGTCAATTGGATTGAATGTTAGCTCAGCAGGACAAGCCAGAGAGTTGTAATAGATGGTTGTTTCTCTGACTGGAGTCCAGTGACTAGTGGTGTGCTTCAGGGATAGGTACTGTGTCTATTGTTTATATGACCATAAGACATAGGAGCAGAATTAGGCCATTTGCCCCATCGAGTCTGCTCAGCCATTCCATCATGTCTGATCTTTTTTCCTCTGTTCAACCCCATTCCCTAGCTTTCTCCTTATAATCTTTGATGCTGTGTCCAATCAGGAACCTGTCAGTCTCTGCCTTAAATACATCCAACAACCTGGCCTCCACAGCTGCCTGTGGTAGTAAATTCCACAAATTCACCACCCTCTGGCTAAATATATTTCTCTGCATCTCTGTTTTAAATGGATATCCCTTTATCCTGAGGCTGTGCCCTCTTGTCCTAGACTCACCCACCATGGGAAACATCCTTTCCAGATCTACTCTGTCTAGGTATTATCTATATAAATAATTTTGACATTGTGGTAAACTGGATCTGCAAATTTTTTGATGACATTAAGATTGGAGGTGTAGTGGTCAGTGAGGAAGGATATCAAAGCTTGCAAAGTGATCTGAACGAGCTGTGAAATGGGCTAAAATGGCAGATAGAATTTAATGCAGACAAATGTGAGGTATTGCACTTTGGGAGACCTGAGTAAGACATACACAGTAAATCGTAGGGCATTGAGATGTGCAATGGAATAAAGATAGCTGGGAAAACAGATCTATAATGCCTTGGCAGTGGCAAACAGATAGATAGGGTTGTAAAAAGAGCTTTTTGGACATCGTCCTTCATAACTCAGAGCATTGAGTTGGGATGTTAGAGTGAAGTTGCATTTTGTGTGGTTCTGGTCATCTACTTACAGGAGAAATCAATAAGTTTTTAAAAATGCAGAGAAAGTTTACAGGGATGTTAGCAGAACTTGAAAGTTACAGGGATGGATTGAATCAGTTAGGTCTTTATTCCTTGAAGCGCACGTGCATGAAGGTAGATCCCAAATTATGAGAGCTATAGACAGGGTGACTTCATACAGGCAATTTCCCGTCAGATTGGGTGAAGCTAGAACTGGAGTCAAAGGTGAAATATTTAAGGGGAATCTGCAGGAGCTACTTCACTCAGAGGGTGGCATGAGTGTGAAATGAGTTGAGAGCGGAAGTGTTAAATAAGGGTTCAACATAACATTTAAGAGACTTTTGGATGGGTATGTAGATGAGAGCGGTATGGAAGCCTGTGGATTCAGTACAGGAAAGAGTAGGTGAGCCAAAATGCCCATTTCCCTGCTGTAGTGCTCTATGACCTGATGTACTGTGGAGAGATAGTGTCTCCATCGTGGGCTGCAACCTCTCCACCATCAAGAACCTCTTCAGAAAAGGTGATGCCTCAAAAAGGTAAGCATTCATTTTTAAGGATCCTCAATATCCAGGACATGTCTTCTACTCATTAATACCATAAGGGAGGAGGTACAGGAGCCTGAAGACACGCTCCCAATATTTTAGGGTCAGCTTCTGCCCCTCCATAATCTGAATAGTCCATGATCACTACCTTACTATTTTGCACATTTTAATAATTTTTAGTAAATTTTATGGATTGTATTTACTGCTGCTGCAAACCAACAAATTTCACAACATATGTTAGTGATAATAAATCTTATTCTGATTCATCCATCCATATCTTACTTTCATATACCCCGTTCCCCTCTCAATAAAATGAAGACATATACTATCAAAACATTTCAAATTGAGGGCTCCCTCCGCGATTCCCTTGCCCATTCATCCAACCCACTATCCTCCCTTTCGGCACTTGTCCCTGCAAGTAGCCTGAATGCTACACCTGCCACTTCAACTTCTCCCTCACTTTCATTCACGGCCCCAAACACTCCTTCTAGGTGAAGCAACATGTCAGCTGTGAATCTGCTCGGATCATTGATTAGAAACATAGAAACATAGAAAATAGGTGCAGGAGTAGGCCATTCAGCCCTTCGAGCCTGCACCGCCATTTATTATGATCATGGCTGATCATCCAACTCAGAACCACGCCCCAGCCTTCCCTCCATACCCCCTGACCCCTGTAGCCACAAGGGCCATATCTAACTCCCTCTTAAACATAGCCAATGAACTGGCCTCAACAGTTTGCTGTGGCAGAGAATTCCACAGATTCACCACTCTCTGTGTGAAGAAGTTTTACCTAATCTCGGTCCTAAAAGGCTTCCCCTCTATCCTCAAACTGTGACCCCAAACTGTGACCCATTGTGTCCTGTGCTCCTGATGTGGCCCCTCTATTGGTACTTCCTGCTCCTTCCCCATTGAACCTTTCTTGCGTTCTATCCCACTTGGTTTAGTCCCATCACACCTACATCTGTGGCATTTCTTATGCTCTCGATCTCCTCAGTAACTTTCAATTCCTTGCCCTGTGTGCCTCATTTTCACGATGGATGTTCGGTCCCTATACAGCAATCCCCCATCAAGAAGGCCTCAAAGCTCTTTGCTTCTTTCTTGACAAAAGAACCAGCCAATTTCCCTCCACCACCACCCTCCTCCATTTGGCAGAACTGGGCTTCACTCTCAACAATTTTTCCTTCAGCTTCTCCCAATTTCTCCAGAGTTGAGGGCTAGTTAAGGGCTAGCCATGGGCTCCTGCATTAGCTTCAACTGTGTCTGCCTTTTCGTTAGCTAGGTAGAACAGTCCATGTTCCAAGCCTTCCCGGTAATACTCCCCAACACTTCCTCTGCTACATTGATGACTACATTGGTGCTGTTTCATGCACCCATGATGGGCTCGTCAATTTCATCAACTTTGCCCCAACATCCATCCTGCCCTTAAATTCGCTTGATCCATTTCTGACACCATCCTCCTCTTTCTCAATCTCTCTTTCTCCATCTCTGGAGACAAACATCTTTTGTCATCTTATAAAAGACTGACATCTTTTATAAACCTACTAATTCCCATTGTTATCTTGACTATACAAGGGAATAGTATACCACTTGAGTACTGTGCTCACTACAGGAAAAAGGAAAGGAAAGGTACGTTGCATCCAGAGTTTCTCCGGTTAGCGGATGATTTCCCTCCCCGCCTCTCTGATGTAGTGAGGAATCGCGTACGAGGCAAGTTACAGCAGTGGTTTGCCATTGCCTTCTGCCGGGTGAGTTTCCAAAGAGATCACCAGCTCATAACCCAGCACGGATGGAAAGCGTGCAGGGGAGCCGGCTGGCTGGATTCGAACCTGGGACCTTTCGGCCCGAAGTCCGACGCTGATGCCACTATGCCACCAACTGGGTCTAGGAAGGATGTGGAAACCATAGAAAGGGTGCAGAGGAGATCTACAAGTCTGTTGCCTGGATTGGGGAACATGCCTTATGAGAATAGATTGAGTGAACTCGGCCTTTTTTCCTTGGAGCGCCAGAGGATGAGAGGTGACCTGATCGAGGTATATAAGATGATGAGAGGCATTGATCGTGTGGATAGTCAGAGGCTTTTTCCCAGGGCTGAAATGGCTAACACGAGAAGCTACAGTTTTAAGGTGCTTGGAAGAAGGTATAGAGGAGATGTCAGGTTTAAGTTTTTTGTGCAGAGAGTGGTGGGTGCATGTAATGGGCTGCCGGTGATGGTGGTGGAGGCGGATACGATAGGGTCTTTTAAGAGACTCCTGGACAGGAACATGGAGCTTAGGAAAATAGAGGGCTTGTGGGTAAGCCTAGGTAACTTCTAAGGTAAGGACATGTTCAGCACAGCTTTGTGAGCCAAAGGGCTTGTATTGTGCTGTAGATTTTCTGTTTCTATACCTCTTCCCATCTTTTAAAAATGCTATTCTCTATTCTCAGTTCCTTTGCCTCTGCCACATCTTCCTTTCCAGAACATCAGAGATGTCCTTTTTTTTAAAGAACAGCATTTCTCTGCACTATTAATGCTGCCTTCACCCACAACTCCTCCATTTCTCAAACATCCATGTTCATCTCATCTTCCTGCTACCCTAACAATGATAGACTTCCTCTTGTCCTTACATACCACGCTATGAGCCTTCACATCCAATATATCATCCTCCGCAACTTCTGCCATCTCCAAAGGGATCCTACTACTAAAAAATGCTTTTTACCTATCCCCCGCTTTCTGCAGGTATTGCTGCCTTGCGTTTCTCTTGTCCATTCATCCTTCCGCTTTAGTCTCCCTCCTGTAAGTGGCCTAAGTGCTACATCTGCCCATTCATCTCATACCTCATCTCCAACCTCATCTCCATGCAGGGCCACAGCAGTCGTTCCAGATGAGGCACACTTCACCTGCGAATCTGATGTGATTATAAATTGTGTCCGGTGCTCCCGATGTGTCCCCTTCTACACTGGGGACACCTGCCATAAATTGGGCTACTACTTCAGCAAGCACCTCCACTCCATCTACCAAAAGCAGAACTTCCTTGTGGCCAAACATTTTGAATCTGGTTCCCACTCTCGGTCTGACATGATAATATCTCCTCCTCACTGACAATCAACACTGGTGTTCTTCAGGGCTGTGTGCTTAGGCCACTGCTCTATTCCCTCTATACCCATGACTGTGTGGTATAGCACAAATGCCATCTATAAATTTGCTGATGATACAACCATGTTGGTAGAATCTCAGATGGAGACAAAAGGACGTCCAGGAGCGAGATATACCAGCTTTGTTGAGTGGTGTCCCAGCAACAACCTAGCACTCAATGTCAGTAAGACGAAAGAGCTGATTGTAGACTTCAGGAAGGGTAAGACGAAGGAACATGAACCAATCCTGATAGAGGAATCAGAAGTGGAGAGACTGACAAATTTCCTGGGTGTCAAGATCACTGAGATTCTAACCCGGTCCCAACATACTGATGCAGCTATAAAGAAGGTAAAACAGCAGCTATATTTCATTAGGAGTTTGAAGAGATTTAGTTTGTCAACTAAAACACTCAAACTTATAGATGTACTGTGGAGAGCATTCTGACAGGCTTGAATTACTGTCGTATGGAGGGGGACGGAGGCTACTGCACAGGATCATGCTACAGAAAGTCATAAAATTAGACAGCTCCATCTTAGGTACTCGCCTCTGTATTATCCAAAATGCCTTGAAGGAACAATACCTCAGAAAGGTGATGTACATTATTAAGGAACCCCATCACCCAGGGCATGCCTTCTTCTCATTGTTAGACCATAAGTCCCTAAGCCATAGGAGCAGACTTAAGCCATTCAGCCCATCGAGTCTACTCCACCAATTCATCACAGCTGATCCTGGATCCCATTCAACACCATACATGTGCCATCTCACCATATCCCTTGATACCCTGACCAATCAGGAATCTGTCAACTTTTGTTTTAAATATACCCACGGACTTGGCCTCATCTGCAATCTGTGGCAGAGTATTCCATGAATTCACCACCCTTTGGCTAAAATAATTCCTCTTTACTTCAGTTTTGTCGAGGCTGTGCCTTCTAGTTCTGAATACCCCCACCAGAGGAAACATCCTCTCCACAGCCAGCTTATCTAGCTTTTTCAACATTCGGTAGGCTTCAATGAAATCCCTGTGCATTCGTATGATTTCCAGTGAGTACAGGCCCAAAGCTCTCAAACACTCCTCACATGTTAACTTCTTCATTCCCGGAATCATCTTTGTGAACATCCTCTGGACTGTCTCCAGATGACAGTACATCCTTTCTGAGATAAGGTGCCCAAAATTGTTGACAATACTCCAAGTGCGGCCTGATTAATGTCTTATAAGACTTCAACATTATCTCCTTGATTTTATATTCTATTCCGCTTGAAATAAATGGCAAGTGTTTTTGCCGCCTTTACCACACTCAATCTGTAAATTAACCTTTCGGGAATCTTGCACGAGGACTCCCAAGTCCCTTTGCACCACTGATGTTTGGATTTTCTCCCCATTAAGATAATCTGTACTTTTGTTCCTTTTACCAAAATGCATTATCATACATTTCCCATCTGCCACATTTTTGCCATTCTTCCAATTTGTCCAAGTCCTGCCGCAATAGCATTGCTTCCTCAACGCTGCCTACCCCTTCACCTGTCTTCGTATCATCTGCAAGGTTTGCTACAAAACCATCAATTCCACTATCTAAATCATTGACAAACAATGTGAAAATTAGCTGTCCCAATGCTGACCCCTGAGGAACAACAGTAGTCACTGACAGCCAACCAGAAAAGACCCCTATTATTCCCAAGCAACACACATAAAAATTGCTGGTGAACGCAGCAGGCCAGGCAGCATCTCTAGGAAGAGGTACAGTCGACGTTTCAGGCCGAGACCCTTCGTCAGGAGTAACTGAAAGAAAAGATAGTAAGAGATTTGAAAATAGGAGGGGGAGGGGGAGATTCGAAATGATAGGAGAAGACAGGAGGGGGAAGGATGAAGCTAAGAGCTGGAAAGTTGATTGGCAAAGGGGATGTGAAATGATCATAGGATGGGAGGCCTCGGGAGAAAGAAAGGGGGAGGGGGGAATCCCAGAGGATGGGCAAGGAGTATAGTGAGAGGGAGAGAGGGAGAAAAAGAGAGAAAAAAGTATATATATATATATATATATATATATATATATATATATATATATATATGTCAATAAAAAGTAAATAACGGATGGGGTACGAAGGGGAGGTGGAGCATTAATGGAAGTTAGAGAAGTCAATGTTCATGCCAGAGGCTACCCAGACGGAATATAAGGTGTTCCCAATTACTGCCTCCTGCCTGTCATCCATTCCTCTGTCTATGCCAGTTCATTTCCTGTAACACCATAGGGTTTTATCTTGTTAAGCAGCCTCCTGTGAGACACTTTATCAAATGCCTTGTGAAAATCTGAGTAAATGACATCCACTGCCTCTTGTCCACTCTGCTTGTTACTTCCTCAAAGAACTCCAATAGATTTGTCAGGCAAGATGTCCCTTCACAGAAACCATGCAGACTTTGACTTATTTTCTCATTAGTCTTCAAGTAACCTGAAGCCTTGTCCTTACTAGTGGACTCCATCAGTTTCCCAATCACTGAGGTTAGGCTAACTGGCTTATAATTTCCTCTCCTTTGTGTTCTTCCCTTCTTAAAGAGTGGAGTGACATTATCAATTTTCTAGTCCTCTAGGATCATGACAGAATCAAGTGATTCTTGAAAGATCATGACCTTTATCATGATCATATGTTTTCTCTTCAGCCACCTCTTTCAGGAGTCTGGGATGTAGTCAGGACGGAGGTGCAGAAGCCTGAAGGCACACACTCAGCAATTCAGGAACAGTTTCTTCCCCTCTGCCATACGATTCCTAATTGGACATTGAGCCCATGAACACCACCCCACTTTTTTAACATGTATAATTTCTGTTTTAGCACTATTTTAATCAATTCAATATGCATATATATACTTACTATAATCTATTTATTTATTTTTCTTTCTATATTATCATGTAATGAATTGAACTGCTGCTGCTAAGCTAACAAATTTTATGATACATGCCAGGCATAATAAACCTGAATCTAATTCAGATGTTCTGGTCAATCTCAGTTTGCTACGGTCAACAGTGTTGCAGCAGGCAAAGGGTCGTAAATAATACAGGTTTGTTCAAGCCAATTTAGAAAGGCAGCGGGTTTCTTGAGGGGATTAGGAGCGTTAGAAAGCATGTCCCGAGCCTCGCCTGGAGTCCAAGGACGCAGAATTGGAGCGTTTCCGACCATGATGCGTGGAAATTGAGAGGTATTAGAGAAGCTAACCTCGGATTGATTACTGTCAGTATTCAATCGGGGTTCTCGTTGCGCTGGGGACAATTCACGTCCGGAGCGGAGAACCAATCCCGATCCACTAGCAGTCTGCGTACTGTTCGCACGAGCCAGTTCCCTCCCCTCTCTTTGTGGTCTCCCGCTTTCTTCATATGCGGGCGGATGAAGGGCTAAAGCATAGTCAATAGGTTCCTGCCAGGGGTCCCCATGGGGCGCTTTCGGCTCCTCCAATCGAGGAAATACACCCACAGTTGGTTCTGATGGGGAGGTGATGACTCGTTCTATGGGGGCTGAGGCTAATATTGGGGGCCCCAGTTTCTTTGACGCTATGGGCGGATTATACTTTTCTCCAATTATTTTCCAGATGGGAAAACAACTCAAGATGTATAGTAAATCCCAGTTGGGATTGCCGTTTCCCACTTTAACGTCATTCCAATATGCTTGGATAATGTGAGGCTTTAGAGTCCCATTATAGGGCGAGTCCCCTTCTTCTAGAGATTGATACCGGTACCACCCATACAGATTTGGACAGAAAGGGGTCACGTAACTACCTACCTCAGTTTCTTGGAAAACTATGTCCACTGGTGATCCAGGCCTCGGGTAGGGATCATTAGCCGCCAACGTCCCCGCTGAATTTTGGATCACTATCTCCTACCTCAGTTGGAATCCCAAGACCTTGCGTGTTTCTCCTTTTCTTCTACTGGGAGTGCCAATTTTTGGAACTCTACCAGTACTACTTTTCTGTCCCATGATTAATTCCTGCTTTGGAAAGAACTTATATGATCGCCAACATCACAATAAGTCACACATAACACTGGACACAAACGGACAGAGCGCTCACCAAGGTCCCGTTTCGACATGAGCTCGTAGTCTCAATTAAATATTTGTCTTCTTGTATGGCCTCCTGCCGTACTCACCCGGACTCCCCTGGAGCTGGAGCCCGGGACAGGGGGAATCCTTACCTCCCCTGCAGACCTTACTGTGCCTAAATGTCCAAATCCCGTCAATGGGATCCTGCCGACTACGCCAAAACTGTTGCAGCAGAGTTAGTACTTTACTCAGAATAAAAGAGACAGAGACTCTTTTGGGCTCACTTCGTAACAAAGTCCTTATATTGTCGTGATGATCACGGAGAGCCAACCCTCACAATGGAGCGGTGGGCTCTAACTAGACGCATAAGCAAGTTGACCTTCAGATAGATGAGACAGCTCGACGTGCAGAGAGATGAGTATTTCTTAGAATATGTCTGGTCTGCGGTTGATGATAAAGCAGATAGTGCTACAATTCTTGCAAGAACATTGCTTCAACAGAAATAAATTGTTAACACCTTTGCAAAGTCGAATACATCAAAGAGAGCTCTTAGCAGCAAGCGAAGAAGAGTTGCTAATGCAGAATTTCCCATTACCACAAACAGGTACATGACTTATTGAACCTTTCTGCAGTGCTGTAAACATCTTTATCATTGTACCTGTACCTCAACATACTGTGCACATGGCAATAAATTCCACTTAATGTCCAAAACCAGATTCCAGAATCAGATACTCCATTAGTAAAGCTGGCACAGGAAGAGATTAGAAGGAAAGAAGATAAACATTCAAGGATATCCCCAAAGCTTTCTTGAAGAAGTCCACCATCTTCACTGACTCCTGGAGCCACTGCTAGTTGACTGCTCAAAGTGGAGAAGGAACATTCAGGGTGTTATTGAAAACCTTAAGGTCATTGTCAGGAGTACAGGGAAGCCTGTTGAATGAGCAGACAATCTCAGAAGTTACACACCCACCTGTGACATCAGCCACCTGCTAACCCAGAGGCTGAAGAATCTGGGGCCCCATATTGACTTCATCAGCAACCTCTAAACCTACAGAACCAGAGAGAAACCAACTCATCTATGATCCAAGGGGGCTTCCGAAAAAGAAGATGAAGATCTGCCAAAAGTGGAAATTCCTGGTGGTCCATTTTAATTCCCATTCCCAGTTTGAAATGTGAGTCTATGGTCTCCTGTTAGTGACTTCATCATGGTACCTCAAGGAGGAGCAACACCTCATATTCCATCAGGGTAGCCTTCAACTGGATGACCTGAATATTGATTTCTTCTGGTTTAAAAAAAAAATCCCTCCCCTTCCCCTCTTCTTCTACTGCCCACTCTGGCCTCTTACCTCTTTTCACCTGCCCATCAACTCTGTCTGGTGCCCTTCCTCCTTCCCTTTCTCCTATAGTCCAGTCTCCTTTCCTATCAGGTTCCTCCTTCTCCAGCCCTTTACTTTTTCCACCTAACCTGGCTTCACGTATCACCTTCTAACTATCCTCTTTCCCCCCCACACTTTTTTATTCTGCCTTCTTCCTTCCTTTCCAGTCCTGAAGAAGGCTCTTAGCCCGAAATGTTAACTGTCTGTTCATTTACATGGAATTTTCAGCATTTTGTGTATGTTGCTTTGGATTTCCAGCATCTGTATAATTTCTTGTGTAGAAGATTCCTTTAGATTAGATTTGTCTTGATTAACTCAATGGATTGAAAAGTAATTTTGCAGAATGCTTGCTTTTTTTTCAAATTGGCTTGGATTGTTATCTTTTTTCTCTTTTCATGGACAGGATATGATTTTGGGTTTGGTGGGACACAGTTGTACTGTAATACCTGGGGTTTGGAATACCGTATACCTGCTGGATGGACCAGCCCCTCGATATTTGTATTTTTTGGTATTTGTCAACTACCCCCCCATTTCGCTGCTGAAGAGTCTGATAGTACTATGTACCTTCAGCAGTACATTGACATTGCAAATCAATGCCTGACCTTTTTTATTTGGTGCCTTTCTTAGATTGAGAAGACAGTTGTTCTGTGAAGCCCAACTTTATATACTCCACTTACTAACGAATGTATTTCAGCCACCGTGCAAATGTCCTCTGTTGACGGAATGGAACCTGTGAGAAATGAGGGAGAATGTAACAGTTTATTTGATCACGAAGGAGCCAAGTGCATGGAAGGAAATGAAAAAAGTCCCACAAAACACCACGAAGATGCTATGAAGGACAAAGGATCCAGGTGAGGAGCTCATCCTGTTGACCTTAATTACTATTCCCTTTGTTTTGATAGTGCCTTGTGTTTGAATGGATGACATGCTATTTAGTCACGTCTAAATTCTTAAGTTGCATATTTTCAGAATAAGGAAACATTTACAGGTAGACGCTACATTTTCACGAATTCTAGAGCTGATCTATTTTACACATCGTTCTGACATGCCTTTCCATCATTCCTCTTGATGGTCTTTACAATGTATTATAGTATTGAATGAGCTGCAGGAATATAATCTAAAATTGTTATTTTAGCTATGGTGGCTTTCATTTGGCAATCTTTATGAGATATTTGAGACCACCTTGTATAGTGACCCAAATGGATTTTCACATTATCTTGCAACTAAATGGAAAGAAAGCAGAACTCCCTTTTTAACTATACAGTGCCTTTAAGAATTTCCCCATGGGCATATTAAGGGAGTGATGCATGTTCTGAACAGTCTATGTAAAGGTAAACCAAGGAAGGAAGAGTGGTACGATGTAAAGAGTGATCGATAAATTTCACATCACAAAGGAAAGTTTGACGAGACCATTGTGTGAATTCAAATAGGAGTCAATGGAGATATTTGGCATTTGATGGGTAGAAAGAAGATGATTGTAATTGGCAGGCTATAGGGGAACATTTCAAAAATTAAGTCTCAGATGATGAAAGTTGATTGTGGTTTATATTAAGGGAGGTAGAAATGGAAGTGGAATATGACGAAGGGTCTAGGCCTGAAACGTCGACTGCACCTCTTCCTACAGATGCTGCCTGGCCTGCTGCGTTCACCAGCAACTTTTATGTGTGTTGCTTGAATTTCCAGCATCTGCAGAATTCCTGTTGTTTGAGTGGAATATGATTGCTCTTTGAGGATGGACAAGAATAGTTTAAAAAATAGATCTGTAGGAATCTGATGTGATTAAACTGACCAAATTAGACTTTTGGTCATGACAAGAATTGGCACTGTTGAAAGTTTATTGAGTATGATGTTACTCCGTCACTAGAAGTTCTATCATTACATGCTGTAACATTCATTCCTTCCTTCTTTTGATGTTTCAACTGCAGCTCAGTTGTTTCACCGTTTGCCTTATCTGTGGAGGAACATGGAAAAGTACAAACAGAAACCATAGACTGTCAGGGTAAGTAGGATGGGAGCAGCCTTTGAATTATGACCACACATCTGGCTTTACACAGCAACAGGCTTTGTAGAATGTGAAGGTGTTGCCTCTTTACATCTTCTCTCAATTCCTCCATTTTAATGTAGTGTAACTCTCGCTTTGGCTAGCGGCTAAATATAGGGGGTGATAGCCCCCGGCCCGGCCAAACTTAAGAAATCTCATTTGGGTGGATGCTGCGCGATGTGTGTATCCTGTTACAAATCAGTACCCCGAAATAACAAGCAGTATACAATATGCGATTAAACGATTAATTCTGACTTGACTATATGGTTAGTAAAGAAGACCCAAAAAAAAAGAGCTGAATCTTATGAAACAGTCTATTGCACAATGTTGGAATTCACTGATCACCAATTGTCCACCATTGACCTCCCCCGATCGGCGCTGCCCTTCAGACCCTCACTCCAAGTCCACCCCGTCTGGCGGTCTACCAACCCTCTCCATCCGCGCCTTCCCTCCTCATTTCTCCTGGCAAAAGACGGTGAAGAATCTCTCTTCCAGACTCAAGAAAGAACAACAGCATTCCAAACCCCATTATCTCTAGTCATAATCCAAACATTGCTGCTACAGAGAAACCATTACATTATCAGTGAAACCTTGCAGCATGTTACACAGCAGTGAAACCCTACAGCATGTTACAGTGGTATTTGTCATGTGATCAGAACGTTGCTCATTGATACAGCATCATTAAATTAACCCACTCTTTCTACAAAGTTTGCTTTGCGTTTCCTGGATCTAAGTCTTGGAACTCCCTACCTTACAACACTAAAAATACCTACTCTGAGAGGATTGCAACTGTTCAAGAGGATCACTCACCAACAACTTCTCAAGGGCAGTTAGGGATAACAGGTAAATGTGGAGTTTGCCACTCAAAATCCAGTTCTCTAAAGTAAATAAAAATAAAATTTAGAACCGCAAGGGAAAGCTACATTTCCAGAGGAGTGCAGTTCACAGTATACAGATATTTTTCATAAAAGTATTCCAAGTTTCCATTGTCCTCACATTATGCCCATAACCATTCAGAGATTTCCAAAATATTTCCATGTTCACTACAGTCATTCAATTATCTCTTGCTGCCCAATTTCTGATATATTCCATGCCCATCACAATATTACTTTGCAATATGGCTCAAAATAGATTGTAGCACTCTGATAGACTCCATATTTTTGTTTATGAATATTCCGTACTACTTCCTCGTACACTCTTCCATAATATTCTGTCCAATCCTATTTATTTGGCCGTCAGAACATGGGTACAAACAATACATCATCGAGCTTTCTGCAAATCTTATTGTTGTGTATTTAGCCAATGAGCAACACTCAGTTGGTGAAGAGAGAGATCCAATGAGGATTGAGGAGAAATGCAAAAGTGACCAGCTGTCTCAGCAGGAACAGACTAACAACACAGAGACAAGTAACTACAATTCAACAAAACATCAGAATAAACCCAAGAAGGACTTGGGGCCAAGGTGAGGATGTTGTCCTGTAATATCCAAATTATCAATTGTCAGATCAGCCCTGTTGCCCTGATTTTCTCTCTATCTTATTCTCTTCACATTCACGTCATTCCCCCAACTCAATATCTACCTTTACTATGTATTGTGGACTGTTGACCTTTCAACTTGGACATTTTTTTGGAATGTGGGAGGAAACTGGAGCAACCAAGAAAACCCACGCTATCAGAGTCTATACAAACTCCACACAGCCAGCACAGAGAACAAAACCTGGGTTGCTGGAGTTGAAGTAGCAGCTGTACAAGCTGCAATTTCTTGGTACAGTGGCTTTAAATTAAATTTTTTAAAAGTGGCTTTATACAAGCAATATTAAAATATACTGGCCATCGTACTATAAGGTGAAGCATTTTGTGCTTTTTGTGCAACTGTACCACAAGTGACTTTCCTGGTCCAACCATGTATATGCCACGGTCATGAAAGTGTGGCAGTGCTTCTATTTCATCAAGAGGTGAAAGTAATTCAACATGTCCCCATTGATCATCATCAACTAAAGAAAGCATTCTGTCTGGAAGCATCAAGGCTTGCATGGGAACAACTCCACCCAAGTTTGCAAGGAAGTGCAGTAATTTGTGGATATAGTTCATAAGAAATGGGAGCAGGAGTAGGCCATCTGTCCTGCGAGCCTGCTCCGCCTTTCAATAAGATCATGGCTGATCTGGCCATGGACTTATCTTCACCTACCTACCTTTTCCCCATAACCTTTAATTCCCCTACTATGCAAAAATCTGTCCAACCTTGTCTTAAATATATTTATTGAGTTAACCTACACGGCTTCATTGTGCAGAGAATTCCACAGATTTAACTCTCTGGGGAAAACAGTTCCTCCTCATCTCTATCCTAAATCTACTGCCTCAAATCTTGAGGCTATGTCCAGTAATTCTAGTCTCATCTACCAGTGGAAACAATTTTCCTGCCTCTATCTTATCTATCACTTTCATAATTTTATGTCTCTATAAAATCTCCTCTCATTCTTCTGAATTCCAGAAAGTATAGTCCTGGCTAACTCAATCTCTCCTCATAGTCTAACCCCCTCATCTCTGGAATCATCAACCTGGTGAACCTCCTCTGCACTGCCTGCAAAGCCAGTATATCCTTCCTCAAATAAGGAGACCAGAACTACAAGTAGCACTCCTGGTATGGCCTCACCAGTACCCTGTACAGTTGGAGCATGACCTCCCTGCTCTTAAATTCAGTCCCTATAGCAATAAAGGCCAACATTCCCATTGCCGCCTTGATCGCCTGATGTACCTGCAAACCATAGAAACATACAAAACCTACTGCACGATACAGGCCCTTCGGCCTACAATGCTGTGCCAAACATATACCTACTTTAGAAATTACGTAGGGTTACCCATAGTCCTCTATTTTTATAAGCTCCATGTACCTATCCTGGAGTCTCTTAAAAGACCCTATCGTATCCGCACCACCTCCATTCCTGGCAGCTCATTCCACACATTCACCACTCTCTGCGTTTTCTAAAAGAAACAACTACAACAACAGTTCCTCTGCACCTACTTCCAAGCTCCTTAAAACTGTGCTCTCTCATGTTAGCCACTTCAGCCCTGGGAAAAATCCTCTGACTATCCACAGGATCAATGCCTTTCATCATCTTATACACCTCTATCAGGTCATCTCTCATCCTCCGCCGCTCTAAGGAGAAAAGGCCAAGCTCACTCAAGCTATTCTCATAAGGCATGCTCCCCGATCGAGGCAATATGCTTGTAAATCTCCTTTGCACCCTTTTTATAGTTTCCACATCCTTCCTGTAGTGAGGTGACCAGAACTGAGCACAGTACTCCAAGTGGGGTCTGACCAGGGTCCTCTATAGCTGTAACATTACCTCCCGGCTCTTAAACTCAATCCCACGATTGATGAAGGCCAATACACCGTATGCCTTCTTAACCACAGAGTCAACTTGCGTAGTAGCTTTGAGTGTCCTATGGACTCGGACCCCAAGATCCGTCTGATTTTCCACACTGTCAAGAGTCTTACCATTAATGCTATATTCTGCCATCATATTTGACCTACCAAAATGGACCACCTCACACATATCTGGGTTGAACTCCATCTGCCACTTCTCTGCCCAGTTTTGTATCCTATCAATGTCCCGTTCTAACCTCTGACAGGCCTCCACACTATCCACAACACCCCCCACTTTCATGTCATCAGCAAAGTTACGAACCCTTCCCTCCACTCGCTCATCCATCTTTTGTGATTCATGCACAAGCACTCCCAAGTTGCTCTGCACAGCAGCCTGCTACAAATTTTTACCATTTATATAATAATTTGTTCTTTCATTTTTCCTTCCTAAGTGGATGATCTTGCATTTAACAACATTGTGCTTCATCTGCCAGACCCTTGTCCACTCACTTAACCTATCTATATCCTTCTGCAGATTCTCCATAACTTCTACATAATTTACTTTTCTACTCAATTTAATGTCATCGGCAAACTGAAATACGGTACACTCAGTCCCCTCTTCCAGATCGTTAATCATGGACAGTTGTGGGCCAAGCATCGACTGCTGTGGCACACCACTCACCACTGATTGCCAACCAGAGTAACACCCATGTATCTCAACTGTCTGCTTTCTATTAGTTAACCAATCCTTTATCCATGTTAATGCATCACCCCCAACTCTATGCATCCTTATGGATAAGTCTTTTATGTGGCACCTTATTGAAAGCCCTCTGGAAATTCAAGTAAATAATGTCCACATATTCCCCTCTATCCACTGTGCTTGTTATATCCTTTAACAACTCTAGTAAGTTTGTAAAACAGGACCTGCCTTTGCTGAATCCATGCTGTGATTGCATGATGGATGTATTTTTTTCCAGATGCCCATCTATTTCTTTAATTATAGCTTCAAGCATTTTCCCAGCTACAGATGTTAAATTATCTGGCCTGTAGTTACCTGCCTTTTGCCTACATCCTTTTTTGAACAGTGGCATGACATTAGCTGTCTTCCAATCTATTGGGACCTGCCCAGATTACAGAGAATTTTGGTAAATTATCACCAAAACCTCTACTACAACTTCTGCCATTTCTTTCAGTACTTTGGGATGCATTCTATCAGGACCAGGGGACTTATCTTTCTTTCTGCCCACAAGTTTTCTCGGCACTATTTCTTTGGTGATAGATCCAAACATCATGGGAACTAACCTCCCTTCGCCCATGGACTCCGTCTGCACTTCTCACTGCCTTGGTAAAGCAGCCAACATGATCCAAGACCCCATCCACTTTCAGATATCTTGTCTTCAATCCACATGCACCCTTCGCCCCAGCATCTAGCAGAAAATACAGAAGTCTAAAAGCACATATGACCAGGCTTGACGATAGCTATTATACCACCATTATAAGACTATGGAATGGACCACTTTTTGATACGGTGGTCTCCTGCCCACAATCTACCTTGCTGTGGCTTTGTGCCTATGTTTGCCTGCATTACTTTCTCTGTAATTATAACACCTTATTTTTATGATTATGAAGACTCATAATCCTCTTTTATTGTCATTTAGTAATGCATGCATTAAGAAATGATACATTATTTCCTCCGGTGTGATATCACAAAACACAGGACAAACCAAGACTGAAAAAACTGACAAAACCGTATAATTATAACATATAGTTACAAACAGTGTAACAATACCATAACTTGATGAAGAAGTCCGTGAGCACAGTAAAGTTCAAAGTTTCTCAAATGTCCCACATCTCACGCAGACGGGAAAGGGAAGAAAAACTCTCCCAGCCATGCTGACCACAATCCGACTCTGAGTCATCCGAAAACTTCGAGCTCTGATCAGCTCTCCGACACCGAGTACTGAGCGCCATCTCTGTCTGAACGATTCAACCTCCTTCTCGATCGCCAAAAGCAAGGCCGGGGATTTTGAGGCCTCCCCTCCGAAATATTCACAACCACACAGTAACGACAGCAGCGAACAGGCGTTCCAGAAATTTCTCCAGATGTTTCTCTGTGCTTTCATGTCCATTCTCCATCAAATCAGAATTGTCCACGGCCCCTATTTAACAGATACGATATCATTTTCACCGGAGGGCTGCGCACGCGTGGCGCACTGCCATCTTCTCCTCCCGCTTATATTGTGCTTTTGCATTTCCCATTTGTTACCTTGATGTACTGATGTGATGAAATGACCTGTATATATGGCATGCAAAACACAGTCTTTACCCTATTTCAGTGCATGTAGTAATAATAAATCAATTTATCCAATTTATAAATTTAAAGTAGGAAGTTTTTAAGGGGAAGGAGAATAGAGATATTTATGGAAGGAAATTCCAAGCTTTAGGCTTCTTATAGCTACAGATATAAGGTGATTCAAGTCTGGAATTCTTAACTGGAAGAGCACAGGTGGAGAACTTCAGGAGCTCAGAGAGAAAGGGAAGAGATGAGTAGGAGAGGTTCTGTGTGGGGAAACATGAAAGCAAGAGTGAGAATTTAAAATCCAACAATTGCTAAGCAGGAGCTAATGCGGATCAATAAACACAGTGTTAAAGAATGACCCTGACCTTGTGGAGTTTATAGTTGGTGTAATGTGGCTTTGGATGACCTCTGGTTTGGAGAGTATCATATGAGAAACTCTACTCAAAGGTTCAAAGGTCCAATTTAATGTCAGAGAAATGTATACAATATACATCCTGAAATGCTTTTCTTCGCAAACATCCACGAAAACAGAGTGCCCCAAAGAGTGAACGACAGTTAAAAGTAAGAACTCCAATGTCCCCCCCCAGCTCCCCTCCCTCCCGTGCGTAAGCGGCAGCAAGCACCAACCCCCTCTCCACCAGCAAAAAAAAGCATCATCACCCACCCTCAAGCACGAGCAAAGCAATAGCAAAGACAAACTTGCAAAGACTTTGCATTTGACTTACCACAGGCTCTCTCTCACCCCCTAATAAGGGAGAAGGAGGTGTCTCCGTTTTTCCCAGCGAGCGGGGAGACGTAACAAACAACTTGCTGGTTTACAATGCTAAAAGTCTGTTATGTCACTTTTTCTGAGGTCTCTTCCCAAAGAGCTCAAAGATCCAAGGTCTTTGGGCACAGCAGTAGATTTTCCTCTTTCAATATTTTTATTAGTTTCTGCATAGAAGAATACAGAGTACAAGAAGATATGTTATAAGTCAAAAGAAAAAAAAATAGTACCAAATACATAGTATTAAAAATACATTTACAATCTCAAAACCCTGTATTCATAAAAATTAAATTAAATCATAATATTGAAATATAATAATTTTGTTATACAAAAAAAAATCTAAGCCCTAAGTCAAAGCTGTTAGGAAAAGTGAGAAAAAAGGGGAAAAAACCCTTATCATATAGTAACATATTATTAGCCACCATCTGTACTTTTACAACAAATCAAAGGTTTTGAAAATAACTTAAAAATGGTACCCACAATGTATAAAAGTCTTGGCTAGATTCAAAAACTGAACAACGGATCCTCTCTAAATTTAAGCTTGACATAACATCACGTAAACATTGAGCATGAGCAGGTGGAACAGCATCCTTCCATTTAAGCAAGAGTTCCCTCCTAGCTATAAGATAAATAAAAGCCAAAATATGTAAATCAGTTGTCTCCAAAATAAAGTCTTTTCCTCCAACAATACCAAATAATGCGGTCAAAGGGTTAGGCTTAAAATTTACCTTGAAAAGTACTGAGCAAGTTTGGAATACTTCCTTCCAGCATCTTTCAAGGCTCGGACGTGTCCAAAACATGTGAATTAATGAAGCTTCTCCATTATTACATTTATCACAGAAAGGAGATATATCTGAATAAAAACGAGATAGCTTATCTTTAGACATGTGAGCCCTATGAAGCACTTTAAATTGTAAGAGAGAATGATGGGCACATAACAATGAAATGTTAACCAATTTAAAAATTTCATTCCAAGTTTCCTCAGAGATTGAAGTCTGTAAATCTTGTTCCCAAAGATTTTTAATTTTGTCTACAGAAACATTTCTCATTCCTAGCAATATACCATAAATATTGGATATTGAACCATTATAAAAAGGTTTCAAATTATAAATTACATCTAATAAGTCCTTATCGGAACTTATAGGAAATGTATATAGTTGAGAATGCAGAAAGTCTCTAATTTGTAAATAATGAACAAGTGAGTTTTGGGTAAACTATATTTAGCTGCCACTTGCTCAAATGTAAGAAGACTTCCTCCAACAAACAAATCCTGGAAACATTTAATACCCAATCTATCCCATTCTTTAAAAACTGAATCGGTCATCGAAGAGTTAAAAATAGTTAGAACAAATGGGATTAGACAAAGAAAATCTCAATAGACCTAAGAATTTCCAAAATTGAACCCAGATGTTCAAAGTATGTTTAACTACCAAATTTTCAGTTAGTTTACTGAAGGATAACGGGAGTGAGGATCCGAGAAGAGAAACAATAGAAAATTTATTAACTGAGTTAGCTTCTAAAGAAACCCATATCGGACAGTCCTCACAGTTAATATAATATGTCCAAAACGTAAGATAGAGCAGTAGATTTTCCGACTCCCCCGATGACACGCGGGTCTCTTGCAGTGACACCGACTCTCAATCCGTCCGTCTCCAGTGCCCCGAGATCTTAGGCTTCCAAATCCAAGCTGGACTCTCAGGCATGCCGAACAACTGTCAATCCTAAAACCCAGAGACCGGGTCCCAATCCCGCAGAGAACGGAAGTCAGCGTGTAACTCCAGGGCAGGGTCTTTAAAAGAACCCTGAAAGGGAAATATAAAGATATTAAAGATGGAAATAGAGCTGTTTCTGAAGATGCAAGCAAAGAGTCGCCATTTAGCGCCATTGTCACTCCGCTCCGCCTCAGAGGTTCTCTTGGAGAACTCTACTTGGAGGCTCGGAGGTTGTTTGAACTGTCAAGTCTAGTGGTGATATATGGTTGAAAAGTTCCATTGGTTGTGGATTTGATCTGAGGCAACACCTTGAAGGACTTGAGAGGGGGAAGGAAGATTAGAGTTGGGATCTGCATGAATAGAAAGGACAAAAGTTATCTGTTTATGTAGAGGATGTGATGGTGTATCATCACAAAGTGAGAGGACAATACCAAAAGAGATAGAAGATAGAAAAATTTGAATAATATGAAGACCAGGAAAGCATGTTTGGAGGTTAGCAGTTTTACGAGAGTAGGGTTTAATAGAGAGACTGGGAAGCCATTTTGATGAAAACATTGGAGAGGACATGAGGAAATAGAAAAAACATTAAAATCAGGGCTGATGCACAAGGTAACGATGGAAGAACTTTAGCTCATGGTTCATGGGAACAAGAAGAAGTAGCAGATCACATGGTTTTGGTGTTGAACATTATAAGTGAGAGGGAATGTAACAGGGAAGGGGATGGGGTTTGAAGGATGGTTTACAGTGAAGGATTTGTAATTACATTCCAAGATGATTGTGGGTTAGTGACCCATTTCTGTTAGAAAAGAGCTGGAAAGTGTGTTTTATTTGATTCCAATGTAAATGGCTATTGTATGGGATATTTGTCATTTTGATTTATGGAGATGAAGGTGAAGACTAGCAGGAGGAGAAAAATCGTTTGAATTCCACATTAATAAATGTGAAGATAAGTGTATGAATAGATTTGTAGGTGGAGAAATCTGGTGGTGAATGGAGAGTTGAAGGGTGAGGATTGACACCTCTGTTTATGCTTAGGGAGCCTTTAATCAAGAGCAGACAGAAGTGGAGGTGTTTTCTCATTTTCACCATCTGTTTTCTGTTATCAGTGATCACTGGATTGCTGTTGGTAATATGCGACTTCTTCAGAAGGTGATTGTGTAGTAGTTGAGTACCTGGTGTGTCTGCGTGATCATTTGAGAAACCAATGTCTCTTGAACTATTTTTGCTTTAATGTGAGCATATTGTATAGCTGCTACCATTATGTGATGTTGATACAGTGGTTAGGAAATGGCATTGTAAATCCTGAAAGAAGTTTAGAAAGCTGCCTCTACCCTTGATGATCATTTCCTTGCTTTTATCAACCTGATGCCAACTCACCTCCAATTTGATTGTCTTTCATAGTATACAATTGTAGTCCAAATACTCCCACTCTTCAGCTGCACTTACATAGCAGACACTTGTTGTGGCAAACACCCCCTTTGGAGGGTGAATGTGGGAAGGGTGGGATTGGTATGGTGACTTCCTCTATATTAGGACATGGATCCACTGAAATTAACTGAATTTTAGAATATTTGTAGCAGTGCTGAAGGATGCTTTCGCCTAGCTCCATACTGTATTGCAACTTTCTCCTTTATGTGTACGAACTGTTTGCACCCAACAGCCATGCTTCTTCCTTTAAATGAGTTAGACAATCCAATTACAGGCTCCTGGTCCTAAATAACCCCCCTATCCTTATGGCTCTGTTGTACTGGTGTAGCTATATGCGTGTTGACGTCTTAATCATCCACTGCCAGTCCAGGTGAAGGATATCCACCAGAAAGTCCCCTGAACTTCCTCTTGTAGTTTGATTTCTTTTTTCCCTGATTACTGTGTCTTTCTCTTCAGCTTCACCTAGTCAGGTAGCCAACCTGGTCAGTAAGAGACTTAAGTCTTTAACCTTTTCCCCATTAACACACTCTGTACACAGCTCATCTGTGAAAACTGACTATGGTAGCTTTGCAAAGTTCAAAGTACATTCATTGTAGTGTTTACTTTAAAACAAACCAGAACCACTGGGAGACTAAGCCAGCAGGTCAACACTTTATGACGTGCTTCAAAAATAACAATGTTCCAAAGTTGAAAAAGGTATGCTCGATCCTTTACTGTATTACGAAACCAGCCAAGATGAACAATCTTGTAGTGACTTAAAATAAACTAACGGAATGAAATTAGTAATATAGCATTCAAATTAAAGAAGTAATGAAGTTAGCAATCAAGCTAATGTAATTAAGAGAAGTTAGCAATCTAGTAACATCACAATTAGCATAACTAAGCAGTCGACTAAATTAGCATTCCATATGTAACTAAATATTCTAATAGTGTTCCACTAGTATCCTATTTAGTGATTGAATAGTGGTCAACAAAACAAATATCCTTTTCCGTTGCTCTACCCCTCTCCACCACACTAAACTAAACAACTAACCAAGCATAGGTGTGTATACGTAACTATACTCATTTGCTTCAACCACGTCCCAGCCAATGTGACAGATTATCATAATAAACAGGCCACAAAATGTAATACAGAAATAAAATAAATATGACTCCAACAGACAGAATATAGATACTTGACTCCTACATCACAGACCCTTAATTATTACGTTGTGAAGCCCCTTTTTACTCTCCAGAGATGAGGCTCATTAACCCCTTGCTAACAGCCACTGGACTCAGTGGTGAGAAAACCATCTTTCTCAAAGTCCGTGCATTTAGGGTTGATATGGCTTGGGTTTCGGCCACCTGAACCCTGGTCTTTGTGAATACTGTGTAAATACTGCCCCCATGCAATCAGCCATCATCAAGAAAAAACAGATTGCACACTGTATACAATTATAAAGAAAGTATATTTACAAATTCAGCTTTATCGAACAGATAGTAGGAAAAAGAAAATAAAAACAATTAAAGGGCCCATTAGAGTTAATCCAGTCCAAATGTGAGCATAAGTTGGGCTCATCTTGAAGTTGTCTTTAATTCGCGCACTGGACCCGCAGTCTGTGTGAAAGCACACACCACCTTCCAAATGTTGCTTGAAATCTATCTCAAACAAACTGGCTCCCCCACAAGAGTATTGGTTCTTCCTCCTTAAAGCCAGTCATCTGCACAAAGCACCTCGTGCAACAAGAATAGCATCTTCAACTATTTTCCCCAGTCCTCAAGCTCCTGCCAAAAAGACCTCAACCCCCAACAGTGTCCGTCACAAAGACCCCTCAGCCCAGCATTCTCTAGCACTTTCTCCCAATCTCACCATCTGGATTGGCTGACACAACATTCCTAAACTGAACAACATAGCCTCTTATTTTTAGCTCAGATGCAGACATGCTAAAAGCAGAGCGGACTCCTCTTGCAGAACTGCTAAAATGAAAAGCCTACAGCGTAGCAGTAAAAATCTTAACCAGGCATTCCATTTTCTCCTCCCCCCGCCCCCCCCCCACCAAAAATGGTCATGTCCTCATGACTTTGAAATTTACCAACCCATCATTAATAACACAGTTTTCAGAGGAATTTCATGATGTCAGGATCTCCAATCCATTTGTAAACGGTAGTGACATATCTCACTAGGGGGTAGATGCAACACTCGGTGAGTCATAGGCCAGCCTATCTGGGAGGTTCCTGACTCTTTGAATCCTCTTTATCCCACCTTCAGCTCCTTCAGTTTTAGCCACCCTTTGTGACCCTTCCTGTCTACCAGAGAGTGCCTCCGCTGTCTATCACTCGTATCACCTGGTGGCTCAGGTCCCCCTGCTCCATGACTGAACTTAACTTCCTCCACTTTAAGCAGGTGCTGCCAAACATCTTCACCCTCCACTGGTGTTAACTGGCAAAACCTGTCTCGGAAAGAGGTGTCCTTGGTCGCTGTAATAGTATGGGAAGCACTCCTAGCGCAATCAACATCAGACTTGTCAGTGGAACCATCTTCGCATCAAAGCATCTTCTCACCATAAGAAAGATCCAACCCACATCTACTCTATCAAAGCCTTTTAACATTCGATAGGTCACCCCTCATTCTTCTGAATTCTTTTTTTCTGGTGCGTGCTTGCGAGTCTGTGCGTGCGTGTCCGTGCGTGCATCCGTGATGTCTTTTTCATGGCTTTTATAAGGCGCGGAGCGAGAGAGAGACTGTGGCGCGCCACTCCTTACACAGACATTTTCGCAGTATTTTCCCTTTATTTTACGAAGTCGAGTTGCGATCTCAACACTCAACCTGGCACGGATGGAAAGCGTACTCGGGAGCGGACCCGACTAATTTCGAACCCGGGAACCTCCATTCCCGGGTCTGGCGTAGATGTCGTTGCGCCACCAGCCGGCCCATTCTTCTGAATTCTAGTGAATGCAGGCCTAGAGCCATCAAATGCTCTTCATATGACAAGCCTTTCAATTCTGGAATCATTTTTATGAACCTCCTTTGAAACCTCCCCGGTTTCAGTACAACCTTTCTAAGATAAGGGGTCTAACCCTGTTCACAATGCTCCAAGTGAGGCCTCACCAGTGCTTTATAAGATTGCAACATTACATACTTTTATATCCTAGTCCTCTTGAAGTGAATGCAAACATCGCACTTGCCTTCCTCGCCACAGACTCAACCTGAAATTGACCTTGAGGGAATCCTGCACAAGGACTCCCAAGTCTGTTTGCATTTCAGTTTTTTGTATTTTCTCTCCATTTAGATATTAGTCATCCCTTTCATTTCTTTGACTAAAGTACATGACCATACACTTCCTGACACTGTATTCCGTCTGCCATTTCTTTCGCCATTTTCCTAATCTATCCAAGTCCTTCTGTAGCTCCTCTACTTCCTCAAAGCTATCTGCCCTCCTGTATCTTCATATTGTCTGCAAACTTCCATTACCCAAACCATTGACAAATAACGTTAAAAGAATTGGTCCAAATGCTGTGGAAAACCACTAGTCACCAGCAGGCAGTCAGAAAAGGCTCCCTTTATTCCCATACTTTGACTCCTGCCAAACAGCCACTTCTTTATCCATGCTAGAATCTTCCCTGTAATATCATGGGCTCGTAGCTTGTTAAGCAGCCTCATGTGTGGCACCTTGTCAAAGGCCTTCCGAAAATCCAAGTACAAATCCAAAATCAACTGATTCTCCTTTGTCTGTCCTGCTTATTATTTCTTCAACAAATTCCAACAGTTTTGACGGGTAATATTTTCCCTTGAGGAAACCATGCTTACTACGGCCTATTTTCTCATGTCTCTCCCAGTACCCTGAGACCTCGTCCTTAAAATCGGCTCCAACATCTTACCAACCACTGAGGTCAGACTAACAAGCCTATAGTTTCCTTTCTTTTGCCTCTCTCCCTTCTTGAAGAGTGGAGTGACATTTGCAGAATCATTCCAGAATCGAGTGATTCTTGAGAGATCATTCCTAATGTCTCCACGATCTCTTCTGCCACCTCTTTCAGAACTCTGGAGTGTATATCATTTGGTCCAGGTGACTTATCTATCTTCTGACCTTTCCGTTTCCCAAGAACCTTCTCTGTAGTTATGGTAATTTCACACACTTAACGCCCCCTGACACCTGGAACTTCCACCATACTGCTAGTGTCTTCCACAATGAAGACTAATGCAATATACTTACTCAGTTTGTCCGCCTTTTTGTTGACCCCCCCCCCCATTACTACCTCTCAAGCATCATTTTTCAGTGGTCCAATATCCACTCACATCTCTTTTATACTTTATGTATCTGAAGAAACTTTTGGTATTTCTTTAATATTATTGGGTAGCTTACTTTCATATTTCATGTTTACTTTAATGACTTTTTAGTTGTCTTCTGTTCATTTTTAATGGCTTCCCAGTCCTCTAACTTCCCACTAATTTTTGCTCTATTATATGCCCTTTCTTTGGCTTTTATGTTAGCTTTGACTTCTCTTGTTAGCCATGGTTGTGTCATCATTCCTTCAGAATACTTCTTCCTCTTTAGGATGTATAAAACCTGTGCCTTCTGAATTGCTTCCAGAAATTCCAGCCATTGCTGCTTTGCTGTCATCCCTGCCAGTTTTCCCTTCCAATCAGTTCTGGCCAACTCCTCTCTCATGCTCTGTAATTCCCTTTACTCCACTGTAATACTGTTATATCTAACATTAGCTTCTCCTTCTCAAATTTCAGGGTGAATTCAATCATATTATGATCACATGTCCTTAAGGGTTCTTCTACCTTAAGCTCTCTAATCGATTACGGTTCATTGCACAACATCAGAATACCTGATCCTTTAGTTGGCTCAACCACAGTCTGCTCTATAAAGCCATCTCGTTAGCACCCTAGAAATTCCCCCTCCTGTAATCCAGCACCAACCTGATTTTCCCATCTACTTGCATAATGAACTTCTCCATGACTATTGTATCATTTCCTTTTTAGCATGGATTTTCTATCTCCTGTTGTAATTAGTAGGCAACCTTCTTACTACTGTTTGGGGGTCTGTATAGAACTCCCATCAATGTCTTTTTACCCTTGCATTTCCTTAGCTCTGTCCACTATGATTCAACAACTTCTCACCTTGTGTCTCCTCTTTCTACTGGTTTGATTTAATTTTTTACCAACAGGGCAACACTGCCCCCTGTGCCTTCCTACCTGTCCTTTCAATACAATGTGTAATTTTGGACATTAAGCTTCCAGCTGTAATCTTCTTTCAGCCATGATTCCGTGATGGCTACAATATAATATGTGCCAGTCTGTAACTGTGCTGGAAGTTCAATTACCTGATCCTGTATATTGGACACATTCAGATAGTACACCTACAGTCCTGTAGTCATCCTTTTTGATTTTTGTCGCATCATGCTCAACCTTTTGTTTTCTAACTTTGTCTGTGAGGTCTTACCAACATCTACCTTCACAACCTCTCCACTGACTGTTGGGCACTCTTGTTCCCATCCCGTTGCAACTCTAGTTTAAATCCCATCGTGCAGCCTGAACAAACCTTCCCGCTAGGATATAAGTCCTCCTTCAGTTCAGATGCAAACCGTTCCTTCTGTACAGCTCCCACCTTCCGTGGAAGTGAGACCAGTGAACCAAAAGTCTTAGTCTTCCTTCCTACGCCAACTCCTTAGTCACTTATTAAACTGTATCGTCTTCCTAGTTCTAGCCTTACTAGCACATGGCATGAGTATCAGTCCTGAGATCACAACCCTGAAGGTCCTGCCATTTAACTTGGCACCTAACTCCTTGAATTCCCTGTACAGAACGTCATCACTCATCTTACCCATGTCATTGGCGACTACATGATCCACGTCTTCTAGCTGTTCACTCTCCCACATTGAGAATGCTGAGGACTTGATCCAAGACATCCCGGATCCTGGTACCTGGGAGGCAATATACCATCTGGGAATGTCATTCTCACCCACAGAACCTCCTGTCTGTTCTCCTAACTAATGAACCCCCTATCACCACAGCATGTCTCCTCTTAAATCCTTAAACTTCTTCATTAGATTTAGAGCATGTTGTTCCACAATCTTTGTATTATTTGGTATGTTAACCTCTTTCTTTCTTAAAAATAAACTAAGCTGGTAGTGGGCATTCACCAGTTTTGCATAATTTGCAACCAGCTTCATGAACTTGTGGTCTTTTCTTGTCAAACCAAGTTGTTCCTCCTGCAAACACGAGGAAATCTGCAGATGCTGGAAATCCAAGCAACACAAACCAAAAAATGCTGGGGAATGCAGCAGGCCAGACAGCATCGATGGGAAGAGGTACAGTCGACGTTTCGGGCCGAAACCCTCGTCAGGACGAACTGAAAGAAGAAATAGTAAGAGATTAGAAAGGGGAAGGGGGAGGGGGAGATCCAAAATGATAGGAAAAGACAGGAGAGGGAGGGGTGGAGCCAAGAGCTGGACAGGTGATTGGCAAAAGAGATATGAGAGGATCATGGGACAGGGGGCCCAGGGAGAAGGAAAAGGGAGGGGGGAGGAACCCAGAGGATGAGCAAGAGGTATAGTCAGAGGGAGAAAAAGGAGAGTGAGAGAGAAAGAATGTGTGTGTAAAAATAAATAACGGATGGGGTACAAGGGTGAGGTGGGGCATTAGCGGAAGTTTGAGAAGTCAATGTTCATGCCATCAGGTTGGAGACGGAATATAAGGTGTTGTTCCTCCAACCTGAGTGTGGCTTCATGTTGACAGTAGAGGAGGACATGGATTGACAAATCAGAATGGGAATGGGATGTGGAATTAAAATGTGTGGCCACTGGGAGATCCTGCTTTCTCTGGCGGACAGAGCGTAGGTGTTCAGCAAAGCGGTCTCCCAGCCTGCGTCGGGTCTTGCCAATATATAGAAGGCAGCATCGGGAGCACAGGACGCAGTATATCACCCCAGGCAACTCACAGGAGAAGTGTTGCCTCACCTGGAAGGACTGTCTGGGGCCCTGAATGGTGGTAAGGGAGGAAGTGTAAGGGCATGTGTAGCACTTGTTCCGCTTACAAGGATAAGTGCCAGGAGGGAGATCAGTGGGGAGGGATGGGGGGGGTACAAAAGGACAAGGGAGTCATGTAGGAAGCGATCCCTGTGGAAAGCAAAAAGTGGGGGGAGGGAAAGATGTGCTTAGTGGTGGGATCATGGTAGAAGTTATGGAGAATAATATGTTGGACCTGGAGGCTGGTTGGGTGGTAAGTGAGGACAAGGGGAACCCTATTCCTAGTGGGGTGGCAGGAGGGTGGGGTGAGAGCAGATGTGCATAAAATGGGAGAGATGCGTTTGAGAGCCGTGTTAATGGTGGAGGAAGGGAAACCCCTTTCTTTAAAAAAGGAGGACATCTCCCTCGTCCTGGAATGAAAAGCCTCATCCTGAGAGCAGATGCGGTGAAGACGGAGGAATTGCGAGAAGGGGATGGCGTTTTTGCAAGAGACAGGGTGAGAAGAGGAATAGTCCAGATAGCTGTGAGAGTCTGTAGGCTTATAGTAGACATCTTGACTGCTTTCTGGGAAGTCTGCCTGAACTGCTGCTGCCAAAGCTCAAGCAAGTTCAAAACTGAGATCCTGCTAACCGTCAGCTCTCCCTATGCACAGTCTCTTCCATCAAACATTGCCTCCTTTCAGTGTTCCGTTGGCAGTCCAACCCAAACTGTTCTAATTGCATAGGGTCCATCATTAACACTGCGAATCGCTTACAGCAGCTCTAATACTCAGGGCACATTTGTCCCTAGCAGCAGTTCAATTTCTGAATCAATCCCTGGTAAAGACGTGTTTCAGGTAAGACCATCTCTGGAGATCTCTGTAGCATGGAATTGTTCCTTTTGTGGACAAGCGTATTTCCTGCATGCAGACGTCTGGTACTTCACAATAACTTTCACCATCTAAGCTAGCCACTTCCAAACCTGAAACAAAGTAGCTACTCACGACCTTCTCATGATTGATGCTGTGTAAGAGAATCTGTGTTCTTTTTCCTGTGAGGTTGAGTTTGTTTAGGAGGGGAAGCTGTCCCTGAATCTTTGCGTGTGTGTGTTAAGACGTTTCTATCTCCTTCCTGATGGTAGCAAGGAGAAAAGGGCATGTCCTGGGTGGTGGAGCTGATGGTAGCAAGGAGAAAAGGGCATGTCCTGGGTGGTGGAGCTGATGGTAGCAAGGAGAAAAGGGCATGTCCTGGGTGGTGGAGCTGATGGTAGCAAGGAGAAAAGGGCATGTCCTGGGTGGTGGAGCTGATGGTAGCAAGGAGAAAAGGGCATGTCCTGGGTGGTGGAGCTGATGGTAGCAAGGAGAAAAGGGCATGTCCTGGGTGGTGGAGCTGATGGTAGCAAGGAGAAAAGGGCATGTCCTGGGTGGTGGAGCTGATGGTAGCAAGGAGAAAAGGGCATGTCCTGGGTGGTGGAGCTGATGGTAGCAAGGAGAAAAGGGCATGTCCTGGGTGGTGGAGGTCCGTAATGATGGACCCTGTCTTTCTGAGGCACTGCTTTTTGAAGATGACCTGGATACAACAGAGGTTAGAGCTTATAATGGAACTGACTAATTTTACAACTTCCTGCAGCTTACTTTGATCCTGATCCCTAGCCACTGTAAGGCCATTAGATACTCACTGCTATGTCTGATTGTTTCATGGCCTGTCTTGATTCTGTATGCATTTTGTTAGAGTAAATAGGAAGTATGCTGGGATGCTTGCTATTTCATGAAAGATGCTGTGGTGTCCTATACACTAACAGCCAAGCCATTTTCTTTCAGGGCTCACTATGAGCCCATTTCTCCAGCTGCGGGCACAAATCCAATGTGTGTTCACCCTCTCAGAATAGACAAACCCTTTCGGCTGACGAGACCATTTCCCTTCCATTACTTCCAGGTTCAGTTTTAACTTCATTTCTTGCAGTAGTGGCAAAGCTGCTTCTTTTAGCCTTAGAACAAAATTGTGACTTAGTTTTGTTTACACCTTATTGCCGGGTGATATAGCATCCTATACGTTCCCAAACACTGGGTACGTAGCCATCATTACTTGCCTTTCAGTAAAATCACCAATGTCAGTGAAAGTAATCTTACGATTGTGCCTTTCTTGCAGTTTACAGACCACTGTTCTGCATTTATCCATAAGCAAATTAGGTAATTTCTTTGTAACAACCAACAGATTGGCGGGCACATCCAGCTTGCGCATTTACTGCACTTCTTCCAAGGCATTGCTACAGCCTCTGGGAAGACTGTAGTATTGAAGAGCTTTCAAAGGAATAGAAGCAATCACTATAGCTGACAGTCTTACCTTCAATACTACTTTCAAAAGCTCTCAGGAATGCATCATGCTGCATTGGTTCTCCATCGAAGATTTGAATCTCTCTTTTGGGCAAAGATGAAATACATTGCTCTTGTACCAATAAGGTTGTTGGCAACACACAGATATCATTGGAGGAACTCAGCAGGCCAGGCAGCATCAATGGAAAAGAGTAAACGGTCAACGTTCGGAGCTGAGACCCTTCATCAGGACTGGTAAGAAAAGATGAGAGGTCAGAGTAGAAGGTGGGGGGAGGGGAGGAAGAAGTACAAGGTAGTTCATGGGTGAAACTGGAGGAAGGGGAGGGGTGAAGTAAAGAGCTGGGAAATGGTTTGATGAAAGAGATAACGGGGCTGGAGAAGAGGGAATCTGATAGGAGAGGACAGAATGCCATGGAAGAAAGGGAGCGGGGAGGAACACCAGAGGGAGGTAACGGGCAGGTAAGGAGATAAGGTGAGAGAGGTCGATGAACCCTTAGGAGGTGGTGGTCATAAAATGATAGAATTTATCCTACAGTTTGAGAGGAAGAACCCAAGATCAGATATCGGAATTACAGTGGAGTAAAGGGAATTATAGAGGTATGAGAGAGTAGCTGGCCAAAGCTGACTGGAAGGAGACACTATCAGGGATCATGGCAGAATAGCATTGGCAGGAGTTTCAGGGAGCAGTTCATAAGCTGCAGGATAGATACATCCCTAACCAACGCCAGTTCCTTATACACACTCAGTTCAGAATTGCCTTTCCCCTAGTGGGTTCAAGCACAAGCTGCTCTAAAAAAGCTATTTTGTAGGCATTCTACAAATTTCCTCTCTTGGGATAATAATTGATTTTCATCACCCATTTTGATTTTGCCCCCAGGTTGCACTTCAGTTCATTCCACTGAATGCAATTTTCCCTGATCATAAGACAGAGCAGCAAAATGAGGCCATTTGGCCCATTGAGTCTGCTCCGCTATTCAATCACAGCCGATCCATTTTACCCCTCCTCACCCTTCTCCCTGTAACATAGAAACATAGAAAATCCACAGCACAATACAGGCCTTTCGGCCCGCAATGTTGTGCTGAACATGTACTTACTTTAGAAATTACCTAGAGTTACCCATAGCCCTCTATTTCTCTAAGCTCCATGTACCTATCCAAGAATCTCTTAAAAGACTATCGTATCCGCCTCCTCCACCGTCACAGGCAGCCCATTCCATGCACTCACCACTCTCTGCATTTAAAAGAAACAACTTGCCCCTGATATCTTTTCTGTGCCTACTTCCAAGCACCTTAAAACTGTGCCCTCTCATGTTAGCCATTTCAGCCCTGGGGGTAAAAGCCTCTGACTATCCACATGATCAATGCCTCTCATCATCTTATACACCTACTGATTAATATTGGTTAACCTTTGATTCCATGTCCATTCAAGAACCCATCAAGCTTTGCCTTAAGTACACCCGACAACCTGGCCTCCACAGCTGCCCGTGGTAATAAATTCCACAAACACACCACCCTCTGGCTAAAGAAATTTCTCTGCATCTGTTTTAAATGACCGTCCCTCAATCCTGGGGCTGTGCCCTTTCGTCCTAGGGGAAAATATCCTTTCCACATCTACTCTGTCTAGGCCTTTCAATATTCAAAAGATTTCAATGAGATCCCCCTCATCGTTCTAAATTCCAGCGAGTACAGACTCAGAGCTATCAAATGCTCCTTGTATGATAACACTTTCATTCCCAGAATCATTCTTGTGAACCTCCTCTGAACACTCTCCAGTGCCAGTATATCTTTTATTGGATGAAGAGCCCAAAATGCTCACAATGCTGGAGGTGAGGCTTCACTGGTGCCTTATAAAGCCTCAGCATCACATCCCTCTTCTCTTGTATTCTAGACCTCTTGAAATGAATGCGAACATTGTAATTGCCTTCTTAATCACCCACTCTACCAGCAAGTTAACCTTTAGAGTATTCTGCATAAGGACTTCAAAGTCCCTTGGTATCACAGATTTTTGGCTTATCTTCCCATTTAGAAAATAGTCTGCACATTTATTTCTACTACCAAAGTGTATGACCATGCATTTTCCAACATTGTATTTCATCTGTCACTTTCTTGCCCATTCTCTTAATCTGTCAAACGCCTTCTGTAGCCTACGTTTCCTCAACACTTCCTGTCCCTCCACCAATATTCATATCATCTGCAAACTTGGCAACAAAGTCATATATTCCATTGTCTAAATCATTGATGTACAGCATAAAGAGATGCAGTCCCAACACCATCCCTGCAGAACTAGTCACTGGTGGCCAATCAGAAAAGGATCCTTTTATTCCCACTGGATGCCTCCTACCAATCAGCCAATGCTCTAACCATTCCAGTATCTTTCCTGCAATACCATGGGCTCTTAACTTGGTAAGCAACCTCATGTGTGGTACCTTGTCAAAGGCCTTCTGAAAGTCCAAATATACAACATCCACTATATTCCCTTTATCTATCCTAAGTGTAATCTCAAAGAATTCCAACAATTTTGTCAGGTAAGAATTTCCCTTAATGAAATGATGCTGACTTTGTCCTGTTTTGTCCTGTGTCACAAAGTACTCCATAAGTTCATCCGTAACAATTAACTTCAACATCTTCCCAACCACTGAGGTCAGGCTAACTGGTCTATAATTTCCTTTTTGTTGTCTTCATCCTTTGTTAATGAGTGGAGTGACATTTGCAATTTTCCCATCCTCTGGCACAATGCCAGAGTCCAATGATTTTTGAAAGATTGTTACTAATGCCTCCACAGTCTCTACCGCTACCTCTTTCAGAACCCTACGGTGTAGGTCATCTGGTCCAGGTGACTTTTATACCCTTAGGTCTTTCAGCTTTTTCAGTACCTTCTTCCTTGTAATAGTAACTGTACTCAGTTCTCTTCCCTCTCACCCTTCAACACCTGACACACTGCTAGTGTCTTACACAGTGAAGACTGATGCAAAATACTCATTTAGTTCATCTGCCATCTCCTTGTCCTCCATTATTATTTCTCTGTCCTCTTTTTCTAGCGGTCCTATATCCACTTTCATCTCTTTTTTTTACATGAAAAAGCTTTTACTATCCACTTTGATATTTTATGCTAGCTTGCTTTCATATTTCATCTTTTTCCCTTCCAATGATTCTTTTAGTTGCTCTCTCTAGGTTTTTAAAAGCTTCTCAATCCTCCATCTTCCTGCTCATTTTTGCTTTGTTGTAAGCCCTCTTTTTTTCCCTTTTACATTAGCTTTGACTTACTTTGTCAGCCACAGTTGTACTATATTGTCATTCTTCATTTTTGGATTATTTTTATCCTGCACCTTCCTCCTTTTTTATCAGATATTCTCACCATTGCTGCTCTGCAGTCATCCCTGCAAGCAGCTCCTTCCAATTTACTTTGGCTAACTCCCCTCTCATAATATTGCAATTTGCTTTATTCCACTGAAACACTGCTATGTTAGACTTTGCTTTCTTCCTTTCAAATTTCAGGTTAATGTGATCACTGGTTCCTAAGTGTTATTTTACCTTAAGCTCCCTAATCACCTCCAGTTCATTACACAACACCCAATCCAGTATAACTGATCCCCTAGTAGGCTCAACGACAAACTGCTCTAAAAAGCCATCTGATAGGCATTCAACAAAATCGCTCTCTTGAGATCCATTACCCATTTGACTTTCCCTATGAACCTGCATGTTGAAATGTCCAATGACTATTATAACATTGCCCTTTTGACATGACTTTTCTATTTACTGTTCCTAGCTACTTTTTGGACGCCTGTATATAGCTGCTATCAGGGTCTTTTTACTCTTGCAGCTTCTTAACCCAAGAGGATTCAGCATCTTCCAGTCCTGTGTCACATCTTTCTACTGATTTGATGCTATTCTTTACCAGCAGAGCCATGCCACACTCTCTGCCTACCTTCCCGTCCCTCTGATACAATGTATAACCTTGGATATTCAGCTTCCAACTATAACCGTCCTTCAGCTAGCTTCAGCGATGGCCCCAACATCATACTTAACAATCTGTAATAGTGCAACAAGATCATTAACTTTATTTTTGCCTGTCTTTCCTCACAGTCTCACTACACACTACATCTCCATGTTTAACAACTGCCCCATCGTCAATTTCCCATTAAACCTGCCAAATTAGTTTAAACTCTCAACAAGTGTTCTAGCGCAGGGGTCCCCAACCTTTTTCACACCGCAGACTGGTTTAATATTGACAATATTCTTGCGGACTGACTGGCCAGGGGTGGGGGGTGAGGGCGTGTTAATCACGACTGGAATATAGCTGATAAGTCAACTATAAGTCACTTATAAGTGGCTAATACACTCAATTTTGTTTCTAAGAGGGTTTGTGTAACAAATTTACTATTAAACAGCGCATATTTTCCTCGCATGAATATAGTGATGTCAATTATAACAGTGGTCCCCAACCTCTGGGCCGTGGACTGATACATTGCAGTGAAGAATGCAGCGGTGCAGCGTTGGCCGGAACACACCCAGCACATCTTTAAGAAAAAAGTCGAAATAAACAAGCTAATTAATTAGGTACCGCCCGGCACGTAAATGTCAGGTCAGCCCAGATCAGAGGCGACGCTATTGGCTACCGCGGTACCGCTGCATTCTTTGCGGCAATGTATCGGTCCGCGGCCTGTAGGTTGGGGACCACTGAATTATAAGTCGCTTATAAGTCAATAACATCATAACATTTTAAGTAACGTTTGGATATTAAACACACTGTGCAAATATTCCCCGTATGAACATATAAAATCATTGCAACACACCAATATCGCTGAATCAGTGGGAGCCCTGGGCTTGTTTTCCTGCAACAAGACGGTCCTATCGAGGGCTGATGGGAGACAGCGATACTCGAAGGGGGTTCCTTATGTCCAGTCTATTCCACAATTTAGTTTTCATTGCTTTCATTGCTGAAAACTCCGCTTTGCAGTGATATGATGTTGGAAATGGAAGCAACGTTTTCAGTGCTTTTGTGGCTGTCTCAGGGTATTCAGCCTTGACTTTGATCCAGAATGCCGGCAGAGATGTTATGTCAAACATGCTTTTCAGCCCACCGTCATTTGCAAGCTCGAGGAGCTGATCTTTTTCCCGCACTGACATGGATGATTCATTGGGGATATTCACAAATGGGTCACGGACCCATTCCTTTGCACGTCTTGGGTCACTGATGATCTCACGTGTGTTCAAGTTCAACAGTGCGTGACAGGGAATGAGGAAAGGTGCAGCTGACACATATTGTTTCATATCGCCAAATCATATCATTTCCTCGCAGCCCGGTGGTTGGGGACCACTGTTTTCGCAAACCGGTCTCCCTCGACTTCAGGTTAGCTATGTAGTAGAGACCAATATATATCTTAACTTCTGGCTGTTCGGCATTTCCCGTTATAATGTTGTGGATCTGATCAGAGACACTCCTGTCCCTGGCACCTGAGAGGCAATATACCTTCTGGTATCCATACCATCTGGTAGAAGTGGTGGGTTTGGACGTTGCTGTCCAAGGACACTTGGTGAGTTGCTTCAGTGTATCCTATAGATGGTATAAACTGCTGCAACCGTGTATTGGTGATGGAGTGAGCGAATGGCTGCGGATGGTTACCTATGAAGCGGGCTGCTGTGTCCTATACGGTGTCAAGCTATTGAGTGTTGTAAAGCTGCACTCGACCAGGCAAGTTGAGAGTATTCTATCACATTCTTGACTTGAGCCTTGTAGATGGGTGTACAGGCTTTGTGGAATTAAGAGGTGAATTACTCTCTGTAAGATTCCTAATATCTGGCGTGCTCCCCTGGTCTGTGGTGTGTTTATAGTATTCCAGTTCAGCTGCATTTGGTTATGGAGTGCTTCAGTATCTGAGGAATATCATATGGTGCAATCATTAATGAATGCCCTGCATCCCAGCTTCTGACTGACTAAACCGGCAGAGAATGGCTGGCCTAGAGGACTACAAGAGCTTCTGACTGAGGGAAGGTCTTTGTTAAACCGGCAGAGAATGGCTGGCCTAGAGGACTACAAGAGCTTCTGACTGAGGGAAGGTCTTTGTTAAACCGGCAGAGAATGGCTGGCCTAGAGGACTACAAGAGCTTCTGACTGAGGGAAGGTCTTTGTTAAACCGGCAGAGAATGGCTGGCCTAGAGGACTACAAGAGCTTCTGACTGAGGGAAGGTCTTTGTTAAACCGGCAGAGAATGGCTGGCCTCGAGGACTACAAGAGCTTCTGACTGAAGGAAGGTCATTGTTAAACTGGCAGAGAATGGCTGGCCTAGAGGACTACAAGAAACTCCTGCAGAGGTGTCCTGTGGCTGAGATGCGCGATCTCCAATAACCAGCACCCTTTGTGCCAGGTATGATTCCAACCAACTTTTCCCCAAATCACATTGATTTTAGTTTATCTATACTCTATGCCACACTCTATTAAATGCTGCCTTGATGTTAGGGTCACTTGTTCTTACTTCACCTCTGAAGTTCATTTCTTTTATCCATGTTTTGAGGAAGGGTATACCAAGTCAACAGTTTGAGTGACTTTGGCACAATCCAAACTGAACTTCTGTGAGTAGGTTGTTGATAAGTAAATGTGACCTAATAGCACCATTGATTATCTATTCCATTATATTACTGACGATAGAAAGTGGTCTGGCTGGTCATTGAATTTGTCATGCTTGTGTATTGGGCATATCTGGGAAATTTTCCACATGGTTGTGTAGTTCACGTTTAATTGTCGTTCAATCATACATGAATCCCATTAATACAGCCAAACAAAACAGTGTTATTCTGGGGCCAATGTGCAAAACACAGTACCAACAGTAATACACAACACAAAGCACGTAAAGCACATATAAGATATCAGTAAAATAGTTACACAAAAAAAAATAGCCCAACACCCTGACTCAATGAAATTTGCAGAAGTCTGCGATCAAACACAATACAGCTTGTCTTCTGCCGAGTGAACACTAGGACCGGTACTGACACCAGACTCTGGAGCCAGCTGTAAACAGGTGACGCTGCAGCTTGAGGCCTAGACCCTGTTATGACTGAGGCTACAAAGCTCCTCTGCTGTCTGCTAATAAGTCTGTGAATTTGATTTAGTCATAGAAAAGTACAGCACAGAATTAGGCTCTTTGGTCAATCTAGTCCATGCTGAATCCATTTAAACTGCCTACTCCCATCAACCTGCATAACCCTCCATATCTCTACCACCCATGTACCTATCTAAACTTGACTTAAGTGTTGAAATCAAACTCGCATACACCATTTGTGCTGGCAGCTCATGCCACACGCTCACTATCCTCTGAGTGAAGGAGTTTTCCCTTATGTTCCCCTTAAACTTTTCACATTTTACCCATAACCTACGGTCTTGCGATTACAAGCAAAGTGACTGAGGCAGTTACTTGCTGTTGGACTACACACTGCCTTCGTGGACCGACACCTCGTCTCTCTGTTGCAGGCTTCAACATATTCTGCACCAGGTCCAGCTCCTTCAGTTTATCTGTTAATGAGCAATTTGCTGATTGGGTAGACTTGCAGTACTTTAAGTTCTTAATGCCCAGCAGGACCTTGTGATCATAAAAAAAATACATTTAATAAGGGCAATAGCACCTTTTTTTGACCCTGTGGAAGCCACTGTGATTGAATGCACCACCATCTTACCAAGCAAATGCTGGTGTTGCTACACAGAACACCATTTGGTTGAAATGTGTCTATTTATAATATAAGATATATCAGCAACAAGGGTGATGAACTTTGAGCATGGGTCAGTATGTGCAACTACGATGTTGTGGCCATTACAGAGACTTGGCTGTCATAAAGTCAGGAATAGCTGCTTGATTTACTTATTTATTATTATTTTATTTTGTTTTTTGCTTCTATATTATGCATTACATTGAACTGCTGTTGCTAAGTTAACAAATTTCACACCACATGCCGGTGATAATAAACCTGATTCTGATGTCTTGTGGTTTAGATGTTTCAAAAGGGCTGTACAGGAAGAGAGGTAAAAGAGGTGACATTACTAATCAGCGATTGTATCACAGCTGTAGAAAGGAAGGATATAGTGGAGGGATGTCCACTGAATCAGTATGGATGAAAGTCAGGAAGGCAGCAGTCACTATTGGGAGCATTCTATAGACCATCCCAATAGCTACAGAAGCACTGAGGAGCAGCTCAGAAGACAGATTGGGAAAGGAACAGAGACAATAGGGATGTTGCCATGGTGACTTCAACTTCCATAATATTGATTAGCTTCTCTTTATTTATTATAACAGTTTTTGATGGGGTGGAATTCGTTAGCTGTGCCTTGGAAGGATTTCTGACACAATATGTAAATAGGCCAACTAGGGGAGAGGCCAGATTGGATCCGGCACTAGGCAATGAACCTGCTGAGGTTGTCAGATTTCTTGGTGGGTGAACGTTTTGGAGAAAGTGACCACAACTCCCTGACCTTAACCATAGCTATGCACAGGGATAGGAGCAGGTAATATGGACATTTGCTTGGAGGAGGATGAATTGTGGTGCTATTAGGCAAGAATTTGGGAGCATAAATTAGGAAGTGATGTACTCAGGGAAAGCACAACAGAAATGTAGAGGTTGTTTAGGGAGCACTTGCACAGGGATTCTGGATAGGTTTGTCCCACTAAGGCAGGGGAAGGATAGTAGGGTGAAGGAACCATGGCTGACAAGAGATGTGGACCATTTAGTTGGGAAAGAACAAAGCATACTTGGGTTGAGGAAACAATGGTCAGACAGGGCTTTAGAAAATTACAGAGTAGCTTGGAAGGAGCTGTTAAATAGACTTAGGAGAGTTAGAAGGTGTCGTGAGAACACCTTTACGAGTGTGATTAAGGAAAACCCCAAGGCACTATGTAGAACACAAGTATGTGAAGAAAAGGAGTGAGACTAGAGTGAGAGTAGGCCTGGAGTTGGAGGAGGTAGGGGAGGATCTTAATGAATATTTTGCTTCAATATCCACCAGTGAGAGGGATCTTGATGAATGTATGGACAGCACTAAAAAAGGATGATGTGCTGGAACATGGCAATGTTAAGAAAGACAATGGGGTGGAAGGTTTGAAAATCATTAGGATAGGTAGATCCCTGGTGCTGGACTGGTATATCGAAGACTTGTGTGGGAAATGAGGGATGAGATTGCTGCATCCTTGGCAATGATCTTTGTGCCCTCACTGGCACAGGAGCAGTACCAGAGTATTGGAGAATGACAAAAGTTATTACATTGTTCACAAAAGGTAGTAGGGATAGCCTTGAGAATTATAGACTGGTGGGTTTTACGTCAGTAAACTTTTGAGACAGGATTTCCGAGCATTTGCAAAAGCGCAGGTTGATTTGAGATAGTCGACATGGGTTTGTGAGAGGCCTTACAAGCCTGACTGAATTCTTTGAAGTGACATAGCACATTGATGAAAATAGAGCAGTGAATATGGAGCATACGGATTTTACCAGGGTGTTTGACAGGTTCCTCATGGTAGGCTCTTTCAGAAGTTAGAAGGCATGGGATCCAGGAGAACTTGGTTGCATGGATTCAGAATTGGCTTCTCCACAGAAGGCAGAGGATGATAGTAGATGGCACAAATTCTGCCTGGAGGTCTGTGACCAGTGGTGTTCTGCAGGGACTTTTTGTGAAACACTCACTCTTCATAATTTTTATAAATGATGTGGATGAAAAAGTGGAAGACTTGCTGGGTTAGTAAGTTTGCTGATGACAGAAAGCTTGATGGTATTGTGGATAGTATAGAAGGTTGTTGTAGATTACACCGGAACATTGATAGAATGCAGGCCTGGACCCAGAAGCTGACGGAAACTGTCCTCACTGGGTCTTAGTGCCTCCCTCTGCAATTGGATACTGGATTTCTTAACAGTAAGGTCACAGTCAGTTTGTTTAGACAGGAACATCCCTCGTCTCTCTACGCTGAGCACTGGCTCTCCCCAAGGCTGTGTGCTTATCTACTGCTGTTTACACTGCTGATGCATGATTATATCGCAGGATCCAGCTCAGATAGTGTCATCAAGTTAGCAGAGGGCTGGCTTTATCAAAAAAAGAGAGAAAATGGAGTGGCTGGTGGATTGGTGTGTGAATAGCCTAAACCCGATTGCGGAGAAGACAAAGGAAATTATTATGGACTGTAGGAAGGTGCAGATGAAAAATCCCCCTCTGCAAATGCATGACTCCTCCGTTGAGAGAGTAAGTGCACCAGTTTCCTGGGAGTTCACATCACAGATTATCTCAACTGCTCCCTTAATATCACCATGCAAGTTGATAGCATGGTTAAGAAGGCATATGGTGTGTTGGCCTTCATTAGCTTGGGTATTGTGTTTGAGTCACGAGGTGCTGTTGTGGCTTTATAAAACTTTGGTTAGATCACGATTGGTGTATTCTGTTCAGTTCTGGTTGGCTCATTATAGGAAGGATGTGAAAGCTTTAAAAATGGTTGTAGAGGAGACTTATCAGGTTGCTGCCTGGATTGGAGTGCATGTAATTGAAGATAAGTTGAGGAAGCTCGTGTTTTACTCCTGAAAGAGCTTGGGAAGTGACTTAAGAGGTTTACAAGATGATAGGCAGTATAGATCGAGTGAAGAGTCAGATACTTTTTCCCAGGACGGAAGTGGCTACTACAAAAAGACATAATTTTAAGGTGATTGGAGGAAGGTACAGTGGGGATGCTGGAGGTAGGTTTTTTGCGCAGAGTATGGTAGGAGCTTGGAACACCCTACCAAGGGTGGTGGTAGAGGCAGATACATTAGGGACATTTAAGAGACTCTTCAATATGGATGAAAGAAAAATGGAAGGCTGTATAGGAGGGGAAGGGTTAGATTAATTTTTAGAATAGGTTAGGCGGTCCACATAACATTGTGGGCTGAGGGCCTATACTGTGCTCTGCTGTTCCATCTCTGCAGCTATCTAACAGCTGGACCAGGTGCCTGCCGAATTCTGCAGCACAGGTCTTCTCTACTATTGGTGCAATGCTGTCAAGACCTTGTTTCACCTTCGACCTCTGGCCATTTATCAAAATCATATTAATTATAGACTAGCATCTATCCTGCTGCGGACCTCTGATGGATTCGAGATAAGATTATTAACTTGGCACTTTTGGCGGAAGGTACTTGCAAATGGTTGCGTTTTCTTTCTTGTACTGATTTGTTGTGCTCCCTATCAATGAGAATTGCATCACAGAGGAGGAGCTTCCAGCATAAGTCTTTGGACAGTGGGACAAAACTGGAGGACCCAGAGAAAACCTATGCATTTCACAAGGAGGACGTTTAGATGCCTTACAGAGGGCACCTGAATTGAACTCTGAACTCCAACGCCCCGAGCTGTAATAGTGTTGTGCAAGCTTCTTCACTATGTGACCATTCGTGACTAAGTGTGACATTACTTCAGAGCTTGCTTCTTATGTTGTTTGGCATGTTTGTGACTAATTGTTGATGAAAATATTAAACTGAAGTGTGAAAAAGGATCTAGTGGTTTCCTATTGTATATGATGAATAAACTCTTCTCGGCTTCCAGCCGGATACAGGTGTTGATTTTAGCCAATGTTTTGATGACAAATGTGGCCATCTTCATCAGGGATGATGCCTGGGCACGTCTAATCCAGTGGTATTTATAACCCCGTCGTCTGTCCCTCCTGATTGGTTAGTCCTCATCCAGTCAGGTTTCTGCCGTCCAACCTTGTTTACAATTGAATCCCAGTTCTTTCTTAGAGCAAGACCTTTGTCTTTGTTAAAATTGTTTTCCTTTAGTTTCATTTCAGGTGTGTGAAGCCAGTGACATGGTACAGTGTTTTTGTGCCATCGAAGTCAATCCTATGGGCTTTGCAAATGCAGAGTTCTGCTACCACTGATTCCTCCAGGTAACCTAAACGGATATACCTCCTGTGCTCCTTGATGCAGGTTTCCATAGTGTGTCCCATCTGGCCAATATACCCTGCTCTGCATTCACAGGGAATCCTGTAAACTCTTCCATCCTGAGTCCCAGGTCATCTTTGACCCACATAATCTGTGATTTGAGCTTCCTTACTGGCTTGTGGATGATGTTAATTCAGTATTTCTTCAGGATCCTGATTCTTCCAGAAACCTTAGAAATATAGGGAAGAAAGACGGTAGTGATGGGTTCCTCCTCATTGTCAAGTTTCCTGGTTTTGCTATTGGCCCTTTTAAGGGCTCAATTGATTTCCTTCACCTTGTAGTCATTCTGTAGGAACGTTGTGATGGAAACCGGAGAGTAGCCTCGGACATGTCATCTACGGGAAACCCACTCACATGGACTTGTATCTTAACAATTACAGCCACCATCACACTTCCCAATGTAGAGCGGTTCTTTCTACTCTGATTAACCATGCGAAAACTCTTTCGGACCCACAATGTCTCCACAAGGAAATAAGACGATTACGCTGTTTGTGCTGCACCAGTGGTTTTTGGGACCAACTGGTAAAGGAAGCCATTGAAATAAAACTAAAGGAAAAATATTTTAACAAAGATGAAGGTCTTGCTAAGTAAGAACTGGAATTCAATTGTGAACAAGCTGGGATGCCGGAAATCTGATTGGATGGGGACTAACCGATAGGAGGAATGGGCGATGGGGGTATTAATACCACTGGACGAGACAGGCCTAGGAGTCACCCCTGATGAAGATGGCAGAGTTTATGATCAAAATGTTGGTTAAAATCATACCTGTACCCAGCTGGAAGCCTGAGAAATGTTTAAACCGAAGTGTAATAACATTTGCAAACAATAGGTAAATGCCATCTGCTCAAATACCATGTGATAAAGCAGCATGAGCAATGTCATTGATCAAAGGCATCTCTTGAAGTAGTAGAACATCAACCTTCAGGAATCATTCACAGTTGGTCACAAGTCACAGTGGTGTTTTGTAGCTACCCTCATCTGAGCATCAGTATTTCCAGGGTGCCCACATCATCAAATTGGAATTTAGGCCACATTTCCTGTAGCAGTCACTCTGGCTGTGACAGACTTCATGGAGATAATGTGCTGCTCAGCTACTAAGGTAAGATTGATGTGACTTCAGTGGCATTAACCCAATAGATGGCAATGATGAATGGATTTGCCATGTGATTTTTGTAGCATCTTGGTATGCTTAACTACTAGATACACCCTGATGACTAGACTTTGATTAAATTAGTGCTGTATGCTGTTACAATACCAAATTGGCATCTCAAACACTGAACTGGTGTCAAGTGGTTAACAGGTCTGAAATGGTACTGATCAAGCTATTGGAATAAGTATCTGGTCATGATCAGTTCCCTGCCACAGCAAGTATCTAGGCCAAATGTCACACGATGCCACACTGAGGTATATGTTGCAGCAATTATTATTAGCAGTGCCTGTATTTACAAAGGCGGAGATAGAAATCAATGTGCAAGACTTAGTGTCTCAAAAGAAATATACTACTCGATTTGCCTGTCTTACTGTGAGCACAGCACTGTCTGGTTGCCTTGTTATTCCTTTGAATGAATATCATAGGATAAGCTATTGGTGAAACCTGGTGTGCAAATGAGGTTGATAATCTTATTGCAGTTAAATTTTGCATAATGCTAAATTGTTGCCAGTAAAGAAAATTACAAAGAAACCTAATGTGATGCAGCGGATGCTTTCTCTAGCAGATCTCCATCAGTAAGGATTGGTAATATCTCCTTGCTGATCATCACTATTAGCACACCTCAAGGTTATGTGCTTAACCCCCTGCTCTACTCTGTAGGAACAGCTTCTTCCCCTATGCAACACACATCAGATTTCCGATTGGGCAATGAACTCTACCTCACTTTTTTTTTCCTGTTTTTGCTCTCTTTTTGCACTACTTATTTAATTTGATTTAATTATTATATTATTATTTATCGTTTTAAAAATTGCGTATTGCAATGTACTGCTGCTGCAAAACAACAAAGTTCACGGCATGTTACCAGTGATCATTTTGGTGGACGTTTCCTGGGCCTAGCACACAACTGCAATTACGAAGAAAGCACAGCACCACCTCTACTTCCTTCGGAGTTTACCAAGATTTGACATGACATCTAAAACTTTGACAAACTTCTATGGGTGTGTGGTGGAGAGTATATTGACTGGTGTACTGGTATCTGAATCACAGGTGGTGATACAGAGCGAGATAAGACACATTGCTGTGTGATACCGCAAAAACAAACGTCTATAAATCTAAAGAGCTCCAGGAAGCGAAAAGAGGATGAGCATACGCCAGTATGCATTGAGTGGTTGGTGTGGAGAGAGTCAGCAGCTTTGAATTCCTGGTGTTAATGTACCAGACCTGTCCTAAGTCCAGTACAGAAATGCAATCACAAGGAACTCTTTTTACTTTAGTAGTAGGAGGGGAAGGAGGTGCATCTTGTCACCATTATGATGTGTATCTTTACTGGTTGTATCATGGTCCGGTTTGGCATTTCCATTGCACAGAAATGTGAGAAGCTGCAGAGAGTACTGGATTCATCAGCCCAATACATCACAGGGACATCCCTCCCCAGTGTAGGCAGTACCCACAGAAGGCACGGCCTCAGGAAGGCAACATCCGTCATCAAAAACCTCCCCTCTCTGGACCACACTATCTACCATCCGTCGTGAATTACAGAAGTCTGAAGTCACACACCACCAGGTTTAAGAACAGCTATTTCCCTTCAACCATCTGGTTCCTGAAACAATCAGCGCAACCACTATCACTACAGTTTTACAACACTTTGATCACTTTGCATTAAAATCGACTTTGTCTTTTTTGTTATAATTGTGTTCTTTCTTGTGAATGTCATGTATAATTTCTGTTTAGTTTATGTTTTGCTTGTGAATGCTGCTATGTGCCTGTGATGTTTCTGCAAGTTTTTCATTGCATTTGTGCATACATATCTTATGCATATGGCAATAAACTCTACTTTGACTTTGTAATTCTTGATTTTCTTTCTGATTTGACTACAGTGCAATCTATCCTATGTATGCATATTTTTGTGTTCTTTATCCTATTGTGATTGTCTTTCTGGCCTGCATTGGATCAGGAATAACAACTATTTTGTTCTCCTTTACACTTGTGTACTGGAAATGACATTAAACAATTTTGAATCTTGAATTTTTAAAAAATTAAAATGGATTCGCTTCTCTGTTTTTCCTGCACAGCCAATTAAGTATCGCTTGGCTATGAACCTCAAAAATTCTTTTTTCTTCGCAGAATGACAAAACAGTTCTTGAAACAGCTCTGCAAGGAACAGAAACTCTACCAGACACCTTATCTGAATGACACACTCTATTTGCACTATAAAGGTTAGTGTTAATTTCAATAAATCCATAAATTCTTATCCAGTGATGTCTGACCTGAGAATTACTTCCATGGGATTAAAAGATGGCAGGTGCAAAATGTCATCGATGTTACCCTCATTTTGTTGATGTAATCGTATTGTTTCCTTATCCTGAATTTAAAAGTAGGTGTATATCATTGCAAACATCAGAGCCCACAGAAATACTGACAAAAACACAATTCATTCCGAACCTGACTTTAATGTTTCAGCCAGTTCCATTACTTCTTACACTCTCTGACGGTGGTGTCTGAAAAGAGGATGCTGTCCAAGTTGCATGCCATCTTGGTCAATGTCTCCCATCCACTACATAATGTACTGTTAGGCACAGGAGTACATTCAGCCAAAGACTCATTCCACCGAGATGCAACACAGAGCGTCATAGGAAGTCATTCCTGCCTGTGGCCATCAAACTTTACAACTCCTCCCTTGGAGGGTCAGACACCCTGAGACAACAGGCTGGTCCTGGACGGACTTCCTGGCATAATTTACATGTTACTATTTAACTATTTATGGTTTTATTACTATTTAATTATTTATAGTGCAACTGTAATGAAAACCAATTTCCCTTGGGATCAATAAAGTATGATTATGACTATATTAGGCCAGCACATGTTTAAATCTTTCAGCAAAGATTTTCAGTTCTGAATGGAATTTCCATTTTGCCGTTAAATTATTTCAAAGAATCGTAAAATACAGATGCTACTAGCCTGCAGAGTGCTTCCAGCATTCTGATTTAGTTTCTGATTTCTAGGATCCGCAGTACTTTGCTCTGAGTGAAATTGAATTGAATTGATTTTATTACTTACATCCCTCATATATATGAGTAAAAATCTTTACATTACGTCTCTGTCTAAATGTGTAATTTATAGAAATTTATAATGATGTGTTCAACAGGATAGTCAATGTAACACAGAAATACAGTGTGTCAACATGAGTTAAGCTTTCTGATGACCTGGTGGAAGAAGCTGTCCCGGAGCCTTTTGGTCCTGGCTTTTATGCTGCGGTACCGTTTCCCGGATGGTAGCAGCCGGAAGAGTTTGTGGTTGGGGTAACTCAGGTAGTAGGAGATGAGCTAAATTGTTAAAATTGTGTAATACCGAAAGAGTAGTTTGGTTTCTTCCAGCCTCTGAAGACTGAGTTGTATCCTGATCAAGTGTAGTTGGAGGACACCTCACATTTGGATGTTGTGGACATGACCATTTTATTGTGAGTGGAGAGCACCTGAAGGAAAGTTTAAGACTAAGCTACATTGTAGTTGCTACAAAAACTATACCTAAAAATTTTAAGTATTTAATTCATTATGATAGTGACAGATGTTTATAAAATTATAGGGAAGACAGTTGGTATCTTTTTCCGACGGCTCCGGCCAATGATGTAGTGGCAACAGCACCGGACTTGGAAGTGAATGGTCCCGAGTTCGAATCCGGCTGGCACCTTGCAAGCTTTCCATCTGTGCTGCGTTGAGCGTTGAGCTAGCAACTCGGCCTCATAGAAAAGAAATCGACAACTATGGAAACAGCAAAAATGCTGCCCAATGCAGCACAAGGTGTGAAAAGGAACAACATAGTCATAGAGTTAAAGAAATGCCCATTAACTCTACTTTAGCAATTCTCTATTACAGTTGCCATATCAGAATTGGAGTACCCACAGTGCAGATGCAGTCTGAGGCCTCTATAGAACCTGATCCATGGAGCTGTGAGGCAACAGTATTACCTTCTGTGCCAGCGGGCTACCTGGGTTAGAGCCTATAAGACTAAGATGGAAATTAATATTAGGCTAGTTGGCACATGAGCTGTCATAGACTATATGGTCTGAAGAGCTGCCTTCTATGCTATATGATTTTTTTAAATAATTCTATTCTTCATTAATGTGCCTTGGCTTGCAAACTTTACTTAAGTAATGCATCATTATATCTGCATCATTAACTGGTTGCCCAAAGAAGGAGTCAAAACAATTGATTCAGATATAATCTTGAATGTAATTTCCCCTCAGGTGATTTTAATAGTTTCTTGAACATAAATTGTACATAATTTATACTTGATTTGTGTTATATTTCTTTACTGTGAATGCTGCTTATATGTAGCTGTGCTTGTGATGTGGCTGCAACTAGCTTTTTCATTGCACTTGTGATTATGCATATGAGAATAAACTCAACGTTGAAGACTGGGCAATAGTTTCTGAATGTTTGTATTGGCCGTTCTGTTGAACTGCTGAGCCATTTTAGGAGCACTTCCACACTTGGTGAAAGAAAAACGTAGCAAGGAACTGACGCATTAGAAAGGTTAGTCAGAAATTCAAATACTATTTGTGAATTACATATAATTTTATTTTCCAAGAACTGAAGGGAAGTAGATGCTAACAAAAGCAAGCCTATAAAAGGGATATATTGGCTTGAGGCTACACGCATAGGTAAATTTCAGCATCCCAGCATGGCTTTTAGTTTTTATTTTATTTATTTATATTTTGTAAACTATTAAAGCACTTATACATTATTGCATATTTGTGTGTGTACAAAAACTACTGTTGTTCCAAGATGGCTGGAGATAATAATAAATGCTTTATTGTTTCCAAGAGGGAAATTCTTTCATTACAGCAGCAACATTTAAAAACCCATTTTGCAGAGTGCAGACTTAACTAATAACAAAGTACAGAATATTAATATACACAATACTTTACCAATGTGCAATAATTTGCAATAATGTGTGAAATAATAAAAGAGACTATTCTACTATGATGTGTGTTCTCTTGTTGCACAGAGATGAACTATTGTATATGCTTATTGCATTTGGAAGGAAAGATTTTCTGTAACAATCCTTGTGACAGCAAAGCTGAATGAATCTGTTGGAAAGGGTGCTCCGCTGCCTATTCAGTAGGTCATGGACAGGATGTGCCAGATTGTCTATACAGGATAACAGTTTGTTTTAGAGACCTCCTCTCCACCACTAACTCAAAAGAGTCCGGGTTGTGGCCAAGGATGGATTCAGCTTTTTTGATGAGTTTATTTAGTCTTTTTGCATCACCAGCACTGATGCTGCTTCCCCAACATAAAGCTGCAAAGTCTGCACTTGCTACAACAGACTGGTAAAAGATCTCCAGCATCCTGCTGCAGACATTGAAGGATTTCAGCTTCCTTAGAAAATAGTCTGCTCATCCCCTTCTCGTAAACAGCCTTGGTGCTGGTTTTCCAGTGGAGTGTTGCTGAGGTGAACCCCCAAGTATTTGTACTCCTCCACCACTGCAACTTCTGCTCTCAGAATGTATACAACATTCATCACAGTACACTTCCTCCTAAGATCAAACACCATCTCCCTGGTTTTGATCACATTCGGGAGCAGGTGACTCCTCCCGCACCACTCCACAAACTTGTCCGCCAGTCCTCTGTACTTCAATTCCTGCCCCTCTGACACACCCAACCATCGCAGAGTCATCAGTGAACGTCTGCAAGTGACGAGACTCAGATTTGTACTGAAAGTCTGAGGTGTACAGTGAACAGTCCCATGTGGTGCTGCAGTCTCACTCACCACCATCTCAGACAGCGGACTACCCAGCTGTACAGACTGGGGTATATCTGTCAGGTAGTCAGTAATCCAAGAGACAGTGGATTTGTCTATGCCAATCCTTTGCAGCTTCTCACTCAGAAGAAGTGGCTGGATTGTATTGAAGGCACTAGAGAAATCAAAAAATGTGACTCTCACAATGACACCAGCATCATCCGGGTGGGAGTGAGTTCTCTGCAGGTAGATGATAGCATTATCCACTCCCCCATGAGTTTGGTAGGCAAACTGTAGAATGTCTAATGAAGAGCTCACCTGAATAGAAATATTCATTTCATTTTATGGTAGGTAGTTTTTACTCTGTCCAAATGCAATAATCTATATAATGTAGGCTGAAGGAAATTAATGGTATTATAGACATGTGAGAATACGGCATATAATTTAGCTTTTATTACCAGTGTTGTTGCCACTCACACCAGTTGTCCAATTGTGTGTCTTCAATTAGCACGTACTGCTTTGCATTATGCAGGTTTCTCCTACATTGAGAACCTGGAGGAGTACACTGGGCTGAGGTGTCTGTGGTTGGAGTGCAATGGCCTATTGAAAATCGGGAACCTGGACGCTCAGACAGAGCTGCGCAGCCTATTTCTGCATCAAAACCTCATTCAAAAAATAGAAAACTTGGAGCCTCTTCAGAAACTGGATTCCTTAAACCTCAGCAACAACTACATCAAAGTCATTATGAACCTCTGTGAGTAAAGCTCAATGCACACATGCTTATTGCTAAACATGACATTTAGTTGCAGTAGAAAGTTATTTCTCTCTTTATTGTCATGTTCATATTTTATTACACAATTAACACAGTAACACAAACAAAATGCTGGAGGGACTCAGTAGTTACAATTGTGTACAATGTTGGTGAGCCTACATTTGGAGTGCTAAGCTAACCTGTGAAAGGATATTGCAACATTGAGGTAGTCAAAATAGGTTTATCCGAGTTATTTCTCTCTGCAGATGCTGCATGAGCTACGGAGTTCCTACAGTGCTTTGTGTGCGTTACTCTGGTTTTCCAGCATCTGCAGTGCAGAATCTCTTATGTTTAGGAGACTGTCTTTTCAAGAGATACCAAACAGATTGGGTTTGTATTCTTTGTATGTTAGGGTCTGTTCATAGAGGTAGTGGAGCAGCCATCTCAAAGTGCCAGGTATCTGGTTCTATACTGAACTCAAGTGCTGTCTCTGTGCAATTTGCTCATTCTTCCTGTGGCTGTTTAGTTTCCTCCAGGTGCCTTTAGTTTCCACCCAAATGCTAAAAATGGATGCATTGGTTGGTTAACTGGCCATTACAAGTTGCCTCAGTATGTGGGTAAGTGAAGGAGCCTGCGGGAAGTTCATGAGAAAGGAAAATGGGATTTAATGTAGGATTGGTGTAAATGGGTGGCCAATGATCACAACAACCTTAGTAAGCTGAAGAGCCTATTTCAGGGCTGTATATCTCTATGATTCCTTAACCCATTTGTATTAATCACATTTACCAGCACTTGGTCCATAACGTTCAATGTTCTGTGATTCAGATGTTCATCCAGTTATATTGTAATGTTGTGAGGGTATCAGCTTCCACCACCCATTCCAGAGTGCAACCATCATTTGGGCAAATATTATAGACCGTAAGAGCCAGGATGTAATGTTGAGGTTTTAAAAGCCAGTGGTGAGGCCTCACCTAGTGTATTGTGAGCAATTTTGGACCCCTTATCTAAGAAAGGATGTGCTGACCGTGGAGACGGTTCAAACAAGGTTGACAAGAATGATTCTGGGAATGAAAGGGTTATCATATGAAGAACGTTTGATGCCTCTGAGCCTGTACTCACTGGAATTTAGAAGAATGAAGGGGGATTGCATTGAAACCCAATGAATGTTGAAGGGCCTCGATAGAATGGATGTTTCCGATAGTGGGAGAGTCTAGAACCAGAGGGCACAATCTCAGAATAGAGTAAAGCCTATTGAGAAAAGAAATGAGGAATTTCTTTAACCAGAGGGTGGTAAATTTATGGAATTCATTGCCACAGGTGGCTGTAGAGGCAAGGTCATTGGGTGTATTGCAAGGTGGGGGTTGATAGGTTCTTGATTACTCAGGACATGAAAGTTTCTGGGGAGGAGGCAGGATAAAGGGAAAATGGATAGCTATGATGAAATGGCACTCTGCAGGCCAAAAGGCTTAGTTCTGTTCCAGTCTCTCATGCTCTGATTTTTTCCCGCTGCTTCTCGCTATTCCTTTTGCAACTCACCTTGAACCTGTGCTTTTTGATGTTAAATAGCTCCGACATCAGGAAAGTTTGCTGACTATTCATTCCAACACTGGTCCTATGGTTTTGTTTATCATGCCTTCCTTGGGTCCATTCTACTCCAAGGAAACAAACCTAGTCTATCCAACCTCTCTTAATAACTGAAATATTCCATCCCAAGTGGATTCCTGGTAAATCTGCTCTGCATCCTCTTCAGTACATTCATGGCCTTCCTGTGATGTTGTGACCAGAATTGTACACGGTATATTACAGCTGTGGACAAACAAATTTTGAAAAGTTGTTCTAAGACATTTTTCCTCTTGTATTCCATACCCACTTCTGCTGTCAGCCTGTTTGCCTGATATCAAGACTTTAATGGAGTGCACATTAACCTAGTGAAACTTTAGAAGGGCTGTGGCCTTATCAACAGCTGTGTATATATTATCAATATTGATCCCATCACCCTAACTATTTCTATCCTAAACTGAATCACACACTTGCAGACTTAGCATTCCAACCCATAAGATAAGATCCGACCCAATATCTGTTTCATTCTACTGAATAATATCACCCATCTGAACCTTCCTCAGCTATGCATTTATTACATTTCACCGCTCTCTTTCCTCTGCCCCATCTATCCCCTGTAAGTTAGAGTTCACTCGAGACTTTGCTGCAAATGTTCTGTCACTCACTAGCTCCTTTTGCCATTACCCCCAAGGTCTGATCTTCATTAGATCATAAGACCATAAGATATTGGAGCAGACTTAGGCCATTTGGTCCATTGAATCTGCTTTGTCATTTTATCATGGCTGATCCAATTTCCTATCACACTCAATCTCCTACCTTCTCCCCATATCCCTTCATGCCCTGACCAGTCAAGAATATACCAAATGCTGCCTTAAGTATATATAAAGACTTGGCCTTCTCAGTTGCCTGTGACAACAAATTCACCACACTCTGGCTAAAGAAATTCCCCCTAATCTCTGTTCTAAAAGGACGTCCCTCTATTCTGAGGCTGTGTCCTCTGGTCTTAGGCCCTACCACCACAGCAAAACATCCTCTCCATGTCCACTCTATCAAGGCCTTTGACCGTTCAATAGGTTTCAATGTGGTCACCCATTTCCTTCAGAATTTTAGTGAATACAGGCCCAGAGCCATCAAATGCTCTTCATATGATAAGCCATTCAATCCTGGAATCATTTTCCTGTACCTCCTTTGAACCCTCTCCAGTTTCAGCACATCCTTTCTAAGATCAGGGACACAAAACTGCTTATGATACTCCAAAGAGAGGCCTCACCAGTGCTTTAAAAAGTCTCAACATTGCATCCTTGCCTTTATATTCTAGTCCTCTTGAAATGAATGCTAACATTGCATTTGCCTTCCTCACCACAGACTCAACCTACAAATTAACCTTAAGGGAATCCTGCACAAGCACTCCCAAACCCCTTTGCTTTGCATTTCAGCTTTTTGCATTTTCTCCCCATTTAGAAAATAATTTGCATGAACATTGAATTCTCCAACTTCTGGTAATTCCCTCCCCCTCCCTTCCCCCATCCCAGTTTCACTCTGCCCCCTCCCCCAGCTGCTTATCACCTCCCTCATGGTTCTGCCTCCTTCTACTACCCATTGTGCTTTCCCTTATTCCTTCTTCAGCATTCCTGCCTATCACCTCCCCACCCCTTTATCTTTCCCCTTACTGGTTTTTCACCCGGCACCTACCAGCCTTCTCCTTCCCACCCTCCCCTCACCTTCTTTATAGGGCCCCTGCCCTCTCCCTCTTCAGTCCTGACGAAGGGTTCCGGCCCAAAATGTTGACTGTTCGTTTCCACGAATGCTGCCCAACCTGCTGAATTCCTCCAGTGTGTTGTGAGAGTTGCTAGAAAATAATCAACCCTTTCATTTATTCTACCAAAGTGCATGACCATGCACTTCCTGACACTGTATTCCATCTGCCACTTCTTTGTGCATTCTCCTAATTTGTCTAGGTCCTTTTGTAGCCTCTCTACTTCCTCAAAACTATCTGCCCCTCTAGTTATCTTCATATTGTCTGCAAACTTTGCAACAAAGCCATCAATACCATTACCCAAATCATTGACATATAACATTAAAAAAAATGGTTCCGATACAGACCCCTGTGGAATACTACTAGTCACTGGCAGCCAACCAGAAAAGGCTTCCTTTATCACAAACTAGAGAAAGTCTGCAGATGCTGGAAATCCGAGCAGCACACACAAAATGCTGAACGAACTCAGCAGGCCAGGAAGCATTTATGGCCACTGTTTTATCCATGGTAGAGTCTTTCCATAGACTTGTATCTTGTTAAGCAGTCACATGTGGCACCTTGACAAATGCCATCTGAAAATCAAAGTACACAACATCAACCAATTCTGCTTTGTCTATCCTGCTTGTTATTTCTTCAACTAATTCCAACAGATTTGTCAGGCATTGTTTTCCCTTGAGGAAACCATGCTGACTACAGCCTATTTTATCATGTGCCTGCAAGTACCCTGAGACCTCATCCTTTACAATTGACTCCAACATCTTCCCAGCCACTGAGGTCAAGCAAACTGGCCTACAATTTCCTTTCTTCTGCCTACCTCCATTCTCAAACAGTGGAGTGGAATGACATTTGCAATTTTCCAGTCTTTCGGAACCATTGCAGAATCTAATGATTCTTGAAAGATCATTAATAATGCCTCCACATTTTCTTCAGCCACCTCTTTCAGAACCCAGGGATGTATAGCATTTGGTCCAGGTGATTTGGCTACCTGCAGACGTTTCAGTTTCCCAAGAGCCTTCTCTCTATCTTCACACACTTCATGACTCCTGATAGCTGGAACTTCCAACATACTGCTGGTGTCTTGCGCAGTGAAGACTGATGGAAATTACTTAATCCCTCTGCCAGTTCCTTGTCCCCTATTACTACCTCTCCAGCATTATTTTCCAGACATCTGATATCCACTCTCAGCTCTCTTTTATACTGTATATGTTGCAAGGATGTGGCTGGGGACGAACACAAGTGCAGGACTCAGGCGCTGAGGCAGAGTCGTGAGGCATTAGCACTACCGCGAACGGGGAACCAGTATCCAGGAGAGTCTTTACCCAGAGACAAGGGTCACATAGAGTGTCCAGGAAACGATGCAGAACTTAGAACTGACAGTTCTCAGGAATCAGGAAACGAGGTTTACTCTCACTAGAGTCAACCAACGAACTGGCAGCTCCTTGTTGTGATAACAGGGTCTTTATCCTGCATTTTCTGATGAAAAGCAGGTGTGTGTAGTTAGTGGAACCTGGGAATGACTGGAAATTCAATGAGGGGACTGAGGCCCAATTCCTGAGGTAACTAGCAAGGTGGGGGATTGCCAGAAGGGACCATGACAGTATATATCTGAAGAAACTTTTGGTATCCACTTTAATATTGTCCAGCTGACTTTTGTGTAATTCCATCTTTGTCTTCTTAGTGACTTTTTAACTGTCTTCTGTTGGTTCTTAAAAGCTTCCCAATCCTTTAACTTCCCACTAAATTTTTTCCCTGTTATGTGCCCTCTCTTTGGCATTTATGTTTGCTTTGACTTCTCTTGGTAGCCACGATTGTGTCATCTTGCATTTAGAATATTTCTTCCTCTTCGGAATGTTTATGTCCTGTGCCTTCTGAATTGCTTCCAGAAATTCCAGCCACTGCTGCTCTGTTGTCATTCCTGCCAGTTTTCTTTTCCAATCAATTCTGGCCAACTCCTCTCTCATGCCTCTGTAATTCCCTTTACCCCACTGTAATACTGATACATCTAACATTAGCTTCTCCTTCTCGAATTTCAGGGTGACTTCAATCATATTATGACCACATGCCCCTCAGGGTTCTTTTACTTATTAAGCTCTCTAATCAATCAGGCAGGAGGTAGCAAAAGGGAATAAAAGGGGCCTTTTCTGGTTGGCTGCCAGTGACTAGTGGTGTTCAGTATTGGGACCACTATTTTTCAGACTGTTTGTTAATGATTTGGACAATGAAACTGATGGCTTTGTGGCAAAGTTTGCTGATGATATGAAGATAGGTGGAGGGGTAGGTAGTGCTGAGGAAGCAATGCGATTGCAGCAGGACTTTGACAATTTGGAAGACTGGGCAAAAAAAGTGGCAGATGGAGTACAGTGTTGGGAAATCTGGAGGAGGTTCACGAGGATGATTTCTGGATTGAAGGAGTTAACATATGAGTGTCTGGCAGCTTTGGGCCTGTGCACATCGGAACTTAAAAGAATTTTTTTTAAATTAAGTGCGATCGTTGGGGGGGGGGAAATCTCCTTGAAACCTACTGAATGTTGAAAGGACTAGATAGAGTGGATGTGGAGAGGATGTTTCCTGTGGTGGGGGTGTCCAGAATTGGAGGGCATAACCTCAGAATTGAGTGACGACCTTTTAGACAGAGGTAAGGAAGAATTTTTTTTTAACCAGAGTGTAGTGAATCTGTGGAAAGCTCTGCTATAGACTGCGCTGGAGGCAAAGTCCATGGGTATACTTAACGTGGAAGTTGATTGCTTCCTGACTGGTCAGGGTATCAAAGGATATGGTGAGAAAGCAGGTTTATTGTGTTGATTGGGATCCGGGATCAACCATGATGGAATGGCAGAACAGATTTGATGGGTTGAATGGCCTAATTTTGCTCCTATGTCTTATGGTCTTCTGACGCTATCTCATGTCTTTTGAATGATTTGATTTCGTTTTTTTACCAAAAGAGCAGCACCACCCTCGGCCTTCTTGCCTGTCTGATTGATATAATGTGTATTCTTGGACATTAAGCTCCCAACTATAATCTTCCCTCAGTCATGATTCAGTGATGCCTACAATATCATACATGACAATCTGCAACTGTGCTACAAGTTCATCTATCTTGTTCCATATACTGGGCACATTCATGTGTTCACCCTTATCGACTTAGTCTGCCTCTTGCATCGCAACCTATCCTGTTGACTGCAATTTTGACCTATGAGCAGCCTCTCCTCACTACACATTGCGTCTGTTTGTAAACCAGCTGCCTCATTTTCAGCACTATCATTTGCCTTTCCTATGGTACTTCTTGCATTGAAATATATACAGCTCAGAACACTAGTCACCCCATGGTCAACCTTTTGATTCCTAATATTGTCTGAGGTCTTACCAACGTCTGCCTCCACAATCTCTCCACTAACTGTTTTGGCACTCTGGTTCCCTTTCCCCTGCAACTCCAGTTAAACCCCACCATGCAGCATTAACAAACCTTCCTGCTAGGATATTAGTCCTCTGCCAGTTCAGGTGCAAGCTATCCCTTCTATACAGGTCCCACCTTCCCTGGAAGAGAGCCCAATCATCCAAAAATGTTGCACCCTCTCTCATACACCAGGTCCTTGGCTACATATTAAACTCTATAATCTTCGTAGTTCTGGCCTCTCCACCACGTGACATGGGTAGCAGTCCTGAGATCACAACCCTGTAGATCCTGCTCTTTAACTTGGCACCTAACTCCCTGAATTCCTTATGCAAATGATGACTTCTGGCTGTTCACCCATCTACTTAATAATGCTGAAGACTCGAGCCAAGATATTCTGAACCCTGGCACCCGGGAGGCAAGAATCTCCTGTCTGTTTCCCTATCACCACAGCGTGCTTCTCCCCCATTCCCTTCTGAGTGACAGAACCAGACTCAGTGCCAGAGATTGACCACTGTGACTTTCCTCTATTAGGTCAACTCCTACCACCTCCACCTACAAGACCCAAAGTGATATACCTGTCGTTGAGGAGGATGGCCACAGGTTACTGTGCACTAGAATCGTAGCTTGGAATCCCAATTCCTTACAAAAATTCTACAATTCCCATTCTCAGTTTAATTCTTCCATGCCCTAGTCTCTACTTGTTTCTAGACCTTCCTCCAGTCCCTTATCTCTTACTTATCCCTTCTGTTCTGCTTCATTTCTGAGGTCTACCTTTGGCACACAGTGATTGCTTGACTTAAGATGTTGAACCCCAAGCTTCCCTGCCTGCGGGTTTACCACTTTCTCCTTTGGAAAATGCTTTGACAACCCAATAACTGCCTGAGCCATTTCAATACATTAAAGGGTCAGTATGAAGATAAGGAGCAGGCAGTTTGTCTGTTTTCTGGCCCTCATAGTGAAGAGGTTCCTTTAATTTTAGAGTGGTTTAGTGCAAGGAATGGATTCATGAAAGTGGGGCGTATCAAACGTTTCCATTATTTTGTATGGTTTCAGATGTATGATGCAGAACTGATAATGTGACAACTGCTTATCTCCTATCTGTAGTAACCTTGTTTTTCTCTCAGCCTGCCTGCCCGTGCTCAGTACTTTGCAACTGGCTCACAACCAGCTGTGTAAGGTGCAGGACATTGAACATCTAAAGCAGTGCCCGAGCTTGAGTGTCCTTGATCTTTCACACAACAAGCTGGATGACCCTGAAGTTATCACTGTCTTTGAGAAAATGCCGAATATAGTAAGTGTTTTTTCTGCCGATTTGCGTGAAAACTATTTTACTTAAAATGTCGGGTGTAACACAGAGCTCAAGTCTGAGCTATGCAGGCTGAAAAGATTTTATTTACCTTTTGAAAACACAATTTTACTTTTCCAAATAATTTATGAAAGTTATACAATGATGTAAATTAAATCACTGATCTCTAGTATTCACTTCTGGACTTTGGATTTGAACCTTGCCCAGACAGATATGACAAAAGACTCTTCAGAGTGTGTCTGTGGGGCTTGAACTCAGCATATCCAGAATGTGCACAGGTGAAGCCTGGGGCACACTGGCTCAAATCACAGTGAATATTGGGTGAGTTGTGAGGGGCTCAGTGACCAACTCCTGCTCCTGTTTTCTCCTGCTCTTAAAAGTGCAGCGTTCAGTGCACAGTTGACAAGAGTAGTGTGGCATCCAGTGGAGAGGAAGGAAGAAGCTTTCTTAGGGTTTAGGAAGTAACGGGCTCTAGAGGTAGTTGAAGGTATCCATGAAGGAGCTGAAGAATGGACTTGGGAGAGCTAGAAGTGGGTATGAGAATGATTAAAGAAAACCCATGACATTCTGCATATTTGCAACGAACAGAAGGATGATGAGCATGAGGGTAGAACCATTCAGGAGTAGAAGAGGGAAACATGCCTGGAGTTGGAGGAAGTAGGGAGCTCCTTAATAAATACTTTGCCTCGGTATTCATTAGTGAGAGGGACCTTCACATTTGTGGGTGCAGGGTGGTATGCTTGATCAAATTGGTGTTAAGAAAAAGGATGTGCTGGAACTTTCAGAAAAACATTAGGTTAGATAAATCCCCAATGCTGGATAGAATGTACCTCAAGTTACTGCAGGAAGCAAAGGAAGAGATTTTTGCACCTTTTTCAATTATCTTTATGACCTCACCTCATAATAGTATCAGATACTATTGGAAAAGGTTCTTAGAGATAGGATCTATAGACATTTAGAGAATCATGGTCTGATCAGGGACAGTCAGCATGGCTTTGTGAAGGGCAGATCGTGTCTAACAAGCCTGATAGAGTTCTTTGAGGAGGTGACCAGGCGTATAGATGAGGGTAGTGCAGTGGATGTGATCTATATGGATTTTAGTAACGCATTTGACAAGGTTCCACATGGTAGGCTTATTCAGAAAGTTAGAAGGCATGGAATCCAGGGAAGTTTGGCCAGGTGGATTCAGAATTGGCTTGCCTGCAGAAGGTAGAGGGTGGTGGTGGAGGGAGTACATTCAGATTGGAGGATTGTGACTAGTGGTGTCCCACAAGGATCTGTTCTGGGACCTCTACTTTTCATGATTTTTATTAACGACCTGGATGTGGGGGTAGAAGGGTGGGTTGGCAAGTTTTCAGATGACACAAAGGTTGGTGGTGTTGTAGATAGTGTAGAGGATTGTCAAAGATTGCAGAGAGACATTGATAGGGTGCGGAAGTGGGCTGAGAAGTGGCAGATGGAGTTCAACCCAGAGAAGTGTGAGGTGGTACACTTTGGAAGGACGAACTCCAAGGCAGAGTACAAAGTAAATGGCAGGATACCTGGTAGTGTGGAGGAGCAGAGGGATCTGGGGGTACATGTCCACAGATCCCTGAAAGTTGCCTCACAGGTGGATAGGGTAGTTAAGAAAGCTTATGGGGTGTTAGCTTTCATAAGTCGAGGGGTAGAGTTTAAGAGTCGCGATGTAATGATGCAGCTCTATAAAACTCTGGTTAGGCCACACTTGGAGTACTGTGTCCAGTTCTGGTCACCTCACTATAGGAAGGATGTGGAAGCATTGGAAAGGGTACAGAGGAGATTTATCAGGATGCTGCCTGGTTTAGAAAGTATGCATTATGATCAGAGATTAAGGGAGCTAGGGCTTTAATCTTTGGAGAGAAGGAGGATGAGAGGAGACATGATAAAGGTGTACAAGATAATAAGAGGAATAGATAGAGTGGACAGCCAGCGCCTCTTCCCCAGGGTACCACTGCTCAATACAAGAGGACATGGCTTTAAGGTAAGGGGTGGGAAGTTCAAGGGGGATATTAGAGGAAGGTTTTTTACTCAGAGAGTGGTTGGTGCGTGGAATGCGCTGCCTGAGTCAGTGGTGGAGGCAGATACACTAGTGAAGTTTAAGAGACTACTAGACAGGTATATGGAGGAACTTAAGGTGGGGACTTATATGGGATGCAGGGTTTGAGGGTTGGCACAACATTGTGGGTCGAAGGGCCTGTACTGTGCTGTACTATTCTATGTTCTTTTTTTATTCCTTAACTAAAGAAAGGATGCAGGAATAACCCTGGGAATTATAGACCAGTGAGTCTTACTTCAATGGTGGGCAAGTTATTGAAAAGATTCTTAGAGACAGGATTTATGAGCATTTGGGGAAGCATAGTCTAATTAGGGATAGTCATTATGGGTTTGCGAGAGGCGGGGCATGCCTCACAAACCTTACTGAATTCTTTAAAGATGTGACAAAGAACATTGAAGGTAGAACTGTGAATTTATTTTATTTATTTATATTATATTTTTATTTATTTATCAATACAGTGTAGCCTAAATCCTTCTGGCCCTTCGAGCAACACCACCCCTGCAGCCTCTCAACCCCAATTTTTATCCTCTGAGAAGGTACAGAGACTGCTTACAGAACAGTGCTCGAATTGAACGCCGAACTCCATAAAACCATAAGACATAGGAGCAGAATTATGCCATTCAGCCCATCGAGTCTGCTCCACCATTCCATCATGGCTGATCCTGGATCACACTCAACTCCATACATTTGCCTTATCACCATATCCTTTGATGTCCTGCCCGATCAAGAAAGGATCAGCTTCCGCCTTAACTATACCCACGGACTTAGCCTCCACCGCAGTCCTGTGGCAGACCATTCCACAGATTCACTACTCTCTGGCTAATAAAAAAAATTCTCCTTACCTCTGTTCTAAAAAGTCATCCCTCAATTTTGAGGCTGCGCTCTCTCATTCTGGATGCCCCCCACCATTGGAAACATCCTCTCCACATCCACCCTATTGAGTCCTTTCAATGTTCAGTGGGTTTCAGTGAGATCCCCAAGCATTCTTCTAAAGTCTGGTGAGTACAGGTCCAAAACTACCAGACGTTCCTCAGATGTTACCGCTTCTTTCCTGGAATCATCCTCGTGAGCCTCCTCTGGACTCTCTCCAATAACAACGCATGATTTCTGTGATATGGGGCCCAAAACTATTGATAATTCTCCAAGTGCAGCCTGACTAGTGTCTTATAAAGGCTCAGCATTATCTCCTTGCTTTTATATTCTATTCCCCTTCAAATAAATGGCAACATTGAGTCTGTGGTGGAAAAAAAAGGCAAATACCATCTGTAAGTTAACCTTCTAGGAGTCTTGCACGAGGACTCCAAAGTCCCTCTGCATCTCTTGTATTTGAACCTTCTTCCCATTTAGATAATAGTCCACACTATTGTTTCTTTTACCAAGATGCATTATCATACATTCTCAGCACTGCATTCCATCTGCCACTTTTTTGCCCAGTCTTCCAATTTGTCGAAGTCCTGTTGCAATCGCATTGCTTCCTCAGCACTACCTACCCCTCCACCTATGTTTGTATCATTGCAAACTTTGCCACAAAGCCATCAATTCCACTAGCCAAGTCATTGACAATCAATGTGAAAAGTAGCAGTTTCAACACTAACCCCTGAGGAACACCACTTGCCACCACTTGGCAGCCAACCAGAAGAGGCCCTCCTTTATTCCCACTCACTGCCTCCTGCCTGTCAGCCATTCCTCTATCTATGCCGGAATCTCTCCTGTAATGCCACAGGATTTTATCTTGTTAAGCAGCCTCGTGTGGCACCTTATCAAATACCTTCTGAAAATCCATGTAAACGACATCCACTGCCTCTCCTTTGTCCACCCTGCTTGTTACTTCCTCAAAGAACTCTAACAGATTTTCAGGCAAGATTTCCCTTCACAAATCATGCTGACTTTGACTTATTTTATAATTAGTTTGCAAGTACCCCAAAACCTCATCCTTAATAATAGACTCCAACACTTTCCCAACCACTGAAGTTGGAGTAACTGATCTATAATTTCTTTTCATTTGCCTTTGTCCCTTCTTAAAGAGTGGAGTGACATTTGCAATCTTCCAGTCCTCCAGGACCATGCCAGAATCAAGTGATTCTTGAAAGATCATGACCAATGCATCCAACATCTCTTCAGCAATCTCTCTCAGGATTGGGATTTAGTTATCTGATCTAGGTGACTTATCCATCCTAAGACCTTTGAGCTTGCCTAGCGCTTTTTCCTTTGTAATAGCAATGGCGCTCACTCCTGGACCTCTGGCACTCTGCTAGTGTCTACCACAATGAAGGCAGATGCAATGTACCCATTAAGTTCATCTGCCATTTCTTTGTCCCCCATTACTACCTCGCCAGCATCGTTTTCCAGTGGTCCAATGTCAACTCTCACCTCCTTTTTACTTTTTGATTAACTGGGAAAAAAAATCTTTGTATCCTGCTTTATATTATTGGCTAAGCAACGCACAGAAATGTTGGAGAAATTCAGCAGGCCAAGCAGCATCTATAGAAATAAATACAGTTGACATTTTGGGTCGAGACTTTTTGGTAGTACTGGAGAAAAAATGATAAGGAGTAAGTTTAAAAGGTGGGGGAGAGGAGAGAGAAACACAAGGTGATAGGTGATCTCTCATCCTTCCCTCCCCCCCACCCCATCCTGGTTTCACCAATCACCTTGTGTTTCTCTCTCCCCTCCCCTACCTTTTAAATCTACTCTTTTTTTTTAATCTCTCGTCCTGTAGAAGGGTCTCGGCCCGAAATGTCAACTGTAAGTTTTTCCATAGATGTTGCCTGGCCTGCTGAATTCCTCCAGCAATTGTGTGTGTTGCTTGGATTTCCAGCATCTGCAGATTTTCTCTTGTTTAAATTATTGGCTAGTTTGCCCTCATATTTCATCTTTTCCCTCCTTTTTGCTATTTTTAGTTACCTTTTGTTGAATTTTCAAAGCTTCCGAATCCAACTTCCCACTCACTTTTGCTAACTTATATGCCCTTTCCATGGCTTTTGTGCAGTCCTTATCTTCCCTTGTCAGCCATGGTTGCCTACCCCTGCCATATGAGAACTACTTCTTCTGTGGGACTTGTCTGTCCTGCAGTTTGTGAACTATTCCCAGAAATTTCAGCCATCTCTACTCTGCCATCATCCTGCCAGTATCCTCCTCCAATCCAGCTGGGCAAGCTCCTCTGTCGTGCCTCTGTAATTCCCTTTATTCCATTGTGATACAGATGCATATGAGTCGTGCTTCTCCCTTTCAAATTGCAGTGTGAAATCAATCATATTATGATCACTGTCTCCTAAGGGTTCCTTTACATTGAAGTCCCTGTTAGGATCTGGGTTATTATGCAAGGCCCAAACTAAGTCAGCCTTTCCCGAAGTAGGTTCAAGCACAAGCTTCTCTAAGAAGCCATTTGTAGGCATTTAACAAATTCCCTCTCTTGTGATCTGACAGCAATCTGATTTTCCCAATCCCCTTGCATATTGAAGTTCCCCATTACAATTGTGCCATTACCCTTATTACATGCCTTTTCCAGCTCCCTCTGCAATCTCAATACCCCACATCTTGGCTACTATTTGGAGGCCTATATATGATTCCCATAATGTTTTTTTCACCCTTGTAATTTCTTAACTCCGCCTACATTGATTCAATGTTCTCTGACCCTATGTCATCTCTTTCTAAATATGTAATTCTATCCCTTATCAACAGAGCCACATCACAACCTCTGCCTTCCTGCCGGAGCATTCTGAGCTGTGCTAGCATTACGCTAACCACTATGCTATTGTGGTATGAATGTGGTGTGTTTCTGGATTTTAGTAAGGGCTTGGTAAGGTTCTTCATGAGAGGCTGATTCAGAAAGTCAGGGGGCATGAATCCTGGGAAACTTGGCTGTGTTACTAGAGAATTGACTTAACCGGAGAAGGCTGGTTACAGATACAGTATTTTGCTGTGTGGTTGGCGACCAATGGTTTTCCACAGGGACTTCTGCCTTTTGTGATTTTTTTAAAAAATGAATTGAATGAGGAAGTGGAAGGGCAGATTAGTAATTTTGCAGGTGACCTGAAGATTGGTGGAGTTGTGGATAGTGTAGAAGTTTGTTGTGGGTTACAATGGACATTAGTAGGATGCATAGTGGCTGATGGAGTTAAACCTAGAAAAATTAAACGATTCACTTTGGATGGTCAAATTTTGAAGGCAGAATACAGGTAAATGGTAGAATTCTTAGAAGTGTGAAGGAACCGTAGGATCTTGGAGGCCAAGTCCACACTGTAGATCTCTCAAGTTTGCTGCATTGTTTGATAGGATTGTTAAGAAGGGTATGGTGTGTTGGCATTCATTAGTTGCGTGATTGAGTTCAAGAGCCAAGAAGTAATGTTGCACCTCGATAAAAACTTGGTTAGACCACACTTGGAATATTATGCTTGCCTCATTACAGGATGGGTGTGGAAGGTTTAGAAAGGGTGCAGAGTTGATTTATCCAGAGTTGTCCTGGATTATAGAGCATGTCTTATGAAGATAGGTTGAGCGAGCTAGGAGTGAAGGTGGATGAGAGGTGACTTGATAGAGGTGTACAAGGAGATAAAAGGCGTAGTTCGAGTGGATGGCCGAAGATTTTTTCTTAGGGTGGAAATGATAACATGAAAGGACATAATTTTAAGATGATTGGACGTAGGTATTGGGGAATGTCCGAGTTAAGTTTTTTTTACACAGCGAATAATGAGTGCATGTGGGTGGGCTGCCAGGTGGTGATAGTGGCAAGTAGATTAGGGGCATTTAATAAACACTTTGGCACAAGGATAATTGATAAGTGGTGTGCTACGTAGGAGGGAATGGTTAGATTAATCTTAGGTTTTGTTAAAAGGTCACTGCAACATTGTGGGCTGAAAGGGCCACACTTCTGTAAAGTTCAACACACACACACAGACACACAGACACACACACACACACACACACACACACACACACACACACACACAGACACACACACACACAGACACAGAGACACACACACACTAAGAGACACAGAGACACAGACACACAGATGGACACACACAGACAGACAGACACAGAGAGACACACACACACACACACACACACACACACACACACACACACACACACACACACACACACATATCTCCCTGGAGGAACTCAGCAGGCCAGGCAGCATCTATGGAAAAGAGTACAGTCGATGTTTTGGGCCAAGACCAGTCGGCAGGATGGGAGGTAAAAAAGCTGAGGTGTAGATTTTAAAGGTAGGGGAAGGGAGAGAGAAACACAAGGTATTAGGTGAAACCTGAAGGGGGAAGAGATGAAGTAAAGAGCTGGGAAGTGGATTGGTGAAAGAGATACAGGGCTGGAGAAGGGGGGAGTCTGATAGAAAAGGACAGAGGCCATGGAAGAAAGGAAAGGGGGGAAGAGTACCAGAGGGAGGTGATAGATGAGCAAGGAGATAAGGTGAGAGAGGGGAAAGGGGATGGAGAATGGTGAAGGGTGGGACATTAGTGGAAGTTAGAGAAGTCAATGTTCATGCCATCAGGTCGGAGGCTACTCAGACGGAATATTAGGTGTTGTTCCTCCAACAAAGTCAGCAAGACATGTTCCCAGAAAGGATACATGTTGGTGGTAGCAGGACTGGGTGAGTATGTGGTCAAAGAATCGATAGGCTGCAGAGATCACCGAGGCAGAGCAATGAGAGAGGGTTTCACTGAACTCCCGTTGAAGGGACGATTTAAACTTCTTCAGACAGGCATCGCTGGACGGGACTTCACAGTGCAGTAATCCAATCACAAACAAAAGAAAACCCTCAGATGCCGGAAATTGAAGGAACACACACAAAATGCTGAAGGATCTCAGCTCGCCAGGCAGCATTTGTGGACAAGCCTCCAACCTGATGGCTTTTTTTTTTCTCCAGTCCTGCTGAAGAGTCTCAGCCTGAAACGTTGACTGAACTGTTTTCCATAGATGCTGCCTGGCCTGCTGAGTTCCTCCACCATTTTGTGTGTGTTGCTTGGATTTCCAGCATCTGCAGACTTTTCTCTTGTTTGTGCTATAACGTTCGATGTTCAAGTTCGATAAGAGTTTGTGGAGGAGAGGAGGACGTTATCTGTATTCAATATTTCACATGTAGAAGTCAAAGAGAGACTAGTGGTGGAAAAAAGTATGAGTGTGACTAGGTAGCGTTAGCAACATAAAAGACAATGACTTGGTAAAAGGAAGCTTGAACTCACCAGCATTGTGCAGAGTGGCGGAAATGATAGAAGGCTTGCTGTGAAATGGGCACTGACTTGCTTTCCAGCTATTGCTAATGCCGGCATTCATTGTTTTCACTGTACTGCACAGCATATGTGCTGCTAGATTTCTTATGTACAGTACAGTCTGTTTTCCACTTCTTTTAATACAGCGTGTTTTGAACCTGATGGGAAATGAAGTCACAAAAAAAATCCCAAACTACAGGAAGATGTTGACTGTGCGCCTGAAGCAGCTAACATACCTGGATGACCGTCCAGTTTTTCCAAAAGACAGGTAGGTAATTGGGCAGCACTTGCGTTGGTTAAAGTCACACCTGTTACTGTAACTTATTTTGCGTTACAAGTATTGTTCCTTGGATAGACTGGCATGGAGTCCCTTGCTCTAGAATTACACTGGGAAACTGGTAAGTCTAAATGCATAAAGCACTAATGTGTTATTTCACATGAAACTGTATTGCATAGTCTGGCACTGAATTGCCATATGCATTTCAGTCTGCTATTTTCATCTAGGGGAATCCTCTACCCACCTGACACAGATGTATACAGTAGTATCAGATGACTTACAATACATGCCTGGATGACACACTCTGTGGTTTTGGTGGTGTACAATATGTGGGAGTCAGTAGGCTAATTGAAACACGCAAACATTTAAAGCTCCTGGGAAACACATATCTTAAAGTGAATCTCCCTATGCACAACCCAGGCCAATATTGGGAACATGAACACGAGGAAATCTGCAGATGCTGGAATTTCAAACAACACACACAAAAAAAGCTGGTGAACGCAGCAGGCCAGGCAGCATCTATAGGAAGAGGTACAGTCGACGTTTCGGGCCGAGACCCTTCGCCAAGACTAACTGAAAGAAGAGGTAGTAAGACATTTGAAAGTGGGAGGGGGAGGGGGAGATCTGAAATGATAGGAGAAGATAGGAGGGGGAGGGATGGAGCCAAGAGCTGGACAGGTGATTGGCAAAAGGGATATGAGAGGATCATGAGATGGGAGGATTAGGGAGAAAGAAAAGGGGGGGGAGCCCAGGGGATGGGCAAGGGGTATAGTGAAAGGGACAGAGGGAGAAAAAGGAGAGAGAGAAAAAAATATTAATAATAATAACAAATGAATAAATAACGCATGGGGTACGAAGGGGAGGTGGGGCATCAATGGAAGTTAGAGAAGTCAATGTTTTATCCCCCCTTGTCCTGGACACTGTTTTATCTCCCCTTGTTCAGTTCCTTCCGACCTATGTTCATGACACTTCTTACGCTCTGAATTTTTTCGATGATTTTAAGTTCCCTGGCCCCCACCGCTTTATTTTCACCGTGGATGTCCAGTCCCTACGTACTTCCATCCCTCACCAGGAAGGTCTCAAAGCTCTCCGCTTCTTTTTGGATTCCAGACCTAACCAGTTTCCCTCTACCACTACTCTGCTCCGTCTAGCGGAATTAGTCCTTACTCTTAATAATTTCTCCTTTGGCTCCTCCCACTTCCTCCAAACTAAAGGTGTAGCCATGGGCACCCGTGTGAGTCCCAGTTATGCCTGCCTTTTTGTTGGCTTTGTGGAACAATCCATGTTCCAAGCCTATACTGGTATCTGACCCCCACTTTTCCTTCGCTACATCGACGACTGCATTGGCGCTGCTTCCTGCACGCTTGCTGAGCTCGTTGACTTCATTAACTTTGCCTCCAACTTTCACCCTGTCCTCAAGTTTACCAGGTCCATTTCTGACACCTCCCTCCCCTTTCTTGATCTTTCTGTCTCTATCTCTGGAGACAGCTTATCTGCTGATGTCTATTATAAGCCTACAGACTCTCACAGCTACCTGGACTATTCCTCTTCTCATCCTGTCTCTTGCAAAAATGCCATCCCCTTCTCGCAATTCCTCCGTCTCTGCTGCATCTGCTCTCAGGATGAGGCTTTTCATTCCAGGACAAAGGAGATGTCCTCCATTTTTAAAGAAAGGGGCTTCCCTTCCTCCACCATCAACTCTGCTCTCAAACGCATCTCTCCCATTTCATGCACATCTGCTCTCACCCCATCCTCACGCCACCCCACTAGGGATAGGGTTCCCCTGGTCCTCACCTACCACCCCACCAACCTCTGGGTCCAACATATAATTCTCCGTAATTTCCGCCACCTCCAACAGGATCCCACCACTAAGCCATCTTTCCCTCCTCCCCACTCTGCTTTCCACAGGAATCGCTCCCTATGCAACTCCCTTGTCCAGTCGTCCCCCCCCCATTCCTCCCCACTCATCTCCCTCCTGGCACTTATCCTTGAAAGCGGAACAAGTGCTACACCTGCCCTTACACTTCCTCCCTTACCACCATTCAGGGCCCCAGACAGTCCTTCCAGGTGAGGCGACACTTCACCTGTGAGTCGGCTGGGGTGATATACTGCGTCCGGTGCTCCCGATGTGGCCTTCTATATATTGGCGAGACCCGACGCAGACTGGGAGATCATTTCGCTGAACACCTATGCTCTGTCCACCAGAGAAAGCAGGATCTCCCAGTGGCCACACATTTTAATTCCACATCCCACTCCCATTCTGACATGTCCATCCACGGCCTCCTCTACTGTCAAGATGAAGCCACACTCAGGTTGGAGGAAGAACACCTTATATTCCGTCTGGGTAGCCTCCAACCTGATGGCATGAACATTGACTTCTCTAACTTCCGCTAATGCCCCACCTCCCCCTCGTACCCCATCTGTTACTTATTTATTTATTATTATTAATTTCTGTCTCTGTCTCTCTCTCTCTCTCTCTCTCTCTCTGTCCCTCTCTCTCCTTTTTCTCCCTCTGTCCCTCTCACTATACTCCTTGCCCATCCTCTGGGCTTCCTTCCCCACCACCCCCCCGCTTTCCTTCTCCATGGGCCTCCTGTCCCATGATCCTCTCATATCCCTTTTGCCAATCACCTGTCCAGCTCTTGGCTCCATCCCTCCCCCGCCTGTCTTCTCCTATCATTTTGGATCTCCCCCTCCCCCTCCCCCTTTCAAATCTTTTACTAGCTCTTCTTTCAGTTAGTCCTGACGAAGGGTCTTGGCCCAAAACATCGACTGTACCTCTTCCTATGGAAACACTCACAACACGCTGGAGGAACTCAGCAGGTCGGGCAGCATCCGTGGAAACGATGAGTCGATGTTTCGGGCCGGAACCCTTCGTCAGGACTGTAGAGGGAAGGGGCAGAGGCCCTATAAAGAAGGTGTGGGGAGGGTGGGAAGGAGAAGGCTGGTAGGTTCCAGGTGAAAAACCAGTAAGGGAAGATCAAGGGGTGGGGGAGGGGAGTCAGGGAGGTGATAGGCAGGAAAGGTGAAGAAAGAATAGGGGAAAACACAATGGGTAGTAGAAGGAGGCGGAACCTGACTCTCATAACTACCTCAACTATACCTCTTCCCACCCCGCCACATGCAAAAATGCCATTCCCTATTCCCAGTTCCTCCGTCTCCGCCGCATCTGCTCCGAGGATGAGGCTTTCCGTTCCAGGACATCTCAAATGTCCTCTTTCTTTAAGGATCGTGGTTTCCCTTCTGCTGTCATCAATGATGCCCTCACCCGCATCTCCTCCATTTCTCTCACCCCATCCTCTCGCCACCACAACAGGGACAGAGTTCCCCTTGTCCTCACCTACCACCCCACCCGCCTCCGGATCCAGCACATTATCCTCCGCAACTTCCGCCACCTTCAACAGGACCCCACCACTAAGCAGATCTTTCCCTCGCCACCCCTCTCTGTTTTCCACAGGGATCGGTCCCTCCGCGACTCCCTGGTCCACACGTCCCTCCCCACGGATCTCCCACCCGGCACTTATCCCTGTAAGCACAAGTGCTACACCTGTCCCTACACCTCCTCTCTTGCCACTGTTCAGGGCCCCAAACAGTCCTTCCAAGTGAGGCACACTTCACTTCTGAGTCTGTTGGGGTCATCTATTGCATCCGGTGCTCCCGGTGCGGCCTCCTCTACATCGGTGAAACCCGACGCAGATTGGGGGACCGCTTCGCCGAGCACCTCCGCTCCGTCCGCCACAACAGACAGGATCTCCCGGTAGCCATCCATTTCAACTCTGCTTCACATTCCCATTCAGATATGTCCATACATGGCCTCCTCTACTGCCATGATGAAGCTAAACTCAGGTTGGAGGAGCAACACCTCATATACCGTCTAGGTAGTCTCCAGCCCCTTGGTATGAACATAGAATTCTCCAACTTCTGGTAATTCCCTCCCCCTATCCCTATGTAACTCTGCCCCCTCCCCCAGCTGCCTATCACCTTCCTCATGGTTCCACCTCCTTCTACTACCCATTGTGTTTTCCCTATTCCTTCTTCACCTTTCCTGCCTATCACCACCCCCACCCCTTTATCTTTCCCCTTCCTGGTTTTTCACCTGGAACCTACCAACCTTCTCCTTCCCACCCTCCCCCCACCTTCTTTATAGGGCCTCTGCCCCTTTCCTCTTCAGTCCTGACGAAGGGTTCCGGCCCGAAACGTTGTCTGATTGTTTCCACGGATGCTGCCCGACCTGCTGAGTTCCTCCAGCGTGTTGTCAGTGTTGCTTTGACCCCAGCATCTGCAGATTATTTTGTGTTTACTCTTCCTATAGATGCTGCCTGGCCTGCTGTGTTCACCAGCATTCTTTATGTGTGTTGTTGGGAACATGACACAGATACTTCTCTGGGAACGTAAGTCATGTACATTAATTACCTTACCTGGTTCTCTTTTCAATGACCAAAACCTCATAACCTTCACATGACCTCTCCCAACCCTCAAGATAAATAGTCATTTCATCTTGTAAGTCATTCTCAAAGTTTTTCTGGCATTTCCCTTCGAAGTAGTTGGTAGATAAAATAGTTGGTAGACATCTGAATAAAACACATGCATTGGGCCAGAGGGCCTTGTTCCAGGCAGCTTAACTCGTGACTCTAAAATTGAGTGACCTAAATGAATAGGTTAGTTTCATATCCTATCCTACACTCGTAGTTTGTACATATATGTACCCCATCTCCTTGCAGTGCTTTTTTTCTTTCACATCCCCTCTGACCAAAAAAATGAGCAAACTCCCTCTGCTATCAGAATGAAAAACAGTGAATTAATTAATGTGCCATGGTTGATTTTATTAATGGTGCAAAAACAGCAAGGTGATTTAAATTTTAGCTCACTGCCTGCCCTATTTTAAAATAAAAAGGCCAGGTAATCATTCTGAATCAAGATGAGCCAAGTTGTGGAGTCCATTGAGATTGTGGCTCATGTCTTAGTTGCTTTTTAAGTTCACAGGGATTGTTTAGTGGGCAGGGAAGGGAGTTGAAAGTAAAAATTTATTATCAGAGTACATGTATGTCACCACATACAACCCTGAGATACTTTTTCTGCAGGCATACTTAGCAAATCTATCTATAGAACAGTAACTGTAAAAAACCGTGAAAATGCAGATATAAATTAATAGCAATAAATAAATATAATAGGAGACCATGGATTTGCGCCTTGGAAGGTTTCCAGGGCGCAGGCCTGGGCAAGGGTATATGGAAGACTGGCAGTTGACCATGCTGCAAGTCTCCCCTCTCCACGTCACCGATGTTGTCCAAGGGAAGGGCACTGGGACCCATACAGCTTGGCACCGGTGTCGTCGCAGAACAATGTGTGGTTAAGTGCCTTGCTCAAGGACACAACACGCTGCCTCAGCTGAGGCTCGAACTAGCGACCTTCAGATCACTAGACCGACGCCTTAACCACTTGGCCACACAATAAATAATGAGTATGAAATTAAAATATAACAGTCCTTAAGTGAGTATAGCTATCCCCTTTTGCCGAAGAACCTGATGTCTGAGGGGTAGTAAATGTTCTCGAACCTGGTGGTGCGAATCCTGAGGCATCTGTACCTTCTACCCGATCGCAGCAGCGAGAAAAGAGCATTGCCTGTGTGGTGAGGAATTTTGATGATGGATGCTGCTTTTCTACGGCAACATTTCCTACAGACATGGTGAATGGTTGGGAGGGTTTTACTCGTGATGTACTGGGCTGAATTCATTACCTTATCTTCCACTCAAAGGTATTGGTGTTCCCATACCAGACTGTAATACAACCAGTCTGCACACTTTCCACCACACATCTATAGAAGTTTGCCTAAGGTTTTGATGACATGCTGAATCTCCGCAGACTCCTGAGGAAGTAGAGGCACTGTTGTGCTTTCTTGGCAATAATATTTATATGATGGGTCCTGGACACGTGCTCTGAGATAGTGACCCTAGGAATTGAAAGTTACTGACCCTCTCCACCTCTGATCCTCTGACGATTACTGGCTTCCCTCTCCTGAAGTCTACAATCTGTTCCTTGGTCTTATTTACGTTGCATGAGAGGTTGAGGTTATTACACCACTCAGCCAAGTTTTCGATCTCCCTCCTACACGCTGATTCATCACCCCCTTCGATACAGCTCACAACAGTGGTGGCATCAACAAACTTGTATATGATGTTGGAGCTGACTTAACCACACAGTCATAGGTGTAAAGCAAGTACAGCATATGCCTGCTGTGCTCCAGTGCTGATGAGATTGTGGAGGAGATGTTTTTGCCAATCTGAACTGACTGGGGTCTACAAGTGAGGAAATCCAGGATCCAATTGCACAAGGGGATATTGAGGCCCAGGTCTTGGAGTTTACTGATTAGTTTTGAGGGAATAATGGTGTTCAATGCTGAGCTGTAATCAATAAGGAGCATCCTGATGTATGCATCTTTGCTGTCCAGATGTTCCGGAGTTGTGTGAAGAGCTAACGAGATAGCATCTGCTGTAGACCTGTTGCTTCACTAGGTGAATTGGAGCAGATCCAAGTCACAGTTCAGACAGGAGCTGATGTGCTTCCACACCAGCCTCTTAAAACTGTGAATATAAGTAAGTGCCTCCAGGCAAAAGTAATTTAAACAAGTTATCATGCTCTTTTTGGGCACCAGTACAACTGAAGTCTGCTTGCAGCAGGTGGGTACCACACACTGCCGGAGGGAGAGGAGAATTTATCTGTGTATACAGCAGCCAGTTGGTCAGCACAGGTCTTCAGTACTCGACCAGTTAGAGGTCCGGTTAGGGTTCAGGGACATTAACTTGGAGGAGTCAGAGATCAGGTGTCTGCTGATATGGATTGATGACAAAGGACGTCCAGAGTCCAGGCCTCCACTCTGCCCAGGTGATGAAGGACATCCGTTGATGTCTGGCGGTCCCAGATTGAGCAGGAGGCATGAGGATACATGAGTTCTGTCATTGGCTACTCCAGGGTCAATACTGAAGATTCAAGCCCAAAGGTTGATTGGAAATCTAAGCCCGATGACCAAAGCCTGGAGTTGGAGGACTGTCCATGTTCGTGGATGGATGGAGGAAAGTAGCTTGTTTTTCTGTTGTTGTTTTGTTGGTTGTGGTGTTTTTTTATGTTCTGTGTTGTACTGCTGAGCATTGTGCAGCTGTTGTATTGGCATCAATATATGTGCCATTATTCATCAAAGTTGCTACGAGGTCCTGACGAAGGGTCTCGGCCCAAAACGTCGACTGTACCTCTTCCTATAGATGCTGCCTGGCCTGCTGCGTTCACCAGCAACTTTGATGTGTGTTACTTGTATTTCCAGCATCTGCAGAAATCCTCGTGTTTGTATCTGCCATTATTTGCGGGCTGTTCCCACTCAAACCTAGGTGTGTTGATTATTTTTTGTAAATGACACATTTCACTCTGTTTCTTTTTTTTTAATTTTATTTTTATTTGGATAAGGAATTCACAATTATCATGTACTTTTTTCACACATATAACCTTTTCCATTTTTTTATATGTATAAAACTACAATTATTTATACATTCTTAAGTACACATTGAGATGTCATTATAACGAGACCTGGGTGTCATTATACACCAGTCATTGAAAGTGGGCATGCAGGTACAGCAGGCGGTGAAAAAGGCGAATGGTATGCTGGCATTTATAGCGAGAGGATTCGAGTACAGGAGCAGGGAGGTACTACTGCAGTTGTACAAGGCCTTGGTGAGACCACACCTGGAGTATTGTGTGCAGTTTTGGTCCCCTAATCTGAGGAAAGACATCTTTGCCATAGAGGGAGTACAAAGAAGGTTCACCAGATTGATTCCTGGGATGGCAGGTCTTTCATATGAAGAAAGACTGGATGAACTGGGCTTGTACTCGTTGGAATTTAGAAGATTGAGGGGGGATCTGATTGAAACGTATAAGATCCTAAAGGGATTGGACAGGCTAGATGCGGGAAGATTGTTCCCGATGTTGGGGAGGTCTGGAACGAGGGGTCACAGTTTGAGGATAGAGGGGAAGCCTTTTAGGACCGAGGTTAGGAAAAACTTCTTCACACAGAGAGTGGTGAATCTGTGGAATTCTCTGCCACAGCAAACTGTTGAGGCCAGTTCATTAGCTATGTTTAAAAGGAAGTTAGATATGGCCCTTGTGGCTACAGGGGTCAGGGGGTATGGAGGGAAGGCTGGGTTCTGAGTTGGATGATCAGCCATGATCATAATAAATGGCGGTGCAGGCTCGAAGGGCCGAATGGCCTACTTCTGCACCTATTTTCTATGTTTCTATGTTTCTATAAAAGGAAAATAAACATTTAAATAGATAATTATGTACTGTGGTAAATCTAACCTATTAGGCTAAGTAATGAAATTAGTTGTTAAAGAAAAATGGTAATAATAGTTTCCATACAACCCTTCTGGACCATTTCCACTGGTCCAAAATGTTGCATACAAGCCTATATACCAAGCATTGTAGGTGTTTATATCCCAATTTGTTCGTGCTTGTTCCTGCCCGCAGACATAATTATCCAATCCCTATGTACTTATTTACTTAATTTTTTCATTTTTTTTATCCCTTTCCCAAATCTTTCCCTTTACTTGTGTTAATTCTCTATTTTCCAAAAAAAAACTTTTAGACTAGGGGTGCTTACGTTAGCAATATTACTGTGTTGATGAGAAGAGCAATATAAATCATTAGGAGAGTCATCTAAAGTCTGCTCGCATTGGGGTTATATATTCAATCCATTTATTCCAGATTTGATAGAATGTTTCTTTTTGAGTTCTCAGGGAGTAAGTCAACTTTTCCATTTTAAATATTTCCAAGATAATTTCGTACCAATCTTCTAATGTAGGTGGTATTGGATTTAGCCATTTTCTAGTGATTGATTTCTTACTTGCCGCTAAGAGGGCCTGCAGCAACTTTATATCTTCCTTCTGTTCAAGGAACAATACATGCCCCAAACAGAGCGTCTCAAAGTTCAGAGGTATCTGGGACCTAAGTACCTTAACTAATGTTCTATGAATACCTTCCCAAAATAGACTTAATTTAGGGCAATCCCAGAAAATATGAAAATGATTTGCCTCCTTGGAGCCGCACCTTCTCCAACACATCACATTTGTATCTTTATATTTTTCCTGATATGGGGTCTTGAAGTATCTTATAATGTTTTTCCAACAATGTTCTCTCCAAGTCAAAGAATTAGTCGAGGACCATTGAAAGCTGCAGATTTTCCCCCAAGCCTCCTCTGAAAGTACCAACCCCGCTTCTTTCTCCCACTTCTCTTTAATATACAGTGTATTTACATTTTTAGCATGGGAGAGTGCATTATATAGGCGAGAAACTGATTTACTAGGTATTGAACTGCAAGCCGAATTCAGAATCTTGAAAAATTCTCATTCTACTGTTGATAGGTCTGTATATCTACAACTCTGGTCAACATAGTTTCGTATTTGAAGGTACCTAAAAAAGTCATTATGTTCTAGGCCATGTTTGTCCCGCAGGATTTGGAAACTTTGTAATTCTCTTTTATCTATAAATGAGAGGTAGGTTGTAGGACCTTTCTTTATCCATAGCTCAAATCTTTTATCTCCTCTGTTGGGAAGGAATTCGGTATCATATGCACACACATTTCACTCTGTTTCAATGTATGTGTGACAAGTAAATATGAAATCCGAATACGCAATAGCATTGTGTTTTCACATTATTTTATCACAATGCTTGGGCATCAAAGTCAATGAGAATGAGTCACATATTACACGATGGCTGGAAGTTTAAAAACTTAACAAAAATGCTTGCTGGAATCATATGGCATAGATCCTTCGACCCAGTTGGTCCATGTCTACAAATATGTCCATTTATGCTACTCCCATTTGCCTGAACTTGGCCAACATCCCTCTAAACCTTTCCTGTCCAAATGTATTTTAAATATATTAATGTACCTGTCTCTACCATTTCCTTTTGTTCTTCCTTTCTTACTATAATTCTTGAGTGTTCCTGTTTTTATTTTACTTTGCCAAATTTAATGTTGTTTCAAGCTTCATCTTCTAAGAGCTTGAACTATTGCAGTAAACTGTTATCTTCCTTTACCCTGTGTTCCTCAACAATAAAGATCATTCAGATGTGCCTGTGAGGTTAATTACATTTTTTTTGTTGGCTTTTGTTGTTTGCTTTGAACATTGGTGGGATCAGTACTTGGAGCCCAGGTAGCTTTATCACCAGATGAGATAAGATTGCCCAAGCAGCTTATGATGCTGTCTGTCAAGAAGCCAGGAAATGCTGGGTTGGGTGTTCCAACCTATGAAATTTCCAGCATAAACGTTTGGAAAATGCAGAGCTTCACAGGTTGTACATAACAAGGGCAGGAATTTGTTTTAATTGTGTGAATTCATGATGGGCAGAGAACATAACATGAAAAAGACTCTTTTATTTGGGAGGCCATGTTTTTAAAGTTGCCAATGTCTGTGCATGGTATCTCTAGGTGACCATAAAAGTACAGAGGTTTTTCAGGTTCACTGAGCTTTATGAGTAGTATGCATTGTGGCTATTACTCTCGGCTTGAAAGCCAGTGAGTGACAGGTCAGACATTCCAGCCCTCCAGCCCTCCACAGCTGCCTTGCCCAGCTGTTCTGCTTCCATTTGAGTAGGATTGGTGACTGGCAATCAGAATGTTGTGTAGCAAAGTGGTTTGCTTTTTCTAATCAACACTGATGTTTTACTTTCTTTATATAATAGTTTTTTTTTGTAATTTATTTTTTATTAAGTTCATCATCAACATTTCCATAAGATTGGCTATCCACAGCTGCCGGAAGTGAGGCCTCCGCCGCCGACCTTGGAAATGGAACCCGAGGCTCAGCTGGAGTGGAGGCCTCCACAACCATGACTTGGCTTAAGGACTTGTTTCAGCCAGGAGCCCGGCCATCCGGGATTAAGTGTTGGCTTCGGGGCCCGACCCAATCGACAGCCCAGGCCCCTGGCAGCGGAGATCAATTCCTGCGGGATGCGTCCACCTACCTCAAAGAGCTGACAACAGCACACTGCAGCGATGGAAACCTGGAAAGATGCACTATTTTCCAAGGAAGCGTGGGAAAAGAGCTGGGCCGCTGGTCAGATTGAAGCTGAAGGGCTTCAGGGTACCTATGCCCACCATCCCACTAGCTAATGTGCAAGCCATAGAGAACAAGGTGGATGATCTTAAAGGGAGACTCACCTACTACAGGGAGATGCAGAACTGCTGTGCATTCTGTTTCACCGAGACCTGGCTCTCCCCTGCCACCCCCAACTGTTCCATCCGACTGGAGGGACTTACGATCCTTCGGATGGTCCGCACGGCGTCTTTGGGCAAGATGAGAGGAGGTGGTGTCTGCCTACTGATCAACACTGCGTGGTGCTCGGACACAGGGGCACTGACAAGCTCCTGCTACCTGGACGTGGAACACCTGTCGGTGAAGTGTCGTCCCTACTACCTGCCACGGGAATTGACCTCGGTCATACTGACAGTGGTCTACATTCCCCCCCCAGGTGGACGTGGAGTGTGCTCTGAACGTACAGTATGCCAACATCAGTGAACTTGAGACCAGGGATCCAGAGGCTTTGCTCATTACAGCCGGGGACTTTAACCAGGCCAACCTCAGAAAGGCGCTGCCAAAATTATACCAACATGTCTCCTGCCCCACTAGAGTCCCAAATATACTTGACCACTGCTACACAGCAGTCAAGGATGCCTACCGTTCCGTCCCGCGACCTCACTTTGTAAAATCGGACCATCAAGCCATACTCCTCCGCCCGCCTCACAAACAGAAACTGAAGCGGGAGGTCACGATGTCAAAAGTAGTGTCGCGTTGGACGGAGGAAATGGATGAGGTCCTCCGTGACTGCTTTGAATCGGTGGACTGGTTAGTATTCAAGGACTCAGCAGCTAACCTCGATGAGTATGCCTCAGCTGTCACGGACTTTATTTGGAAATGCACGGAGGACTGTGTGTCTCGCAAGACGATCCGGGTATTCCCTAACCAGAAACCTTGCATGAATTATGAGGTCAAATCCCTTTTAAAGGCTAGAGCTGCGGCTTTTAGTATAAAAGATAAATACTATTAATTGAAATAAGCAATAAATTGCAATAAATTGGCTTTTTATCACTGAGGGGTGGTCACTCTGCTACAGAGAGGGGAGACTGCTTTTAATCACTGGTGACATCTCTCTGCTACAGAGAGGGGAGACTGCTTTTAATCACTGTGAGATCTCTCTGCTATAGCGAGGGGAAACTGCCTTCTTATTGCTCCTGAGATCATTCTGATTCCCACACCCCGTACCGCTCGGTTTTACCTCCTCCCCAAGATACACAAACCTGACTGTCCCGGTAGACCCATAGTTTCTGCCTGCTGCTGTCCCACCGAACTTGTATCTGCCTACCTGGACTCCATTTTGTCACCCATAATTCAGTTCCTCCCCACCTACATCCGGGATACATCCCATGTCCTCCACCTCTTCAATAACTTACAGTCCCCCGGTCCTAACCGCTTCATTTTTACTATGGATGTCCAATCCTTATACACCTCCATTCCCCATCAAGAAGGCCTCAAAGCCCTCCGCTACTTCCTGGTTAATAGACCTCACCAGTTCCCCACCACCACTACCCTCCTCCGGTTGGCAGAACTGGTTCTCACACTTCATAACTTCTCTTTTGGCTCTTCCCACTTCCTTCAGACAAAGGGTGTAGCTACGGGAACTCGCATGGGCCCCAGCTATGCCTGCCTCTTCGTTGGTTATGTGGAACTGTCTGTGCTCCAAACCTATTCTGGTACTGTTCCCCAACTTTACCTTCGGTACATTGACGACTACATTGGTGCTGCTTCCTGCACCCATGCTGAGCTCGTCAATTTCATCGACTTTACTTCAAACTTCAACCAAGCCCTCAAATTCACTTGGTCTATCTCGGACACTTCTCTCCCCTTTCTCGATCTCTCGGTCTCTATCTCTGGAGACAGACTATCCACTGACAACTTCTACAAGCCCACTGACTCTCATAACTACCTCGACTATACCTCTGCAACACACATCAAAGTTGCTGGTGAACGCAGCAGCCCAGGCAGCATCTGTAGGAAGAGGTGCAGTCGACGTTTCAGGCCGAGACCCTTCGTCAGGACTAACTGAAGGAAGAGTGAGTAAGGGATTTGAAAGTTGGAGGGGGAGGGGGAGACCCCCCCCCAACTTTCAAATCCCTTACTCACTCTTCCTTCAGTTAGTCCTGACGAAGGGTCTCGGCCTGAAACGTTGACTGCACCTCTTCCTACAGATGCTGCCTGGCCTGCTGCGTTCACCAGCAACTTTGATGTGTGTTGCTTGAATTTCCAACATCTGCAGAATTCCTGTTGTTCGACTATACCTCTTCCCACCCTGCCATGTGCAAAAATGCCATTCCCTATTCCCAGTTTCTCCGTCTCCGCCGCATCTGCTCCAAGGATGAGGCTTGACGTTCCAGGGCATCTCAAATGTCCTCTTTCTTTAAGGAATGTTGTTTTCCCTTTGCCGTCATCAATGATGCCCTCACCCGCATCTCCTCCATTTCCTGCACTTCGGCCCTCACCCCAATCACCTGCCACCGCAACAGGGACAGAGTTCCCCTTGTCCTCACCTACCATCCCACCAGCCTCCGGATCCAGCACATTATCCTCCGCAACTTCTGGCACCTTCAACAGGACCCCGCCACTAAGCACATCTTTCCCTCTCCACCCCTTTCCACCTTCCGCAGGGATCGGTCCCTCCGTAACTCCCTGGTCCACACGTCCCTCCCCGCAGATCTCCCACCCGGTACTTACCCCGTAAGCGCAAGTGCTACACCTGTCCCTACACCTCCTCTCTTGCCACCATTCAGGGCCCCAAACAGTCCTTCCAGGTGAGGCAACACTTCACTTCTGAGTCTGTTGGGGCCATCTATTGCATCCGGTGCTCACGGTGCGGCCTCCTCTACTTCGGTGAAACCCGACGCAGATTGGGGGACCGCTTCGTCGAACACCTCCGCTCCGTCCACCAAAACAGACATGATCTCCCAGTAGCCACCCACTTCAACTCTGCTTCCCATTTCCATTGAGATGTGTCCATACATGGCCTCCTCTACTGCCATGATGAGGCTAAACTCAGTTTGGAGGAGCAACACCTCATATACCGTCTAGGTAGTCTCCAGCCCCTCAGTATAAACATAGAATTCTCCAACTTCTGGTAATTCCCTCCCCCTCCCTACCCCTATCCCTATTTCACTCTGCCCCCTCCCCCAGCTGCCTATCACCTCCCTCATGGTTCCACCTCCTTCAAATACCCATTGTTTTCCTGCCTATCACCTCCCTGCTTTCCCTCCCCCACCCCTTTGTCTTTCAAATTACTGGTTTTTCAACTGGACCTACCAGCCTTCTCCTTCCCACCCTCCCCCACCTTCTTCATAGGGCCTCTGCTCCTTCCTTCTTCAGTCCTGACGAAGGGTTCCGGCCCGAAACATCGACTCATCGTTTCCACGGGTGCTGCCTGACCTGTTGAGTTTCTCCAGCGTGTTGTGAGTGTCTCTATAGTTAGGGGGTCAGACAGGCAGTTCTGTGGACTGGGGAAAGTAACTCAGATGGTAGTTTGCCTCCCAGGTGCCAGGGTCTGGGATGTTTCAGATCGCGTCCACGATATCCTGCAGTGGGAGGGAGAACAGCCAGAGGCCGTGGTACATATTGGTACCAATGACATGGGTAGGAAAAGGGAAGAGGTCCTGAAAAAAAGAGTACAGGGAGTTAGGAAGGAAGTTGAGAAGCAGGACCGCAAAGGTAGTAATCTTGGGATTACTGCCTGTGCCATGTGACAGTGAGAATAGGAATAGAATGAGGTGGAGGATAAATGCGTGGCTGAGGGATTGGAGCAGGGGGCAGGGATTCAGATTTCTGGATCTTTGAGAACTCTTTTGGAACAAAAAGATGGGTTGCACTTGAATACCAGGGGGACCTATATCCTGGCAGGAAGGTTTGCTAAGGCTATTGAGAGTTTAAACTAGAATTGTTGGGTGGGTGGGAACCAACCTGAAGAGACTGGGGAAGAAGAGGTTGGCTCACAATTAGAATAAGCTTGTAAAGAGTGCAAGAGGGAGGATAGGCAGCTGATAGAGAAGGGACGCGCTCAGATGGACGGATTGAGATGTGTCTATTATAACACAAGGGGTATTGTGAACAAAGCGGATGAGCTTAGAGCGTGGATCAGTACTTGGAGCTATGATATGGTGGCCATGACAGAGACTTGGATGGCTCAGGGGCAGGAATGGTTACTTCAAGTGCCGGGTTTTAGATGTTTCAGAAAGGACAGGGAGGGAGGCAAAAGAGGAGGGGGCTTGGCACTGTTGATCAGAGATAGTGTCACGGCTGCAGAAAAGGTGGACGCCATGTAGAGATTGTCTACGGAGTCTCTGTGGGTGCAGGTTAGGAACAGGAAGGGGTCAATAACTTTACTGGGTGTTTTTTATCGACCGCCGTATAGTAACAGGGATATCGAAGAGCAGATAGGGAAACCGATCCTGGAAAGGTGTAATAATAACAGAGTTATCGTGATCGGAGGTTTTAATTTCCCAAATATCGATTGGCATCTCCCTAGAGCAAGGGGTTTAGAGGGGGTGGAGTTTGTTAGGTGTGTTTGGGAAGGTTTCTTGACACAATATGTAGGTAAGCCTACACGATGAGAGGCTGTACTTGATTTGATTTTGGGAAGTGCACCTAGTCAGGTGTCAAATCTCTCAGTGGGAGAGCATTTTGGAGATAGTGATCATAATTCTATCTCCTTTGCAATAGCATTGGAGAGAGATAGGAACAGACAAGTTAGAAAAGCGTTTAATTGGAGTAAGGGGAATTATGAGGCTATCAGGCAGGAAATTGGAAGCTCAAATTGGAAACAGATATTCTCAGGGAAAAGTACGGAAGAAATGTGGCAAATATTCAGGGGATGTTTGTGTGGAGTTCTGCATAGGTACGTTCCAATGAGACAGGGAAGTTATGGTAGAGTACAGGAACCGTGGTGTATGAAGGCTGTAATAATTCTAGTCATGAAGAAAAGAAAAGCTTACAAAAGGTTCAGAGAGGTAGGTAATGTTAGAGATCTAGAAGATTATAAGGCTAATAGGAAGGAGCTTAAGAAGGAAATTAGGAGAACCAGAAGGGGCCATGAGAAGGCCTTGGCGGGCAGGATTAAGGAAAACCCCAAGGCACTCTACAAGTATGTGAAGAGCAAGAGGATAAGACGTGAAAGAATAGGACCTATCAAGTGTGACAGTGGGGAAGTATGTATGGAAATGGAGGAAATAGCAGAGGTACTTAATAAATACTTTACTTCAGTATTCCTTATGGAAAAAGATCTTGGTGATTGTAGTGATGACTTACAGCAGACTGAAAAGCAAGAGCATGTAGATATTAAGAAAGAGGATGTGCTGGTGCTTTTGGAAAGCATCAAGTTGGATAAGTTGCCGGGACTGGATGAGAGGTACCCCAGACTACTGTGGGAGGCGGGGGAGGAGATTGCTGAGCCTCTGGCGATGATCTTTGCATCATCAATGGGGATGGGAGAGGTTCCGGAGGATTGGAGGGTTGCGGATGTTGTTCCTTTATTCAAGAAAGGGAGTAGAGATAGCCCAGGAAATTATAGACCAGTGAGGCTTACCTCACTGGTTGGTAAGTTGATGGAGAAGATCCTGAGAGGCAGAATTTATGAACTTTCGGAGAGGTATAATATGATTAGGAATAGTCAGCATGGCTTTGTCAAGTGCAAGTCGTGCCTTATGAGCCTGATTGAATTTTTTGAGGATGTGACTAAATGCATTGATGAAGGAAGAGCAGTAGATGTAGTGTATATGGATAGTAAGGTACCCCATGCAAGGCTTATTAAGAAAGTAAGGAGGCATGGGATCCAAGGGGACATTGCTTTATGGATCCAGAACTGGCTTGCCCACAGAAGGCAAAGAGTGGTTGTAGACGGGTCATATTCTGCCATGGGGGTCGGTCACCAGGGGAGTTCCTCAGGGATCTGTTCTGGGACCCTTACTGTTCGTGATTTTTATAACTGACCTGGATGAGGAAGTGGAGGGATGAGTTAGTAAGTTTGCTGATGACACAAAGGTTGGGGTTGTTATGGATAGTGTGGAGGGCTGTCAGGGGTTACAGCGGGACATTGATAGAATGCAAAACTGGGCTGAGAAGTGGCAGACGGAGTTCAAACCAGATAAGTGTGAAGTGGTTAATTTTAGTAGGTCAAATATGATGGCAGAATATACTATTAATGATAAGACTCTTGGCAGTGTGGAAGATCAGAGGGATCTTGGGGTCTGAGTCCATAGGACACTCAAAGTTGCTGCACAGGTTGACTCTGTGGTTAAGAAGGCGTACGGTATATCAATTGTGGAATTGATATTTAGGAGCCGAGAGGTAATGTTACAGCTATATCGGATCCTGGTCAGACCCCACTTGGAGTACTGTGCTCACTTCTGGTCACCTTACAACAGGAAGGATGTGGAAGCCATAGAAAGGGTGTAGATGATCTCCCCCTCCCTCTCCCACTTTCAAATCTCTTACTCACTCTTCCTTCAGTTAGTCCTGACGAAGGGTCTTGGCCTGAAACGTCGACTGCACCTCTTCCTACAGATGCTGCCTGGCCTGCTGCGTTCACCAGCAACTTTGATGTGTGTTGCCCCAGCTCAATGTCAGTGTTTGTGAATTGTATACATTTCTTCCAGTTAGATCACCCTACACCCTCGAATGGGAAATGCTACAAGAAGTGGTGGATACAGCTCAGTCCATCACAGGGAAAGCCCTCCCCACTGGTGTCACAGAAACACAGCATCCATCATTAGGACCCCCACCACCCAGGTCATGCTCTCTTCTCATTGCTGCCATCAGGAAGAAGGTACAGGGGGCCTCAGGATTCTCACCACCAGGTTCCAGAACAGTTATTACCCCTCAACCATCATGCCCTTGAACCAAAGGGGATAACTTCGCTCAACTTTATTTGTCCTATCACTGAACTGTTCTCACTACCTACGTCCTCACTTTCAAGGAGTCGTTATCATTATCTCATGTTCTTGATACTTATTGCTTGTTTATTATTACCATTATTTCTTCTTTATTTTTATTGGGTTATATGCCTCAGTTGGTGCGGTCTTTCATTAATTCTATTGTGGTTATTGGATTTATTGAGGATGTCAACAAGAAAATGAATCTCAGGGTTGTGTCTGGTGATGTATATGTACTTTCATATATAAATTTACTTTCAACTTTGAACGGTTCACCACCACAATCAAAATTGGCCCTTGTTTTAGTTTTATTGCAGTCACATACTATTCTTTAATGGCCATTTCCAGCCATACAATTTAAAATACAGCGAGACAGCACACGGAAATAATTTCTGTTACTGAAGAACTTTAGTGAATTAACTGGATATTTACGACAATCTTTATCAAATTTCAAAGTTAAAAGTTAATTTACCATACGCCAGCCACAACTGCAGAATTTAATGAGTACTTTCACCATTTAAACTCATAATTTCTGTTTCACAAGACTATACCACAACCAGAAGACTGTGGTGCAAGTTTTATGGTTTTAACTTCCATTGCCTTTTACAATAGAGATACTTAAAAATTACAGCATGCAAACCACATTTTGGCCAAAATTGTTTATTATAAGCTTTCTCTTGTACAATCTACGTGTACTCCCTTGCAGGGCGTGTGCAGAGGCTTGGGCTCGAGGAGGCTGGAATGCCGAGAAGGAAGAGAGGAAGCAGTGGGAAACAAGTGAACGGAGGAAGATTCAGGAAAGTATTGATTCCTTGGTAGCAATCAAGAACGCGGCCGAGGAGAAGCGCAGGCTCCAAGAAATGGAAGGAAAAGGTAGGGGCTGAGCTGTTGCCTGAACATCTTTAAAGTAGTCACACATTCTGCATACTTCAGATATCAAAACCATTAAACCACCCTACAATGTCAGTGTTTCCAAGAGGCATTGTGAATTGGGATATGAATATGTATGTACAGAGGGATCTTGGCGTGCAAGTCCATAGGTCCCGCAGTGGTAAAGCAGATAGATAGGGTGATAAAGAAGGCATACAACATAATTTCCTTTATTAGTAAATATTATAGAAGTGGTGACCTCAGATCCAAATACATAAAACTAACAGCACAGGTCCAGGCCTTTCCGTCCATAATGCTTGTGCTAACCAAGGTACGAAATTAAACCGGGATAGGCTTTCTCTTGTCCTCACCTACCACCCACTAGCCTCCATGTCCAGCACCTAATTCTTTGTAACTTCTGCCATCTCCATCACAGACATCCCCGCCTGCAAAAACTCATTTCAGGGAGGTAGCACCATCAATTTGCGGGAGACTTCCGGGAGAGGTGGGATGTCTGCAATAGAGTAGCTCCTTAGCAGCTGGCCAGCTAGTTTAAATAACGTCAGCTATGCTAATGAACGAATGACACCTGTTAAACTCACCTCAACATGTCTTTTACAGTCTTAACCCACCATGGGCAATAGAAAAGTCACTGTTGCAAACAATGCAGTGAGCAACACTGTCATTATTTTGACCCCTATTAGGCAGGGGTACACTTTAGTGTAGTCTGGGGTGACATACGTTTTATATTTTTTTTGGAATACTCTGCCAGGGCGCACTCTCGCTCATGCTCTCTCTCTCTCGTAGTCACTCTCGGGCTCTCTCTTGCTTTCGCTCGCTCTCAAAAAAAATTGATTTCCATGATATTGTATATAATTTGCGGGCATCAGGGAGCCACTATTAATATGCGGGAGACTCCCTGAACTTCCGGGAGAGGTGGGATGTCTGCCATCAGGATCCCACCACCAAGCACGTCTTTCCCTCCCCCCACCTTTTACCTTCTGCAGGGATCGTGCCCTACACGACTTATTTGTTCATTCGTCCCTCTCCACTGATCTTCCTCCTGGCATTTATCCTTGCAAGCAGAACCTGCCCCGACGCCTCCTCCCTCACTACCAATGAGGGCCTCAAACAGGCCTTCCTGGTGAGGCGATACTTCATCTGTTAGTCTGTTAGGGTCATCTACTGCATCCGGTGCTGTGACTTCCTGTACATCGGTGCGACCTGATGTAGATTGAGAAACTGCTTCGCTGACCACCTATGTTCCATCCGCCAGAAGAAGCAGGATCTCCCAGTGGCCATTCATTCCACTTCCCATTCCCATTCTGACAGGTCAGTCCATGGCCTCCTCTACTGTTGCGATGAGGCCACGTCGATTTTTTGAACTTCTGGTAATGCCCCTCTCCTTCACCATTTTCCATTCCTATTCACCCCCCCACCTTATCTCCTGACCTGTCCATCACCTCCCTCTAGTGTTCCTCCCACTCTTCTTTCTTCCATGGCCTTCTGTCCTCTCCTATCAAATTCCCCCTTCTCCAGCCCTGTATCTCTTTCAGCAATCAATTTCCCAGCTCTTTACTTCACCCCTCTTCCCCCTCCCAGTGTCACCTATCACCTTGTGTTTCTCCCCCCACCCCCCCTTCTAACTCAGAATCAGAATCAGGTTTATTATCACTGGCATGTGATCTTTTTTTCTCCAGTGCTGATGAAGGGTGTTGGCCCAAAATGTTGACTGTACTCTTTTCCAAAGATGCTGTGCCAGGCTTGCTGAGATCCTCCAGCATTTTGTGTGCATTACCAAATTAATCTAATCACACCTGCTTGCACATGGACTATGTCCTTCACCCCCTGCTTATGCATGTACCAATTTAAATGCCTGTTAACTGTTGCTATAACGTCTTCTTCCACTGCTTCTCCTTGCAATGTGTTCCAGGCACCCATTACTCTCTATGCAAAAGAGAAGCTTGCCACATCAAGGTGGCAGGCCTGAAGGAGTACCTGGTAAGGCTCTGAAAACTAGTGCTAACCAACTGCGGTATTCAAAGACATCTTCAATCTCTCATTGCTATGGTTGGATGTTCCCACCTGCTTCAAAAGGGCAGTGTGAACTGCCTTAACAACTATCATCCGGTAGCACTCATATCTACAGTGATGAAATGCTTTGAGAGGTTGGTCATGTGTAGAATGAACTCCTGCCTCAGCAAGGACCTGGACCAACTGCAATTTGCCTACCACCACAATAGATTACAGCAGATGCAGTCTCAGTGGCTATTCATGAGGCCTTGGGTCACCTGGACAATGCAAATAACTGTCAGGATACTGTTTACTGACTATAGCTCAGCATTTAACACCATCATTCCTACAGTCCCAATTGTAAAGCTACAGAACCTAGTCCTCTATCTTCCTCTGCAACTGGATCCTCGACTTCCTAGCTGGAAGATGACAATCTGTGCGGATTGGAAATAACATCTCCACCTCACTGTCAATCAACACCGGTGCACCACTGCGGTGTGTGGTTCGCCATTTTAGTAAATAAGATTGAAGATCTCTGAGCTTAGAGTGCTGTATCAGAGGGGCATTAGGACCTCTTGTATCCCTTGTTTTACGGAATCCTGGTTGATCCCTTCCGTGCCATACGAGCAATTCAGATTGACGGGTTCACTATACACCGTCAGGATGAAACTGTTGAGTTTTTCAAAAGCAAAGGTACAGGTGTGTAATGCATGATGAACTCTTCTTGGTGCACAAATGCATTAGTGATGTCCCAGTTCTGCTCACCTGTCCTGGAGTTTCTTACAAGTAAGTGCCATCCATTTTACCTGCTGTAGATTTCAGCGATCATTTTGGTGGCAGTGTATGTTCCACCTCAGGCCATTGTCAAAAAGGCGCTAGATTATCTGGGCAATGTGATCAACATGCAGGAAACAACACACCCTGATGCTTTCACCATTATTTTGGGGGATCTTAACTAGGTCAACTTGAGAAAGTTAACAAATCACTTGTAGTACCAGAGGAAACAACAGACTGGGCCACTGTTACACCACCATCAAGAATACCTTCCATGCTATTTCATTCCCCCACTTCACAAAGTCTGATCACCTGGCTGTATTTCTACTTCCTTAGTGTAGGCAGAGACTGAGGACTGTGGCACCACTAATGAGGACCAAGAAGGTATGGACAAGGGAAGCAGAGGAACATTTACAGGACTGCTTTGAATCGGTATTCAGCGATTAATTTTCGAATCTGGATGAGTATGCTGCATTTGTTACCGACTTCATTAAAACCTGTGTGGATGAGTGTGTGCCTACAAAAACTTGCTGTACATTCACAAACCAAAAACCATGGATGAACCAGGAGGTTTGTCATCTGCAGAGGGCTGGATCTGTGACATTTAAATCTGTTGACCCAGGTCAGTACGAGAAAACCAGGTATGACTTGCTCAGGGCTATTTCAAGAGCAAAGAAACAATTCCAAGTGAGGTTGGAGGCAACATCAAATGCATATCAACTCTGGCAGGGTTTGCAAGACATTACTCCCTACAAACCAAAACCCAATAGCATGAATGGCAGCGACGTTTCACTACCAGATGAGCTCAAAGCCTTCTATGTCCTCTTTGAAAGGGAGAATATAGCTACAGCTATGAAGATCCCTGCTGCATCCGGTGACCCTGTGATCTCTGTCTCAGAGGCTGATGTCAGGCTGTTTTTCAGGTATGTGAACCTTTGCAACATGGCAAGCCCCAATGAAGTAGCTGGTAAGGCTCTAAAAACCTGCACTAACCAACTGGCGAGAGTATTCAAGGACATTTTCAACATCACACTGCTAAAGTCCGAAGTTCCCACCTGCTTCAAAAAGGCAACAATTATTCCAGTGCTTTTGAAGAGTGGTGTGAGCTGCCCTAACAACTATCATCCAGCAGCACTCACATCTATGGTGATGAAATGCTTTGAGAGGTTGGTCATGGATAGACTGACCTCCTGCCTCAGCAAGGACCTGGAGCACAGCAATTTGCCTATCACCACAATAAGTTTACGGCAGATGCAATCTCAGTGACTTTTCAGATGGCTTCAGCTCACCTGGATGTTACAAACACCTATGTCAGGGCGCAATTCATTGACCGTAGCTCAGCATTCAATGCCATCATTTCCACAATCCTGATCAAAAAGCTACACAACCTGGGCCTCTGTGCCTCCCTCTGAAACTGGATCCTTGACTTCCTAACCAGAAGACTACAATCTGTGTGGATTGGTGGTAATATCTCCTCCTTGCTGACAATCAACACTGGCGCACCTCAGGAGTGTGTGCTTAGCCCACTGTTGTACTCTCTCTACCCTCATGACTGTGTGGCTAGGCACAGCTCAAACGCCATCTATAAATTTGCTGATGATACAATCATATTGGTAGAATCTCAGATGGAGATGAGAGAGCGTACAGGAGTGAGATATACCAGCTAGTTGAGTGGTGTCACAGCAGCAACCTTGCACTCAGTGTCAGTGAGATGAAAGAGCTGATCGTAAACTTCAGGAAGGGTAAGACAAGGAAAGACGAACCAATCCTCATAGAAGGATCAGGAAAAAGTGAGCAATTTTAAGTTCCTGGGTGTCAAGACGTTTGAGGATCTAGCCTGGTCCCGACATATTGATGCAGCTATAAAGAAGGCAAGATAGCGGCTATATTTCATTCGGAGTTTGAAGAGATTTGGTTTGTCACCTAAAACACTCAAACTTCTACAGAAATACTATGGAGAACATTCTGACAGGCTGCATCACTGTCTGGCATGGGGGTGGGCCGGGGGGGGGGGCGGGGGGGCGCGGGTGCTATTGCACAGGGCCGAAAGAAGCTTCAGACAGTTAGAAAATTAGTCGGCTCCATTTTGGGTACTAGTCTCCGTAATATCCAAAACATCTTCAAGGAATGGTGCCTCAGAAAGGTGGCACCCATACCTAAGGAGCACCATCACCCAGAATGTACCCTCTTCTCATTGTTACCATCAGGAAGGAGTTACAGGAGCCTGAAGGCACACACTCAGCGATTCAGGAACAGCTTCTTCCCCTCTGCCATCCGATTCCTAAATGGATATTGAACCCATGAACACTACGTCACTTTTTTGATGTATTTTTTTTGTTTTGCACTAGTTTTAATCTAATTATTGTGTATGTGTGTGTATATATATATATATATATATATATATATATATATATACACTTACTGTAATTGACCTGCATATTTTTTCTTTCTGTATTATCATGTATTACATTGTACAGCTGCTGATCTCAGGACATGTGCCGCTGATGATAATTCTGATTCAGATTCACTGCTCTACTCTACACCTACGACTGTGTGGCTAGGCACAGCTCAAATGCCATCTATGAATTTGCTGATGATACAACCATTGCTGGCAGAATTTCGGATGGAGACAAGAGGGTGTACAGGAGCGAGATATACTAGTTAGTTAAGTGGAGTCACAGCAACAACCTTGCACTCAATGTCAGCAAGACCAAAGAGCTGATTGTGGACTCCAGAAGGATAAGAAAAGGGAACACTAACAAGTCCTCATAGAGGGATCAGAAGTGGAGAGAGTGAGCAATTTCAAGTACCTGGGTGTCATTATCTCTGAGGACCTTGCATGAATGCAACATATTGATGAAGCTGTAAAGAGGCAAGACAGTGGCTATATTATATTAGGAGTTTGAAGAGATTAGGTTTGTCAACTAAAACGCTGTATCACCATCCGGTATGGGGCGGCTATTGCACAGGATCGAAGTAATTGCAGAAACTTGAAGAATTAGTCATGGGTACTAGCCTCTGTAGTATCCAAGACATCATCAAGGAGCCATGCCTTAGGAAGGGGGCATCCATCGTTAAGGACACCCACCACCCAAGATATGCCCTCTTCTCAGGTTGTTACTGTCAGAAGCCTGAAGGTGCACACTCAGTGATTCCAGCTTCTTCCCCTCAGCCGTCCGATTTCTAAATAGACATACTTACTGCAGTTCAGTTTTTTCTCTATATTTATTTATCAAGTATTTCATTCTACTACTGCTTTAAAGTTAACAAATTTTATGACATGTTCTGGTGATATTAAACCTGATTCTGATTCTCTCATATTTGACATTTCCACCCTGGAAAAAGGACTGATGATGTACTATCTGTAAGTTTCATATGATTTTCTATATTTCTATTATGTTGCTCTTTAGCCTCTGATGCTCTCAAGGAAACAATACAATTTTTTCTAACCTCTCCCTATTACTAATACTTTCTAACCCAGACAGCATTCTGGTGAACCTCTTTTGCACCCTCTCCAAAGCCTCCATATCTTTGTTGTAATTCTACATGCAGTACTCCAAGTGTGACCTAACCAAAGTTTCATAGTATGATTTCCTGATTTTTATCCTATTTACCAAAAATAGATAACATGCTTCATGCCTTCTTTACCACCCTATCTAATTGTGTTGTCACTTTTGGAGAGCTATCAACTCAAGATCCCTCGGTACATCAATGGTCTCAAGGGTCCTGACAATTACTGGGTATTTTTTTTTTTACATTTGACCTTACAATTGCAGAATCTCGCACTTGTCTGGGTTAAACCACATCTTCCATTTGTATGACCATATTTCCGACTGCCATATCTTTTGTCAAGCCTTCCTTTTATCTGCAAGTCTGTCAAATTTTGTGTGGTTTTCAGATTTACTCATAAACTTACGTACATCTTAATCCAAATCATTTATATACAATGGATTCTAGTTAATACAGAACAAATTAGGACACTACTAATATTACTACAGTACTATAAACCAGTGTATTAATGCCTAATAGTTATTGATTGAGGAATTAATTCAGTGTAGGCTGTCATGTTCTTGTAAAAGACTGTAAAATGAACAAAGTCATTTCAGATACCTGGTGCAGATAATGAACTGACTTCTTGCAATGCTTTTGACAATTACATCCTCCAAATCTTCATTTTCATCAAACCATTCAAGATGATTGTCGATACCTTCAAATTCTTTGTGGGTCCTAACTTGAAGTCATGAAATCATTTCTTTTTTACTTCTGACTGTTTCCAGCATCTCCAAGCTTGAATGCTGGAAACTGCAGTGAGCAAAACAGTTCTGAATTGTCTTACTGCTTATTTCTCACCAACTATTAGTGATAAAAGTCACAACTTTTTGAACACAAACACGCACAATTGATGCTATTTAAAAACTGCTGTAAGCTCGGTATACTGTCTCAGTGCATGCAACCGACACGAGTTAGAAACCAATTAAGCAGTATAGTGTCCCAACTAAATGAGGGGAATCCTGGCTACTTTCTCAATTAGTTTTTGTTCTTTAGAAGTTGTCCAAATCAGTGGTTGTCCAGATTGACTAATAGCCCAACTAAATGGAATCTATCATGTATAACAAACAACAGAGGTCCCAGTAGAACACCACTAGTGATAGACGTCAGTCAGATAACTACCCCTCTGCTACTACCCCAATTTTAGATCAACTTTACTACTCACAATGGAACCCATGCTCTGGACGAGCCTACCATGAGGTACCTTGACAACTGCTTTACTAACGTAGACAACATCCACTGCCCCATCAACATCTTTGTCACTTCCTCATAAAACTCAGTCTGTTCCACAACTTACAATACAATAGTTTTGTTCCGTGTTGATTGACCAATCTATATGTAGATTAAAGACCCTTGTGATTACTGTGGTACCTTTAAGAACAAACAGTTAATAGTGAGTTACCAGTAAAGAATCCCCAACAAAGAAGGGAAATAAGGAGTTTTTGTCACCTAGAAAATGGTAGGGATCTGGAACTCACTAGCTGAAAGGATGATAGAGAGAAGCCCTCATCACATTTATACAGCACTTGTATGCATACTTGAGGTATGAGTTGCAGGAGTAAGAGCCTAGTGCTGAGAAATGAGGTTAAGTTGCAGGGCTCTTTTGCACCAGCATGGGAAAAAATTGCCTGCTTTTGTGTTGTACATTCTATGTAATTGTATGATATGACCTGGTTATCAGGTTTCATCTGAGGATTCTCCAGTGATGGGCATTGTCATGGCTTGCTACATTGAAGGAGCCATTTAAATTTGCTGTGTGCAAATTTATTTTGCAGGGGTTTTGAAATTTTGCTTGTAAATTTTGTTTTATTGTAATCTTATCTATTTTTTGTCCTAGGTGAAGACCTTCTTTCAGAGACTGTGCCTGAGATAACAGCATGTTCCTCAGATGCAGAGACCCAGCGTAAGATTGATAAGTTTGTGAATGATGCATTAACAAACCAGGAAGAGGCTCTGGTGGACAGGCAACAAGAGACTAAAGGGAAGAACCAGTACAACAAACCATGTCTGCTGACATCAGACCAGGAAAAGCAGCCATCCATTTGGGAACGAGCAAGCGAAGCTGAGCTTGTGCAATCAGAGGAAGGGATCACCTCGTTGTCACTCAATACCTCCGACCAATTGCAGAATGAAACCTTTAACAGCGATCCTGCAGGTTATTATACCCATATATTGCCTCTTTATGGTACTTCTGAAAAGCTTCATCATTGAAAGCTGAGATACATTGATGACAGGTTAAATCAAGTCAGGCATCCTCAGTTGCTGAGGATGACTGTTGACTTGGGGAAGTACAGTGGTTTACTAATTGGAAAATGCAATCTACAATACCAGGGGATACAAGCAAGAGGCCAGTGGGCATCCCATGCCATATCATACTAGAAAAGTTTTGTTTTCCTAAACTACGCTGTGCCTAGAATTACCAGCTATGTATTTTTCCTACTTTCACTTATTATGGACATGCTTCGATTTACTGATTGGTTTTATGTCCCAAATAAGTAGAGACCTGAAAATAATTCATCTAATTATTAGTCAGTGTGCTTCAAGTTACCCCTTTCCTGAATTCAAAAATTCCAGTTCTTTACCATGCATCTCTAGCTTCAATGTATTTAAAAAGTGAAGGACTCCTCTTCTCTCTCGTGTGTTCTCTGTAATCATTTGTTGAATTCCAGGGATCATAATTATCCTAGGGAAGTATAGCATGACAAACCTAGTCTCTATAGGCTGATCCTCTAACGATTTGGATGAGAATATGAAGGTATGGTTAGTGTGTTTGCAGGTGACTCTACAGTAGATGGCTTTAAAGAATGTTGTCAAAAAATACAGCGAAATCAGGAGAGATCTTGGCTGGAGTATAATCTAGAGTTTTGGTTACCCTGTGATAGGAAATACATCATTAAGCTGGAAAATCTGCAAAAGAAAAAGTTCTATAAGAATGTTGCCAGGACCTGAGGGCCTGAGTTATAGGAAGAAATTTGGCAGGCTGCCACTCTATACACTTGGAGCGTAGGAGACTGAAGAGTGAATTTCTAGAATTATCAGGTGTATAGATAGGGTGAATGCACACAATCATTTACCCAGGGAAAGGGAATCAAGAAATAGAAGGCACAAGTTTAAGGTGAGGGGGAAAGATTTAAGCGCTGTCTGAGGGGTAACTTTTTCCAGAGGACAGTGTGTGTATGGACGGAGCTGCCAGAGGCAGGCACAATAATAACAGGAAAAGTCGAGAAGGATAATGGCCAAATGCAGGCAAACAAAACTCACTTAGATGGGCATCTTGAAGAGCATGGTTGAGTTGGGCTGAAGGACGTGTTTCATGCTGTATGACTCTACTACTCTAACTATTGTACTCCTTCCAGCCATTTCTCATCACAGCAGGAGTCTTGGCTAGAAATCATGCAGGGAAGTGAGAGCAGCTATGGGGCTACCTGCTAGGTTTGGAACCTTCGGTTTTGTGGCAGATGCAAATCCATTTTTTTCATATTCCCGAGGGTGTACTGTAGGAGTAAAATCTATGAATTCTTTCTTGATGCTTGTTACCTATGTTTCATTCTCTCTTGTCAAGGAGATCTTCTTATGTCCTTCTGTCACCATGAGCAATCTTCATTTACCATCATCTGTCCTTTTTTATTTCAGTTCTATGACTACTCAGAGGCTTGCGATGGTCTCCCTGTACATCTAATTCTCCAGCTCCCTATCTCTTCCTGAAGGAATCCCAGAAAACCATGACTTGTGTCTATGTAACTATATCAAGTCATCACTTAAAATACAGAAGACTTAAGATGTAGGACACAAGAGGAACTTCAGATGCTGGAAATCCAGAGCCCAAAACATTGACTGTTTATTCCAGTTCACAGATGCTGCCTGACATACTGAGCTCCTTCAAGCACATTGTGTGTATTGTTTTCAATGCAGGAATCTGGAGCAACAAACAGTCTGCTGGAGGATTTGAGCCACATCTGTGAGAAGTGTTTATGTTTCCGGTTAAGACCTGGATCAGGAAAGAAGTTGTTAACTTTGTTCTCATGTAGAGCTTCAACCCAAACCCTTGGCAATTACTTTCCTAATGCCATGTTTCAATCTAAAACATCTTCGATTCCTTTCCTCCCATTCATGGTGGTTGACTCACTGAGTCCAACTTGCAGATCGTTGCTTGTTATTAGTTGTGAGAATCCAATCGATCCTTTTGATCATTATCAGGAAAACTGGCCTCAAGCATGGTCAGATTTTCCTTTTGCAATGTTTTAATGTGAAGTAAGTTCAGGATTTCTCTTTGACTCCTGAAGAACATGAAGAGATGACTAGCAGCAACTAACAAGAGGTTTCCTGGAATTTCAGACCTGAGGTATAATGATTCATTATTGTCACCATCAGAGGTAATCCTCAATCACCTGCTTTGTGCTTTACAAACAACATGTAAATGGATTTCATTACTGACTGCCCAGATACAATGGATTTTTAAAAAAAACGTTACCTTAAATAATTTTAAAAACATAGTACCCTTGTTTATTTATCAGTATCATGGGTCTCTTTGAAACATTCCAACTCAATTTGTCTTTCAGACCAGTCAGATATACTATCAAAAATAAAGCCTGCTCAGGAAATCCTAGTAACAGAACTGGATAAGACAGACACCATGGATACAATCCATTTGGAAGGGAGCCAACGTCTTTATATTGATGTGAGTTGATTTATTAACCTCTGAGTTCAGATCTCAGAAGTCCATTTGACCATTCATGGGTGTGCCTTCTCTTTGAAAGGATAGTTAATCACACATACTCAGTTTTACTTTTGGTAGTTACTATTGAATTTTTTTCTTAGATGGTGTACTCCAGAATAGAATATCTGCGTAAAGTACTTTCTCCCAACTCCACATACAGTAAACTGTTTCTTCCCCCTTACCTTTAAACCAGAGTCTCTGGTTATAAATTCCTATTGCCACTGAAATCCTGTATAATTGAACACATCTGTTAAATCCCACCTTAACCTTCTGAGCTCCATGAAGAGCAATCCCAGCTTCAGTTTGTTCACATGGTGCAACCCTCTCCCCAAAAGGTCCCTGAGGCCCGCTGGTGCCTTAACATTCTTCTGAATACGCAGAATTGATTGTATTTGAGCCCAAACTATTTATTGATTGATTGATTGAGATACAGCACAGAATAGACCCTTCTGGCCGTGGTGCTCAGCACTTCCTTATTTAACCCTAGCCGAATTCCAGGACAATTTACAATGACCAATTAACCTACAACCGGACTATGGGAGGAAACCGGGGCACCTGGGGGAAACCCACATGGTCACAGGGAGAGCATACAAACTCCTTACAGTCAGCAATGAGAACTGAATCCACTGTAAATCTCTCACAAAACCTTTTTGTTTTTTTACTGCCTAAAGCTGAGAACCTTGGCATTTTAATAGCCTTACAAAGATTTGAGTATGTAACCATTCTTTCCCCAAAAACCCCATCTCCCTGTTGTCAATTTCTATTATCACTGTGCAACTAAATGCAAAATAAATAATTTAATCTACCCATTCCCTCCATTAAGTTTCTGTACTTCACTATTTCATATTTGTCCACTTTACCATTGTGCCTTTGAACTTTAGAAGTGTGCAAAATTCCTTCCCTGTGTTTACCTGTTCTTTAACAGATTTGACATTGTGGCCTCTGCCCATCCCCCACGAGTCATCTTGTTGTCGGCCCCCAACCAACACATATTCCACTCTCCCCTCCTACCCCTCCTCACAGCTCCCCACCCTGCTCTCATGACGATACCCCTTCCCCACACGAAGCCACCACGGTGGGCTTCACAGCTGAACAGGTGAGAAGACAGCTGAAACGTCTCAACCCGAGCAAGGCTGCAGGACCGGATGGTGTCAGTACCAGGGTGCTCAAAGCCTGTGCCCCTCAGCTGTGTGGAGTACTTTGCCATGTCTTCAACCTGAGCCTGAGGCTCCGGAGGGTTCCTGTGCTGTGGAAGATGTCCTGCCTCGTCCCTGTGCTGAAGACGTCGCGCCCCAGCGGCCTCAATGACTACAGACCGGTGGCATTGACCTCCCACATCATGAAGACCTTGGAGAGACTTGTTCTGGAGATGCTCCGGCCTATGGTTAGGCCACGCTTAGATCCCCTCCAGTTCACCTACCAGCCCCGACTAGGAGTTGAGGATGCCATCATCTACCTGCTGAACCGTGTCTACACCCACCTGGACAAGCCAGCGAGCACTGTGAGGGTCATGTTTTTTGACTTCTCCAGTGCGTTCAACACCATCCGCCCTGCTCTGCTGGGGGAGAAGCTGACAGCGATGCAGGTGGATGCTTCCCTGGTGTCATGGATTCTTGATTACCTGACTGGCAGACCACAGTATGTGTGCTTGCAACACTGTGTCCGACAGAGTGATCAGCAGCACTGGGGCTCCACAGGGGACTGTCTTGTCTCCCTTTCTCTTCACCATTTACACCTCGGACTTCAACTACTGCACAGAGTCTTGTCATCTTCAGAAGTTTTCGGATGACTCTGCCATAGTTGGATGCATCAGCAAGGGAGATGATGCTGAGTACAGGGCTACGGTAGGAAACTTTGTCACATGGTGTGAGCAGAATTATCTGCAGCTTAATGTGAAAAAGACTAAGGAGCTGGTGGTAGACCTGAGGAGAGCTAAGGTACCGGCGACCCCTGTTTCCATCCAGGGGGTCAGTGTGGACATGGTGGAGGATTACCAATACCTGGGGATACGAATTGACAATAAACTGGACTGGTCAAAGAACACTGAGGCCGTCTACAAGAAGGGTCAGAGCCGTCTCTATTTCCTGAGGAGACTGAGGTCCTTTAACATCCGCCGGACGATGCTGAGGATGTTCTACGAGTCTGTGGTGGCCAGTGCTATCATGTTTGCTGTTGTGTGCTGGGGTAGCAGACACCAACAGAATCAACAAACTTATTCGGAAGGCCAGTGATGTTGTGGGGATGGAACTGGACTCTCTCACGGTGGTGTCTGAAAAGAGGATGCTGTCTAAGTTGTATGCCATCTTGGACAATGTCTCCCATCCACTACATAATGTACTGGGTGGGCACAGGAGTACATTCAGACAGAGACTCATTCCACCGAGATGCAACACAGAGCGTCATAGGAAATCATTCCTGCCTGTGGCCATCAAACTTTACAACTCCTCCTTTGGAGGGTCAGACACCCTGAGCCAATAGGCTGGTCCTGGACTTATTTCCTGGCTTAATTTACATATTACTATTTAACTGTTTATGGTTTTATTACTATTTAATTATTTATGGTGCAACTGTAACGAAAACCAATTTCCCCCGGAATCAATAAAGTATGACTATGACTATGATCAATGAAGAATAGGGATAGGGGGAGATCACCCTGTGTCTCACATTGTTAAACTGAATGACAAATTCGCTGTGATCTATATGAAGGCAAAACAAGCTTGAGAAATAGTGATCTCCTCTGTTCTTATCCTTAGGGTTAGCTGGTGGAAAAGAGGCATTAGAGAAGGATGTCTTATTTTCTATGGTTCTTATTTCTTAAGAGAACAGGGACGGTTGAAACATAGAAACATAGAAAATAGGTGCAGGAGTAGGCCATTCGGCCCTTCGAGCCTGCACCGCCATTTATTATGATCATGGCTGATCATCCAACTCAGAACCCCGCCCCAGCCTTCCCTCCATTCCCCCTGACCCCCGTAGCCACAAGGGCCATATCTAACTCCCTCTTAAACATAGCCAATGAACTGGCCTCAACAGTTTCCTGTGGCAGAGAATTCCACAGATTCACCACTCTCTGTGTGAAGAAGTTTTTCCTAATCTCGGTCCTAAAAGGCTTCCCCTCTATCCTCAAACTGTGACCCCTCGTTCTGGACTTCCCCAACATCGGGAACAATCTTCCTGCATCTAGCCTGTCCAATCCCTTTAGGATCTTATACGTTTCAATCAGATCCCCCCTCAATCTTCTAAATTCCAACGAGTACAAGCCCAAGTCTTTCTTCATATGAAAGTCCTGCCATCCCAGGAATCAATCTGGTGAACCTTCTTTGTACTCCCTCTATGGCAAAGATGTCTTTCCTCAGATTAGGGGACCAAAACTGCACACAATACTCCAGGTGCGGTCTCACCAAGGTCTTGTACAACTGCAGTAGTACCTCCCTGCTCCTGTACTCGAATCCGCTCGCTATAAATGCCAGCATACCATTCGCCTTTTTCATCGCCTGCTGTACCTGCATGCCCACTTTCAATGACTGGTGTATAATGACACCCAGGTCTCGTTGCACCCCCCCTTTTCCTAATCGGCCACCATTCAGATAATAATCCGTTTTCCTGTTTTTGCCACCAAAGTGGATAACTTCACATTTATCCACATTAAATTGCATCTGCCATGAATTTGCCCACTCACCCAACCTATCCAAGTCACCCTGCATCCTCTTAGCATCCTCCTCACTGCTAACACTGCCACCCAGCTTTGTGTCATCCGCAAACTTGGAGATGCTGCATTTAATTCCCTCATCCAAGTCATTAATATATATTATAAACAACTGGGGTCCCAGCACTGAGCCTTGCGGTACCCCACTAGTCACCACCTGCCATTCTGAAAAGGTCCCGTTTATTCCCACTCTTTGCTTCCTGTCTGCTAACCAATTCTCCACCCACACCAATACCTTACCCCCAATACCGTGTGCTTCAAGTTTGCACACTAATCTCCTGTGTGGGACCTTGTCAAAAGCCTTTTGAAAATCCAAATATACCACATCCACTGGTTCTCCCCTATCCACTCTACTAGTTACATCCTCAAAAAATTCTATGAGATTCGTCAGACATGATTTTCCTTTCACAAATCCATGCTGACTTTGTCCGATCATTTCACCGCTCTCCAAATGTGCTGTTATCACATCCTTGATAACTGACTCCAGCAGTTTCCCCACCACCGACGTTAGGCTAACTGGTCTATAATTCCCCGGTTTCTCTCTCCCTCCTTTTTTAAAAAGTGGGGTTGCATTAGCCACCCTCCAATCCTCAGGAACTAGTCCAGAATCTAACAAGTTTTGAAAAATTATCACTAATGCATCCACTATTTCTTGGGCTACTTCCTTAAGCACTCTAGGCCCTGGGGATTTATCTGCCTTCAATCCCTTCAATTTACCTAACACCACTTCCCTACTAACATGTATTTCGCTCAGTTCCTCCATCTCACTGGACCCTCTGTCCCTTACTATTTCTGGAAGATTATTTATGTCCTCCTTAGTAAAGACAGAACCAAAGTAATTATTCAATTGGTCTGCCATGTCCTTGCTCCCCATATCAATTCACCTGTTTCTGTCTGCAGGGGACCTACATTTGTCTTTACCAGTCTTTTCCTTTATACATATCTATAAAAGCTTTTACAGTCCGTTTTTATGTTCCCTGCCAGTTTTCTCTCATAATCTTTTTTCCCCATCCTAATTAAGCCCTTTGTCCTCCTCTGCTGAACTCTTAATTTCTCCCAGTCCTCAGGTGAGCCACTTTCTCTGGCTAATTTGTATGCTTCTTCTTTGGAATTGATACTATCCCTAATTTGTCAGCCACGGGTGCACTACCTTCCTTGATTTATTCTTTTGCCAAACTGGGATGAACAATTGTTGTAGTTCATCCATGCAACCTTTAAATGCTTGCCATTTAAAGTCTTGTATTTCTATGGGTTTAGGCTCTCTGAGGATACCCAATTCAACCCAAGTAGTCTGTAACTCCAGCTGTGTGTGTGTGTGTGTGTGTGTGTGTGTGTGTGTGTGTGTGTGTGTGTGCGCGCACGCGCGCTGTATCTGCAGCAGTCTGTTGTGTTAAGGCTTGCATATTGAAGAAAGTACATAAAGGGACAAGTAAAGGGACAGTTATGTAATCATATTTGGTCAATGGTTTGTTAATATAATAACTAACAATTGGTATAGACTTATTATACTGTACGAGCAGATTTATTTCAAGTTTTTACTTTATTGAGATACAGCGCAGAATCGGCGTTTCGAGCTGCACTACCCGCCAACCTCCCGATTTAACTCTAGTCTAGTAATGGGACAAATTGCAAAGACCAATTAATCTGCCATCTGCTATATCTTTGGACGGTGGGAGGAAATGCACACGGTCACGGGAGAAAGTACAAACTCCTTATAGACAGCGGGAATTGAAACTGGGTCGCTGATACTGTAAAGCATCATGCTAACCACTACACTACCAGGCTTCCCCATGAGAATTACTCATCGTCAACATATTCTTATGTCTATCTAACAACGCTGTATTTGTACTCTTGTAGAAGATTTAATTAATCATTTGTAAACATTTAGATGTAAATGCAGTTCTAAACTATAAATAGCCTCTGGACTATGGTTCCAAATTTGTTTCTTTACAGGATCTCCCTGACTTGGAAGATGTGGATAGGTGCGCCCTATCAGAGACTGAATATACCTTCAGCAACAAGGTAATCCACAGAGTTTTCTCCACTTAACTTCCAATTTCTGTATAACTGCCTTTGGCCTCGTCTCTTATGTTGTTGGTCAGGCCGCTTGGTCTTCGAGTTAAGTCAGTATCCAGTACTGTTTATTTCCAGTCTCTACTGTGGGGAATGGATAATACTGGCACACTCTGGCTATGCCTTTCAGAGCTGACATAGAAAACATTTATATTTTTTATAATACTTCCAGAAAATAAACACACAATCCTTGAAGTTCAGGGGATTTCTTGATAGCAGCTGCAAAAGATTATAAGGCATGAAAATTATTTTGCAGTGATAAATAAACTCTCGTAGGGCAGAAGTCGACTTCCAGTCTAGCCCAGTACCCGCTGAGAATTAATGCATTATTGTGTGCAGGGCAAATGTTACCAAAATGATCATTGCTTCTCCAGTGTCTTCCCAACCACTGAGGTCAGACTAACTGGTCTATAATTTCCTTTCTGCTGCCTTCCTCCTTTCTTCAAAGAGCGGAGTGAAATTTGTAATTTTCCAGTCCTCTGGCCCCATGCCAAGTCCAATAATTTCTGAAAGATCATTTTTAATGCCTCCACAATCTCTAATGCTACCTCTTTCAGAATCCTTGGGTGTAGTTTATTTGGTCTGGGTGACTTATGTACCTTTAGGTCTTTCAGCTTTTTGAGCACCTTCTCTCATGTAACAGTAACTGCACTCACTTCTCTTCCTTAACACACTAGAACATCAGGCATACTGCTCGTGTCTTCCACGGTGAAGACTGATGCAAAATACTCATTTAGTTCATCAGCCATCTCTTTGTCCCCCGTTATTATTTCTCCTGCCTCATTTACTAATGGTCCCATATCCACTCTCATTTCTGTTTTATTTTTAACATACTTGAAGAAACTTTTACTGTCCACTTTGATATTATTTCAGCTTGCTTTCATATTTCATCTTTTCCCTTCTAATGATTTTTTAGCTGCGCTCTGTAGGTTTTTAAAAACTTCCCAATCCTCTGTCTTCCCACTAATTTTTGCTTTGTCGTATACCCTTTCTTTTTCTTTTACAATAGCTTTGACTTCCCTTGTCAGTCACTGCTGTACTATTTTACTATTTGAGTGTTTCTTCATTTTTGGAATATATATGTCCTGCACCTTCCTCATTTTTCCCAGAAACTCATGTCATTGCTGCTCTGCTGACATCCCTGCCAGCCCCTCCTTCCAATTTACTTTGGCCAACTACGGCTGTAATTTCCCTTACTCCACTAAAATATTGCTACATTAGACTTTACTTCCTCCCTATCAAGTTTCAAGTTGAACTCAGTCATATTGTGATCACTGGTTCCTTAGAGTTCTTTTACCTTAAGCTCCCTAATTGCCTCCGGTTCATTACATAACACCCAATCCAGTATAACTGATCCCCTAGTAGGCCCAATGACAAACTGCTCTGAAAAGCTATCTCTTAGGCATTCAACAAACTCACACTCTCGAGATCCATTACCAAGCTGAATTTCCCAGTCGACCTGCATGTTAAAATCTCCCATGACTACCATAACATTGGCCCTTTTGACTCGCCTTTTCTATTTGCTGTTGTCATCTGTGGTGCACCTCCCAGACATTGTTGTGAGGCCTGTATACAGCTGCCTTCGAAGTCCTTTTACCCGTGCAGTTTCTTATCTCAACCCACAAGAATTCAACATCTTCTGATCCTATGTCACATCTTTCTACTGATCTGATGCCATTCTTTAACAGTAGAGCCACATCACCCCTTCTGCCTACCTTTCTATCCCTCCGATACAATGTGTAACCTTGGATATTCAGCTCCCAACTACAACCATCCTTCAGCCACGATTCAGTGATGGCCACAACATCATAGCTGGCAATCTGTAATCTTCTGGCATCAATTTAAACATGGATGAAAACATCTCCTGATCACTCTTCCTGTCCTCTCTAATAAATTGCAGCCATCAAATTCTAAATTTGTGTATGTTTACAAAATGCAATTAAGTTGGTCAGTAAAATTATTGAAAATCTTTTCTTTGTACTTTTGTCAGTTAAATAAAGGTTCATGTGAATTAACATATCACATATTTTCATTTTTATTGCATTTTGGAAAATATCCCAACTTTTCTGGAAATGGGGTTTGTGTAAAGGTCACATAATAGTTGGGGTTCCTGAAGATCCACCACTAAAAGTGAGATAGTAACATCGTGAGTGTTGAAGCTGGCGAAATACAGAAGAACACAGCTGCCAGACTAGGTCGGCAGCAGTTAGTGTGTTTCCACAACACGAGCTATAAACCTGCAATCTCATGCACATTAGATATACTGTGGCAGGTGCATCTTTCAAAAGCAGCATGGGTAGCAGTGATCGCCACATAGTTCTTCTGGGGATAAAACCTAAGTTTCCTCTTTATCTGCAGCAATTAACTTCCATTTATTGCACATCCTTCCTCCCTACTTCTTTCCTAACTGAGTTGACTTGTATATTTATCACTTCACTAGCCCATTAGCTTGCTTCCTGTTCAAGTGCCATCCACCCTTGTGGAATTCTTTCTATCATCTCCAGAAGATTTGCCAAGTACTAAAATATTGAAGCCCCTTGTAATTACATGCTGACCTCAGTTTGTAATTGAATTGCCGTAGATAACTCTTCTGCAAGGTACTGTCAACATCATTGATCCTATTTTATTGAATATCTGATGGTTATAACTCACAATTATCTTCATTAACCACTATTTTTAAATTCCTTGAAAGGGATCTAAGAACCCTTTAGCAGATTATGTCTTGGAGGGAATAATAGTCTCAGAAGTAGAAGATAAAATTATAAAATATTCTATTGTTCTTATAGGCAAATCACCATGCAAAGATCAAAGTCCTTGATACTGGATGTGATTACAGTAATTCTAACTCAAAGGATGGAGTTCAAACCAGAAAAGAGGAGATAATTGTGGAAATTTCAGCAAAGCAAAACAAGTGTATTTGTAGACCTTTGCCTGACAAGGAGAAAGCAGATGAAGCTTTGGAAGTAAATTCTGTAAAACAACGGACCAGCAGCAAAGCAGGAAGGTCATTAATTAGAGAGAGAAATCCAGAGAAAGTCACAACTGCAATGAATAGCAGCTTCTTGATGGACTTAACTACCCCATCTGTTCAGGGTGAGGGTGATGAACCTAAAAAGGTACTGATTGAGGAAATTTTCAGCCAACTTGTTACAGAGGACGTCAAGGAAGTTAAACCATCAGTGCAAGGTAAAATCATCGAGAGCCAATAGTGGAAAATAGCCCAGCATAACTTACATTGGTAATTAATTTATTATTGTAACATGTACTGAGATACAGTAAAAATCTTTGCTTGCAACCCTTCCAGACAGTTATTCTGCATTTTATTTTATTCACTCATTTACGGGATGTGGGTGTTGCCAGCTAAGCCAGCATTTATTGCCCATCCCTAGTTGCCCTTGAGGAGGTGGTGACGAGCTGCCTTCTTGAACCGCTGCAGTCCCTGGGGTGTAGGTACACCCACAGAGCTGTTAGGGAGGGAATTCCATGATCTTGACCCAGCAACAATGAAGGAATGGTGATATGTTTTCAAGACAGGATGGTGAGTGACTTGGAGGGGGATTTCCAAGTGGTGGTGTTCCCAGGTATCTGCTGTTCTCATCCTTCTAAATGGTAGTGATTGTGGGTCTGGAAGGTGCTGCCTTTGGAACTTTGGTGTGTTGTTGCAGTGCATCTTGTAGATAGTACACACTGCTGCAACTGCTCGTCAATGGTGGAGGGATTGGATGCTTGTAGAAGGGGTACCAACCAAGTGAACTGCCTTGTACTGGATGGTGTCCAGCTTCTTGAGTGTTGATAGAGCTGCACTCATCCAGGTGAGTGGCAAGTATTCCATTACACTCCTGACCGGCTTTGGGGAGTCAGGAGCTGAGTTACACACCGCAGGATTCCTAGGCTTTGGCCTGCTCTGATAGCCACGATGTTTATATAGTGAGACCAGTTCAGTTTCCTGTCAATGGTAATCCCCAGGATGTTGATAGTAGGGATTCAGTGATACCACTGAATGTCAAGGGACGATGGTTAGAGCCTCTCTGGTTGGAGATGGTCATTGCCTGGCACTTGCGTGGCTCGAATGTTGCTTGCCACTGGTCAGCCCAAGCCTGGATATTGTCCAGGTCCTGCTGCATTTGGGTATGAACAGCTATCACTCTCACCTCAGTACAGAAGGAGAAAAAACAATGTAGAATATGGTGTTACAGTTACAGAGAAAGTGCAGTGCAGGTAGACATATGAAGTTCAAGGACAAAGACTAAATATGAGTGAAAATAAACACTGAATTGGCATCTGGGAATAACCTGGGAGAAATATATAAGGACTGACACTGGGAAATAAACATGGGGAAAAATAACTAATAATTGACAGTGGGAACTATTGAAGGGGGACACTGAAAACTGATTCGGGAAAATTGTGGAGGTGAGAATATCAAAAATATAGAGCATGAAATGATTCAGGGGGAGAAAGCGCCAAGAATTGAAACCAGTGAATAATCCTGTGGAATAAGGACTAAGAACTGAGATGAGAAATAGCATAGCAATTTAAAGCATTGAGTTTGATAGAGGGAAAGAGACTCGAGTCTGAGAGCAGGTTACAATTCACAGGGAAAAGCATTGAGGATTCTTACTGCTTGATAGCCTTTGGCTGAAAGCGGTGAAGTCGATACTGGCAAATAACCTAACAATATCTTCAATGGACTTTTGGACAGCTTTTTCAAGTTAGGTTGCTGCATCCTACACTGCACTTTTTCTGTAACTGTAACACTATATTCATGTGCGTAAATGTTCAGTGTTGGTAAGGCCTTGTGTGCCTTTGCTGTGTCAGAATGCCATGGCAACAACATCTGCAACCCTCCAATTCTCCAGAACCTCTCCCACACCATTGATGATGCAAAGATCATTGCCACAGGCTCAGCAATCTCATCTCTCACTTCCCATCATAGCCTGGGGTATATTTCGTCCAGTCCCAATGACTTATCTAACTTGATGCTTTCCAAAAGATCCAGCACATTCTCTTTCTTAATGTCTATATGCCCTAGCTTTTCAATCCACTGTAACTCATCTCTACAATTGCCAAAGTCCTTTTCCGCAGTGAATACTGAAGCATTAAGTGAATTCATTAAGTACTTCTGCTGTCTCCTCCGGTTCCATACAGACTTTTTCACTGTCACATTTGATTGGTCCATCCTGCTCGCCAAGGCCTTCTCGTGGCCCCTTCTGGCTCTCCTAATTTCATTTTAAAGCTCCCTCCTACTAGTCTTATAATTTTCTAGATCTCCATCATTACCTAGTTTTTTTAATCTTTCGTAAGCTTTCCTTTTCTTTTTGACTAGATTTTCAACTGCCTTTGTCCACCATGGTTCCTGTACCCGACCATCCTTCCCCTGTTTCATTGGAACGTATCTGTGCAGAACGCCATGCAAATATCCTCTGAACATTTGCCATATTTCTGCCGTACATTTCCCTGAGAACATCTGTTCCCAATTTATGCTTCCAAGTTCCTGCTTGATAGCTCCATATTTGCCCTTTACTCCAATTAAATGCTTTCCTAACTTCTTATCTCTCTCCAATACCATGGTAAAGGAGATAGAATTATGACATCGCTGATGTCCTCGCGCTTGCGCAGTCGGGCTTCAATCAAACCCGAGATTGTATGTCCTCCCTGTGAAATGAGTGCGTTTCCTCTGAGCGCATTAGTCCACAGATGTACTGGTCAGTAGGTTAGTTAGTTACTGTAAATTTTACTGTTAAGTCAGTGCGTTGCTGGCAGTGAGTTGAAGGGCCAGAAGGGCTTATTCCATGCTGTATATCTAAATAAATAAATAAACATGTCATGAAATTTGTTGTTTTGTAGCAGCATTACAGTGCAATACATAATAAATAGAGAACTATAAATTACAAAAAGAAATATATTAAAAATAAGTTGTGCAAAAAGAGAGAAATACATAGTGAGGTAGTGTACATGGTTCATTGTCTGTTCAGAAATCTGATGGCGAAGGGGAAGAAGCTATTTCTATAACAGTGGGTCTGTGTCTTCAGGATCCTGTACGTCATCCTTGATGCATTAGGGTGCATGAGAGAAGAGGGCATATCCTGGGTAAAAGGATCATTAATGATGGATGTTGCCTTTTTGAGACATCGCTTTTGAAGATGTCCTGTTCTGGGCAGGCTGATGTCCATGCTGGAGATGGCTGAGTTTGCACCTTTCTGCAGCTTTTTCTAATCCTGTGCACTGGGGCAGATGGTGATGCAACTAGTTCGAATGTTCTCCTTGATACATCCACAGAAATTTGCTAGAATCTTTGGTAACACACCAATTCTTCTCAAACTCCTCGTAAACTGTAGCTACTGTCATGCCTTCTTTGTAATTCCATCAATATGTTGGACCCAAAATCGATCTTCAGAGATATTGACACTTGGAATTGAAACTGTTCCCCCTTTCCACTGCTGATCTCTCGATGAGGACTGGTATCTGTTCCATCGAATTCCCCTTCCTGGAGTCCACGATCTGTTCCTTAGTCTTGCTGACATTGAGTGCCAGGTTGTTGTCGTGACCCCATTCAACCAGCGATATACAGTATCTCATTCCTGTACACCACCTCGTCACCAGCTGAAATTCTGACAGCAATTGTTGAGTCTTTGGTAAATTTCTGGATGGTGTTTGAGATGGATGCCAAGGACAATTACAGGATGACTTAAGAAAACACACAGAAAACGTGAAACTACAGGATAGTTAGCTAAACGTCTGTTATAGGTAAAGCTTTTAAAGTTATTATTAATGATGCAATTGTAGGCCAGTTAGAAAAAAAATTAGGCAAAGTCATTATGGTTTTGCAAATGGGAAACCATGTTTCACCAGCTTTTGTAACTGTTCTTTGAAGAAATTAAATATGCTTGGATAAAGGGGAATTGATGGATTTACTTTGTTTTCCAAATGACATTTGATATTATAATTGCATGTAGCGACTATGCCCCACTTGACTCCCATTTGTCTAGGGTAAACTGTCATTGACTCCACCAAATCTGTAATTGCGTTGGTGTGGATACTGTGTGATTGCACCCAGATAAAAGCCCACGACATAAAATATTAGTCGGTACACGATAGGCAAGTAAGTGATTACACTTTATAAATATTTCTCAGTGACAGGTTAGTAGAAACAAATAAAGGTGCCAAATCAGTAAATTTGTCAGTCCTGTGCGCAAATAATTCGTTGGAGCTCACGAAATTCGGCATCCGTTCCTCCCCTCGATCTCCTCCGAACTCCGTTGACCCTCAGCTGAGATCACTCCTGGTGATCCACCAGAGCGCTCGACTCACGTCCGACCTCTTATCTTCTCCTCCACCAAAAGCCTGCGCTTCTCCGGTTCCCGCACATACAGATAGAATAACATGACTTCCATTGGCTAGCAAATGAATACAAGTCCCGTTATCACTAATTATGACCCAAAAATGCTGCTACAGAGAATTCCTTACCTCAGCAGTTAACAGTACAGAGAAGCCATTTTGTCAGCCTTAACAATTAACATTACAATGAGTATTACTGAGAACCCTACATGCAGAAAATAAAAGATCATGGTGTAGGGGGTAAATATTGGTGTGGGCAGAATATCAAATGGTAACAGTAAGCTAAGTAGGCTTGAAAGGGTCTTTTTTTGGTTGGCAGGAAGAAATGAGTGGTGTGCCATGGTAGTTTGTGCTGGGACCTCAATGTACAACAATTTGTATAAATTACTTGAGTGAAGTCGCCACAAAGGGTTTAAGATAGGTTGAATGAATGGGGAAAAGTCTGACAAATGGATTGTGATCTGGTAAAATGTTAATTTTGGCAACAAAATATAAACAAAGCATATTATCTAAACAGTGAAAAAGATTGCATGGACCTGAGTGTCATGGTGCATAATTCACAAATGGATAGTGCGCAGGTACTTAAAGTAATGAGGAAAGTTAACAGATGTTATCATAGTCAAACCTGCCCAACCCATCTTTGTCAGCAGCCTACTTACCATCAAGCACATACAGTAATTCAGGAAGCTGCTGGAAAGGGGCTAATAACATCATGAAGGATCCTACCCACTCTGTCCATGAACTGTTTGTCCCTCTCCCATCAGGTAGGACATTATGTCGCATCCAGCCAGGACAACCAGACTCAAAAACTGTTACTTTCCTAAGCAGTAAGGCTGGATAACAACTCCACTCACTAATCTACCCCTCCACACCCCCAATCACCACTACTTCATCATTCCACAAACAAGAAAAACGCTACAGACGCTGGAAATCAAAGTACACACAAAACGTTTGAAGAACTCAGCAGGCTAGATAGCATCTATGGAAAAGAAAATAAAACAGTTGACGTTTCCAGCTGAGACCCTTTGTCATGACTGCAGAAAGAGATTAGTAGTCAGAGCTAGAAGGTGGGGAGTGGAGAGGAAGCAGTACAAGGTGGTAGGTGATGGGTGAAATCGAGAGAGAAGGAATGGTGAAGTAAAGAGTTGGGAAGTCAAATGGTGAAAGAGATAAAGGGCTGGAGAAGGGAGAATCTGATAGGAGAGGATAGATGGCCATGTGAGAAAAGGTAGACGGAGGAGCACCAGAGGGAGGTGTGTGTATTACTACTTTATCATTTCCTGTCAGTCTCCTTATGCAATCAATCTATGTATGTAAGCTATCTTATGTATTTATATTTATTGTGTTTTATTATTATTATATATTTTTTTCTCAGTTCAAGCTATAAAACCTGAGGAATGGGCATAGCCAAGCACACCCATTTCTCAAATGCTAGGGACTTTCAGACTATTCTAGTGATGTTTAGTATTGTGGCTTTCTGAAGATTTACATAAATACACTGGACAACAAAGATTTTGTTTCCTGAATACTTTTGGGTATATCTTATGGATTTTGGGCTGCTGATCATGAAGATCATGAAAATTCCCTACAGTGCTTTTTTAAAAAATTGCCTATATTTCTTATTTCAATTCATAATTCAAGTCAATTAAAATGTTGCCCACAATGTAAGCTGAAAAGTCTTGTAGCTTGTCCAGGCTTGCCTGGGCATACTTCAACAGGGTGGATGCTGCATAACAGGACAAGTTTTAGAAAAACAGGACATGGAGCCTAGAGGAACCAGACAAAGATTCCATGATGCACAAGCCAGGAATGGAAAATGACATGGATACTGAGACAGATTTTGAACCCTTTATGTGGTAACTCACTCTGAGTTTAATGACTTGGTTAGAGACTTGGGTTTGTCAAAGGCAAAAGGAGAATTACTGGGTTCAAGACTGCTGTCACCAGACACAAAAATTTCTGTGAAGGATTTTGATATTTGAAATAGATATTTCCCAGAACAACAGATGCCAAGATTAAGGACAGCCTTTTTGTTAGTCCACAAATCAAACAGGTCATCAATGGGAGGCAATTTGAAGAACTTCCAGTGGGAATGGAGAAAATTGCATGGAGAGCTTTCAAGGATGTTGTTGAATATTTTCTGGGCAACTACAGAGCACCGAACTGCACACAGCTGGTCAACAGCACGCTTCAAACACACAAAACCATAAAGTGCAACATGTCATTAAAGATTCATTTTCTGCATTCCCACTTCGACTTCTTCCTTGAAAATCTTGGCACTGTTAGTGACTGATGTGGTGAAATGTTTCTCCAGGACATTGCAGTCATGAAGAAATGATATTGGGGCAACTGGATTCCTTCCATGCTTGCTGATTACCGTTGAGCATTTAAGTAGGAAGCCTCAGACACCGAGTACAAACGAAAATCATCAGCAAAACATCTTTGGCCTAGTTGAGCTATTGTCAAGTGTGAACACTGTTCTGCAATTAAACGCATTATATTCAATAAAAGTTAATTTCTTGTTTCTCCAAATTCTTACATAATACAAATGGTCTGAAATTATATTTGTGTTCTGCTTCAAGCAGTCTATCGTAAACAAAAAAAATTTTGAAGAAGCAACAGTTATGAAAAAATTTGTTGCCTGGTGATATTGATGTGTTGGACTAATTGTTCAATGCTATTATGTAGTGACTTTGGGATTCTTTGAATCTGAATGCATATGCATGCCACAGTTGTAGATATTATTATTGGGACCATGTTCATGTTCCATAGTCTTTCAATTTCCTCTTTTAATTCAGCATATTTTGTTGTTTTGCACTTTTATTTCGTACATTATGTATGTTTGGAATGGCTATATCTAATAGTAAGTTGTTCTTGCTTGTTTATCCCGTATTGTAATATCCAGACAGTAATTATGGATTGTCCTATCTGTAATAATGGATTGGTCATAATATAATTTGTGGGACTCTGACTCAAAAACTGGATCATACTTGTATTTATAGGAAGGTATTGTTTTTTCATGAAGTTGTATTTTAAAGCAAGATTTTGATGAATGGTGTTTGCCACTTGATTGTGCCTGTATAAGTAATCAGATTGAGTTAAACTGCTGGAGGATCCTGTAATGTGTTGGATTGTTTCTGGTTTCACTTTGCGTTTTCTGTTTTTATCATCTTGAATTTGTTGGTCAATTATTATGTATTTTTGATTATTTTTTGTGTTAGCCACCTGGTCCTGTATTGGCACAAGGAATCCTGTTTCTGGGAAGAGGTCTTCAACTCTGAGCCAGGATGCAATGCTACCTTGTCGACATCTCATATGCTCAGATCATGGGGATGGTCATGCTCTTCTATTTGCTAACTTTTTGTTCTGTAGTTATAGTTTCTTATTTTTTCTGGGTTGTGCTTCCGTTTAAGTTTAGTAGTGTGAAAATAAACTGCCGATCATTCAGATAACTTCACAGTGCCCCAGAATACCTGGGAAGATCATGTTGCTCTAAAAGCGCCCGTTACAGTTGAAGTTTCTTGTGCAACATGGCAGTGTGAATATTCTATGTGCCCCTGTTCTGGAAATCATGGTTAATTTTTTTGACAAGAGAAAAATGACCCAAAATAGTTATTATTGCATATCTCTAGTGAAAAATGATCAATGTTCAGAGATTCATCTTCGAATCTGAATGAATATGCATGCCACAGCTGTCACCAATTTCATCAAGACCTGTGTGTATGAGTGTGTGCCTTTGAGAACATACCAGACATTCCCAAATCGATAGCTGTGGATGGAGCAGGAGATTTGTAATTTGCTGAGGGCTATATCTATAGCATTCAAGACTGGGGATCCAGAACCATACAAAAAGTTCAGATATAGCATATGAAAGTCTATTTTAAGAGCAAAAAACTATTCTGATTGAAGTTAGGGAGGGAATCAGATGTATGTCAGCTCTGGCAAGGTTTGCAGGGTATAACTTCCTGCAAGGTGAAACCTAACATTATGAATGGCTATGATGCTTCATTCCCATGCGAGCCCAATGCCTTTTATGCAAGTTTTGAAAGGGAGAATAAAACTGCACATGTGCGAGTTCCTGCAGCATCTTGTGACCCTCTGATCTCTTGTCTCTACCTCAAAGGCCAACATCAGAACATCTCTAAAGAGGGTGAACTCTCACAAGGTGTCGGCACTGATGGTGTACCTGGTAGGGCATTTAAAACCTGTGTCGTCCATAGAACCATAGAAACTACAGCACAGAAATAGGCCTTTTGGCCCTTCTTGGCTGTGCCGAACCATTTTCTGCCTAGTCCCATTGACCTACACATGGACCATATCCCTCTATACACCTCCCATCCATGTATCTGTCCAATTTATTCTTAAATGTTAAAAAAGAACCCGCATTTACCACCTTGTCTGGCAGCTCATTCCATACTCCCACCAGTCTCTGTGTGAAGAAGCCCCCCCCCCCATGTTCCCTTTAAACTTTTGCCCCCTCACCCTTAACCCATGTCCTCTGGTTTTTTTCTCCCCTTGCCTCAGTGGAAAAAGCCTGCTTGCATTCACTCTATCTGTACTCATCATAATTTTATATACCTCTATCAAATCTCCCCTCATTCTTTTACGCTCCAGGGAATAAAGTCCTAACCTATTCAACCTTTCTCTGTAACTGAGTTTCTCAAGTCCTGGCAACATCCTTGTAAACCTTCTCTGCACTCTTTCAACCTAATCCTTCCTGTAATTTGGTGACCAAAACTGAACACAATACTCCAAATTCGGCTTCACCAATGCCTTATACAACCTCATCATAACATTCCAGCTTTTATACTCAATACTTTGATTAATAAAGGTCAATGTACCAAAAGCTCTCTGGCAGGAGTGTTCAAGGACATCTTCAATCTCGTACTGCTGTAGTTGGAGGGTCTCACCCGCTTCAAAAGGGTGACAATCTTATCAGTGCCCAAGAAGAGGAGGATGAGGTACCTCAATGACTCTCGCCCCCAGCTGCACCGACGTCTACTGTGATGAAATGTCTTGAGGGATCGGTCTATAGCCAGAATCAGCTCCTCTCTAAGCAAGGACCTGGACCTGCTCCAATTTGCCTATTGCCACAGTCTGTTTACAATCCCAGCCCTGGATCACTTGGACAAGAACAGTACTTGCTTCTGGCTGCTGTTTATTGATTACAGCTCAGCCTTCAACACAATCATACCTTTAGTTCTAATCAATGAGCTCCAAAACCTGACTTCTGTACCTCCCTCAGCAACTGAATCCTTGACTTTCCTGACTGGTAGGCCACAGTCAGTGCAGACCAGAAATATTATCTACTCCTCTCTGACAATCAACACTGTGCACCTCAATGATGTCTGCTTAGCCCAGTGCTCTATTTTCTCTACACCTATGACTGTGTGGCTAGCTCAAACACCATCTATAAATTTGCTGATGACACAACTGTCGTTGGCAGAATTTCAGATGGCGATGAGGAAAGACATCATAACGAGACAAATCAACTGGTTGAATGGTGTCGTCACAACAACCTTGCACTCATTGTCAGTAAAACCAAGGAATTGATTGTGGGTTTCGTGGGAACACGCACCAGTCCTCGTCGAGGGATCAGCAGTGGGAAGAGTGAGCAGTTTCAAGTTCCTGAGTGTCAATCTCTCTGAAGATCTATCCTGAGTCTGCCATATTGATACAATTACAAAGAAGGCACGGCAGCAGCTATATTCCGCTAGGAGCTTGAGGAGAATTGGTATGTCACCGAAGATTCTTGCAAGTTCCAACAGGTGTACCATGGAGAGCCTTCTAACTGGTTGCAACACTGTCTAGTATGGAGGGGGCATGCACCGGATTGGAAAAAGCTGCAGAAAGTTGTCAACTCAGCCAGCTCCATCATGGGCACTAGCTCCCCAGTATTGAGGATACATTCTAAAGGAGATGCCTCAAGAAAGTGGCGTCCATCTTTAAGAACCGTCATCTCCCAGGACATGCTGTCTTTTCATTGCTACCACCGAGGAGGTGGTACAGGATCTGAAGACACGTGCTCCATGTTCCAGGCACAGCTTCTTCCCCTAAACATCAGATTTCTGAATTGACAATGAATCCATGAGCACAACCTACTAGTTTTTGCTCTTTTCTTGTGCTACTTACTTTATTTATTTCTTAATATATTTCTTATTGTAATTTATAGTTTTAAAAATATTATGTATTGCAATATACTGCTGGCAAAAAGAACAAATTTCCTGACATACATGCCAGTGATAATAAACCTGATACTGATTGTTATCACTGATATGTCGTGCAATGTGCTGATGGAAGAAATAAAGATTACTATAAGTTCTAAACCAAAACAGTGCAAGGGATGAATAATGAGTAATGAGTTAGTCTTCTTCGGTTTGTGAACATTTTGGAAATATGATGGTGAAGTGATAGAAACTGATCTTAATATGTTGAGGAACTATGATGCGGAACTTTTCTTCCGCCGTCTCCGTCTCCAAGCCTACTTCTTCGGCAAAGACTCTTCCTCCCCCACCGATGACCCCTTCTCCCGTCTTCAACCCTCCTCTTCTTCATGGACACCCCGCTCTGGTCTTCTGCCTGCTCTGGATCTCTTTATTGCCAACTGCCGACGGGACATCAACCGTCTCGACTTCACCGCACCTTGTCCCCATTCCAACCTCACTCCTTCGGAACGCTCTGCTCTCCACTCCCTCCGCACTAATCCTAACCTTATTATTAAACCCGCTGATAAGGGGAGTGCTGTTGTAGTCTGGCATACTGACCTCTACCTTGCCGAGGAACAGCGACAACTCGCGGATACCTCCTCTTATTTACCCCTCGATCGTGACCCCACTAAGGAGCACCAGGCCATTGTCTCCCACACTATCACCGACTTTATCCGCTCAGGGGATCTCCCATCCACTGCTACCAACCTTATAGTTCCCACACCCCGCACTTCCCGTTTCTACCTCCTACCCAAGATCCACAAACCTGCCTGTCCTGGCCGACCTATTGTCTCAGCTTGCTCCTGCCCCACCGAACTTGTTTCTGCATACCTCAACACTGTTTTATCACCCCTTGTTCAATCCCTTCCGACCTATGTTCGTGACACTTCTCACGCTCTTAAACTTTTCGATGATTTTAAGTTCCCTGGCCCCCACCGCTTTATTTTCACCATGGATGTCCAGTCCTTATATACTTCCATCCCCCATCAGGAAGGTCTCAAAGCTCTACGCTTCTTCTTGGATTCCAGACCTAATCAGTTCCCCTCTACTACCACAATTCCGTCTAGCGGAATTAGTCCTTACTCTTAATAATTTCTCCTTTTGCTCCTCCCATTTCCTCCAAACTAAAGGTGTAGCTATGGGCACCCGTATGGGTCCTAGCTATGCCTGCCTTTTTGTTGGGTTTGTGGAACAATCTATGTTCCGTGCCTATTCTGGTCCCCCACTTTTCCTTCGCTACATCGACGACTGCATTGGCGCTGCTTCCTGCACGCATGCAGAACTCGTTGACTTTATTAACTTTGCCTCCAACTTTCACCCTGCCCTCAAGTTTACCTGGTCCATTTCCGACACCTCCCTCCCCTTTCTAGATCTTTCTGTCTCTGTGTCTGGAGACAGCTTATCCACTGATGTCTACTATAAGCCTACTGACTCTCACAGCTATCTGGACTATTCCTCTTCTCACCCTGTCTCTTGCAAAAACGCCATCCCCTTCTCGCAATTCCTCCGTCTCCGCCGCATCTGCTCTCAGGATGAGGCTTTTCATTCTAGGACGAGGGAGATGTCTTCATTTTTTAAAGAAAGGGGCTTCCCTTCCTCCACTATCAACTCTGCTCTTAAACGCATCTCCCCCATTTCACGTACATTTGCTCTCACTCCATCCTCCCACCACCCCACTAGGAATAGGGTTCCCCTGGTCCTCACCTACCACCCCACCAGCCTCCGGGTCCAACATATAATTCTCCGTAACTTCCGCCACCTCCAATGGGATCCCACCACTAAGCACATCTTTCCCTCCCCCCCCTCTGCATTCCGCAGGGATCGCTCCCTACACAACTCCCTTGTCCATTCGTCCCCCCCATCCCTCCCCACTGATCTCCCTCCTGGCACTTATCTGTGTAAGTGGAACAAGTGCTACACATGCCCTTACACTTCCTCCCTTACCACCATTCAGGGCCCCAAACAGTCCTTCCAGGTGAGGCATCACTTCACCTGTGAGTCGACTGGGGTGATATACTGCGTCCGGTGCTCCCGATGTGGCCTTTTATATATTGGTGAGACCCGACGCAGACTGGGAGACCGCTTTGCTGAACATCTACGCTCTGTCCGCCAGAGAAAGCAGGATCTTCCAGTGGCCACACATTTTAATTCTACATCCCATTCCCATTCTGACATGTCTATCCACGGCCTCCTCTACTGTAAAGATGAAGCCACACTCAGGTTGGAGGAACAACACCTTATATTCCGTCTGGGTAGCCTCCAACCTGATGGCATGAACATTGACTTCTCTAACTTCCGCTAAGGCCCCACCTCCCCCTCGTACCCCATCTGTTACTCTTTTTTATGCACACATTCTTTCTCTCACTCTCCTTTTCTCCCTCTGTCCCTCTGAATATACCTCTTGCCCATCCTCTGGGTCACCCCCGCCCCCCCGTCTTTCTTCCCGGACCTCCTGTCCCATGATCCTCTCGTATCCCCTTCTGCCTATCACCTGTCCAGCTCTCGGCTCCATCCCTCCCCCTCCTGTCTTCTCCTATCATTTTGCACCTCCCCCTCCCCCTCCAGCTTTCAAATCCCTTACTCACTCTTCCTTCAGTTAGTCCTGACGAAGGGTCTCGGCCTGAAACGTCGACTGCGCCTCTTCCTATAGATGCTGCTTGGCCTGCTGCGTTCACCAGCAACTTTGATGTATGTTGCTTAATATGTTGAGTGTGGGTCTTCAGGCTCCTGTATGTCCTCACAATGATAGTAATGCAAAGAGGAATATCCTGGATGGCGAGGGTCTTCAATGATGGATGCTACATTCTTGACATGGGTGCCTTTTGAAGATATCCTTGGTGGTAGCGAGCATTGTGACCATTATGGAATAGCTGAGTCCTTGACCCTCTGCAACCTCCTGCGATCTTGTACACGGGAGGCTCCAGAACAGGTTGTGATAGTCAGTTAGGATGCTCTCTGCTGTGCAAATTTGCAAGTGCCTTTGGTGATGCACCAGATCTCGCCAAACTCTTAATGGAGTAACACCCCGGGATTGCATGAATGTGTTGAGTCCAGGATAGTTGTTCTCAGATGTTGATATCAAGGATCTTGAAGCTGCCCACCCTTTCCATGGCTAACCCCTTAATAAGGACTGGTCAGTATTCTCATGATCAGTTTCTTGATCTTGCTTACACTGAGTGCAAGGTTGTTGTTGTGACATCACTCGACGAGTCTATGCATCTCACTCCTGTACCTCCTTGTCAGCTTCTAAGATTCTGCCATGAACAGTGGTGTCATTGGTGAATTTATAGATGATGCTGCAACTATGTGTAGCCACACAATCACGGCTGTCCAGCAGTGGACCATGCACACATCCTTGAGATACACCTGTAATGTAACTGAATTTCTAAGTACAGGTCATTCAGTGCACTGAGCTATTGAAAAATAAATGATGCATTATTACGAGATTCAACAATATATTCTGTATTATGCTTTTTTGTACTACCTCAATGTAATTGCATATGGCATTAGAACAAAACATTATTATCTCAGTACATGTGACAGTAATATACCAATAGACAGTTCAGAATGCTGAAGTGTCAGAAAGAAGGTTATAGTTAATTAATGACTTTTAAGGTGATGAAACTCTTGTAATATTGGAAACAATAGCCAGCTTGCTACAAGTAGATCCCAGGAACAAATATAGCTGTTGCTCATTGAAAAAGGAATTCCTAGCATCCTTGGAATAACTTTTCTGTGCCATTTTCCTAAATTATGCCATGAATGTAAGAACAGAAAGGGCCTCAGTTGAAAATCAAAGTTGTTTATACTCATATGCACAGCAGCGTTACAGTTGCATAGTGTCTTAAAAGCAGCATTCACAATGAAAGAATAAATTTTGTCAATTTTTACCAGAAAGACTACAACTACAACAAAATAAGCTCATTTTAATGCAAAGTGATCAAAGGGGCATACTACCTGCTAACTATGGCTGCTGATTCAGTAGTTACAGAAAGTACTAAATCTAAATGTAACTTTATTAAGCTATAGCCATTCTCAAGAGCATAGCCTATATTTTAAACCAGAGCATCAGTACATAATATGTAGATAACATTTTATAAATGTGCATCAGGAAAGGTCACAGACAAAATATTCATTCAGGTGTTTGTTTTCTTTCCTGATCATTTGCAAACCTGAACTTGAAGTGTTGATATCTATTAAGTAAATCTTGTTCACCTTTTCAGAACATGACCCAAAGGACAGACAAATTCAAGAGGAATCAGAAGTTCAGCATCTGGGTCTCGTCAATGTTGAAGATATTACGTTTGAACTAGACTGAGAAATACATGTTTTTAAAAAAAAAAGAATGGGAAAAATCCAGCTCACGGAGGATCTATCTAACACTTAAGATTCCTGTTTGACAAAACAATGTTAATTTTTTTTTGTTAGTTAACAATATTCTGTTCTAAAGTATGCTGTTAGATCTATTTTCCTTTCTTTTTAATAAATTAATTTATATTTATGACTTGACGTTACAAAGACTCAGAAGCCATGTTGTGACAGCAGAAATCAAAGGCGATGGGTACAAAGGGACATGGAGGTGTTTCATGAGCAACTGCTCTCACCGGTTAGTATTTTGAAAGTTCTTGTGTTGAGACTTTTCATGTTTAATAACCCCCTTAGTTACTTTACTGCTTACTTCTTCTGATCACACTACCCATGGATAATCCTCAGTTACTGTTTCAACAGTGCTGATACTTTATTCTGCCTCAGAGACCCAGGTTCAGTTCTGACATCTGGTACTATCTATGTGGAGTTCTTACGTTCTCACTGTGATGACGTAGGTTTCCCCAGGTACTCTGATCTTCTCCCATATCTAAAAGATTGGTGGGTTAATTGGTAAACTGACCACTGCAATGTTTTCCTTGTGTAGGCGAGTGGTAGAATCTGGCAAGAGTTGATGAGAATGTAGGGAGAATAAAATGTGGTTAAATGTAAAATTTGTATAAAAGTCATAGTGGATGACCAGTACAGTCTTGGCAGGCCAAAGAGCCTGTTTTTGTGTGAAACTACTCATGGAACAGGAAAACAGGCTTTCGGCCCATGGTTCTGTGCCAAACTGCACTAATGACATCAAACCCTTAGATTGCATAAGACAAAAAACTGGGTGACTGTAAGGAGAAGGAGGGGAAATGGACAGCCAGTGCAGAGTACACTTGTGGCCGTTCCCCTCAGTAATAAGTATATAACTTCAGATACTATGAGGGGGACAACCTAGGTGGGGGGAGAGCCACAGTGACCGGGTCTCAGGCAGCGGGTGATGAGGGATGCACTGTTGATAGACAATTCCATAGTCAAAGGAACAGAAATGAGGTTCTGTAGGCTCGATAGAGACACCCGAATGGCATGCTGTCTCCCTGGTGCCAGAATTAGGGATTTCTTGGATCAGGTGTATGTATAATGGGGGACTTCAATCTACATGTAGATTGGGTGAACCAAATTGGTAAAGGTGCTGAGGAAGAGGATTTCTTGGAATGTATGCGGGATGGTTTTTTGAACCAACATGTCGAGGAACCAACCAGAGAGCAGGCTATTCTGGACAGGGTTTTGAGCAATGAGGAAGGGTTAATTAGCGATCTTGTCGTGAGAGGCCCCTTGGGTAAGAGTGACCATAATATGGTGGAATTCTTCATTAAGATGGAGAGTGACATAGTTAATTCAGAAACAAAGGTTCTGAACTTAAAGAGGGGTAACTTTGAAGGTATGAGACGTGAATTAGCTAAGATAGACTGGCAAATGACACTTAAAGGATTGACGGTGGACATGCAATGGCAAGCATTTAAAGGTTGCATGGATGAACTACAACAATTGTTCATCCCAGTTTGGCAAAAGAATAAATCAAGGAAGGTAGTACACCCGTGGCTGACAAGACAAATTAGGGATAGTATCAATTCCAAAGAAGAAGCATACAAATTAGCCAGAGAAAGTGGCTCACCTGAGGACTGGGAGAAATTCAGAGTTCAGCAGAGGAGGACAAAGGGCTTAATATGGAAGGGGAAAAAAAGCTTATGAGAGAAAACTGGCAGGGAACATAAAAACGGACTGTAAAACCTTTTATAGATATGTAAAAAGGAAAAGACTGGTAAAGGCAAATGTAGGTCCCCTGCAGACAGAAACAGGTGAATTGATTATGGGGAGCAAGGACATGGCAGACCAATTGAATAATTACTTTGGTTCTGTCTTCACTAAGGAGGACATAAATAATCTTCCAGAAATAGTAGGGGACAGAGGGTCCAGTGGGATGGAGGAACTGAGCGAAATACATGTTAGTAGGGAAGTGGTGTTAGGTAAATTGAAGAGATTGAAGGCAGATAAATCACCAGGGCCAGATGGTCTGCATCCTAGAGTGCTTAAGGAGGTAGCCCAAGAAATAGTGGATGCATTAGTGATAATTTTTCAAAACTCGTTAGATTCTGGACTAGTTCCTGAGGATTGGAGGGTGGCTAATGTAACTCCACTTTTTAAAAAAGGAGGGAGAGAGAAACCGGGGAATTATAGACTGGTTAGCCTAACGTCGGTGGTGGGGAAACTGCTGGAGTCAGTTATCAAGGATGTGATAACAGCACATTTGGAAAGCGGTGAAATGATCGGACAAAGTCAGCATGGATTTGTGAAAGGAAAATCATGTCTGACGAATCTCATAGAATTTTTTGAGGATGTAACTAATAGAGTGGATAGGGGAGAACCAGTGGATGTGGTATATTTGGATTTTCAAAAGGCTTTTGACAAGGTCCGACACAGGAGATTAGTGTGCAAACTTAAAGCACACGGTATTGGGGGTAAGGTATTGGTGTGGGTGGAGAATTGGTTAGCAGACAGGAAGCAAAGAGTGGGAATAAACGGGACCTTTTCAGAATGGCAGGCGGTGACTAGTGGGGTACCGCAAGGCTCAGTGCTGGGACCCCAGTTGTTTACAATTTATATTAATGACTTGGATGAGGGAATTAAATGCAGCATCTACAAGTTTGCGGATGACACGAAGCTGGGTGGCAGTGTTAGCTGTGAGGAGGATGCTAAGAGGATGCAGGGTGACTTGGATAGGTTGGGTGAGTGGGCAAATTCATGGCAGATGCAATTTAATGTGGATAAATGTGAAGTTATCCACTTTGGTGGCAAAAATAGGAAAACAGATTATTATCTGAATGGTGGCCGATTAGGAAAAGGGGAGGTGCAACGAGACCTGGGTGTCATTATACACCAGTCATTGAAAGTGGGCATGCAGGTACAGCAGGCGGTGAAAAAGGCGAACAGTATGCTGGCATTTATAGCGAGAGGATTCGAGTACAGGAGCAGGGAGGTACTACTGCAGTTGTACAAGGCCTTGGTGAGACCACACCTGGAGTATTGTGTGCAGTTTTGGTCCCCTAATCTGAGGAAAGACATCTTTGCCATAGAGGGAGTACAAAGAAGGTTCACCAGATTGATTCCTGGGATGGCAGGACTTTCATATGAAGAAAGACTGGATGAACTGGGCTTGTACTCGTTGGAATTTAGGAGATTGAGGGGGGATCTGATTGAAACGTATACAATCCTAAAGGGATTGGACAGGCTAGATGCAGGAAGATTGTTCCCGATGTTGGGGAAGTCCAGAACGAGGGACCACAGTTTGAGGATAAAGGCGAAGCCTTTTAGGACTGAGATTAGGAAAAACTTCTTCACACAGAGAGTGGTGAATCTGTGGAATTCTCTGCCACAGGAAACAGTTGAGGCCAGTTCATTGGCTATATTTAAGAGGGAGTTAGATATGGCCCTTGTGGCTACGGGGGTCAGGGGGTATGGAGGGAAGGCTGGGGCGGGGTTCTGAGTTGGAGGATCAGCCATGATCATAATAAATGGCGGTGCAGGCTCAAAGGGCCGAATGGCCTACTCCTGCACCTATTTTCTATGTTTCTATTCTCAAGGGTGAGGGTTAGCAGCCAGAAGAGTACATGCTGGCACCGATGACATTAAAGGTAGACAAGGTGAGGAGGTCCTGAGGAGAGATTTCAGGGAGCTAGGTAAAAAGCTGAGAAACAACCTCCAGGGTAGCAATCTCTGATTTGCTGCCTGCGCCATGTGCCAGGGTAAGAATGGGATGATTTGGCAGGTGAATGTGTGGCTGAGGAACTGGTGCATCATTGGGATCTCTTCTGGGGAAGGTATGACCTGTACAAAAGGGATGGGTTACACCTAAACCAGAGGGGGTCCAATATCCTTGTGGGCAGGTTGACTAGAATTGTTCAGATGGGTTTAAACTGATTTGTCAGGGGGGTGGGAACCGGAGTGATAGTGTCGAAGATGGGGGAGCTGGTTTACAAACAGAGGCAATGTGCAGTGAAGAGAGGCTGTTGATTAGGCAAAATTGCAGTCAACAGAATGAGTTGCAATGTAAAATGCAGACAAAATGGAAAAAGGTGAATACAGGACTGATAGTGTTGTATTTCAATGTGTGCAATATACGGTATAAGGTAGGTGAACTTGTAGCACAGTTGCCATGTATGGTGTTGTAGGCATTACTGAATCATGGCTGAAAGAATATAATACCTGGGAGCCTAATCTTCAAGGATACACATTGTATCAGAAGGAGAGGCAGGAAGGCAGATGGTGGCAGTGGTGCTCTATTGCTAAAAAGGTGTTGAATCATTGCGGCTGGAGCGAAGGAACTGCAAGGACGGAAGTTGTATACGGACCCCCAAACAGTAGTAGGGATGTTGTCTATAAATTACAGTCATCATCATCATCAGGTGCCGTGCCCAGTTTGAGCTTTGACTGCATGGCCCACACACTCCTGTTTCAGGTCAAGTGGATCAATTCATTGGTATTCATTTCCAGTTCTCTGGCTGCTGTCTCCATCATCATTTGTCTTTGTCTTCCTCTTGCTTTCTTCCCTTCAGTCTTTCCCATAATTACCGTGCATTCTAACTCCTCTTTCCTAATCACGTCCAATGAAGTTACGTTGCCTTTTCATGATCTCATACATTATTTCTCTTTTTGTGTTTGCTCTGTTCATGACATCCTCGTTAGATATTCATTTCGTCCATGATATTCTTTGCATCCTCCTCAAATCTCTGCTGCTTCAATTCATTTCCTCATGTTACTAGATATTGTCCAACATTCTGATCCATATAACATAACTGGATAAACGTGACATTTCAGTACTCTGAGGCGAATTGTCATGCACAGTTTACTGTTGGTCAGTATACTCTTAATTCTCCTAAAGGTGTCTTTTGCCATCCCAATTCTTCTTTTGATGTCCAAGTCGCACCTGCCATCTGATGTCATCCAGCTTCCTAAGTAGCAAAAGTTTTGTATTTGTTTTATGTCTTCCCCGTTTATTCTCAGCCTGCAGATAGGATTCTCCTTTTTAGATATCACCATACATTCTGTCTTTTTGCAATTGATTGATAGACACATTTTTGCACTTTCTTCAACAACTATATCAATTAAGTTTTGTAGTTCTTCCTGCGTACTTGCAATTAACAGTGTCATCGCATATCTGAAATTATTGATGTTTTCACCGCCAACTTTGTTACCCGAGATGTCTCTTATTTTTTGTAATATTGTTTCACTGTACACGTTAAACAAATCAGGGGAGAAACACCCTTGTCTAACACCTCTCTTGATTTTTGTAAACTGACCCACTTCTCCATCTATTCTTACAGCGGCAGTTTGTTCCCAGTACAGATTTCTGATTAGGCGGAGGACTTTGGAATCTAGATCTAGAGTTTCCTGAAATATTTCAGGAAACTTACTGTGCTTCACTTTATCAAATGCTTTTGTGTAGTCGATAAAACAAATAAACAATTTTTTTGCACTTGAGTAGCTCATTCTGATAGTATCTTTAACATCAATATCGCGTTTCTTGTACCTTTGTCTTTCATAAAACCACATTGTTCTTTACCTATTTCAGCTTGTATCTTACTTTTAGTTCTTATCATCAAAATTCTTAGAAGCATCTTAGTGACTCATTAAACTTATAGTCCTATGTAATTCACATTCTGTTGCTCATCTCTCCTGGTATTTTTCCAGTCTCATAAATGTCATTGATGAAATCAGTAAGTTTTTCAATTCCATAATCTTCAAGGGTGATAATTTGTTCTATTACTAATTCATCAGGACCGGCTGCCTTTCCTTTCTTCATCTTATTTATTTATTTACAATTGAAGTAAGGAATAGATTTCAAAGTCTAGAAATAGGATCTGTTGAAGATGATAGCAATCATGTAGAAATGAAGTTCAGCTCTCTGAAGGATGCCTTGGTAGAATCAGCAAAGTCAGTGATCCCTAAAAAAGAAAAAAGCACAAAGAATAAATGGATGACAGACGAAATCAAAAATCTAATGGAAGAAAGGAGACTGAAGAAAGCAAATCCTATAGAATATAAATCCTTAGATAAAAAAGTTAAAATCTTATGTCAAAAAGCCAAAGAAGAATGGTTAAACCAGGAATGTGAGCAACTAGAAAGATCCAAAAAGGTTACATCAACAAATCAAGAGTATCACTGGTAAAAAGCACCTCTGTTCTTCAGGGGGTTGTTTGAAAGCAAAGGATGGTACCATTATCATAGAAAAAGATGAGATTATGAACAGACGGACTGAGTATATTCAGGAATTGTTTGAAGACGATTGAGGTGAAAAACAAGAAATTAAGAAGTACATTGAAGGTCCAAGTACTTTAAAATCTGAAGTTTGTAATGCAATAAATAAATAAATAAAATTACAGTGGAAGATAGAAAATGCATGCCAGACGGGCAATGTTAAAATAGTCCAGTCACAAACAAGAGAAAATCTGCAGATGCTGGAAATTCAAGCAGCACACTCGAAATGCTGGAGGAACTCAGCAGGTCAGGCAACATCGATGGAAAAGACTACATTGATGGCAGGATATAGTATTAATGGTAAGACTCTTGGCATTGTGGAGTATCAGAGGGATCTTGGGGTCCGAGTCCATAGGACACTCAAAGCTGCTGCGCAGATTGATTTTGTGGTTAAGAAGGCATACGGTACATTGGCCTTCATCAACCGTGGGAATGAGTTCAAAAGCTGAGAGGTAATGTTACAGCTGTATAGCTCCCCCTCCCCTCTCCCTCCCCCCTCCCCCCTCTCCCCTCCCCTCTCCCCCCCTCCCCTCCCCTCTCCCCCCCTCCCCTCCCCTCTCCTCCCCTCCCCTCCCCCTCTCCTCCCCTCCCCTCCCCCTCTCCTCCCCTCCCCTCCCCCTCTCCTCCCCTCCCCCTCCCCTCCCCTCCCCCTCCCCCTCCCCTCCCCTCCCCCTCTCCTCCCCCTCCCCTCCCCCTCTCCGCCCTCCCCCCTCCTCCCCCCTCCCCCCTCCCCCTCCCCTCCTCCCCCCCCCCCCCTCCCCCCCTCCCCCCTCCTCCCCCCCCCCCCCCTCCTCCCTCCTCCCCCCCTCCCCCCTCCCCCCCTCCCCCTCCTCCCTCCTCCCCCCTCCCCCTCCTCCCTCCTCCCCCTCCCCCTCCCCCCCCCCCCCCCCCCCCCTCCCCCCCTCCCCCCTCCCCTCCCCTCTCCCCTCCCCTCCCCTCCCCCTCTCCCTCTCCTCTCCTCCCTCTCCTCTCCTCCCTCTCCCTCTCCTCCCTCTCCCTCTCCTCCCTCTCCCTCTCCTCCCTCTCCCTCTCCTCCCTCTCCCTCTCCTCCCTCTCCCTCTCCTCCAACCTCCCCTGCCCCCATCTCTCCCCCTCCCCTGAGCCAATCAACAGCATCCTGACCTGATTACGTCACGGGTAGGGCCGCCTGTGGTTTGTGAGCCCACGCGGGTGACGTCAGCCGGGAGGTGTCAGAGACGGGAGTGTGTGTCGCGGGGTGAACGCGCACGAGCACGCGATCGGGAGCACGCAGAGTGAAGCTCGGAATCGGGGGCAGGTCGGCGGCCGGGCCGGGCCGGGCGGGGCGGAGCGGAGCGGGATTGCGCTGGGCGTGGTGAACGCGTTGGAGCGGAGCTCGAGTGAGCCCTGGTGAGGGAGGCCGCGCCGTTCTGCCGCCGCTACCCCTGGACATCGGTCCTCGTCCTGCCATGATTGAACGGCCCGAGACTGCCGCTAGCGGCCTTACGGTGAGTGGAGGAGGCCCGGTGATGGGGCCCCAGGCCAGGTGGTGAAGGGTGACAGTGGCAGAGAGCAGGTGGATGTCGTGGGAAACGTGAGGCAGACCTGCAACATGGTAGGAATTGCGGGGTGGGGGTAGAGTGGAGGAGCCTGTGAGTTACGGGTCCGGTGGGATGTTTGGGGGTTGGAATAGGTTACTGGGCAGTCTTGTGCAAGGGTTGGGTGGTGATGTGAAGGCTCAGGGTGATGCTGAGGATGCTGGAAAGATGAGGGAAGGAGATGTAATTCTGAGGGTGAGATGATGTAAGATGGGCTGTGTGAGAGAGATTTGTAGTTCTGGGTAGAGATAATCGTGGAGAGGAGAGAGGACTGAATTCTGTTCAGCAGTGACTATCCCCAACCAGTTGACAAGTTGTGTGTTGGGTGTGTGAGCATCTACTGCTGAGGCTGATGCTACCTACTACTTGCCCTAGACAATGACCAGCATTGTTTGTATTATTCTGTTCTAGTCTCCACTCTGACCACACTTTCTTCTCATTCCTATCTGCACACCAACCTTTCCCTGTGCATGAGTCCCTGACTTGTGGAATATTCCCAGCAGGTCAAGCTATATCCTAGGGAAGAGAAATTGAATTAACGTTCAGGTCTGAGACCCTTTGTCGGAACTGGGCAGAAGAGGATAGGAACTCGTTAAACTACAGTGAGGGTGGAAGAAGAATCATCTCTGATAGGGTTTGAAAAATAGAGTGACCAGAGGGATAAGCTGTAAGAAAGGATGTTTGGTCAGTTAGTCAGTGGCAGCAGTTGGAGAACATGGGCAGAAGAAATGGAGGAGTTGTGAAATCGAGGTCAGTCTGGGCACATCCTCTACTTCCAGAGGGAAAGGAGTCAAGATTGTTTAATTTTGGCCTGTTAGCTAACTCTGCTAACAGCCACATGACTCGGCAGTGAGAATGCTACCTTAGGTAAGCAACTTGTGTCTGGGGTCAGTAAGATTTGGGTTCAACCAGACAGGAAAGGTGGAATGTTCGGATTAGGAGCGTTGAATGAATGGTGTGTAAATACTGCCCCATGTACAGCTACTGTCCACCAGGAAATGGCAGATCGTCCACTGACATATAATCATAAAGGAACTGTATTTCAACTTTAACAAACAGTTAACAGAAAAAGAAAAGAAATATAAGAGGGCCCATTTCTTTAGTGTGAAAACAGGGAAAATTGGAGATGCCGGAAGTCCGAAATAATTTTTTGTAAATGCTGGGAAATGTTAGTGGAATGGCATTTGTGGAGAGGGGTGGGAAAGTTAACAATTGAATCTCTGGAATGTGTGTGACCAAGGGCATACACTGGCATACTTGGTTGTAGTGTATGGATGCTGATGCTGGTGAATACTTGATAATTATCCAGAGCAGATATAAATAAATGGAGATGGATGAGGACAGAGAGCAAACTAACACCTTCTTTTAACCCTCCTGATTTTCCTCAAGCTTTTTCTTGCATTTCTTATACTCCTGAAGCACCTCATTTGTTTTGTCCCTCAAAAACCAAAGTTCCCTAAACCTGTTGACCTTGGATTTAATTCTAACAGGAACCTACACACTCTGTACTCTCATATTTAACTTTTGAAGGCCTCCCGCTGAGCAAGCATCCCTTAGCCAGAAAATAACCCATCCCAATCCACACCTGTTATATCATTTCTAACAGGATTAGTCCGAGTCAGCATGGATTTACGAAGGGGAAATCATGCTTGACTAATCTTCTGGAATTTTTTGAGGATGTAACTATGAAAATGGACAAGGGAGAGCCAGTGGATGTAGTGTACCTGGACTTTCAGAAAGCCTTTGGTAAAGTCCCACAGAGGAGATTAGTGGCACATGGTATTGAGGGCAGAGTACTGACATGGATTGAAAATTGGCTGGCTGACAGAAAACAAAGAGTAGCGATTAACGGGTCCCTTTCGGAATGGCAGGCGGTGACCAGTGGGGTACCGCAGGGTTCAGTGCTGGGACCGCAGCTGTTTACAATATATATTAATGATTTAGATGAGGGAATTAAAAGTAACATTAGCAAATTTGCCGATGACACAAAGCTGGGTGGCAGTGTGAAATGTGAGGAGGATGTTATGAGAATGCAGGGTGACTTGGACAGGCTGGGTGATTGGGCAGATGTATGGCAGATGCAGTTTAATGTGGCTGAATGTGAGGTTATCCACTTGGGTGGCAAGAACCGGAAGGCAGATTATTATCTAAATGGAGTCAAGTTAGGAAAAGGGGAAGCACAACGCGATCTAGGTGTTCTTGTACTTCAGTCACTGAAAACAAGCATGCAAGTACAGCAGGCTGTGAAGAAAGCTAATGCAATGCTGGCCTTCATAACAAGGGGAATTGAGTATAAGAGCAGAGAGGTCCTTCTGCAGCTGTACAAGGCCCTGGTGAGACCACACCTGCAGTACTGTGCAGTTTTGGTCTCCAAATTTGAGGAAGGATATTCTTGCTATTGAGGGAATGCAGCGTAGGTTCACAAGGTTAATTCCCGGGATGGTGGGGCTGTCATATGTGAAAAGATTGGAGCGACTGGGCTTGCATACTCTGGAATTTAGAAGGCTGAGAGGGGATCTTATTGAAACATGTAGTTTTATTAAGGGATTGGACACGCTGCAGGCAGGAAGCATGTTCCTGTTGATAGGTGAATCCAGAACCAGAAGCCACAGTTTAAGAATAAGGGGTAGGCCATTTAGAACGGAGTTGAGGAAAAACTTTTTCACCCAGAGAGTGGTGGATATATGGAATGCTCTGCCCCAGAAGGCTGTGGAGGCCAAGTCTCTGGATGCTTTCAAGAAAGAGATGGATAGAGCTCTTAAAGATAGTGGAATCAAAGGTTATGGGAATAAGGCGGGAACTGGATACTGATTGTGGATTTCCTCTCATGTAGCTTCAATTGAGGAGCCCTCCAGTCTGTCCTGTCTGAGCACTGCACTGACATTTTTCCTGACTGATAATGCGACCCCTCCCCTTTTAATACTACCTACTCTGTCATGTCTAAAACAGTGGAACCCCGGAACATTGGGCTGCCCATCCTGCCCTTCCTACTTTCCCCACAACCACTCCACTGGCTGCCCTGGTACTCTGGTTCCAATCCCCTTTCAGATGTATTTTAACCTCCCCCCCCACCATAGCAGCATTAGCAAACCTTAGCCCAAGGGTTTTGATTCCCCTCCAGTTTAACCACATGTTAAACTGTATTATCTTTCTATTTCTAGCCGGACTAACTTGTGGCACAGGTATCAATCCTGAGATCACTACCCTGGAGGTCCTGTCTAACTTGGCACCTACGTCCCTGAACTCACTTTGCAGGACCTCGTCACCCTTCCTGCCAATGTCATTGGTACCGATGTGGACCATGACTTCCGGCTGCTCACCTTCCAACTTAACAATGCTATGGACTCCATCAAAGTTGTTCCTGACCCTGGCACTTGAGAGACAACATATCATCCGGCAATCTTGATGTCATCCACAAAACCTCTGTCTGTTCCCCTAACCAATGAATCAACTTTCACTACTGCTTGCATCTTCTTATCTTCTTTCCCTTCGCTTCTGAGTCACAGAGCCAGGGACCTGACTGCTGTGGCTTTCCTCTGAGGTCAACCCCACTTCCCCTGCCCCCCCACCCCCATTAACATCCAAAACAATATACAGTGGATTCCGGTTATTTGGAGCACATTAATTGGGACTTGTATGCTTTGCCCCAATTAAGCAGCTGTCCCAAGTTTCATGGAAAAGTTAAAAAGGTATAAAAGACAACAAACTGCTATTTAACTGAGTAAAACATAATGTATTTAAATGAAATGAAGATAAAATTAGAACAGTACCAATACTACTACAGTGCTGTAAAGCTGTGTACTGTTTCCTAATAGCTACCAACAGAAGAATACATCTCGTGTACGCTGCCGTGTTCCTTTGACTATAAATGAACAAAGTCAGCACAGACACCTATTGCAGATAATGGATTTTGCCTTCCTGCCTCAAGTAATACCATAATTCACAATAAATTTCCTGATTCCCATATTCATTGGTTGCACTAAAGATGTTGTATTGACAGGCAGACATTCCCGCTAGATGTTTCTCAAACATTCTACATTCGAGTGTGTTGCACAATTGTCAACACGCAGAAGAATTTTGCTTGATTTCTCCTGTAGCTCCATATTCCAACTCATCAGTCATTTCTTAGAAATTTCAGGTCATCCATAGATTCTTATTAGCATAGTACTTGATTGGTAAACTGTTCTTTCTTAAAGCATCGAGGTTTAACTCTTTTTCCGATAACCAATGATTTATTTTCATCAGTTCCTGACATATTTGAACAATGCAACACAGTTATGCAGTCCATTGCTTTCTTTGACAGTGTTGCGTGTTTGTAGCAAAGGGAACTATCTGTCCAGCGTGGGATGATAAAAATGGCCTATTTCAGCGGTTCCCAACCACTGGGCTGCAAAGCATGCGCTGCCGGGCCGCGAAGAAACGATATGATTTGGCAATATGAGTCAGTTGCACCTTTCCTCGTTCCCTGTCACGCCCACTGTTGAGCTATTATGCACGCGTCATGCTTTTCAGCGCGGGAAGGAAATCAACTCCTCGAGCTTGCAAATGACGGCGAGCCGAAAAGTAGTTTGACATAACATCTCTGCCGGTATTCTGGATCAAAGTCAAGGCTAAAAATCCTGAGATAGCCACGAAAGCACTGAAAACATTGCTTCCATTTCCAACATATCTCTGCAATGAATACAACGAAAACTAAATTGCGGAATAGACTGGACATAAAGAACCTCCTTCGAGTATCGCTGTCTCACATCACCCCTCGATAGGACTGTGTCGTTGCAGGAAAACAAGCCCAGGGCTCCCACTGATTCAGCGATATTGGTCTGTTGCAATGATTTTATATGTTCATACAGGGAAAATATGCGCTGCGTGTTTAATATCCAAACGTTACTAAAAATGTTATGATGCTATTGACTGATAAGTGACTTATATGACCATATAACAATTACAGCACGAAAACAGGCCATCTTGGCCCTTCTAGTCCATGCCGAACGCTACTCTCACCTAGTCCCACCGACCTGCACTCAGCCCATAACCCTCCATTCCTTTCCTGTCCATATACCTATACAGTTTTTCTTTAAATGATAATATCGAACCTGCCTCTACCACTTCTACTGGAAGTTCGTTCAACACTTACATCAAGCTCCCCTGTCCTCCCCTGATAATTGACTTATCACTATATTCATGCGGGGAAAATATGCACTGTGTGTTTAATATTAAATTCGTTAGATAAACCCTTTTAGAAAGGAAATTGAGTGTATTAGCTAATTATCACCTATATTCCGGTCGTGATTAACACCTCTTCCCCCCCCCCGAACAGAATCACCAAAAACGATTTGTAGGAAAAAACGTACATGCATGCACGCTGGTGCCTGCGCAAGGCTTCATGGTCATTGTAGTCTTTCTCGGGGTAAACCCAGCGTATTTCACTGCTACTCTTGTCTGTTGGCAACCCTACCACCACCCCCGCCCCCCCAGCCCCCGGTCGGCTGGTCCGCAAGAATATTGTCAAATTGTCGATATGAAACCGGTCCGCAGTGCGAAAAAGGTTGGGGACCCCTGGCCTATTTCATTGGCCTTGTAGATAACATCTGCGCAAAATTTTTGAAGCAAGTCGGGGAATTTTGTGGATTTCCATGTTTCTGCACTTGTAGCATCAGCACTCTTACGTGCAATGTGCTTTCTTGAATTTAATGTGCCTACATTTCCATCATAACAACCAACCATCTATTGCTTTAAAGTCTTCGTGATGCAGCTTTTTCGCAACATTTCTGACTTGCTTTTTAACGTTGGTCTATTGGCACCCTCACCTTGTCCAGTTACAATGGAAAACCATTGACTGAGGGCATTTTCAACTTCTGGATCCTTACCTTTGCACTTTCGTTTTTGGGATGTTCCCTGTTGTCCCTCGTATTGCCCATTCTTCTCACGGTTTATCTTGCTGACGTATCAAGTGTGCAATTGTAGATTTCGGCACTCTAGTTATCTCTGTCAGCTGATGATGAGTGATCTTAGGCGGATGGCTTTTAATTGTTTTTCTGCCAAGTGCCTAATAACCCACATAATCTCGTCCCGCCAAAAGTCCCAACATGCCCTATTCACACAGTCTCTCCTGTCTCGAGCTGGCCACAGACTTCTTTGCTCTTTCTACCTTATAGCAATCTTTACCTCTATCTTATACTGCAAGATGGCACCAGTGAACATCAAAACTTCTAAATTGGCCTCTTGAATTACTCTCACTGCAATCTGCAGTATGTGATTTTTTCCTTTAAGTAATGTATTTTTCGACTAATTTAATGAACTACAGAGTTCATAATCTTCTTAAAACATTGGTGGACTTAACACTCAAGCAAGCAGGTACAGCACTTTTAAGTGGGGCAAGAGGGGGTGGGGTGGTATTTCAAAACATAGTCAGGGGGTTTTAGTCAGGCTTGTTTGAAAAAATCCTTGTCTAATTGCCATCAGCATATAAGCTGTTGCACCGGGGTCCCAAGATGCTGCCGGACCACTACCTTACTAAGATAACGAATGCCCAGACTGCATTTCGGGAATTCTGATCACTTGGCTGTTCTTCTACCTGCGTATAGGCAGTCTAAAGAACAAAGCTCCGGAGATTAGAACAACAAAGAGATGGTCGTGAGAGGTAGAGGAGCAGCTGCAGGATTGTTTCACATCGGTGGACTGGGCGTGTGCAAAGGCTCATCTGTGGATCTGAGTGAATACACCACAGTTGTCAGGGACTTTATTAAAGCAGTCATAGATGAGCGTGTCCCCGCAAAATCATTCCGAGTCTTCCCCAAGCAGAAGCCCTGGGTGAACCAAGAGATCTGCAATCTGTTGAGGGCCGGATCAGAGGCATTCAAATCTGGCGACAGTTACAGGAGTTCCAGCTGCGATGTCTGGAATGCCAGCTCATGAGTGAAGTGACAATTCCCGACTGAACTTGAATCAATGAGGTATGCTGGACAGCTGTAACAGGGCTTGAATGCTATCACCTCTTACAAAGTGAAATCAAGTGACATAGGTGACAACAAGGCTTGGAGCACCCGGTGACCCTGTGATCTCTGACTCAGAGGTCAGTGTCGGGCTGTGAACCCTGGCAAGGTGACAGGCCCAGTGGAGTACCCAGGTAGGGCTCTGAACGCCTGTGCCAACCAGTTGGCAGGAGTGTTTGAAGACATGTTCAATTCTCCCTGCTACAGTTTTAAATTCCCACTTGCTTCAAAAGGTCAACAATTATACCAGAACCCAGGAAGAGCAGGGTAAGCTACTATCATCCAGTAGCACTTGCATCTCCGACGATGAAGTGCTGTGAGAGGTTGGTTATGGCGGGAATTAACTCCTATCTCTGCAAGTGCCTGCAATTTGCCTATCACCACAATAGGTCTTCTTCGCTCTTCATGCGGCCTTGGATCACCTGGACAATACAAATATGTATGTCACAATGCTGTTATTTGACCACAGCTCAGCACTTAACACAGTAATGACTTATCGTCGAAGAGCTCCAGAACCTGGGCCTCTGTACCTCCCTCTGCAACTGGATCCTCAACTTCCCAGACCACAATCTGTGCAGATTGTAAACAACATCTCCTCCTCACCGACACCTCAGGGATGTGTGCTCTACTCTCTCCACACCAATGGCTGTGTGGCTAGGCACAGCTCAAATTCCATCCATAGATTTGTTGATGGTACAATCATTGTTGGCAGAATTTCTAATGGTGTTGAGAGGGTGTAAAGGAGTGATATATATCAGTTAGTTGAGTGCTGTTGTAGCAACAACCTTGCACTCAATATCAGTAAGACCAAAGAACTGATTGTGGACTTCAGAAAGGGTAAGATGAGGAAACACATACCAGTCCTCATAGAGGGAGCAGAATTAGAAAGAGTGAGCAATTGCAAATTCCTGGGTGTCAATACCTCTGAGGATCTAACCTGGATCCAACCTTTCAACACAGTTATAAAGAAGGCACAACAGTGGCTGTATTTCATTAGGAGTTTGAGAAAATTTGGTATGTTCCAAAAAACACACACATTTCTGCAAATCTACTGTGGAGAGCATTCTATCTGGCTGCATCATCATCTGGCATGGGGGGAGGGTGGGGTACTGCAGAGGGTTGTAAACTTAGTCTGCTCCATCATGAACACTAGCCCCTGCAGTATCCAGGACATCTTCAAGGAGTGAAATCTCAAAAAGGCGGCGTCCATCATGAAGGACCCCATTGCCCAAGTCATGCCATATTCTCGTTGCTACCATCAGAAAGGAGGTACAGAAGCATAAAGGCACACTTCAACAGTTCAGGAACAGTTTCTTCCCCTCTGCCATCCGTTTTCTGAATGGACACTGAATCAATGAACACTATCTCATTACTTTTTTATTTCCATTTTTGCACTAACTAAATTTAACTGTTTTATATATATGTAATTTTTTATGTATTGCATTGCATTGCTGCCTCCAAGTCAACAAATTTCATGACATATGTTGGTGATATTAAACCTGATTCTGGGCTCGATACCTTCTATGCTCGTTTTGACTGTCAAAGCCTGGAGGAGCCATCATGAACTCCCACAGCCCGATGACACTGTAATTTCAGTCTCTGAGGCCGTCATGAGAACGTCCTTCAGGGGGGAGGAAATCAGTGGTCCGTGTGCCCCTTTACATCTGAGGGGGAGAGGGTCAGCAGCTTTAAATTCCTCTCTGTTTTCATTTCAGACAACATGTCCTGGGCCCAGCACCTGAGTGCAATTACAAAGAAAGCAGTGCCTTACTCTACTTCCTTAGAAATTTGCGAAGGTTCTGCAGGATATGTAAAAGTTAGAAAACTGGTACTGATGTGTGGCGGAGAGTATATTGATTGGCTGCATTACAGCCTGGTTTGAAAACACCAATGCTCTAGAATGGAAAATTGTAAAAAAAAGTAGTGGACATGGCCCAGTCCATGACACACAAAACCTGCCCCACCACTGAGCACCTCTACCCAGAGCTTTGTTGCAGGTAAGTAGCATCCATCATCAGGGACCCCTACCACGCGGGTCATGCTGTCTTCTTGCTGATGCCGTCAGGAAGAACATACAGGAGTGTCAGGACTTTCACCAGCAGGTTTTAGGAACAGTTATTACCCCTCAGCGCTCAGGCTCTTGAACCAGAGGGAATAACTTCACTCAACTTCACTTGCTCCATCACTGAATTGTTCTCGCAACCTATGTCACAAACATGAGAAAATCTGTAGATGCTGGAAATCCAAAGAAACACACACAAGATGCTGGAGAAACTCAGCAGGCCAGGCCGCACCTATGGAAAAGAGGACAGTCGATGTTTTGGGCCAAGACCTCCATCAGGACTGGAAAGGAAGGGAAGAAGTCAGAGGACGAAGGTGGGGGAGGGAGGAAGAAGTACAAGATGGCAGGTGATAGGTGAAACTGGGGGGGAGGGGGTGAAGTAAAGAGTTGGGAAGTTGATTGGTGAAAGAAATAAAGGGTTGGAGAAGGGGAATCTGATGGGAGAGGATACAAGATCATGGAAGAAAGGAAAGAGGGAGGAGCACCAGAAGAAGGTGATGGGCAGGTAAAGTGAAAGAGGGAAACAGGAATAGGGAATGGTGAAGGCAGCGGGGGGGGGGCGCAATTATCAGAAGTTTGAGAAGTCGATGTTCATGCCATCAGGTTGGAGGCTACCCAGACGGAATGGAAGCTGTTGCTCCTCCAACCTGAGTGTGGCCTCATCGTGGAATTAGAAAAGGCCGTAGATGGAGATGTCTGAATAGGAATGGGTGGCCACTGGGAGAGCCTCCTTTCTCTGACAGGTGCTCAGTGAAGTGGTCTCAATTTACATTGGGATCTCACCAATTCACAGGAGGCCACCACTTGTTTCTCTGTCCCCAACTTCCCCTTTCCATAGGGATCGCACTCTACATGACTGCATGACTACCTTGTCCACAGAATGCTCCCCACTGATCTCCCTCCTTATACTTGTCCCTGCAAGTAGAACTGCCACAGCTGCCCCTACACCTCATCCCTCACTATCATCTGGGGGCCTGAACAGTCCTTCCAAGTGAGGCAACACCACCTGTGAGTCTGTTGGGGGTCTTCTACTGTACCCGGTGCTCCTGGTGTGGCCTCCTGTATATTGGTGACAGCCGAAGTAGATTGGGAGACCACTCTGCCTGAAAAAAGGGATCTCATTTCATTTCAGTTCTACTTCCCATTCCCATTTAGACGTGTCAGTCCATAGCTCCCTCTTTTGCCGTGATGAGGCCACACTCATAGTCTGTAGGAGCAACACCTTGTATTCCGTCTGGGTAGCCTCCAGTCTGATGGCATGAACGTCAATACTTCGAACTTCTGGTAATTGCCCCCCACCTTCTCCTTCACCATTTGCCATTTCAGTTTCCCCCCCTCTCACCTTATCTCTTATCTACCATCACCTGCCTCTGGTGCTCCTTCCCCTTCTCTCTCCCATGGCCTTCTGTCCTCTCTTATCAGTTTTCCCTGTGTTTTGCCTTTTATCTCTTTCACTAATCAATTTCCCAGCTCTTTCCTTCACCCCCTCCCTTTCCCAGTTTCACCTATCATCTACCACCTTGTACTTCTTCCTATCCTCCCCCCACCTCCTTACTCTGACTTCTCTCTCTTTCCAGTCTTGATGAAATCTTTCAACTATACTTTTTTTCATAGATGCTGCCCTGCCTGCTGAGTTCCTCCATTTTATATGTGGTGACTTACAACCTATGCACTCACTTTGAAGGGCTCTTCATCTCGTGTTCTCGATACCAGTTGCTTATCTGTTTGTTATTAGTATTTTTTTATTCTGTATTTGGAGTTTGTTGTCTTTTGCACTCTGTTGGTGTGATTCTGTTACGGTAATTGGATTTGCTGAGTATACCCATAAGAAAACAAATCTCAGGGTAGAATATGGTAATATATACTCTATGTACTTTAATAATAAATTAACTTTGAATTTTAAACCTCATTCCTTGAATTCTGAACTTGTTTTGTTTTAGAGTGAATTGCCATTGGTATGAAATGTTAAAACTGATTCTCCGTAGAAGTTGTCTGATTCAATGGTATCTACTCTTAACACTTTTGTCTGTCCCTTGTAGCAACTACCTTGAGGTATGAACTAGACCATTTGTGAACTTGTTGCAGTATTACATCTTGGGTTCTGCTTCTTGTCACAAATCCCTTGATCTCTACTGTTGCTTATTTTCATCATTATGACAATTGCGGCCTCAACTTCAGCTGAAGCTGATCTGCTGCTGAAGCCCATATCCATGTCTTGGTCACCACTAAACCAGATAATTCTGCTGCATCCCTACCTAATCTTCCCTCTGTCTTCTGTAAACGGAAGTTATCTAAAATCACTACCCTGTCCTAACTGGCATCTGTTGAGACTGAGCAATGGTACTGATGATTCCCCCCCCCCACCCCCTCGCTTTTACTAATTGCTCGTGCTCGGTTTTTATTTCATACGAGAACTTTGGTTTGATCTTTGGAACTAGGGAAAACAGAGACCGTGCATAAGAAGGTGAGAGTGAAACAGATTGGGAGTAGTAGCCAGGAGGGGCTGGAACAGGAAGAATGAGATGGATATAACTCTTCCCTCTCTTTACTTACAGTATGGCCGTTCCCTGGAGGGATATGTAGGGTTCGCAAACCTTCCGAACCAAGTCTACAGGAAGTCAATGAAACGAGGCTTTGAGTTCACCCTGCTGGTTGTGGGTAAGTGTTTGGGGAAATGATTGGATGTTGTACACATTTTATGAAATAACAAAATGCTGGGGATGCTCTTGAATATACAAATTGCTTGTGTTAATGAGGAGGGATAGGAACTCTGACCACCTGCTTTCACACTTAATGATTTTGCCATAGTTGAATGTGCCATCATGTAAGTCCTAAGGTTGTAAACTGGATTAAGCCCATAAATACTGTAGCCAGAAGATTAAGTCAGTGACCTTATACCATGACAGATGTTGTGCTTACTGGTTCACCAGGTCTTCACTTGCCTAAGTGAATTCAGCTGTATTAGTGCTGTGTGTCTGCATTATCCAGAACACCTTATTGCAGAACATAGAACAGTGCAGTATGGACCCTACAGCCCACGATGTTGTGCTGAACTAATTGAACTAGTAACTAAATGCCTAACTAATCCCTTCTGCTTTTACGATGTTCATATCCTTTCATTTCATGCACGCATGTGCTATTGAAGATCCTCTTAAATATTTATTTAGTATTTAACTCTACTGCCGCGCTTGTGCATCCAAAATACCCACCACTCTCAATATAAAGAGAAAAAAACTTAGCCTGCACATCTCCACTGAACCCCTCATCCTCCGTTGCTCCTGAATTCAGGAAGGTGTCAATTTGGGTTATGCTTCCCCCTGGAACTTTGGAATATAGAGTTTTGTAAAACATTTCAAAAGCTTCTTGAATTTCACTTTGCTTATTTTATATCGCTTTTGTTCTTGGATCCCTAATTCTATGAATTGTATTTTCTGCTATCCTTTTTTGCCGCCAGTTTACGAATGGGGATGCCATTTTCACGGGCATATTTTTTAAACTCATTGTAAATATCCTCACCTTTCGCTTTCTACTTTAATTGCAAAAGAGTGAGGAAGTCCTCCTTTGTTGTAATATCCTGGAAAGCCATTCTGACAAATACACCAAGCTGAGCTGTTTGCATTACATCCAGGATTCATCGAATTGTAGTGAAAAATATCCACGTCCTCTGACAGTGACTCTACCCTCCTTGTCACTGTTGCAGGGCCAAGCGGTATATTACGTATTGCAGTTGTGATGTTGTTTTTGTTTTTAAAATCATTAAAAACAGTCTCTGCGGTAATGGCCATTGCTTCCTTGAACAAATCACTATCTGTAAAAGGCTTCTTGTGGTTAGCCAAAAGGTGACTTACATGAAATGATGCTTCAATAGCAGCCTTACTTTGAGCAGCATGTTTTGTGAAAAACGATTGCTGAGCCTTCAACCCGGATTTCAACTCCTCAACTTTCCAGGCACGAATTGCGCTCTTTGGTGGGTAGGTGTCTTTAAATTTCTTGTGGTTGGCGTTGTGCCGCTGCAGATTCCCTCTTTTAGTCAGTGCTTGTGTTTGGTGGCACAACATACATACACACTTGTCTTCCACCAAGGTAAATGGAAATTCCTCTTCCCATTCTGGATGGAATTTTTATGTTTTCACTGCCTTTCGTGGAGCCTCTGCCATGCTATCAGGATATCACGAGCGATTGCCGATTGCGTCGCCTCTGATCTGGGCCGACATTTCTGTGCCGGGCAGCACCTAATTAATTAGCTGGTTTATTTTGGCTTTTTTTTCTTAAAGATCTGCCGGGTGCATCCCGACTACCGCTGCACCACTGCATGCTTCGCGGCCCGGAGGTTGGGGACCACTGCCTGTAGTGTTCTCGTGCAGTGTGTTGAAACTCTGACTAAACACCAAGTTAAACCGGAGCCAATGAAGACAGAGTCGTAGTAAGGTTAACCATTTACTGTTCACTCTTCCACATTAACATCGTATGGTGAAAACTGTTGATAAAAAAAATACAAACATATACAGTGTCTGTTTCATTCTGGAGACCATGCGCGCTCTCTTCTTTTGGCAAGTGTCTCCAGCTGCCCCGAGTAGCGGGCCAGGGGGTCGCATCAAACCGCCATCGGGCTCGAGCCCACCCCGCGTTTGAAATTGAAAAGCCGGTACGCACGCCACCCCAACTGCCACTTCCTTAACAGAAACCGCGTTAATATTTTTACTTCAAATACATCCTAACTTACGGCGTTGCTTCTATAATGTTTCTTCGTGGGTAGAAACGGAGCTCTTCACAATCATGCTGCACGCGTGGCACCCACCTTCACACCTTCTCCGAACCGGAGGTTACACATAAGACACGGCGAAACCGGAGGTGATGTCATCACAAGCCACGATATACCATAGACAATGAATTTACCTTCGTTATACTGTAACATAATTATCAACCTTTAACTTTAACTAGAAAATAGTTACAAATCATTGAAAACGTAGACCCAACAAAGTCAAATAAATGCCTTAAGGGCAACACACTGCTGTTTATTGAAGTTTGTGACAGTCTGTATTCTTATCTAATCTAATTGGTCACTTTGATGGAGCACAGGCTACGCTGAAAACGTGGTGCATGGTGAGGGAGCTACACACATGCGCACTGGGCAGAAAGAACGGAACTAAAACCCCGCAACCCGGAAACAATCGCTCTTTATAAACAGTGTTCAACAGCAATAGTATTGCTATATTACCATTATCCTAATTAGTATTACTTACTTTTATAATGCTCACATTACAATAGTATTTGTGTATTTATTTTTGATTTTTTTGGGGATCTACTGGGAAAGTCTCAAAGATCAACCGGTTGATCGTGATCGACGGGTTGGCGACCCCTAGACTAGCCAGTACTGTATCATGTCTTAGTGACAGACCCATCCCTACCAGTACTGTATCCATCATTATAGAGTGACAGAATTCACACCCAGCAACAATTTGGAAAAGTAATTGTGTACAAATTGGAGATGCATCTGGAGATAGCAGTGCTTCAATGAGCTGGACTATACTGGGGTTCTGCAGGGATCCATACTGGAACCTGTGTTTCTGACTTACAAAAATAACTAGAAGAAAATGAATACGTGTGGGCTAGTAAGTTTGCAAATGATACAAAGTTTGGTGTTCTGGATAGTGTTAAAAGATTGCCAAAAGAGATAAGGGGTTATAGAGTAGGTGCAGATATTGGACTATTGAGACAATTTCAAGGTGGTGTTCATGAAAACTGATGGTGAAAAGGAAGAAGCTGTTTATGAATCACTGAGTGTGGAACTTTGGGTTGCTGTACCAACACCCTGATCTTAGTAACAAGAAGAGGATGTCCCAGATGGTGAGGGTCCTTAACGATGGATGCCACCCCCTTCAGGCACTGCCTCTTGATGATCACCTCAGTGGTACAAGGATTGCGCCCGTGATGGAGCTGGCTGCGACTACAGCTGGCTACAGCCTCTTGTGTTCCTGTGCACTGGAGTCTGTATACCAGGCTGCAATGCAACCAATCAAAATGCTCTCTACTGTACAACTATAGAAATTTGTAGGAGTCTTTGATGACGTATTGAATCTTCCCAAGCCCATAACAAAGTATAAGCATTGGAGCACCTTTGTGATTGCATCAATATATTAGGTCCAGAATAAGTCCTCAAGGATGTTAGTACTCAGGAAATTCAAGCAGCTCACCCTTTCCACTGCTGACCCTTTGCTGAAGTCTACAATCAATTCCTTGGCCCAGCCAATCTACCTTACTCCAGTATGCTGTCTTGTCGATATTTGAAATTCTACCAGCAACAAGTGTGTCACAGCTGAATTCATGGATGGCGTTGGAGTTGTGTTTAGCTACACAGTCATGAATGTATAGAAAGTAGAACTCGGTAAGTAGTTTAAACGGGATCCGAGGAAGCACTTTTCACTTAACTGTGGTTGTAACCTGGAGAAGCCTGCCTGATGGGGTGGTGGAGGCAGCTACTCTCACAACATTTAAGAACAGTGGTTGGCTGCATTGCAACGGTTGTGCATTAGCGTCAAGATGGCACTGGTGATACAGGCCATGTTTTGCAGGCAGCTCACAAAATTTCTAGATATACTTCTAATCTACTACTAGAAAACGGGGTGACCCATTGGGGCACCCTTTGAGAGAGGGGTAGTGCAGTCTGATGTGACCAGAATGAACATTAAATTTTCCTGAATGCTATTGGTATCGCTTTGCTTTGGAAACTGAAGTAGAAAACCTCAGTTTATTAAAGAAGAATGACGCATAGCGAAGCAAGTATAGCTCCTCCTCCTCCTAACGAAGGACACTTTTGATGGCATTATTTCTGGTTTATCTGCCACCCTTGTGCCTCTCGTTGTCATTCTGGAGACATGCAGTCCTTTCATCCCCCATCTCTTCATCTCTTCTGCTGTTTGTTGTTTGTCTCTGATCCTGGAGACGTGCATGCCTCTCCTCCTCTGTCTCTTCTTCTCTCATTTTTTTTTTGTCCTGACTCTTTGATCTGGAGTCGTGCGGCCCTGGTCTCATCCGATTCTTGTTCTCTCCCTCTCCTTGCCACTTCCCGACGACATCTGGCGTCATCTCTTGACCATAATGTCCCCCTTCCCTTTCCACGTGGCATAATTAGGCTGACCATTTTTTTTTACCCTGATGCTGGATAGAAGATATGAAGCAGTAACACCAAAGGATACTGATTATTCTTGGTTGGCGCTCTCCTAAATGGACATGCTATAGTCACTGCTGTCCTTTGACTGCAGCAAAGGGTTTTATGGGTGTCTTGAAGTATGTCATTACAATAAAATTTAATCATCTCTTATTGATGGGTGGCAGTAAGATCTGTCCCAATCCTGCACATGCTGATGGTGATTAGCTGAATGTGACCCTTCGAAATAGAGCTGCACCACCCTTTTGCTCCAGTAGGTGTCGCTGCTGAGGCTGACCGTGTGTATGCGTCAGGCAGTCGTGTCCCGATTTCCATGATGGTGGATCCGCTCTCGGGTGGAAGCAAGCCTGGTGATTTTGGTGAATGAGCAATTTTATACGAATATATAACCCTGAACTTTGCCTGCATTCTGTAAGTTAATGCATTTAAATTTGATTTAGCCAAAAAAAGTGCCGCTGTAATGCACCGTTTGCGCTAATTGGAGGTCACAAACAGATAGATCATGAGAGTTTTAGTAGCATATAGATTGCTGAAATCTGCAGCCTGTAATTTCCCTTTAAGAAACATACATTTGAACTGTTTAAACAAACTAGTGATTTTACTAGTTTCCTGAAGAACTCAGTCAACTTAACTCAGAAACAAAGGTATGGCACTTTTAAGTGGACGAAGGTCCATTGCTATGGCTGGAAGAGAGTTTGGCGGGGATAACTTTAAGCCAAATCAAAGCGTAGGGATATGAAACTTCCTCTGCCCAGTAACTTGTTAGCTAATGTATAGTTTCCGGAGAAAAAGACAGAGGACCTAAGAGCAAAATTGCTGTATTGGAGGGAGACAGGGGATTGCTGCATTTTCTGTTTCACTGAGACATGGCTCACTCAAGACATGCCTGATATGGTGATCATGCACGAGGGCTTCTCAATTTACCTGATGGACTGATCTGCAGAATGTTCGGGAATGCGAATGGAATGGGTCCCTGTTTAATGATAAGTTCTTCACGCTACTCAGATGTAGCGATCTTGTGGCATTCTTGTTCTCCCAACCTGGAACATCTAATGATTAAATGCCATCCATTCTACTTACCGAGAGAATTCTCCTCCTTGATGCTGACAGTAGTTTACATACCTCCAAAGGCAAGTGTTAAGCACGCACTTGATGTATGAGTGCCTTGAAAACATGAAATCTTTCACATCATTACTGAGACTGCAATCAGGCTTGCTTGACGAAATCTCTGTCCAATTATCTTCAACATATTACTTGCAGCACCAGGGGTCCCAACGTACTTGAAGTGATGCTCGAAAGCTTGTGAACCCTGTAGAATTTTCTCTATTTCTGCATAAATGTGAACTAAAATGTGATCAAATCTCATGTTGAGTCCTAAAACTAGATACAGAGAACCCAATTAAATGAGTAACACAATAAATATTGTACTTGTCTATTTATTTGAGAAGGATGATCTGATATTACATGTATTTGTTGGAAAAAGTGTGTGAACCTTTGCTTTCAGTACAGCAATAACCTCAATCAATTGTTTCTACTAACTTGATCAGTCCTGTACATTGGCTTGGAGGAATTTTAGGCCATTCCTCCTTAAATAACTGCATCAACTCTGGGATGTTGGTGGCCGTCATTGCATGAACAGCTTACTTCAGATCCTTCCACAGCATTTCTGTAGGATTAAGGTCAGGACTTTGACTCGGTCATTCCAAAACAAAATTTTTCTTCTTTTTAAACCATTACGTTGTTGATTTGCTCTTGTCTTTTGGATCATTGTTTTGTTGCATTGTCCAATTTCTATTAAGCTTCAGGTGACGGACTGCTACCCTGACACTCACCTGTAATATGTCTCGATACAATTTTGAATTCATTGCTCCCTCAATGATGGTAAGCTGTCCAGGCCTTGAGCAGCAAAGCAGCCCCAAACCACCATGCTTCACAGTTGAGATGAGGTTTTAGTATTAGTGTGCAATGTCCTTCTTCCTCCAAACATAGCAATGTACATTTCTGCCAAAAGGTTCAACTTTTGTCTAATTTATCCACAGAAATATTGTAGAACATCCTGGTGGTCTTTTGCACACTTGAGACATACAACAATGTTTTTTGTTTGGAGAGCAGTGGTTTCCTCTGTGTTGTCTCCCATGAACACCATTCGTGTTCAGTGTTTTTCTTATAGCGGACATATGAACAGAGACCTTAGCAATTTCTAGAGATTTAGGCAGGTCCTTTGCTGTTACCCTTGTTTTTTTTTCACCACCTTCAGCATTGGATGCTGTGCTGTTGATGTGATATTTGCAGGAAGTCCATTCCTGGGGAGAGCATCAACAGTACTAAGTTTCCTCCATTTGTACACAATTTCTCTTACTGTGGACTGATGGGTCCAGGTCTTTAGAAAAGCTCGTGTAGCCTTTTCCAGCCTCATGCATCTCTACGATTCTTTTCCTGAGGACCTGTGGAAGTTGTTGGATTGAGGCATAGTGCACAGAGATCTTTCTTGAGAAAAGCAGGCTCTGTCAGTAACCAGACTTTGTGTGTCATTTTCAAAGGGCAGGGTGCCTCTACAACCCACACTTCCAATCTCATCTCAATGATTGAATTTGATCCTTTATTCATAAAAGCTCTGAAATGAGCACAGTTAGAGAGTGAGAACATAAAATAAATGCTATAAAATGCAGGGTTGCAGGACATGCCAACAGGGTAGGCTGATGGATGTTCATGGAGAGAAGCAAAACTGAGCCAGTATCACAGATGGGTGATTTGGCTTATTCGAATGCTGGCGAAATGAGCAGGTAACCTGAAATTGTTGGATTTGATACTGAGTTGAGAATGCTCCATCATGTCTAGATAGGAGATGATAAGCTGTTGCTCAAATTAGCCTTATAGTGTAGGAAAACACAGACATATTTGAGTGGAATGGTGAATTAAAGTGACACTAAATGCCTACACTGTGGCGGCTCGCCCACGTGACAAGCGAACCGGCTCCTGCAGTCGCCGGCGAGCCCGGCGGCAACCGAGTGCGGGGCAGACCTCGGCCCGGAGGCCGACATCGCTTCCGCCCCGCAGAGAGCGGGGGTTTCTGGGAGCGGATACTTAAGCGCTCGCCGATTCAAACAGTAAATGGGTCAACCCGACCCTGCTCGAGTCAGTGTCTTGTTTTCACTCGTAGCCTATCAGCGCAACCACATTGGTAACCCCGACAGTCCAATGGCATTTGGACCCAACGTGAACGACTCGGCTCTGCAGAATGCAGTTTCCCTTAAACCGCCAACCCTCTGGACCACTCAACTCCTGGTCTGGTTTGAGCAAGCAGAGGCCCAGTTCCAGGTCAGGCAAATTGCCTTAGACGCCACCAGGTATTACTACGTGGTGGGCGCCCTCGACCAGGAGACAGCGGGCCGCGTTATCCACTTTCTGCGTCAGCCCCCGGCAACAGACATGTATGAGGCACTCAAGGCCCTGTTAATCTGCGGGTTTGGCCTCTCCCACCGCGAACGGGCTGTGAGGTTACTGCATATGGACGGCCTGGGCGACCGTGCACCATCAGCCGTGATGAGCGACATGCTAGCACTGGCAGACGGCCATAAGCCTTGCCTGCTGTTTGAACAGATCTTCTTGGAGCAAATGCCAGAAGACATCCGCCTCCTGTGAGCAGATGAAGACTTCAGAGACCCGGGCGGGGTAGCTTCCCGCGCAGACATGCTTTGGCGCGCCAAACAAAATGGCGGAACCACCATCGGAAAGCCCAGCCCTCCCACACCCCAGCAGTGGAGCACTGAACACCCACAGCAAGGGATGGCACCACTTCCGAGTCCTGGTGTTTTTAATCATCAAAGGTGGGGTTCCGGGCCCCGCCGCTGCCGACCGCCATGCTTGTTTCCAGGGAAACGCCAGGACCAGATGTCGCTGATGGCTATGGTGGCTGGTCACCGTGATAGCCTCCTCTACGTTTGGGACAAGGTCTCCAGGCGAAGATTCCTAGTGGACATGGGGGCGGAAATCAGTGTCCTACTCCTCCTCGTGCCACGATACCCGAACTAGAAGAACAGGACCGGAACTTACGGCGGCCAACAGCAGCACCATCCGCACCTACGGCGCAAGAACCATCCCCTTGCAGATCGGTTCCAGCTGCTTTACAGGGACATTTACGCTGGCCGCAGTGTCACTGCCATTGCTAGGTGCGGACTTCGCTGCGCATACTGCCTGCTCGTGGATTTGAAGGAACGATGATTGGTCGATGCGAAGACGTTCCAGTCTTTCTCCCTCAGTGGGGCCAGGTTACCGGCCCTGCACCTGGACTCCGTCACTTATTCCGGGAACGAGTTCGGCAGAGTGTTATCGGAGTTCCCATCTATCATCACGCCGCAGTTTTCCTCAACAAACCCCAAGCACGGCGTGATGCACCACATCCCCACACAGGGTCCTCCCGTTCGTGCCCGGGCCCTCAGGCTACCGCCCGACAAGCTCCGCCTCGCGAAGGAGGAATTCACGAAGATGGAGGAGATGGGGATTGTGTGGCGTTCCGACAGCCCATGGGCCTCCCGACTCCATATGGAGCCCAAGTCCGCGGGAGGGTGGAGACCGTGTGGCGACTATCGGAGGCTGAACGACGCCACCACATCCGATCGCTGTCCAGTACCGCACTCCAGGACTTTACGGCCAACCTGCACGGGGTACGCATCTATTCAAAGATTGACCTGTTCCGAGGGTATCATCAGATCCCCGTCCACCCGGATGATGTACCCAGGACGGCCCTCATTACCCCCTTTGGCCTGTTCGAGTTTCTCAGGATGCCGTTCGGGCTCAAAAACGCGGCAAGACTTTCCAGCGCCTGATGGACGCAGCAGGGCGAGGTCTGGACTTTCTGTTCATCTACCTGGATGACATACTTATCACCAGCCGCTCCCGCCAGGAACATCTAGCACATCTACGCCTGCTCTGCCGCCGCCTAAGCGACTAGGGCCTGGCTATCAACCCCGCCAAGTGCCAGTTCGGCCTACCCGCCATCGACTTCCTGGGACACCGGATCGACCACCATGGAGCTGTTCCTCTGCTGGCGAATGTTGAGCCCATCTGGCAATTCACCAGGCCCAGCACTGTTAAAGGCCTGCAGGAGTTTGTTGGGATGGTTAACTTTTACCACCTTTTCCTGCCCTCAGCGGTCCGGATCATGCGGCCCCTTTTTGGCTTGATATCCGGCAAGGTCAAAGAGGTCACCCGGACAGAGGAGGCGAAGGCGGCTTTCGAACAAGCCAAGAACGCGCTAGCAAACGCCACGCTGCTGGTCCACCCCCGGGTCGACGTCCCCACTGCCCTCACTGTGGATGCCTCAGACGTGGCATTTGGCGGCGTGCTCCAGCAGCTCATCGAAGGCCAGTGGAAGCCGCTCGCTTTTTTCAGCCGTCACCTACGACCCCCGGAACTTCAGTACAGCGCTTTCGACAGGCAGCTGCTGGCCCTGTACCTTGCCATCCAGAACTTCAGGTATTTCCTGGAGGAGAGAGAGTTCACGGTCTTCACAGACATCCTTGCCATAGAGGGAGTACAAAGAAGATTCGCCAGATTGATTCCTGGGATGGCAGGACTTTCATATGAAGAAAGACTGGATGAACTGGGTTTGTACTCGTTGGAATTTAGAAGATTGAGGGGGGATCTGATTGAAACGTATAAGATCCTAAAGGGATTGGACAGGCTAGATGCAGGAAGATTGTTCCCGATGTTGAGGAAGTCCAGAACGAGGGGTCACAGTTTGAGGATAAAGGGGAAGCCTTTAAGACCGAGATTAGGAAAAACTTCTTCACACAGAGAGTGTTGAATCTGTGGAATTCTCTGCCACAGGAAACTGTTGAGGCCAGTTCACTGGCTATATTTAAGAGGGAGTTAGATATGGCCCTTGTGGCTACGGGGGTCAGGGGGTATGGAGGGAAGGCTGGGGCGGGGTTCTGAGTTGGATGATCAGCCATGATCATAATAAATGGCGGTGCAGGCTCGAAGGGCCGAATGGCCTACTCCTGCACCTATTTTCTATGTTTCTATGTTTCTACAAGCCCCTCACTTTCACGTTTGCCAAAGTGTCGGACCCGTGGTCAGGCCGCCAACAACGCCATTTGTCGTACATCTTGGAGTTTACCACCACGATCAAGCACATCTCCGGGAAGAACAACGTGGTGGCAGACGCACTGTCACGAACCTCCGTCCAATCGGTGTACTCTCTGTCTCCGGGGGTGGATTATGCGGCGTTAGCTGAGGCGCAACGGCAGAATGGAGAGATGCCGGCGAACCGAACCGCAGTCTCAGGACTCCACCTCGAAGACATACCCATTGGGCCCGAAGGTAAGAAGCTCCTTTGCGATGTGTCCACCGGGTAACCTCTGCCCATTGTTCCGACCGCTTGGAGGCGCCGCGTTTAGCCCACCCTTCCATCCGGGCGACCATCCGGCTGATCGCAGACTGGTTTGTGCGGCACGTCCTACGCAAGCTGGTCGGGCACTGGGCCAGGACATGCACGCACTGTCAAACTTCCAAAATCCAGAGGCACATGAGGGCCCCACTGCACCCTGTCCAGCCGACATATAGGAGGTTCGAATATGTCCACGTGGACATCGTCGGCCCACTGCCGGTTTTGAGAGGAGCGAGATACCTGTTCACCGTAGTGGACAGGTTCACGAGGTGGCTGGAAGCTGTCCCACTCGCTGACACAGCCACGGAGACCTGATTACCACCTGGGTGGCATGGTTCGGACTTCCACCCTACGTCACTTTAGATAGGGGTGCGCAGTTCACGTCGGCTTTGTGGTCTGCGCTGGCACAACTGCTCGGAACCCAGCTCCACCGAACGACTGCTTACCACTCGCAGTCCCTGCGTTTCCACAGGCACTTGAAGTCAGCCCTGATGGCTTGCCTCCGAGGGCCAGTCTGAGTTGGCGAACTGCCCTGGGTGCTGCTTGGTATCCGCACGGCACCCAAGGAGGACCTGGCCGCATCATCGGCCGAACTGGTTTACGGTGTCCCGCTCACAGTTCCCGGCGAGTTTGTGCCAGCACCCCGTGACCCGGAGGACACACCTGCTGGGGTCATAACTAAACTACGGGAGCGGCTTGAAACACTTGCTCCAGTCCCGATGTCCCACCACGGAACAACACCCTCTTTCGAGCCCAGGGACCTACAACAGAGCAAGTATGTTTTCATTCGCCGAGGCACACACAGACCACCCCTGCAGCGACCATACGAGGGACTCTACAAGGTGGTGCGCCATAATGGAGCGACCTGCGTTCTCGACATCGGCTGTCGGGACGAGTCTTTTACCATTGACCGTCTCAAACCAGCGCATGTGGACCTTGAACGCCCGTTTGCGATACCACCCCCACGACGTCGAGGCCGGCCACCTAAAAGAACTGAGACTGTGCAGGCTGTGGACTCTGCACCTCCTATCGCCGGTTCTGGGGGTGTGGGGGTGTCATGTGGTGGCTCGCCCACACAGCAAGCGAATGGGCTCCAGCAGTCAGCGGCGAAACTGCAGCCAGCGGCAACCAAGAGGAATCTGAGTGCAGGGCAGACGTCGGCCCGGAGGCCGATGTCGCTTCTGCCCCGCAGAGAGCGGGGGTTGCTGGGAGCGGGTACTTAAGCACACGCCGATTCAAACAGTAAACGGGTTAACCTGACCCTGCTCGAGTCAGTGTCTTGTTTTCACTCGTAGCCTATCAGCGTGACTACAACACAACATTTTAAAAATTAAGAATCAACCTACAATGAATTAAAAATCAGGATTTAAATAGCATTTCTTACTTAGTTCATCATGATGAGGCTTTTAAACAAACCATCGTTAGTGACTGAGGCTTAGAATAGTCAATCCGACATACCAAGGGCACGTAGAAAATAACCACATTTGCCAAACTAACCAGAGATCAGCTCTGCTTGGAAGCAGGTACCAATTGCAGACATTTGGCTCACATCTCTTCATTCAGCCATTGGATGATTGAGGTCTGGATTATTTCTTGTGTTCAAATTATTAGTTGAAATTAGAATTTAGTATAAATAAACTATTTGTCATGAAGAATTTGTGTCAGCAAAGACTGGGATATTTGGAGCTTGCGAAAGTGTTGTCAGAACTGATTTTGGAGTGGTGGAGGTTGGTGAACTTTTCAGATTGGATCAGTGAGGTTGAAGAGAGTCTTTGAAGAGAGTGGAAGACAGACTAATGAAGACTGACATATTCCTTCCACTTGTTCCCTCAGTATTCCAAACTTGGACAACTGTAGTGGAAGCTGGGTTGGGTGTGAAGCGGTTGAAAATTTCCACCAAGCCGTGTGTTGTCTACTGCAGCACCCTTTTTGCTGAGGAAAGAATTTGGGGAAAAGTTGTGATTTGTGTCTCTGAACAGGAGTTCTGAGTTTCTAAGTTAAATGCCTGAATCCTAATCTGTAAAGTTTACCGTTTGATTTTCTCGAGTGAGTCTTACAGTGGCCTTCTATCAGCTCATAAACTTGCTAGATTAAGTTTAGAAAGAACGTGGCATTTTCCAGGTGTTAGGGTATTTGTGAGTAGAAAAGTGCTGGCAGAGACAACTGTAAACTGTAGCAGGCAATTAATACGTCTGAAAGTTCAGACTTTCACAGTTGATTTTGGAACACTGTAAAAGGATGAGTTTTGTTTGTGGTTACCTGCTGAGTACCTAATAAATTAATGTTGTATATGATGGGGTTAATGATAGGATGCTATTTAAACATGAACATTTAATTTTAATTTTAAGCAGTGAATATTTTAGCATTGTTGGGGACATTGAAAAGCTACAGATGTTGTAAGCCTGGAGCAATGCAAAGAGTGCTGAATAAACTCAGTTGGTCACGCAGCATCTGTGGAGGGATATAAGCACTCAATGTGTCGGGTTGAGGTTCTTCATTTGGACTGGAAGGAAAGAGGGGAAAAAGGCAGTATAACAAGGTATGGGAAGAAGGGTGGTGCAAGAGCTGGTATGTGATGGGTAGATATAGTGAGGGAGTAGGAAAGTGGGAGTAATGTACGAAGTTGGAGGTTGGTAGATAAAGTAACAAAGGGCAGAAGTAGATGGAATCTGATAGAAGAGGATAGTGGACCATGGAATAAAGGGAAAGAGATGGGGAACCAGAGGGTTAAATATGTGGATGATAGACAGATGGAGATGATGGGAGGGAAAGAGAAGGAGTGATGGGACAGTGGGCTAAGGGAAAAAATGGGATGACGGAGGGTAGTGAAACAGAGAAACATAGAAAACCTACAGCACAATACAGGTCGTTCAGCCCATAAAGTTGTGCCAAACACGTCCCTACATTAGAAATTACTAGGCTTACCTGTAGCCCTCTATTTTTCTAAGCTCCATATACCTATCCAAAAGTCTCTTAAAAGACCCTATCATATCCGCCTGCACCACAGTTGCCGACAACCCATTCCACGCACTCACCACTCTGAGTAAAAAGAACTTACCCCTGACATCTCCTCTGTACCTGCTCCCCAGCACTTTAAACCAGTGCCCTCTTGTGGTGACCATTTCAGCCCTGGGAAAAAGCCTCTGACTATCCACATGATCAATGCCCCACGTCATCTTATACACCTCTGTCAGGTCACCTCTCATCCTCCGTCGCTCCAAGGAGAAAAGGTGGAGTTCACTCAACCTATTCTCATAAGGCATGCAGCCCAATCCAGGCAACATCCTTGTAAATCTTCTCTGCACCCTTTCTATGGCTTCCACATCCTTCCTGTAGTGAGGTGACCAAAACTGAGAACAGTACTCCAAGTGGGGTCTGACCAGGGTCCTATATAGCTGCAACATTACCTCTTGGCTCCTAAATTCAGTTCCACGATTGATGAAGGCTAATACATTGTACGCCTTCTTAACCACAGAGTCAACATGCGCAGCTGCTTTGGGTGTCCTATGGACTCGGACTCCAAGATCCCTCTGATCCTCCACACTGCCAAGAGTTTTACCATTAATACTATATTCTGCCATCATATTTGACGTACCAAAATGAACCACTGCACACTTATCTGGGTTGAACTCCATCTGCCACTTCTCAGCCCAGTTTTGCATCCTATCAATGTCCTGCTGTAACATCTGACAGCCCTCCACACTATTCACAACACCCCCAACTTCTGTGTCATCAGCAAACTTACTAACCCATCCCTCCACTTCCTCATCCAGGTCATTTATAAAAATTACGAAGAGTAGGGTTCCCAAAACAGATCCCTGAGGCACTCCACTGGTGACTGACCTCCATGCAGAATATGATTCGTCTACAACCACTCTTTGCCTTCTGTGGATAAGCCAGTTCTGGGTCCATAAAGCAATGTCCCCTTGGATCCTATGCCTCCTTACTTTCTCAATAAGCATTGCATGGTGTACCTTATCAAATGCCTTGCTGAAATCCATATACACTACATCTACTGCTCTTCCTTCATCAATGTGTTTAGTCACATCTTCAAAAAATTCAATCAGGCTCATAAGGCACGACCTGCCTTTGACAAAGCCATGCTGACTATGAGTGGTTACTGAAAGTTATAGAAATAGATGTTTGTTTCTTTATCTAACTTCTGGTAACTGTTCCCCTCTGATGTGCTTATTTCTTACTCAACTAGATCCATTACGCTTCCCTCTCCCCTCATAAATATAAACCCAGACAACAGTAGTGTCAATCCTGCATTTGGAGTAAACTGTAGATTTGCAGCAGTCTGAACAGAAATTTGGGTATTAATAATTTCCTAGTTGATGACATCTCAGGTCAATGGGTCTCGCATGACTATCCCCAAAAAGTTGTGCATCGCTGCTGTAGAAGGGCAGGAGTTAACCAATGTTTCCAATTTTTATTTTATATAGGATGTCCAATAGTAACAGGGATATCGAGGAGCAGATAGGGAAACAGAGCCTGGAAAGGTGTAATAATAACAGAGTTGTCGTGGTGGGAGATTTTAATTTCTCAAATATTGATTGGCATCTCCCTAGAGTAAGGGGTTTAGATGGGGTGGAGTTTGTTAGGTGTGTTCAGGAAGGTTTCTTGACACAATATGCAGATAAGCCTACAAGAGGAGAGACTGTACTTGATTTGGTATTGGGAAATGAACCTGGTCAGGTGTCAGATCTCTCAGTGGGAGGGCATTTTGGAGATAGTGATTACAATTCTATCTCCTGTAGAATAGCATTGGAGAGAGCGATAGGAACAGACAAGTTAGAAAAGCATTTAATTGGAGTAGGGGAATTTTGAGGCTATCAGGTAGGAACACACATCAAAGTTGCTGCTGAACGCAGCAGGCCAGGCAGCATCTCTAGGAAGAGGTGCAGTCGATGTTTCAGGCCGAGACCCTTCGTCAGGACTAACTGAAGGAAGAGTGAGTAAGAGATTTGAAAGTGGGAGGGGGAGGGGGAGATCCAAAATGATAGGAGAAGACAGGAGGGGGAGGGATGGAGCCAAGAGCTCGACAGGTAATTGGCAAAGGAGATACAAGAAGGTCATGGGACAGGAGATCCGGGGAGAAAGACAAGTGGAGGGGGGAATCCAGAGGATGGGCAAGGGGTATATTCAGAGGGACAGAGGGAGAAAAAGGAGAGTGAGAGAAAGAATGTGTGTATAAAAATAAGTAACAGATGGGGTTCTTCTCTAACTTCCGCTAATGCCACACCTCCCCCTCGTACCTCATCCGTTATTTATATATACACATTCTTTCTCTCACTCTCCTTTTTCTCCCGTTGTCCCTCTGAATATACCCCTTGCCCATTCTCTGGGTCCCCCCCCCCTTTCTTCCCGGACCTCCTGTCCCATGATCCTCTCGTATCCCTTTTGCCAATCACTGTCCAGCTCTTGGCTCCATTCCTCCCCCTCCTGTCTTCTCCTATCATTTTGGATCTCCCCCTCCCCCTCCCCCTCCAACTTTCAAATCTCTTACTCACTCTTCCTTCAGTTAGTCCTGACGAAGGGTCTCGGCCTGAAACGTCGACTGCACCTCTTCCTAGAGATGCTGCCTGGCCTGCTGCGTTCACCAGCAACTTTGATCTTTGTTGCTTGAATTTCCAGCATCTGCAGAATTCCTGTTGTTTGCTATCAGGTAGGAACTTGGAAGCTTAAATTGGGAACAGATGTTCTCAGGGAAAGTTACGGAAGAAATGTGGCAAAAGTTCAGGGGATATGTGTGTGGAGTTCTGCATAGGTACGTTCCAATGCGACAGGGAAGTTATGGTAGGGTACAGGATCCGTGGTGTACAAAGGCTGTAGTAAATCTAGTCAAGAAGAAAAGAAAAGCTTACGGAAGGTTCAGAGAGCTAGGTAATGTTGGAGCAGTGAAGTGCCTCAGGGATCTGTTCTGGGACCCTTACTCTTGGTGGTTTTTATAAATGTCCTGGATGAGGAAGTGGAGGGATGAGTTAGTAAGTTTGCTGATGACACAAAGGTTGGGGGTGCTGTGGATAGTGTGGAGGGCTGTCAGAGGTTACAGCAGGACATTGATAGGATGCAAAACTGGGCTGAGAAGTGGCAGATGGAGTTCAACCCAGATAAATGTGAAGTGGTTCATTTTGGTAGGGCAAGTATGATGGCAGAATATAGTATTAATGGTAAGACTCTTGGCAGTGTGGAGGATCAGAGGGATCTTGGGGTCTGAGTCCATAGGACACTCAAAGCTGCTGCGCAGGTTGACTCTGTGGTTAAGAAGGCATACGGTGTATTGGCCTTCATCAGTCGTGGGATTGAATTTAGGAGCCAAGAGGTAATGTTGCAGCTATATAGGACCCTGTTTAAACTCCACTTGGAGTATTGTGCTCAGTTCTGGCAGCCTCACTACAGGAAGGATGTGGAAACCATAGGAAGGGTGCAGAAGAGGTTTACAAGGATGTTGCCTGGATTTTGGAGCATGCCTTATGAAAACAGGTTGAGTCAACCCGGCCTTTCCTCCTTGGAGCGACGGAGGATGAGAGGTGACCTGATAGAGGTGTATAAGATGATGAGAGGCATTGATCGTGTGCATAGTCAGAAGCTTTTACCCAGGGCTGAAATGGCTGCCACAAGAGGGCACAGGTTTAAAGTGCTTGGGAGTAGGTACAGAGGAAATGTCAGGGATAAGTTTTTTCCGCAGAGAGTGGTGAGTGCATGGAATGGGCTGCCGGTGATGGTGGTAGAGGCGGATACGATAGAGAGTTTTTAGGGACTTTTGGCTAGGTACTTGGAGTTTAGAAAAATAGAGGGCTATGGGTAACCCTAGTAATTTCTAAGTAGGGAGGTGTTTGGCACAACTTTGTGGGCTGAAGGCTTGTATTGTGCTGCATTCTAACTCAAAGTCATATAGTCACTACATGCAAATAGTTTCCTTGGCTGGGTGTAAATTGTATAGATGCACAGAAAAGGTAGAGTTTATGCTAAACTGAGAAGGTTGTGACCAACTCCAAGCATCTTGTCAACTGGTTCTTTGGAAAAGGGTGAATATGTGTTAGACATGGATATCCACATGAAACCCATGCTTGACTGTTTTTGACTGTATTATCTTTTCTCCAACAGGTGAGTCGGGTCTTGGCAAATCAACATTGATCAATTCACTCTTTCTTTCTGAACTGTACTCCAAAGAGTACCCTGGCCCATCACTCAGGATCAAGAAAACTGTACAGGTAATCAAAAAACTAGAGATGCTGGGAATTTGAAATAAAAACACTGCTGGGAAAATTCAGCACATCAGGTAACATCCTTGGAAAGTGAAACCGTTCTAATGAAGGGTCAGATTGAGACATTAATAATGCTGTCTGATATTCCAGCAGTTTCTGTTTCTGTAACTGTGCAAGAGATATGCTGCTGTCTCTGAGTTTTGTCTTCTACTGTATATTTCATGGGTGTGTATTCACAGTTTCAGTTTGTCTCCACTTCCTCCATCGGGCTGGTCTCTCACCTTGGGCACTTCTCTGCGTTCGCTCTGCTTTCCCCCTTTACAGCTTTGACATCCTTAAAGTGTGGTCCAAGAATTCAGTGCACTCATCCAGCATTCCTACCTTAATTAACAGGGTACAAGACCAAATAGTTTAACTTAACAAATTTCTCAGTTCCTGCATGCCTTTTATATCATTGTGTTCATATTGCCCCTTTTTTTCTCTTTTAATAAACGAATGTCACTTTGTGTTCTGTGTTAAATCGTGTACATTTTGAGTTTGCCACTTCTCTTTACTATCGTTTATGACCTCCTGAAGTTTATTGCAATTCAGCACAGTATATTATGTGTAAGCTTTGATATTATGCCTTGTTTACTCAACTCCAAATCAGTCATATTATCAAAATATTAATGTAGCTACACTGGCTGATTAATTTGTATCTGGATCCTTTCCTCGCCTTTCTGCAAGTGGAAACGGCTCTTTGTCACATGTTTATTTTCCTTGTGGCTAATGGTGGTGCAGTAGATGTTCACTGTTCAAGTTCAAATTCACGTTTAATTATCCTTCCACTGTACATGAATACAGCCAAACAAAACAGCGTTACTCTGGGGTCAAGATACAAACCACGTTACCAACAGTCATATACAGCACAAAGCACATATAGCACTTATAAGATGGCAGTAAAATACAGGCACACAAAAAATACATAGTTCTAGTCCCTGAGTTGATCAGTATTGCAGCAGTCGGTAGTCAAACACAATACAGCCTGTCTTCGGCTGAGCAAACAGTGGAGGGCAGCTCTGGCAGCACAGATGCTGTGCCATGCCACCTCCAGCACATACTGCAACGCCTCTGCCCCCAAAGGCTGCAAATGGGCAACACCACGGCTTCAGGCACAGCTCTTACTATGCCCGAAGCCACGAGCTGTCCTGCTGTCGGTCTCACCAATAAACTGAACCAGAATTGTAGCATTCCACATTATCTGTGTCCCACAGAGTCTTGCAACCATAAGAAAAGTGTTGCTGTTAGACTGTACACCACCTTTGATGTCTCTCTGTGGTAGGCAGCAACATGTTCTGCACCAAGTGCAGCTTTTTCTGTTTCTTTGCCAACGAGCAATTCGCTGACGGGGTAGGCCTGCAGAGCTTTAAGTTCTTAATGTTCAGCATTGTCTTGTGATCATATAAAAATGTTTAAAAAAGGGAATAACATCTTTATTCCCTTTTTTAGAAGTCACTGTATCTAAGAGTGCTGCTGTCCTACTGGATGATTCACAATTTTACCGTAGCTCTGTGGAACTTAGATGTCAACCACGTTGTTGCTTAGCTCGACCTGTAGAATATGCTTTTCTGTTTAACATTTTCTAATGCAGCTAGGAAAGTTTGACACAGCTGCTTCTGGTGGTACTGTAACCATATACTTCTACACTCATTGAACCGGATAATGGTATAGTGACTGCTTTATCAGCTCATTATGCTAGAGCATAAGTTTCTGTGATAATGGCCTTTACCAATTTGAATTGGTTTATTATTGTCACATGTACTGAGATACAGTAAAAAGCTCGTCTTGTATATAGTGGTCCCAAAACCAATGCCTCGCGGATAGTGGGCCCTCCTTATCCGCGAGGCATTGGTTCCGGGACCCCTCGCGGATACCAAAAAACGCAGATGCTCAAGCCCCTTATTCAACTTGTTTCAATGTGGCGGAACTTTGGACCCAGCGGAACCCTAGACCTCATTCAACCTGTCTCAGTGCGGTGGACATTAGGACCCGGCGGTGGAGCTCTGAATCTGCAGTGTTTCTGTTCACGAAAATAATTACGATCACGATTGAAAATAAAGTGGAAATAATAAAGCCATCGGAAAGAGGTGAAACGCCATCGGTCATTGGAAAAGCGTTAGGCTACAGTCGGTCAGCGATCGGAACAATTTCAAAGGATAAAGTGAGAAAGGCCCTACCCCAATGATAGCTACAATTATTACTAAACAACACAGTGGTTTAATTATTGGGTTTTGGGTTTTTGATCCTCCGCATCAACCCGGCACGGATGGAGAGCACGCTCGGGAGTGATCTGTCACTGGATCAAACTCGGGAACTTCCGTTCCTGAGCCTGGAGCTGAAACTTACATTTCTTGAGTGTGTTATATGGATAGATAGGTAAAATATATACTATATACTTAGACAAACATTTGACTAACTGACACTAAATAATACCAGATGTACCTGTTCCGACTTACTTAGTAGAGAACTTCCGTTTTTTTAAATTTCGATTTCGATCCCGATCCACGATAATGTATGCACATCCTCCTGTATACTTCAAATTTTCTGTAGATTACTTATAATACCTAATACAATGTAAATACTATGTAAAATAGTTGTTATACTGCATTGTTTAGGGAATAATGACAAGAAAAATAAGTCTGTACATGCTTGAACAACAAGTGCTGGAAGAGCACTTACGGATTTCATCGATTCGCAGTTGGTTGAATTCGCGCATGCAGAACTCGCGGATAAGGAGGGCCAACTGTAGTGTTAATACAGATCAATCATTACACAGTACTTTGAGGTAGAACAAGGTAAAACAATAACAATGCAGGATAAAGCATAATAGCTACAGAGAAAGTGCAAGTAAACAAGGTGCAAGATTAACGAGGTAGGATTAGGAGGTGAAGATTCTATTTTAGCATAGTCATCATCATCATCATCAGGTACCGTGCCCAGTTTGAACTTTGACTGCCATGGCCCACACACTCCTGTTTCAGGTCAAGTGGATCAATTCATTGGTATTCATTTCCAGTTCTCTGACTGCTGTCTCCATCATCATTTGTCTTTGTCTTCCTCTTGCTTTCTTCCCTTCAATCTTTCCCATAATTACCGTGCATTCTAACTCCTCTTTCCTAATCACGTCCAATGAAGTTACGTTGCCTTTTCATGATCTCATACATTATTTCTCTTTTTGGGTTTGCTCTGTTCATGACATCCTCGTTGGATATTTGTTTCGTCCATGATATTCTTTGCATCCTCCTCAAAAACCACTTCTTTGCTGCTACAATTCGTTTCCTCATTTTACTAGATACCGTCCAACATTCTGATCCATATAACATAACTGGATAAACGTAACATTTCAGTACTCTGAGGCGGATTGTCATGCCTAGTTTAGTATTGGTCAGTATACTCTTCATTCTCGTAAAGGTGTCTTTTGCCATCCCTATTCTTCTTTTGATGTCCAAGTCGCACCTGCCATCTGATGTCATCCAGCTTCCTAAGTAGCAAAAGTTCTGTACTTGTTTTATGTCTTCCCCATTTATTCTTAGCCTGAAGATAGGATTCTCCTTCTTTTTGGATATCACCATACATTCTGTCTTTTTGCAATTGATAGATAGACCCATTTTTGCACTTTCTTCAACAATTATATCAATTAAGTTTTGTAGTTCTTCCTGCATACTTGCAATTAACACTGTATCATCTGCATATCTGAAATTATTGATGTTTTCACCGCCTACTTTGATCCCCAAGATATCTCTTATTTTTTGTAATATTGTTTCACTGTACACATTAAATAAATCAGGGGAGAAACACCCTTGTCTCTCTTGATTTTCGTAAACTGACTCACTTCTCCATCTATTCTTACAGTGGCAGTTTGTTCCCAGTACAGATTTCTGATTAGGTGGAGGTCTTTCAAATCTAGATCTAGAGTTTCCTGTAATATTTCAAATAAGTTATTGTGCTTCACTTCATCAAATGCTTTTGTGTAGTCGATAAAACAAACAAATCTTTCTGCACTCGAATAGCTCGTTCTGATAGTATCCTTAACACCAATATTGCGTTTCTTGTACCTTTGTCTTTCCCAAAGCCACATTGTTCTTTACCTATTTCAGCTTGTATCTTACTTTTAGCTCTTGTCATCAAAATTGTTAAAGTATCTTAGTGACTCATTAAACTTATGGTCCTATGTAATTCACATTCTATTACTTCAGCTTTCTTAGGAAAGGTGATAAATACTGATTTTTTTCACCTCTTCTGATATTATTCCAGTCTCATAAATTTTATTGATTAAATCAGTAAGTTTTTCAATTCCATAATCTTCAAGGGCGATAATTTGTTCTATTACTAATTCATCAGGACCTGCTGCCTTTCCTTTCTTCATCTTATTTATTGCATTACGAACTTCAGATTTTAAAATACTTGGACCTTCAATGCTTTTCTTAATTTCTGGTTTTTCGCCTCGATCATCTTCAAACAATTCCTGAATATACTCAGTCCATCTGTTCATAATCTGATCTTTTTCCATGATAACGGTACCCTCCTTTGCTTTCAAACATCCACCTGAAGAACAGAGGAGCTTTTTACCAGTGATATTCTTGATTTGTTGATGTAACCTTTTTGGATCAGTAATAGGGATTCTTTCTATTTGCTCACATTCCTGGTTTAACCATTCTTCTCAAACATGAGGAATTCTGCAGACGCTGGAAATTCAAGCAACATACCTGTTGGTGAATGCAGCAGGCCAGGCAGCATCTCCAGGAAGAGGTACAGTTGAATTTCGGGCCGAGACCCTTCGTCAGGACTAACTGAAGGAAGAGCTAGTAAGAGATTTGAAAGTGGGAGGGGGAGGGATGGAGCCAAGAGCTGGACAGGTGATTGGCAAAAGGGATATGAGAGGATCATGGGACAGGAGGCCTAGGGAGAAAGAAAAGGGGGAGGGGGGAAAACGCAGAGGATGGGCAAGGGGTATAGTCAGAGGGACAGAGGGAGAAAAAGGAGAGAGAGAGAGAGAGAGAAAGAAAGTATGTGTGTATATAAATAACGGATGGGGTACGAGGGGGAGGTGGGGCATTAGCGGAAGTTAGAGAAGTCAATGTTCATGCCATCAGGTTGGAGGCTACCCAGACGGAATATAAGGTGTTGTTCCTCCAACCTGAGTGTGGCTTCATCTTTACAGTAGAGGAGGCCGTGGATAGACATGTCAGAATGGGAATGGGATGTGGAATTAAAATGTGTGGCCACTGGGAGATCCTGCTTTCTCTGGCGGACAGAGCGTAGGTGTTCAGCAAAATGATCTCCCAGTCTGCGTCGGGTCTCGCCAATATATGGAAGGCCACATTGGGAGCACCGGACGCAGTATATCACCCCAGCCGACTCACAGGTGAAGTGTCGCCTCACCTGGAAGGACTGTCTGGGTCCCTGAATGGTGGTGAGGGAGGAAGTGTAAGGGCATGTGTAGCAGGCTTCCCTTCCTCCACCATCAACTCTGCTCTCAAACGCATCTCCCCCATTTCAAGCACATTTGTTCTCACTCCATCCTCCCTAGGAATAGGGTTCCCCTGGTCCTCACCTACCACCCCACCAGTCTCCGGGTCCAACATATTATTCTCCGTAACTTCCGCCACCTCCAACGGGATCCCACCACTAAGCACATCTTTCCCTCCCCCCCTCTCTCTGCATTCCGCAGGGATCGCTCCGTACGCAACTCCCTTGTCCATTCGTCCCCCCCATCCCTCCCCACTGATCTCTCTCCTGGCACTTATCCTTGTAAGCGGAACAAGTGCTACACAAAGATGAAGCCACACTTAGGTTGGAGGAACAACACCTTATATTCTGTCTGGGTAGCCTCCAACCTAATGGCATGAACATTGACTTTTCAAACTTCCATCTCCCCCTCGTACCCCATCCGTTATTTATTTATATACACACATTCTTTCTCTCTCTCTCTCTCTCCTTTTTCTCCCTCCATCCCTCTGACTATACCCCTTGCCCATCCTCTGGGCTTCCCCCCTCCCCTTTTCTTTCTCCCTAGGCCTCCTGTCCCATGATCCTCTCGTATCCCTTTTGCCAATCAACTGTCCAGCTCTTGGCTCCATCCCTCCCCCTCCTGTCCTCCCCTATCATTTTGGATCTCCCCCTCCCCCTCCCACTTTCAAATCTCTCATAGCTCTTCTTTCAGTTAGTCCTGACGAAGGGTCTCGGCCTGAAACATCGACTGTACCTCTTCCTAGAGATGCTGCCTGGCCTGCTGCGTTCACCAGCAACTTTGATGTGTGTTGCTTAACCATTTTTCTTTGGCCTTTTGACATAAGCTTTTAACTTTTTATCTCAGGACTTAAGTTCTATAGGAGTTGTTTTCTTCCGTCTTCTTTCTTCCATTAGATTTTTAATTTCATCTGTCATCCATTTATTCCTTGTGCTTTTTTCTTTTTTAGGAATCAGTGACTTTGCTGATTCTACCAAGGCATCCTTCAGAGAGTTAAATTTATCATAGGGAACTATTTAGTCTTAGAAGAGCAGGATAGAATCTGGCTTTGAGTCTGGTGGTATGTGCCTTCAGGTTTTCGTCCCTTCTGCCTGATAGAAGCGGGAAGGAGAGAGAATGTCATTAATACCCACTTTTTAGCTGTAAGATCTATTCTGAATTTGTCTGGTGGTGAGCCCATGTGATGAGGTAGAAGTGTCTCTTGGTGTAAAGATAGGGATTTGTCTCCACTGGGCAGTGGTCATTCTTAATACTGTCATAGGTGGTATATGAATTAGTGAGATTTTGGTTGATTTTTTTGATGGGCACCCAATATAGCAATTTTATTTTTCCAGAATATGATGGACTTGATCAGTAGTGTTCTTTGGTAATCTCAGTGAAAAGCATTGAATCTCCGGCTTAGGGAATGTTCTGTGTTCTCTGCTCTATGTGATAAATTTGGGATTTCCCTGTACACAATCATTTTAATCTGATTTCTATTCCCGTTCTGACATACCGGCCATGACCTTCTCGTGCTACGACGAAGCCACTCTCAGGATGGAGGAGGAACACCTCGTATTCCATCTGAGTAGCCTCCAACCTGATGGCATAAACAGCAATTTCTCCTTCCGGTAAAATAATCTTTCCCTCTTTTTCTATACCCAACTCTGGCCTCTTAACCTCTTCTCATCTGCCTAGCAGCCTCCACCTTTCCTTTCTCCCCGGTCAACTCACCTCTCCTATCAGATTCCTTCATCTCCATCCGTTTCCCACACACCTGGCTTCACTATCACCTTCGAAGCATCCCTCTTCCCCCCCCCCCCACCTTTTTATTCTGGCATCTTCCCCCTTCCTTTCCAGTCCTGAAGAAGGCCTCTTGCCCTCTAACGTCAACTAATTGTTCAATTCCATAGGTGCTGCCTGGCCTACTGAGTTCCCTCGTTTTGTGTATGTTGTTTTGGATTTCCAGCATTGACAAAATTTATTGTGTTTATATTTGGTGTTCTTGGTGCTTTCCTTGGTTTTCCCAATTACAATCAATGTAGGATATAGAGTCATCACTAAAGACAGGCAGTTAGTAATAATCAGCAAGCGGTTTCTTTGTCCATGACCGACTGAATTTCCTGAGATGTTACAGGGACCCACTATTCCTGTTGTTAACTCCTAGGGCCATACCCTTTTATATATAGTGTTTGTCAGTGTGTGTCTGCTCGTGGAGATGTTCATGCTGTGTGTGTGTGTGAGAGCAGTCTCTGAAGCGTTTGGGTGGGTTGCTTGTCTTTGTGCCGGGACTAGTAGTGCTGATGGGTTAGTCCGTTGCAGGAAGTTCTCAGCCTTTCAAATTGCTTTTGTGTGGTCACCCTCACCTGACCCCTGACTTGTTAGAGCTTTAGTAGGTATGTTTAGTTTGGGCTTGTGTGTCTCTACTTGCTCCAAAACTCACCAGTTAAACAGCACGTGTGTGCGCTGACTCTGTTTGGCCTCAGGATCCCATAATCGCCTGCCTATTCACTTTTATGTGCTCTGCAGGTTTGCCCTGCGTTCTTCCTCACCAATTTCTCTGCAAAGGTTGCATTAGTTGATGAATATCCTGAGTGCTGTTTTTCTGTGTTTCCAGGTTGAGCATGCAAAAGTTCAGATCAGAGAGGGGGGAGTACAACTTACGCTGACCGTTGTCGACACCCCAGGCTTTGGAGATGCGGTGGACAATACTAACTGGTAATGTCAGGGTTTACTCCCTCCACCTCTTCCACCTTATGTAAACTGCACTCTTGGAAAGTTGCCTTATCACCCAGAGGAGTGATTGTGTCTATCACTGATTGATGCTTTATCTGGTTTCCTTGCAGCTGGCAGCCGGTTGTGAATTATATTGACAGCAGGTTTGAAGATTTCCTGAACTCTGAGTCCCGAGTGAACCGGCGTCAGATGGCAGACACACGGGTGCACTGCTGCCTATACTTCATTGCACCCTCAGGACATGGGTGAGCCTTGCAGAGGGCAGGATCAGGCACTATCTCACCACTTCAGCAGCTGTCCGGGTCAATGGATTATTCTTGCCCAGTGGCTGGAGAAGTGGTTATTGCAGATTGATGAGAAGTGACAGAATAAGTTTTGTAAGAGAGAGCTAGTTTTGGAAGTTGTTGAACCAGACTTCTAAGAGAGGAGGGGATGCTGTGTTTTAAAATTAGATTGGAGGCTGAAAAACATTGTGATTAATGCATATTAGTAGAATCATAGAACAACAGAGCATAGATACAGGCCCTTTGGCCCAACAAATCCAAGACATTCATGGTGCCCACTCAGCAAGTCGTAATTTCCTGCATTTAGCCCATATCCCTCTAAGCCCTGCTCTTTTATGTACCTGTCCAAGTGCTTCTTAAATACTGTTGTACCAGCTGCAACCACTTCTTCAGGCAGCTCATCCCATGTACTCTCCCCTCTGCATGAAAAGCTGCCCTGCAAGTCCCTTTTAAAATGTTCCCCTCTCACTCTAAATAACCATACAACATTTACAGCATGGAAACAGGCTATCTCAGCCCTTCTAATCCGTGCCAAACTCTTACTCTCACCTAGTCCCACTGAGCTGCACTCAGCCCATAACCCTCCATTCCTTTCCTGTCCATATATCTATCCAATTTAACTTTAAATGACAACATCGAACCTCCCTCAACCACTTCTGCTGAAAGCTCGTTCCACACAGCTACCACTCTCTGAGTAAAGAAGTTCCCCCTCCTGTTACCCCTAAACTTTTGCCCTTTAACTCTCAACTCATGTCCTCTTGTTTGAATCTCCCCCACTCTCAATGGAAAAAGCCTATCCACATCAACTCTATCTATCCCCCTCATAATTTTGAATACCTCTATCAAGTCCCCCCTCAAACTTGTACGTTCCAAAGAATAAAGACCCAACTTGTTCAACCTTTCTCTGTAACTTAGGAGATGAAACCCAGGTAACATTCTAGTAATTCTCTGTGGTCTCTCAATTTTGTTGACATCTTTCCTATAATTCGGTGACGAGAACTGTACACAATACTCCAAATTTGGCCTTACCAATGCCTTGAACAATTTCAACATTACATCCCAACTCCTATACTCAATGCTCTGATTTATAAAGGCCAGCATACCAAAAGCTTTCAATAAGATTTGTCAAACATGACTTTCCACACACAAATCCATGTTGACTGTTCCTAATCAGACCCTGTCCATACAGATAACTATATATACCATCTCTAAGAATACTTTCCATCAGTTTACCCACCACTGACATCAAACTCACAGGCCGATAATTGCTAGGTTTAATCTTAGAACCCTTTTTAAACAATGGAACCACATGAGCAATACGCCAATCCTCCGGTGCCATCCCTGTTTCTAATGACATTTGTAATATTTCTGTCAGAGCCCCTGTTATTTCCACACTAACTTCCCTCAAGGTCCCAGGGAATATCCTATCAGGACCCGGAGACTTATCCACTTCTATATTCCTTAAAAGCGCCAGTAATCCCTCTTCTTTAATCATCATAGTTTCCATAACTACCCTACTTGTTTCCCTTACCTTACACAATTCAATATCCTTCTCCTTGGTGAATACCGAAGAAAAGAAATTGTTCAAAATCTCCCCCATCTCTTTTGGCTCTGCACATAGCCATCCACTCTGATTCGCTAAGGGACCAATTTTATCCTTTACTATCCTTTCGCTATTAATATAACTGTAGAAATCCTTTGGATTTATTTTCACCTTACTTGCCAAAACAACCTCAGATCTTCTTTTAGCTTTTCTAATTTCTTTCTTAAGATTCTTTTTACATTGTTTATATTCCTCGAGCATCTCATTTACTCTAAGCTGCCTATATTTATTGTAGATCTCTCTCTTTTTCCAAACCAAGTTTCCAATATCCCTTGAAAACCATGGCTCTCTCAAACTTTTAACCTTTCCTTTCAACCGAACAGGAACATAAAGTTTCTGTATCCTCAAAATTTCACCTTTAAATGACCTCCATTTCTCTATTACATCCTTCCCATAAAACAAATTGTCCCAATCCACTCCTTCTAAATCCTTTCGCATCTCTTCAAAGTTAGCCTTTCTCCCATCAAAAATCTCAACCCTGGGTCCAGTCCTATCCTTCTCCATAATTATATTGAAACTAATGGCATTGTGCTCACTGGACCCGAAGTGCTCCCCGACACATACCTCTGTCACCTGACCTATCTCATTCCCTAACAGGAGATCCAACACTGCCCCTTCTCTAGTTGGTACCTCTATGTATTGCTGCAAAAAATTATCTTGCACACATTTTACAAACTCCAAACCATCCAGCCCTTTTACAGAATGGGTTTCCCAGTCTGTGTGGAAAATTAAAATCTCCCACAATCACAACCTTGTGCTTATAACAAATATCTGCTATCTCCTTACAAATTTGCTCATCCAATTCTTGCTCCCCATTCGGTGGTCTATAATACACCCCTATAAGTGTTACTACACCTTTCCCATTCCTCAATTCCACCCAAATAGCCTCCCTAGACGAGCCCTCTAATCTATCCTACCAGAGCACCGCTGTAATATTTTCTCTGACAAGCAATGCAACACCTCCCCCTCTTGCCCCTCCGATTCTATGGCACCTGAAGCAACGAAATCCAGGAATATTTAGTTGCCAATCACACCCCTCCTGCAACCACGTTTCACTAATGGCTAAAACATCATATTTCCAGGTATCTATCCATGCTCGAAGCTCATCCACCTGTCTTACAATGCTCCTAGCATTAAAATAGATGCATTTAAGAAACTCTCCACCTCTTACTCACGGTTTATCCCTGATGGTGCAAACAACTTTGTTATCTTTTTCTTCCTTCTCCCCTACAACTTTGCTCTGGGTTCTCCTGTTCTCTGTCCCCTGCCTATCCTCCCTCACATACTGTCTACTAGCTTTCTCTGTTTGTGAACTAACCTCTTCTCTCCTAGTCTCTTCAATTTGATTCCCACTCCCCAATCATTCTAGTTTAAAGTCTCCCCAGTAGCCTTCGCAAATCTTCCTGCCAGGATATTGGTCCCCCTAGGATTGAAGTGCAACCCGTCATTTTTGTACAGGTCACACCTGCGCCAAAAGAGGTCCCAATGATCCAGAAACTTGAATCTGTGCCCCCTGCTCTAATCCCTCAGCTACGCATTTATCCTCTACCTCATTCCATTCCTACTCTCACTGTCGCGTAGCACAGGCAGTAATCCCGAGATTACTACCTTTGCGGTCCTTCTTCTCAACCCCCTTCCTAACTCCCTAATTCTCCTTTCAGGACCTCTTCCCTTTTCCTACCTATGTCATTGGTACCTATATGTACCACGACCTCTGGTTCCTCACCCTCCCACTTCAGGATATCTTGGACGCGATCAGAAACATCCCGGTCCCTGGCACCAGGGAGGCAAACTACCATCCGGGTCTCCTGACTGCATCCACAGAATCGCCATCTGACCCCCTAACTATCGAGTCCCCTATTACTACTGCCCTCCTCTTCCTTTCCCTACCCTTCTGAGCTACAGGGCCGGACTCTGTGCTGGAGGCATGGCTACTGTTGCTTCCCCCAGGTTAGCTATCCCCCACAACAGTAATCAAACAGGAGTACTTATTGTCAAGGGGCACAGCCACTGGGGTACTCTCTAGTACCTGACACTTCCCCTTCCCTCTCCTAACCATGACCCACTTGTCTGTCTCCTGTGGCCCTGGTGTGACCACCTGCCTGTAACTCCTCTCTATCAACTCCTCACTCTCCCTGACCAGACGAAGGTCATCTAGCTGCAGCTCCAGTTCCCTAACATGGTCCCTTAGGAGCTACATCTTGGTGCACCTGGCGCAGATGTGGACGTCCGGGAGGCTAGGAGACTCCAGGACCTCCCACATCCGACACCAAGAACAGCAAGCTGCGCTCACCCTCATACTTCCCCCTTTCCTCAAATGACAGGAAAAATTGAAAACCAAGCCTACTTTGCCTCGCCTATTTCCACCTAAGCCCATTGAGCCAGAGCCCTTAAGCCTTTACTCTGCTCCCAGCTCACTCTGCTGCCCGCAAAACGATGCTGCCTGCTATATAAGACTGTGTTCCTTTTAAATCTTCCGTGCTTCACTGCTAGACGTCACACGCCTGCGCAGTCCCGCCTCTCTTAACTCCAATGATAAGAAGAAAACATCAAAATGGCTCCCGCCGCACTCCCGCTCTGATAGTCAGACTTGTTCTCCGAAATCTATGTGCCCTAGTTCTGTCTTGCCTGTGCTGGGAGAAAAGACTGTTGCCACCTCTCTCGTCTATGTCTCTCGTAATTTTAAACATTTTTGTAAGGCCACCCCACATTCTTCTGCATAGCAAAGACGAAAGACCTAACCTAGCCAATTTCTCTCTATAACTCAGGCCCTCTCGTCCCAGCAACATCCTCAGAAGTATTTTGTGCACTCTTTCCAGTTTACCCACATCCTTCCTCAAAGGGTGACCAAATCTCCACACAGTATTCCAACTGCAGCTTCACCAAGGCTTGCATAACTGCAGCATAATGCCCCAACTCCTGTACTCGATAACCAGACTGAAGGCCAACATTCCAAATCCCTTTTTTACCACCCACATCTACGTGAGACTCTCATTTTCAATGTAATAAGCCCCTGTCCATTGTGCTGCCTAATGCCCTACCATTCTATAGTGTAAGTCCTACATTAGTTTGATATATCAACAAGGATCACTTTACATTCTGGTATCTTCACAGTCTCCCATGTTTGTGATTCACCTCACATTTTCCTGTGTTAAAATCCACTTGTCACTCCACCCACTTTCCTGGTAATCCACACTCAGTGGCCATCTTATTCGGCACACCGTTCAACCCACTGTGCTCTCCTGCTGCTGTAGCCCATCCACTCCAACGTTTGATGTGTTGGACATTCGGAGGTGCTCTTCTGCGCACCACTGTTGAAATGTTTGGTTATTTGAGTTACTGGTAGCTTGAACTAGTTTGGCCATTCTCCTCTAATCCCTCTCATTGACAAGGCTGTGGAACTGCTATCACTGGACTTCTTTGTTTTTTTTGTACTGATCTCTGTAAACTATATAAAAAAAAGAGGTGGGGTCCAAGGGTTCAAAGTCCATTTAGGAATCGGATGGCAGAATGGAAGAAGCTGTTCCTGAATCACTGAGTGTGTGCCTTTAGGCTTCTGTACCTCCTACCTGATGGTAACAGTGAGAAAAGGGCATGGCCTTGGGTGCTGGTGGTCCTTAATAATGGACGCTGCCTTTCTGAGACACCGCTTCTTAAAAGATGTCGTGGGTACTTTGTAGGCTAGTACCCAAGATGGAGCTGACTAAATTTACAACCCTCTGCAGCTTCTTTCAGTCCAGTGCAGTAGCCCCCCCATACCAGACAGTGATGCAGCCTGTCAGAATGCTATCCACAGTACATCTACAGAGGTTTCTGAGTGTATTTGTTGACGTACCAAGTCTTTTCATACTCCTGATAAAGTATAGCTGCTGTCTTGCCTTCTTTATAACTACATCAATATGTTGGGACCGGGTTAGACCCTCAGAGATCTTGACACCCAGAAAACCACAGAAACTACAGCACAGAAACAGGCCTTTTGGCCCTTCTTGGCTGTGCCGAACCATTTTCTGCCTAGTCCCACTGACCTGCACACGGACCATATCCCTCCATACACCTCCCATCCATGTATCTGTCCAAATTATTCTTAAATGTTAAAAAAGAACCTGCATTTACCACCTCATCTGGCAGCTCATTCACACTCCCACCACTCTCTGTGTGAAGAAGCCCCCTCTAATGTTCCCTTTAAACTGTTCCCCCCTCACCCTTAACCCATGTCCTCTGTTTTTTTTCTCCCCTTGCCTCAATGGAAAAAGCCTGCTTGCATTCACTCTATCTATACCCATCATAATTTTATATACCTCTATCAAATCTCCCCTCATTCTTCTACGCTCCAGGGAATAAAGTCCTAACCTATTCAACCTTTCTCTGTAACTGAGTTTCTCAAGTCCTGGCAACATCCTTGTAAACCTTCTCTGCACTCTTTCAACCTTATTTATATCCTTCCTGTAATTTGGTGACCAAAATTGAACACAATACTCCAGATTCGGCCTCACCAATGCCTTATACAAACTCATCATAACATTCCAGCTCTTATACTCAATACTTTGATTAATAAAGGCCAATGTACCAAAAGCTCTCTTTACGACCCTATCTACCTGTGATGCCACTTTTAGGGAATTTTGTATCTGTATTCTCAGATCCCTCTGTTCTACTGCACTCCTCAGTGCCTTACCATTAACCCTGTATGTTCTACCTTGGTTTGTCCTTCCAACGTGCAATACCTCACACTTGTCAGTATTAAACTCCATCTGCCATTTTTCAGCCCATTTTTCCAGCTGGTCCAAGTCCCTCTGCAGGCTCTGAAAACCTTCCTCACTGTCTACTACACCTCCAATCTTTGTATCATCAGCGAATTTGCTGATCCAATTTACCACATTATCATCCAGATCATTGATATAGATGACAAATAACAATGGATCCAGCACTGATCCCTGTGGCACACCACTAGTCACAGGCCTCCACTCAGATTTACCACCTCTCCATGTATACCTAGCGACTGAATTTTCCTAACTAACCTCCCATGCGGGACCTTGTCAAAGGCCTTACTGAAGTGCATGTAGACAATATCCACTGCCTTCCCTTCATCCACTTTCCTGGTAACCGCCTCGAAAAACTCCAATAGATTGGTCAAACATGACCTACCACGCACAAAGCCATGTTGACTCTCCCTAATAAGTCCCTGTCTATCCAAATGCTTTTAAATTCTGTCTCTTAGTACTCCCTCCAAATAACTTACCTACTACTGACGTTAAAGTCACCGGCCTATAATTTCCCGGATTACTTTTCGATCCTTTTTTAAACAATGGAACAACATGAGCCACTCTCCAATCCTCCGGCACGTCACCTGTAGACAGCGACATTTTAAATATTTCTGCCAGGGCCCCTGCAATTTCAACACTAGTCTCCTTCAAGGTCCGAGGAAACACCCTGTCAGGTCCCAGGGATTTATCCACTTTAATTTTCCTCAAGACAGCAAGCACCTCCTCCTTTTCAATCTGTACAGTTTCCATGATCTCACTACTTGTTTCCCTTAATTCCATAGACTTCATGCCAGTTTCCTTAGTAAATACAGACGCAAAAAACCTATTTAAGATCTCCCCCATTTCCTTTGGTTCCGCACATAGCCGACCACTCTGATCTTCAAGAGGACCAATTTTATCCCTTACAATCCTTTTGCTCTTAATTTACCTGTAAAAGCTCTTTGGATTATCCTTCACTTTGACTACCAAGGCAACCTCATGTCTTCTTTTAGCCCTCCTGATTACTTTGTTAAGTATTTTCTTGCACTTTTTATACTCCTCAAGCATCTTATTTACTCTCTGTTTCCTATACATGTCATACAACTCCCTCTTCTTCTTTATCAGAGTTGCAATATCCCTTGAGAACCAAGGTTCCTTATTCCTATTCACTTTGCCTTTAATCCTGACAGGAACATACAAACTCTGCACTCTCAAAATTTTTCCTTTGAAGGCTTCCCACCTACCGATCACACCTTTGCCAGAGAACAACCTGTCCCAATCCACGTTTTTTTAGATCCTTTCTCATTTCTTCAAATTTGGCCTTCTTCCAGTTCAGAACGTCAACCCTAGGACCAGATCTATCCTTGTCCATGATCAAGTTGAAACCAATGGTGTTATGATCACTGGAACCAAAGTGTTCCCCTACACAGACTTCGGTCACTTCTCCTAACTCGAAACTTGAAACTGCTCTGTCTCTATGCTTCTGATCCTTCTATGAGGATTGGTATAGAAACATAGAAAACCTACAGCATAATACAGGCCCTTCGGCCCACAATGCTGTGCCGAAAACGTTCTTACTTTAGAAATTACCTAAGGTTACCTGTAGCCCTCTATTTTTCTAAGCTCCATGTACCTATCCAAGAATCTCTTAAAAGACCCTCTCTTATCCAGCTCCACCATTGTCGCCGGCAGCCTATTCCATGCACTCACCACTCTCTGTAAAAAAAAAACACAAACACTTACCCCTGACATCTCCTCTGTACCTATTTCCAAGCACCTTAAAACTGTGCCCTCTCATGTTAGCCATTTCAGCCCTGGGAAAAAGCCTTTGACTATCCACACAATCAATGCGTTCCATTGGGCTGCTGGTGTAAAGTTTTCATTGTAGCTGTATTTCATATCCGTACGTGTGAAAGTAAACTTGACTAAATTAACAGCAGCATTTTTAAAAATTCATGTTTATGAACATATTGCGCAGTATTACAAATTTCTGGTAAACCTGGCAACTGAGGACTGTAGGAAATGGAACCACGCATAGTTTAAGCAGAATGTGGGAAACGGGACTGAGGTGAATTGAATGGAAACACAGGAATTAGACAGCTAACACGAAAGGTAACCTGGCAAATGTTACCTGGTGAGTGAGATGTCAAATCATCAGGACTCTTCACTTGTCAGATTATTGGAGTTGTACTGTAACAAAACTCTGGTCTTCTAGGTTCACACTAATCAATGCAAGCACAATTTCAAACAGTAATTACTGAAGAACATGCACATTGTATTATAAGTTCACATCTTTTATCAGACAACTTGATGTTAAATAACCCACGCTTACCCAATTTCGTCAAATTGAGTAACAGGCGTAATACATACTATCTAATTCTCCTTACTCCTAACTGGATTTATCCGTAAATCTAGTTCCGTTAGATTGATCAGATGGAATAAGCTAGAAATTTCTTTCAAAGATGGAATGTTAAAGTACAAGCTTAATTTTTCCAGTGACTGGAAACACTCCAAACCCTGCACAAGGAAAGATTGGTATTCGTGAAACGGCTGACACTTTTGAATTTAATATTGCACTTTCAAATTCATCAACTTTGCCTCCAACTTCCACCCTACCCTCAAATTCTGCACTTTTCCTACAGGACATCAACGACTGCATTGGTGCTGGTTCCTGCACTTTATGCTGAACTCGTCCACTTCATCCTCTTTGCCCCCACCTTCCACCCTGCCCGTAAATTTATCTGGTCCATTTCTGACACCCCTCCCCTTTCTCGATCTCACTGTCTCTGTCTCTGAAGACGGCTTATCTACTATTATACTTTATTGTCGCTAAACAATTGATACTAGAACGTACAATCATCACAGCAATATTTGATTCTGCGCTTCCCGCTCCCTGGATTACAAATATTAAATATTAAAATAGTAAAAATTAGTAAATATTAAAATTTTAAATTATATATTATAAATAGAAAATAGAAAAATGGAAACTAAGGTAGTGCAAAAAAACCGAGAGGCAGGTCAGGATATTTGGAGGGTATGGCCCAGATCCGGGTCACGATCCGTTCAGCAATCTTATCACAGTTGGAAAGAAGCTGTTCCCAAATCTGACCGTACGAGTCTTCAACCTGTGCCGTGTTCACGATCTTCTGCAGCCTCTTTCAGTCTTGGACAGGACAACTTGCATACCAGATTGTGATACACGCTAGAAGAATGCTTTCTACGGTGCATCTATAAAAATTAGTGAGGGTTTTAGGGGTCAGGCCAAATTTCTTTAGTTTTCTCAGGAAGTAAAGGCACTGGTGGGCCTTCTTGGCAGTGGACTCTGCTTAGTTGGACCAAGTCAGGTCATTTGTGATATTGACCCCGAGGAACTTAAAGCTTTTGACCTGTTCCACTTGCGCACCACCGATGTAAGTTGGGTCGTGCGGTCCGCTACTCCTTCTGAAGTCAACAACCATTTCCTTCGTCTTGCTGATGTTGAGGGATAGGTTATTGTCTTTGCACCATGCCACCAGGTTCTTAATTTCCTCTCTGTACTCAAACTCATCATTACCTGAGATACGGCCTACAATTGTTGTGTCATCAGCAAACTTATATATTGAGTTTGATGGAAACTTACTACACAATCATGGGTGTACAGTGAGTACAGCAGGGGGCTGAGTACACAGCCTTGTGGGGCACGGGTGCTCAGAGTGATTGTAGAGGAGAGCTTGTCCCCTATTTTTACAGCCTGGGTCCTGTCTGTGAGGAAGTTGAAAATCCAGCTGCAGATCTGAGTGCTAAGGCCCAGGTTCCGGAGCTTAGGAATCAGTTTATTTGGAATGATGGTATTAAAGGCAGAGCTGTAGTCAATGAGAAGGAGCCTTATGTATGCGTCTTTATTCTCCAGGTGTTCTAAGGAGGAATGTAGAGCCGGAGAGATGGCATCTGCCGTTAACCTGTTGCTCTGGTAGGCGAATTGCAAAGTGTCGAGGTTGACCGGTAGGCTGTGGTTGATGTGTGCCATAACCAATCTCTCGAAGCACTTCATAGCAATTGATGTCAGAGCCACAGGTCGATAGTCATTCAGGCATGCCACCTTGCTCTTCTTCGGCACTGGGATTATCGTTGCCTTCTTAAAACCCGAGGGGATCTTAGACTGAATCAAGGAGCAGTTGAAGATGTCAGCAAACACTCCAGCTAGCTCCCTTGCACAGGCCCGGAGAACCCGTCCTGGGACGCCATCTGGGCCCGTTGCCTTCCTTGGATTTATCTTCAGGAAGGCCTTCTAGCATCTTCCTCGGTGACAATGAATCTCGATGCCGCCAGGTCCGGTTCATCCGGGGGGAGCGGGATGCTCCTCTTCTGTTCGAATCTTGCGTAGAATACGATAAGTTCATCAGGAAGGGAAGTGCCACAGTTATTGATATTCCCAGCCTTTTCTTTGCGCCCAGTGATCTCACTTAGACCCTGCCATAGTCTACTGGCATCCCTTTGGTTAGCCTGGGCTTCCAGCTTGGCTCGATACTGCCTCTTGGTGCACTTAATGGCTTTCCGGAGTTCACGCCTGGATTCCGTGTAGTGACTGGTATCCCCAGACCAAAAAGCCGCAGCTCTAGCCTTTAAAAGGTACTTGACCTCATAATTCATCCAAGGTTTCCGGTTAGGGAATACCTGGATCGTCTTGCGAGACGCAAAACCCACTGACTCTCACAACTAGCTGGACTAGACCCCTTTTCACCCTGCTACTTGTAGAAATGCTGTCCCCTTCTCTCATTTCCACCGTCTCCACTGCATCTGCTCTCAGGATGAGGCGTTTCATTCTAGAACAAGGGAGATGTCTTCCTTCTTCAAAGAAAAGGGCATCCCTTCCTCCACCATCAATGCTGCCCTCAACCATAACTCTTTCATTTCATGCATGTCTGTTCTTACCCCATTCTCCCACCACCCTACCAAGGATAGGATTCCTCTTGTCCCAGCATCCAGCACATAATTCTCCAAAACTTCCACTGTCTCCAATGGGATCCCAGCACCAAGCACGTCTTTCCCTCCCCCTACTTTCTGATTTCATAGAACATAGAATAGTACAGCACAGTACAGGCCCTTCAGCCCACAGTGTTGTGCCGACCCTCAAACCCTGCCTCCCATATAAGCCCCCAACTTAAGTTCCTCCATATACCTGTCCCGTAGTCTCTTAAACTTCACGAGTGTATCTGCCTCCACCACTGACTCAGGCAGTGCATTCCACGCACCAACCACTCTCTGAGTAAAAAACCTTCCTCTAATATCCCCCTTGAACTTCCCACCTCTTACCTTAAATCCATGTCCTCTTGTATTGAGCAGTGGTGCCCTGGGGAAGAGGCACTGGCTATCCACTCTATCTATTCCTCTTATTATCTTGTACACCTCTATCATGTCTCCTCTCATCCTCCTTCTCTCCAAAGAGTAAAGCCCTAGCTCCCTTAATCTCTGATCATACTGCATACTCTCTAAATCAGGCAGCATCCTGGTAAATCTCCTCTGTACCCTTTCCAATGCTTCCACATCCTTCCTATAGTGAGGTGACCAGAACTGGACACAGTACTCCAAGTGTGGCCTAACCAGAGTTTTATAGAGCTGCATCATTGCATCGTGACTCTTAAACTCTATCCCTCGACTTATGAAAGCTAACACCCCATAAGGTTTCTTAACTACCCTATCTACCTGTGAGGCAACTTTCAGGGATCTGTGGACATGTACCCCCAGATCCCTCTGCTCCTCCACACTACCAAGTATCCTGCTATTTACTTTGTACTCTGCCTTGGAGTTTGTCCTTCCAAAGTGTACCACCTCACACTTCTCCAGGTTGAACTCCACCTGCCACTTCTCAGCCTACTTCTGCATCCTATCAATGTCTCTCTGCAATCGTTGACAATCCTCTACACTATCTACAACACCACCAACCTTTGTGTCGTCTGCAAACTTGCCTACCCACCCTTCTACCCCAACATTTAGGTCGTTAATAAAAATCACAAAAAGTAGAGGTCCCAGAACAGATCCTTATGGGACACCACTAGTCACAATCCTCCAATCTGAATGTACTCCCTCCACCACGACCCTCTGCCTTCTGCAGGTGAGCCAATTCTGAATCCACCTGGCCAAACTTCCCTGGATCCCATGCCTTCTGACTTTCTGAATAAGCCTACTATGTGAACCCTTGTCAAATGTCTTACTAAAATCCATATAGATCACATCCACTGCACTACCCTCATCTATATGCCTGGTCACCACCTCAAAGAACTCTATCAGGCTTGTTAGACATAATCTGCCCTTCACAAAGCCATGCTGACTGTCCCTGATCAGACCATGATTCTCTAAATGCCCACGGATCCTATCTCTAAGAATCTTTTCTAATAGCTTTCCCACCACAGACGTAAGGCTCACTGGTCTATAATTATCTGGACTATCCCTACTACCTTTTTTAACAAGGGGACAACATTCGCCTCCCTCCAGTCCTCCGGGACCATTCCCGTGCACAACGAGGACATAAAGATCCTAGCCAGAGGCTCAGCAATCTCTTCCCTTGCCTTGTGGAGCAGCCTGGGGAATATTCCATCAGGCCATGGGGACTTATCCGTCCTAATGTATTTTAACAACTCCAACACCTCCTCTCCCTTAATATCAACATGCTCCAGAACATCAACCTCACTCAGATTGTCCTCACCATCATCAAGTTCCCTCTCATTGGTGAATACCGAAGAGAAGTATTCATTGAGGACCTCGCTCACTTCCACAGCCTCCAGGCACATCTTCCCACCTTTATCTCTAATCGGTCCTACCTTCACTCCTGTCATCCTTTTTTTCTTCACATAACTGAAGAATGCCTTGGGGTGTTCCTTTACCCTACTCGCCAAAGCCTTCTCATGCCCCCTTCTTGCTCTTCTCAGCCCCTTCTTAAGCTCCTTTCTTGCTTCTCTATATTCCTCAATAGACCCATCTGATCCTTGCTTCCTCAACCTCATGTATGCTGCTGCCTTCCACCTGACTAGATTTTCCACCTCACTTGTCACCCATGGTTCCTTCACCCTACCATTCTTTATCTTCCTCACAGGGACAAATTTATCCCTTACATCCCGGAAGAGATCTCTAAACATCGACCACATGTCCATAGTACATTTCCCTCCAAAAACATCATCCCAATTCACACCCGTAAGTTCTAGCCTTATAGCCTCATAATTTGCCCTTCCCCAATTAAAGATTTTCCTGTCGTCTCTGATTCTGTCCTTTCCCATGATAATGCTAAAGGCCAGGGAGCAGTAGTCACTGTCCCCCAGATGCGCACCCACTGAGACCTGTGACCTGACCAGGTTCAATACCTAGTACTGGATCTAGTATGGCATTTCCCCTAGTTGGCCTGTCCATATACTGTGACAGGAATCCGTCCTGGACACACTTAACAAACTCTGCCCCATCTAAACCCTTGGAACTAATCAGGTGCCAATCAATATTAGGGAAGTTAAAGTCACCCATGATAACAACCCTGCTATTTTTGCACCTTTCCAAAATCTGCCTCCCAATCTGCTCCTCTGTATCTCTGCTGCTACCAGGGGGCCTATAGAATACCCCCAATAAAGTAACTGCTCCCTTCCTGTTCCTGACTTCCACCCATACTGACTCAAAAGAGGATCCTGCTACATTACCTGCCCTTTCTATAGCTGTAATAGTATCCCTGACCAGTAATGCCACCCCTCCTCCCCTTCCCCCCCCCCCATCCCTTTTAAAGCACCGAAATCCAGGAATATTGAGAATCCATTCCTGTCCTGGTGCCAGCCAAGTCTCTGTAATGACCACTACATCATAATTCCATGTATGTATCCAAGCTTCAGTTCATCACCTTTGTTCCTGATGCTTCTTGCATTGAGGTACACACATTTCAGCCCTTCTACCTTACTGTCTTTACACCGTTTATTCTGCTTCTCTTTCCTGAAAGTCTCTCTATATGTTAGATCTGGCTTTACTCCATGCACTTCTTTCACTGCTCTATCGCTCTGGGCCCCATCCCCCTTGAAAATTAGTTTAAACCCTCCCGACCCATGCTAGCAAACCGACCTGCAAGAATATTGGTCCCCTTCGAGTTCAGGTGCACTCCATCCAATCTGTACAGGTCCCACCTTCCCCTGAAGAGATCCCAATGATCCAAAAATCTAAAACCCTGCTCCCTGCACCAACTCCTCAGCCACGCATTCAACTGCCATCTCCTCCAATTCTTACCTTCACTATCACGTAGCACTGGCAGCAATGCTGAGAACGTCACCCTTGAGGTCCTGTTCTTCAGCCTTCTGCCTAGTTCCCGAAACTCACACTTCAGGACCTCATCCTTCTTCCTGCCTATGTCGTTGCTCCCAACATGTATCACGACTTCTGGCTGATTTCCCGCTCGTACCAGGATGTTGTGCACCCGGTCAGAGACATCCCGGACCCTGACACCTGGGAGGCAATAAACCATGCGGGTGTCCTTCTCACATCCACAAATTCTCCTGTCTGCTCCCCTGACTATAGAGTCTCCAATAGACAGCTCTCCTCTTCTCCGTCCCACCTTTCTGCACCACTGGGTCAGACTCAGTGCCGGAGGCCCTGCCATCGTGGCTCACACCTGGTCTGTTGTCCCCACCAACAGTATCCAGGACAGTAAACTTATTATTCAGGGGAATGGCTACAAGTGTGCTCTGCACTACCTGTCTGCTCACCTTCCTGCTTCCGACAGCCTAGGCGTGACTACCTCCCTGTAACTCTCATCTATGACTCCCTTATGAGTCGAGGGTTATCCAGCTGCTGCTCCAGATTCCTTACATGGTCTTCCAGTTCGCCCAGCCATATGCACTTCTGGCTGATGTGACTCTGCAGGAGAGGGGCGTTCCCCAAGACTGCCACATCTCACATGGGAGGCACATCACCGTCTCAGGAGACATTATAAAGACTAACTGCGAGCTAGCTTGTCCTCCGCCTCTTCTCGTCGAAGCCTCTCGAGTCAAAGCCTCAAAGCTCCACTCCTTCACTAGCCCACTCACACACTGGCCGCTTTCCATAGGGATCGCTCCCTATGTGACTCCTTTGTCCATTCAACCTTCCCCACTGATCTCCCTCCTGGCACTTATCTTTGTAAATAGAACAAGTGCTACAGCTGCCCCTATACCTCCTCCATCACTACCATTCAGGGCTCCAAACAGTCCTTCCAGGTGAGGTGACACTTCACTTGAGTCTGCTGGAGTCATATACTGTGTCCAGTGCTCCCAGTGTGGCCTCCTGTCTATCGGTGAGACCCGACGTAGATTGGGAGTCTGCTTCGCCGAATGTGTTCCCTCGTCTTACCCTTCCTGAAGTCCACAATCAGCTCTTTTGTCTTACTGACGTTGAGAGCCAGGTTGTTGCTGTGGCACCACTCCACTAGCTGGCACATCTCACTCCTGTACACCCCCTCGTTAGCACCTGAGATTCTATCAACAATGGTTGTATCATCAGCACATTTATAGATGGTATTTGAGCCAATGCTAGCCACACAGTCATGGGTATACAGAGAGTAGAGCAGTGGGCTAAGCACACACCTCTGAGGTGCACCAGTGTTGATCATCAGCGAGGAGGAGATGTTATCACCAATCCGCCCAGATTGTGGTCTTCCGGTTAGGAAGTTGAGGGTCCAATTGCAGAGGGAAGTACGGAGGTCCAGTTTCTGCAATTTCTCAATCAGGATTGTGGGAATGATGGTATTAAATGCTGAGCTATGGTTGATGAACAGCATCCTGACATAAGTAAACAACAGGAATTCTGCAGATGCTGGAAATTCAAGCAACACACATCAAAGTTGCTGGTGAACGCAGCAGGCCAGGCAGCATCTCTAGGAAGAGGTACAGTCGACGTTTCAGGCCGAGACCCTTCGTCAGGACATAAGTGTTTGTGTTGTTCAGGTGGTCTAAAGCCACATGGAGAGCCATTGAGATGGCATCTGCCATTGACCTATTGTGGCAATAGGAAAGTTGCAAGGGGTCCACGGCCTTGCTGAGGCAGGAGTTCAGTCTAGTAATGACCAACCTCTCAAAGCATTTCATCATTGTAGATGTGAGTGCTACCGGGTGATGGTCCTTAAGGCAGCTCTCGTTATTCTTCTTAGACACTGGTATAATTGTTGCGTTTTTGAAGCAAGTGGGAACTTCCACCCGTAGCAGTGACCCCTGCATCAGACCACCAATCACTGGTATTCATCTTTTTGAAACGACATTCATCCAGCACCCTCTGCTTCCCACCTCTGAGCCAATTGATTAATTGTCCATTAACTAATTAAAATAGCAATCAGTTGAGACAAGGACAAGGCTATGGTCTGTGGGAACTATGTTGTACAGCTGCTGTTAGTGTCTAGAGCAGGTGGAACTTTGCTCATGGGTTTATGAGCTGGAGTGTGAGATTTGGACACGATGCATTGTAGGGGTAAAGTTGGTGGGGAGGTTGTTATAACGTTACATGGATGTAACTTCCAACAGATAGTCACGATCTTCAGATGGAGTACTGCTGAATTAGTCCGCCAGGGAATCAGACCACAAATGAGGTAGATTTGCCTTTTCAATACGTGAAGTTGTGTGATGAGTAGCGGCTCTCTACTTCCATAAGTTGAAGCACTTGAGAGGTAATGTTGAAATGTACAAAATTTTTATGGATCTTGGTAGAGTAGATGCAGGCTGATGTTTCCTTTGGCTGTGGTGTCTGGACCCATGGATCATAGTTGTACAGCAAGGATATAGTCGTTCAGGACAGAGAAGGGGAGAACCTTCTTTACCCAGGTGGTAAGATAGTGGTGACTCAGTCACTGAGTACATTCAGCGTGGAGATTGATGGCCTTTTCAATGTTGAGGGAATCAAGCAATGGGGGTTAGTGCAGGAAAATCAACTCTCTCTGATAATTAAATACCAAGGCAGGCTTCAGGGGCTGAATACTGTCTGTTATGTTCCTTTGAAAATCCAGATGGTGGTGGAGCCTTGGCTCTTGTGCAAGTCCAAAGTCAAAGTAAATTTATTATGAAAATCCATTGTCACAAATGATTGCCCGAAGATTCATTTTCTTGCTGGTATTCACAGTAGGACAGAGAAGTACTATAGAATCAAGAGAAATACTGCACACGAACTAAGAGTGACAAACAGCCAATGTGCAAATGAAGACAATGTATGCAAATAAACATATAAGTAAATAAATAATACTGAGAACATGAGTTATAGAATCCTTCAAACTGAGTTCATAGGTTGTGGAATCAGTTCGGTGTTGAGGTAAGTTAAAGTTATTCATGCTGCTTCAGGAGCTTGATGGTTGAAGGGTAATAACTGTTCCTGAACCAGTTGGTGTGGGACCCAAGGCTCCTGTACTTCTTTCTGAATCGTAGCAATGTGAAGAAAGGTTGGCCTGGATCATCAGGGTCTTTGAGGGATCCTGCTTTTTCTGTGGTGGCGCTGCTTGTAAATTGGCTCAGTGGTGGGGAGAGCTGTGCCTGTGACGGACTTGCCTGTATCCACCAGGTTTTGTAGAATGTTCCATTGTATTGGTGTTTCCACACCAGGCTGTGATGCAACAGTAGCAAATTTCTCAGTGGTCAAAGAGGCTGAGCCTGTGCAACTTTCTAAGAAAGTAAGGCATTGTTGTGTTGCCTTTGTGATAGCACTTACATGCTGTTCCCAGGACAGATCCTCTGATAGGATAGTGCCAAAGTATTTAAAATCCAACAGGTACACAGTCCTTAAAACTTGTTTGGATGAGAGCAGAGACTGCAGAGAGGATGAGTAGCTTGAGCAGAGTATTTGTGTTCAAAAAGCAAGGTAAAGGCAATGTGTGAGGGATAGGGACGGTGTAGTGAGGGGTATGGATCCGTCGGTTTGGATGCAAGTGATTTTAGATGGTTTGCTCAGAGCCAGTGTTAAGGATATCTCCTTGGAACTGGAGAGGGATTTAAAGAAGGAGAAAGTTCTGTTGTGGTCCCTGTGGAAACTAAAGCTTTAGTGGCCATTAAGGAAGTCTGCCATTAAACTGTTACAGATTAAATTTAAAGATCGCTACCACAGAAGCAATGACCTGAATTACTACCTGTCCCATGTACAAGTTGACATTGAGTCAGTCAGATCAGAATCTTGAAATCGAGATTTAGACCATAGTGCTGTGAGGACCATAAGATATAGGAGGAGAAGTACGCCATTTGGCCCATCGAGTCTGCACCACCATTCAATCATGGGCTGATCCAATTCTTCCAGTCATCCCCGCTCCCCTGTCTTCTCCCCATACCTTTGAAGCCCTGGCTAATCAAGAACCTATTTATCTCTGCCTTAAATGCACTCAACGACTTGGCCTCCACAGCTGCTCATGGCCACAAATTCCACAGATTTACCACCCTCTGACTAAAGTAGTTTCTCTGCATCCTTGTTCTAAATGGATGTCCTTCAGTCCTGAAGTCGTGCCCTCTTGTCCTGGACTCCCCTACCATGGGAAATAACTTTGCCATATCTAATCTGTTCAGGCCTTTTAACATTCAGAATGTTTCTATGAGATCCCCCCTCATTCTCCTGATCTCCAGGGAATACAGCCCAAGAGCTGTCAGATGTTCCTCATACAGTACCCCTTTCAGCCATTACATCATGGCTGATCCATTTCCCTCTCAGCCAATTTCCTGCCTTCTCTGCATATCCCTTTACGGCCTGACTAATCAAGAACCTATCAACCTTGGCCTTAAATACACCCAATGACTTGGCCTTCACAGCTGTCTGTGGCAATGAATTCTAAGACTGTCTGGCTAAAGAAATTCCTTATTTCCATCTACATTCTAAAAGGATGCTTCTCTATTCTGAGGCTGTGTTCTTTGGTCTTAAACTCCCCCACCATAGAAAACATCCTCTCTACACCTATTCTCAGGCCTTTCAACATTTGATAGGTTTCAATGAGATCCGCCTTATTCTTCTGAATTCCAGTGATCATAGGCCCAGAGATATCAAGTGCTCCTCATATGACAGGCCTTTCAGTCCTGAAATCATTTTTATGAACCTCCTTTGAACCGTCTCCAATGTCAGCACATCCTTTCTTAGATAAGGGGCCCAAATACAGTAATCCAGGTGAGACCTCACCAGAGCCTTAACAAGTCTCAACATTACACACTTTCTTTTATATTTTAGTCCTTTCGAAATGAATGTTGACATCACATTTGCCGCCTTGAACCTGCAAATTAACCTTTGGGAAATTCTGCATGAGGTCTATCAAGTCCCTTTGCATCTCAGATTTTTGAAATTTCTCTAACTATAGAAAAGGCTATGCTTGTATTTCTTCTACACTTCCCAACACTGCATTCCATCTGCTACTTCTTTGCCCATTCTCCTAATCTGTCTTAAGTCCTTTTGTAGACTCGCTGCTTCCTCAAAACTACCTGCCTCCTGACCTATCTTGGTATCATCTGTAAACCTGGTCACAAAACCATCAATAACGTCATCCAAATCATTGACATATAATGTAAGAAGAAGTGTTCCTAACACAGACCCCTGTGCCACACCCCCAGTCACTGGCAGACAACCAGAAAAAAAACGTTCTGATTTGAGCAAGCAACAGATGATGTTTAGATGAACTGGTGGGAGCTTCCAGCATTCAGTTTTCAGAAAATGCTTTTCATCTTGTGGCTCTGCCAGCTGCCTTGTGAAGATTTGCAGAGGCATAATATGATTAGGAGTAGTCAGCAGACTTTGTCAAAGGTAGGTCGTGCCTTACAGGCCTGATTGAATTTCTTGAGGATGTGACTAAACACATTGATGAAGGTAGAGCAGTAGATGTAGTGTATATGGGTTTCAGCAAGGCACTTGATAAGGTACCCCATGCAAGACTTATTGAGAAAGTAAGGAGGCATGGGATCCAAGGGGACTGCTTTGTGGATGCAGAACTGGCTTGCCCACAGAAGGCAAAGAGTGGTTGTAGATGGGTCATTTTCTGCATGGAGGTCGGTGACCAGTAGTGTGCCTCAGGGATCTGTTCTGGGACCCCTTCTCTTCATGATTTTTATAAATGACCTGGATGAGGAAGTGGATGGATGGGTTTGTAAATTTGCTGATGACACAAAGGTTGGGGCTGTTGTGGATAGTGTGGAGGGCTGTCAGAGGTTACAGCTGGACATCGATAGGATGCAAAACTGGGCTGAAAATTGGCAGGTGGAGGTCAACCCAGATAGGTGTGAAGTGGTTCATTTTGGTACGTCAAATATGATGGCAGAATATAGTATTAATGGTACGACTCTTGGCGGTGTAGAGGATCAGAGGGTTCTCGGGGTCCAAGTCCATAGGACACTCAAAGCTGCTGCACAGGTTGACTCTGTGGTTAAGAAGGCATACGGTGCATTGTCCTTCATCAACTGTGGGATTGAGTTTCGGAGCCAAGAGGTAATGTTGCACCTATATAGGACCCTGGTCAGACCCCACTTGGAGTTCTGTGCTCAGTTCTGGTTATCTCACTGCAGAAAGGATGTGGAAACCATAGAAAGGGTGCAGAGGAGATTTACAAAGATGTTGCCTGGATTGGGGAGCATGCCTTATGAAAACAGGTTGAGTGAACTCGGCCTTTTCTGCTTGGAGTGACGGAGGATGAGAGGTGACCTGATGGAGGTGTGTAAGATGATGAGAGGCATTGATTGTGTGGATAGTCAGAGGCTTTTCCCCAGGGCTGAAATGGCCTGCAGAGAGTGCACAATTTTAAGGTGCTTGGAAGTAGCTGCAGAGGAGATGTCAGGTGTAAGTTTTTTTTTACGCAGAGAGTGGTGAGTGCATGAAATGGGCTGCCAGACGAAAGAGTCTTTTAAGAGACTCCTGTATATGTACATGGAGCTCAGAAAAATAGAGGGCTGTGGGAACCCTAGGTAATTTCTAACGTCAGGACAGGTTCGACACAGCTTTGTGGGCCAAAGGACCTTTATTGTGCTGTAGGTTTCCTATGTTTATATGTTCTCTGTACCACAAAACAACAAATTTTACAACGTGTATCAGTAATAAGAAACCTGATTCCGATTCAACTGTTCATGACTCTCTCTTGGACTGTACCAACTGCATTTCCTGCAAACAAGAAAATCTGCAAATTCCTAAAATCTGAGCAACACATACAAAATGCTGGAAGCAGGCCAGGTAGCATCTGTGGAAAAAATGTACAGTTGACTTTTTGGGTCGAAGCATTGACTGTACTTTTTTCTATAGATGCTGCCTGGACTGCTGAGTTCCTTCAGCATTTTGTGTGTGTTAACAGCATTTACTGTATGTCACCTAGATGCTCCTTGACGCTAACCTATTACAGACACTTTCTTTGTTCTTGTGTGTTTTCTAACCTGAATTCCAATGAAAGGCCACTGATGTGAAACACCAATTGTGATGTTTCTCACAACAATTACTGTAGACTTTAGAGTGGTGTCCACAGATTGGAAGGTAGCAAATACTCTATATCCCCATTGTTTCTAGAGGGAAGAGAGTGAAAAATGAGGGCTCCAGATTAATTATCCTCTCATTGGCAGTAGAGTAAATATGTTAAGTGGTGTCAGGGCTTTTATAAAATAATAATGATTTATAATTTATTTTGGAAAGGGTAGTCATGTATGAGAGTTCTTGCTTGAGTAAGATACATACAGGGGAGCTACTGGATTTTACATGTATTGATTTGGAGAATCTTGGATCAAGTGCCACACAATGAAGTTAGTAAAATTAGTGTATAGGGTAATATATTGACAAGGATTGAATGTTAATTAATGGTCAGAAGACAATAGGAAAAAGGGTCACATGTCTTGGAAAGTTGTAACTAAGGATATGGCCAGGATGTATCTTGGGACCGGAGTTTATATTATTTTGATAAGGGCGTAATAAATTCACATTTATTTATGTAGTAATACGCCCTTCCGGCTCAGTGACCACGCACTGCCCAATTATACTCGTGACCAATTAACCTACCAATCCTCTCTGGAATGTGGGAGGAAACTGGAACACCCCGAGGAAACCCACACAATCTCATGGAGAACATACAAACTCCTTCCAGACAGCCATGGGAATTGAACCTGTGTCACTGGCACACGAAAGCAATGCACTAACTGCTGTGCTACAGTGCCATTATATTATTTGTTGATAATAGTTATATACACACACAATATTTCCCAACCTCCCTAGTTCTGTGGAACAGTAATCGAATCATCTTGGGGCATGTTTGTTTAAGTTGTTGGAGAGAGTTCTAAATAATTTGGCAGGGGGATGGGGCAAATCAATGCAGTGTGTAGTGAGACTGAGGAACAACAGGCAGATGATAAGGCAAAGTTGCAGTGTTAGTTGGGAATTTTAATATGCAGATAGATTGTGGTAGTGCAGGATCCCAGGAAAGAGAATTTGTAGAATGGCTATGAAATTGCTTTTTGGAGCAGCCTGTAGTTGAGCCCAGTAGGGGAAAGGCAGTTCTGGATTGGGTGTTGTGTAATGACTCCGATTTGATTAGGGAGTGTAAGGTAAAGGAACCCTTAGGAGACAGTGATCATAATATGATAAAATTCACCCTGCAGTTTGAGAGGGAAGTAAGATATATCAGTATTACCATGGAGTAAAGGGAGTTACAGAGAAATGAGAGGAGTTATTGGAGGGACACTAGCAGGGATGATGGGAAAACAGTAGTGGTTGGAGTTTCTGGGTAGGATTTGGAAGATACAAGATAGATACATCCCAAAGAAGTGATATTCTAAAGGGGCAGTGAGGCAACTGTGCCTGACAGAGGTCAAATACAGCATAAAAACATGAGAGAGCATATACTGCAATATAGCAAAAAAAAAAGTAAGAAGTTAGAGGATTGGGAATCTTTTAAAAACCAACAGAAGGCAACTAAAACAGCTGTAAGGAGAAAATAGATGAAATATGAAGCCAAGTTAGCCAATAATTTCAAAGAGGCTACTAAAAGATCTTTCAGATACATAAAGAATAAGAGAGAGCAAGACTGGATATTGGACTGCTAGAAAATGATGCTGGAGAGGTAGCAATTGGGGACACAGAAATGGTGGATGAAATTAAGTACTTTGCATCAGTCTTTACTGTGAAAGACACTAGCAGTATGCCAGAAATCTTGAATTGTCAAAGGGCAGAAGTGAGTGATGTTGCTGCTACTAAGGAGAAGGTTGAAGGTAGATAAGTCGCCTGGTCTAGATGGACTGCACTCCAAGGTTCTGAAAGAGGTAGCTGTAGAGACTGTGAATGCATTAGTAATGATCTTTCAAGAATCACTAGCTTCTGGAATGGTTCATGACTTTGAAATTGCAAATGTCACTCCGCTCTTTAAGAAGGGAAGCAGAAGAAAGGAAATTATAGGCCAGTTAGCCTGACTTCAGGGGTTGGGAAGATGTTGGAGTCGATTATTAAGGATGAGGTTTAATACTGCTTGGAGGTGCATAATGAAATAGGTATCGGAATTCTTTGAGGGAATAACAGACAAAATAGACAAAGGAGAGTCAGTGGATGTTATTTTCTTAGATTTTCCAAAGGCCTTTGACAAGCTGCCATACATGAGACTGCTTAACAAGATAAGAGCCCATGGTGTTACAGGAAAGATATGAGCACATATAAAAGATTGGTTGATTGGCAGGTGGCAAAGTGCTGGAATAAAGGAGGCCTATATTGGGATTGCTTTTTATGTTCTGTGTCAGTGATCTGGATGATTCAGTTGATGTCTTTGTGACCAAGTTTGCAGACAAAAGAAAGATAGTTGGAGAGGCAGGTATTATTGAGGAAGCAAGGAAGGCTCTGGAAGGACGGATTGGGAGAATGAGCAAATAAATGGCAGATGGAATAAAGGTGTGGACTATTTTCTGAATGGAGAGTAAATGTCAGAGATGCAAGGGGACTTGGGAGACCTTGTGCAGGATTCCCTAAAGGTTAACTGGCAGGTTGAGTTGGTGATAAAGAAGAAAAATTCAATATTAGTGCTCATTTCAAGAGTACTACTACAGAACAGGAAGTATGTGATGTTGAGGCTTTAAAAGGTACAGGTCAAAGCAACTTGGAGTATTGTGAATAGTTTTGGGCCCTTACCTAAGTGAGGTGTTGGCATTGGAGAGGGTCCAGAGGAAGTTCACAAGAATGATTCTGGGAATGAAAGAATTAGTGTATTGGAACTCCAGGCCTATACTTGTGGGTGTTTAAAAGAGTGGTAGTGGATCTCATTGAAAGCTGTCAAATATTGAAAGGCCTAGATAGAGTGAACGTGGAGAAGATGGACCAGAGGGCACAACCACAGGCAGAGGGACATCCATTTGGAATAGAGAGTAGATGGAATTTCCTTACACAGAAGCTCATGAATCTGTGGAGTTCATTGCCAGGGATGGCTATGGAGGCAAAGTCTTTAGACCATAAGATATAGGAGCAGAATTAGGCCATGTGGTCCCCTGAGTAGACTCCACCATTTCATCGTGGCTTATCCATTTTACCTCTCCCCATATCCCTCCATGCCCTGACCAATCAAAAAAATCTATCAAACTCTACCTTAAATATATGTAAAGACTTGTCCTCCACAGACTCCTGCGACAATGATTTCCACAGATTCACTACTCTCTGGCTAATGAAATTCCTCCTCATTTCCATTCTAAAACTACACCCCTCTATTCTGAGGCTGTGTTCTCTAGTCCTAGACTCCCACACCATAGGAAATATCCTGTCCACATCCACTCTATCTAGGCCTTTCAACATTCAATAGGTTTCAATTAGGTCATCCCTCATTCCTCTGAATTCCAGTGAGTAGAGGCGAAGAACCATCAAATGCTTTTCACATGACAAGCCGTTCAATCCGGAGTCATTTTCGTGATCCTCCTTTGAACCCTCTCTAGTGTCAGCACATCCTTTCTAAGATAAGTGACCCAAAACTGCTCTCAGCACTCCAAGTGAGGCCTCACCAGGGCTTTATAAAACCTCAACATTACATCCTTGCTTTTACACTGCCTATAAAAAGTATTCAGAACCACCCCCCCGGGTCAGGCAGCATCTATAGGAAGAGGTGCAGTTGACATTTCAGGTTGAGACCCTTTGTCAGGACCTGCTGTGTTCCACCAGCATCTCGTGTGTGTTGCTTGAATTTCCAGCATCTGCAGATTTCCTTGTGTTTGCAGATTTAATTTGGCTTTTTCTCGACACTTATTAACAGCAAAACTCCCTTTTGTGTCAAAGTGAAAACAAATTTCTACAAAGAGATCTAAATTAATCACAAATATAAAACTCAAAATAATTGATTACATAAGTATTCATCCCCTTTGATATGACACACCAAATCATCATTGGTGCAGCCAATTGGTTTCAGAAGTCACATAATTAGATACATTAAAATCACCTATGTACAGATTGTAGTAAAAGTACTCCTGTATCTGGGAGGTTCAGCCGCTGGTAAGGCAGTATCCTGGTAAAACTTACTCCGTGAAGACAAAAGAACATTCCAAGCAACTCCACGAAAAGCTTATTGAAAAGCACAAGTCAGGAGATGGATACAAGAAAATTTTCATGTCACTGAATATCCCTTGGAGTACAGTTAAGTCAATCATCAAGAAATGGAAAGAATATGGCACAGCTGTACATCTGCCTAGAGCAGGCTGTCCTCAAAAACTGAGTGACTGTGCAAGAAGGGGACTAGTGAGGGAGGCCACTAAGAGACCTATGACAACTCTGGAGGAGTTACAAGCTTCAGTGGCTGTGATGGTAGATCCTGCGCATACAACAACTGTTGCCTGGGTGCTTCATCAGTCACAGCTTTATGGGAGAGTGGCAAAGACAAAGCCACTGCTGTTAAAAGCTGACATGAAATCTCAGCTAGAGTTTCTCAGAAGGCATGTAGGAGACTCTGAAGTCAGCTGTAAGAAGGTTCTGTGGTCTGGTGAAATTAAAATTGAACTTTTTGGCCATCAGACTAATTACTATGTTTGACATAAGCCAAACACCATACCAGCAAATGCACACCATCCCTACCATGAAGCTTGGTGGTGCTGTGGGGATGTTTCACTGCAGCAGGCACTGGAAGGATTGTGAAGGGAGAGGATAAACTGTATGCAGCAAAATACGGAAATCCTGGAGGAAAACCTGATGCAGTCTGCAAGAGAACCGTGACTTGCGAGAAGATTTGTTTTCCAGCAAGACAATGAACCCAAGCATAAAGCCAAAGCTACACAGGAATGGCTTAAAAACAACAAACGATAATGTCCAGGAATGGCCAAGTAACAGTCCAGTCCTCAATCTCATAGGGAATTTGTGGCTGGACTCAAAGGGTTATTCATTCATGATCCCCATGCAATCTGAATCTGACAGAGCTTGAACAATTTTGTAAAGAAGAATGGGGAAAAATTGCAGTGTCCAAATGTGCAAAGCTAATAGAGACCTATCCACACAGATTCAAGGCTCTAATTGCTGCCAAAGGTGCATCTACTAAGTACAGACTTGAAGGGGGTGAATAATTATACAATCAATAATTTTGTGTTTAATAATTCTAATAAAATTAGACCAATATGTAGAACAAAAACAACAGGAATTCTGCAGATGCTGGAAATTCAAGCAACACACATCAAAGTTGCTGGTGAACGCAGCAGGCCAAGCAGCATCTATAGGAAGAGGTGCAGTCGACGTTTCAGGCCGAGACCCTTCGTCAGGACTAGGGTCTCGGCCTGAAACATTGACTGCACCTCTTCCTATAGATGCTGCTTGGCCTGCTGCGTTCACCAATATGTAGAAATTTATTTTCACTTTGACGTGCAAGAATATTTTTTGTTGATCGGTGTCAAAAAAGCCAAATTAATTCCACTGTAATTCAGTGTTCTAAAACAATAAAGCATAAAAACTTTCAGGGGAGGGGTGTGAATACTTTTTATAGGCACTGTATATTCTAGTTTTCTTGAAGTGAATTTCCACATCGCGTGTGCCTTCCTCATCACCGACTCAGCCTGCAAGCTGACCTTTAGGGAATCCTGCATACGGACTCCCAAGTCCCTCTGTGCCTGATTTTTGAATGTTTTCTCCATTTAGAAAATGCCTTCTACCAAAGTGCATGATGATGCACTTCCCGACACTGTATTCCATCCGCCACTTCTTTGTCCATTCTCCTAATCTGACTAGGTCCTCTCTTTGTATCATCCACAGATTTTGCAACAAAGCCATCAATTTTGTCATGAAAGTCATTGACATATAACATAAAAAGAAGTGGTAGCAACACAGACCCTGTGGAACACCACCAGTCACCGGCAGCCAACCATAAAAGGTTCCCTTTACAGGTGTCCCCTGCTTTTCGAACGTTCGCTTTACGAAACCTCACTGTTACGAAAGACCTACATTAGTACCCTGTTTTCGCTTTCAGAAGGTATTTTACTGTTACAAAGAAAGGTAGTGCATGAAAAAATCAGCGCGCGATAAAAGGCAGCGCGTGCGCCGAGCAGCCGCTGTCCCCCGGATTTGGAACGGCATTGCCTTAACACATTGCATTGAGCAGCCGTTAGCAAGGTGAGTTCTAAGGTGTCAGAAAAGCCTGAAAGAGTAAGGGTGTTACACTTAGTGTAAAACTAGACATAATTAAGCGTTTCGATTGTGGTGAACGAAGTAAGGACTAAGTGAGTTTGGTTTATGGAAGCTGATGAAGATGATGTTGAAGAGGTTTTGGCATCCCATGACCAAGAACTGATAGATGAAGAGCTGATGCAATTGGAAGAGGAAAGGATAACAATCAAAACCGAATGCAGAAAGTGAAGCAACTAGGTGAGATTTTTGCTGCAATGATAAAGTACGACTTTAATTTTGAAAGGGTACGTAGGTTTAGGGGATATTTGCAGGATGGTTTGAGTCCTTGTAAAGAACTGTATGATAGAAAAATGCATGAGGCTCAGCAGTCAAGCAAGCCTTCCACATCAGCCACAGCAGACGACGAACCTCGACCTTCGACATCGAGGCGGGCAGTCATAGCAGAAGATGAGCTGCCTGCCCTGATCGACGGTGAGATGACACCCCCGTGTCCCACCACCCCAACACCCAGGCCCCGGACAGATACTGTACCGATTCGCGAAGAACGCAGTGGTAGCTGGGAGGCACACAGTACATCTTTAAGAAAAAAGCCAAAATAAACATGCTAATTAATTAGGTGCCGCTTAGCATGTAATTGTCAGCCCAGACCAGAGGCGATGCAATCGGCACTGATCTGGGCCGACATTTACCTGCCGGGCAGCACCTAATTAATTAGCATGTTTATTTCGGCTTTTTTCTTAAAGATGTGCTGTGTGCCTCCCGGCTACCACTGCATTCTTCGCGGCAACGTATTGGGTCGGCGGCCCGGAGGGTGGGGGCCACTGCATCACACAGCCTGCGACGACTCAGTCTAACACACCATCATCAGTGTGCTCGGCGCTGTTTTCCCGATTCCGGTAAGTGATACTACACTGTACATACATTATTCCTACTTTATAACGGCTGTGTATTTTTACGTGTTATTTGGTATAATTTGGCAGCTTCATAGTTTAAAGGTTACTGGAGAGCGCTTGCGCCGTGTTTTTGCCAACAGCGCTTGCGTGAGATTTTCTGCCGAGAGATCTTGCGTGAGATTTTCGCTACGGAGAACAGTTCAGGCATTTGTTGTAGAGAAGTATTTCTACTTTATATAGGCTGTGTATTTATCATATCATTCCTGCTTTTACTATATGTTACTGTTATTTTAGGTTTTATGTGTTATTTGGCATGATTTGGTGGGTTACTTTTGAACACTCACAAAATTTTCCCATATAAATAAATGGTAATTACTTCTTCGCTTTACAATATTTCGGCTTACGAACCATTTCATAGGAACGCTCTACCTTCGGGTGGCGGGGGAAACCTGTATTCCCACTCTTTCCCTCCTGCCAATCAGCCACTGCTTTATCCATACTAGTATCTTTCCTGTAATACAATGAGCTCTTAACTTGTTAAGCAGCCTCGTGTGTGGCACCTTGTCAAAGACCCTCTGAAAATGCAAGTACACAATATCCACTGACTGCTTGTTATTTCTTCACATAATTCCTACAGATCTGTCGGGCAAGATTTTCCCTTGAGGAAACCATCCTAATTACATCCTATTTTATCATGTACCTCCAAGTACCCCGAAACCACATCCCTAACAACTGACTCCAATATCTTCCCAACCACTGAAGTCAGACAAACTGACCGATAGTTTCCTTTCTTTAGCATCTCGCCCTTCTTGAAGAGTGGAGTGACATTTCCAATTTTCCAGACTTCCAGAACCATCCCAGAATTTAGTGATTTTTGAAAGATCATTACTAATGCCTCTGCAATCTCTTCAGCCACCTCTTTCAGAATCTGGTCCAGGTGACTTATCTACCTTAAGACTTTTCCATTTCCAAAGAACCTTCTTCCTGGTAATGGCAACTTCAGACACTTCTGACCCCAGACACTTTCGAACTTCAGCATACTGCTAGTGGTTACACAGTGAAGACTTTACTACCTGAAGACTTTTTTGGTTGCCTTCTCTTGGATTTTAAAAGCTTGCCAATCCTCTAACTTCCCACCAGCTTTTGCTCTATTATATGCCCTCTCTTTGGCTTTTATGTTGGCTTTGACTTCTCTTGTTAGTCATGGTTGTGTCATCTTGCCTTTAGAATACCTCTTCCTCTCTAGGATGTATACATTCTGAGCCTTCCGAACTACTTCCAAAACTTCCCACCATTGCTACTCTGCTGCCATCCCTGCCATTGTTCTTTCCCAATTAATCTTGGCCAGCTCCTCTCATGCTTTGTAGGTCCTTTACTCTTATACTGATACATTTGACTTTTGACTTTAGCTTTTTCTCAAATTTCAGAGAAAATATGATCATATTGTGATAACTTTCTCCTAAGGATTCTTTTACCTTAAGCTCTCTAATCAATTCCAGTTCATTGCACAGCACCCAGTCCAGAATAGCTGATCCTTTAGTGCAGGGGTCCCCAACCTTTTTTGCACTGCGGACCGGTTTAATATTGACAATATTCTTGCGGACCGGACAACTGGGGGGGGGGGGGGTGGGCGGGTAGGGTTGCCAACGGACAAGAGTAGCAGTCAAATACGTTGAGCTTACCCTGAGAAAGACTACAATGACCATGAAGCCTTGCACGGGCACCAGTGTGCATGCGTAACCTGTGCACGCGTGTATCTGCCAATTTTTTTTTTTGCAAATCGTTTTTGGCGATTCTGTTCGGGGGGGGGCGCGTTAATCACGACCGGAATATAGGTGATAAGTGGCTAATACACTCAATTTCGTTTCTAAAAGGATTTATCTAACGAATTTAATATTAAACACACAGCGCATATTTTCCTCGCATGAATATAGTGATAAGTCAATTATCAGGGGAGGACAGGGGAGCTTGAAGTAAGTGTTGAACGAACTTCCGGTAGAAGTGGTAGAGGCAGGTTTGATATTATCATTTAAAGAAAAATTGGATAGGTATATGTACAGGAAAGAAATTGGAGGGTTATGGGCTGAGTGCAGGTCGGTGGGACTAGGTGAGAGTAGCGTTCGGCACGGACTAGAATGCCCGAGATGGCCTGTTTTGGGCTGTAATTGTCATATGGTTACATACGTCACTTATAATCAATAGTATCATAACATTTTAAGTAACGTTTGGATATTAAACACACAGCACATATTTTCCCCATATGAACATATAAAATCATTGCAACACACCAATATCGCTGAATCAGTGGAGCCCTTGGCTTGTTTTCCTGCAACAAAACGGTCCTATTGAGGGGTGTTGGGAGACAGCGATACTCGAAGGGGGTTCCTTATGTCCAGTCTATTCCGCAATTTAGTTTTCGTTGCATTCATTGCAGAAAACTCCGCTTCGCAGAAAAATGTTAGAAATGAAAGCAACGTTTTCAGTGCTTTCATGGCTATCTCAGGATATTTAGCCTTGACTTTGATCCGGAATGCCGGCGGAGATGTTACGTCAAACATACTTTTCAGCCTGCCGTCATTTGCAAGCTCGAGGAGCTGATCTCCTTCCTGTGCTGACACGGATGATGCGTGGGTAGTGACCTCGCATGCGTAATGGCTCAACAGTGGGCATGACAGGGAACGAGGAAAGGTGCAGCTGACTCATATCGCCAAATCATATCGTTTCCTCGTGGCCCGGTAGCACATGCTTTGCGGCCCAGTACCGGTCTGCGGCCCGGCGGTTGGGGACCGCTGCTTTAGTGGGCTCAACCTCGAGCTGCTCTAAAAATTCTAGAAATTCCCCCTCTTGGGTTCCAGCACGATTCTGATTTTCCCAATCTACCTGCATATTGAAATCCCCCAATCCCCCATACTAATTTTACCCTTTTGGCATTTATTTTATAACTCCTGTTATAGTTTGTAGACCACATCCTTTCTGTTGTTTCAGTATATTTTAAAGCAGAGGTTGATAGGTTATTGGTTAGTCAGAACTTAGAGGTTATGGAGAGAAAGCATTAGAATGGGTTTGAGAGTGACAATAAATCAGCTGTAATATCGTAGCTGAGCAGACTTGTGGGCTGAGTGCCCTAATTATGTCTTATGGTCTCTCAGTGCTCCCAACCCCCTTGCACTTGGTATCTAATCTGACACCCCTCCTTATGTGCCTGCTACGCTCTCTCCATTTACCAACCCTAGATCTAAGATATTCCATACCTGCGTTAGTGTCTATTAAACCATTAGTCGGAGTTGCCAGAGCACATGGGGTAACGAGGGTGGTTTGAGGAAGGTGGATGAAAGCCAGCGAGGATAGTGTTGTAGCCTCAGCAGTTTCTATCGCAGCTCTCAGTTCAAATGTCCCACTGTCTTACAGCCTGAAGCCACTGGATATTGAATTCATGAAGCGTTTACATGAGAAGGTGAATATTATTCCACTCATAGCTAAAGCAGATACACTCACTCCTGAAGAGTGCCAGCACTTCAAAAAACAGGTAATGGCAACCCTGAGGGTGTGGTCTTAACAACAGCAACAGTATAACCAGAGTGTGTCATTTGGGGGGTGATCGAGGCATGACTGGTGTCTGTCCCTGTGGTGGCGGTCACAGAGACAGACACTACTTAAATAATAGTGATCACAATGTAAAAGGTTTATGTCCCTGGAGGTATTCACAATGTGACCTGCTTGTCACAATTTAAGTAGGGTCTGTTCCTGAGGGGGTAAGTGTTAGACAGTGAGCACGAGAGCAATGTTTGCCCATCATTTGGAGAACAAGTGCATTATCTAATTGTCGTGCGGTGAATCAGACCAATATGCAGATTATTTCCTGTTGAGTGGAGGGAATTGGTGTTGGGCACATATGATTTGCCTTGTCTTGTTGTGGAGCTAGCATTGCTATTGTTCATCTGTGAGAGGAGTATGGAATTTTTCTGCTATTGTGAGTTTTCTGCATTGCCACAGATTATGAAGGAAATCAAAGAGCAGAAGATTAAGATTTATGAATTCCCAAATGCAGAAGAGGAAGATGATAATAAACCGCTTAAGAAGTTTAAGGTAATGCTTTATTTTGTGCCCTTTATTAGGAATGTTTCACACTGCATTCTGATTGCAAGCATTTGATGAAAACATTATCTTCACTTACACGTATCTGAGTTGAGCGTACTCATTACTGAGCCCCAACTTCATAGCCAAGCCCAGTACTCTGTTGCATTTTATCCATCTGAAAGCTGAATTGTGAATACAGGTTCTTGGGGAGTCACCAGTCACGTCCTGGCAATCTCAGTCCGTGCCTTTTATTAATCGCTTTTTAAAAATTTTCCATTAATTTATTGATCTAAACTTACAGGTAACCTCCAATCGATATACTTTCGTTTATGTTCATAGTCCTTTACCTGGAACATTGTTAATTTCTTATTAGGATTCTATGTGTAAATAAGACATATGAAATATACATTGAAATGAGTCAGCATATCCTTTATGTAACCTGGAGGCTGAAAATCTGTTTTGCAGCCTTGAACATACCTGGTAATTGGGAGTCCACAGTTTTGTGGGATAAGGAATTCCAAGGATATCCATCCCGTTCTTAGTCTGTTCTCTTCTCCAAGCCTCATGCTGAAATTGTAGTCCTTTTTCTTGGACCTCCTTCCAGAGCAACCAGTCTCTTTGCATCACTCTGTTTAATCCCTTTTACAATCTTGCATGTGCCATTTATTCCAAATTTTAGTGAGTTCCAACATGGACAGTTCCCATATCTGGTATTACGTATCACCTGCCAGCTTGTACTCTTTCCCTTTCCCTCACTTTCTTACTCTGGCTTCTGACCTTTTCCAGTTCTGAAGGGTCTCAGCCCAAAAAGTTGATTGTTTACTTCTCTCCATAGATGTTGCCTGAGCTGCTGTGTTCCATTAGCGTTTTGTGCGTGTGGCCCATGGAGAGGAGACTAGTTTCCGTGATGTGTTGAGCTGGACCTATAACCCTCTGCATTTTGTGGTCATGGGTAGAGCAGCCATGATTCATCAGGCTAGGATGCTTTTTATAGTGTATTGATAAAAAATTCCTGAGCGTTAAAGGGCACATGCCAAATTTCTTCAGCATCCTGAGGCAGTGGAGGAATTGGTCATGGCATCGACAGTGCCTATAAAAAGTATTCACCCCTCTTTATTGTTTTATTGTTTTACAACATTGAATCACAGTGAATTTAATTTGGCTTTTTTGATACTGATCAAAAGAAAAAGACTCTTTCGTATCAAAGTGAACACAGATCTCTACTAAGTAATCTAAAATTAATTACAAATATAAAACAGAAAGCAATTGATTGCATAAGTATTCACCCCCTTCAAGTCAGTATTTAGTAGATGCACCTTTGGCGCAATTTCAGCACTGAGTCTGTGTGGATAGGTCTCTATCAGCTTTGCGCATCTGGACATTGCAATTTTTCCCCATTCTTCTTTACAAATCTTCTCAAACTTTGTCAGATTACATAGGGATCGTGACTGAACAGCCCTTTTCAAGTCCAGCCTCAAATTCTTAATTGGATTGATGTCTAGACTCTGACTTGGCCCTTCCAGGACATTAACTTTGTTATTTTTAAGCCATTCTTGTGTAGCTCTGGTTTTATGCTTGGGTTCGTTGTCTTGCTGGAAAACACATCTTCTCCCAAGTCGCAGTTCTCTTGAAGACTGCATCAGCTTTTCCTCCAGGATTTCCCTGAATTTTGCTGCATTCATTTTACCCTCTACTTCACAAGCCTTCCAGGGCCTGCTGCAGTGAAGCATCTCCACAGCATGATGCAGCCACCATCATTCTTCACAGTAGGGATGATGCGTTTTTGATGTCCGGTGTTTTGCTTATGCCAAAAATGGCATTTAGCCTGATGGCTAAAAAGCTCAGTTTTGGTTTCAGCAGACCATAGAACCATCTTCTAGCTGACTTCAGAGTCTCTGACGTGCCTTCTGGCAATCTCTAGTGGAGATTTCATGTGTTATTTTATGAGTTAGTTTCAACAGAGGCTTTCTGTTTGCCAATTTCCCATAAAGCTGGGACTGATGAAGCATCCGAGTAATAGTTGTTGTAGGCACAGTCTTTCCCATCTCAGCCACTGAAGCTTGTAGCTCCTACAGGGATGTCATAGGTCTCTTGGTGGCCTCCCTCACTAGTCCCCTTCTTGTATGGTCACTCAGTTTTTGAGGATGTCCTGTTCTCAGCAGATTTATAGCTGTACCATATTCTTTCCGTTTCTTGATGATTGACTTAACTGTATTCCAAAGGATATTCAGTGTCTTGGAAATTTTCTTGTATACATCTCCTCACTTGCGCTTTTCAATAACATTTTTAAGGAGTTGTTTGAAATGTTCTTTTGTTGTCTTGGTGTAGTTTTTGCCAGGATACTGACTCACCAGCAGTTGGCCTTCCAGATACAGGAGCATTTTTACCACAATCAGTTGAAACACCTTGACTGCACACAGGTGATCTCCATTTAACTAATTATGTGACTTCTAAAACCAATTGGCTGCACCATGATGAATTGATGTCATATTAAAGGTGGATGAATACCTATGCAATCAATTATTTTTGTAATTAATTTAGATTATTATGTAGAGATCTGTTTTCATTTTGACACAAGAGTTTTTTCTTTGGATCAGTGTCAAAAAAGCCAAATTAAATCCACTGTGATTCAATGTTGTAAAACAGTAAAAAAAAAGAAAACTTCCAAGGAGTTGAATACTTTCTATAGGCACTGTACGTGGCTGGACCAGGAGAGACTGGGATGTACACTTTTCAGGACTTGAAGCTTTCATCCTTCTTGACTTCACCTTTGTTGTAGGTAGGAGCATGTGCGTCACCTCTCCTTAAGTCAATATAGAGCTCTTTTGTTTTGCTGACATTGAGAGAAAGGTGGGTGTCATGATACCATGCCACTAGCCTCTCCATTTCCTTCCTGTGTTCTGGCTCGTTATTTGAGATTTGGTCCACTACAGTGTGTCTTGCTCCATGTACAAGTCTACAAACTTGTACTTGGAGCTAGAGGAGAATCTGGCCGTGTAGTCATTATAAGAGTTAGAGTTAGATTTAGAGGTTGAGGATGCAGCCTTGTTGAGGTACCAGTATTGAAGGTAACCACGGCAGTGATGTTTCTGCCTGTCTTTATTGATTGTGGTGTGTCAGTCAAGAAACCAGTGTTCCAGTTGCAAAACTATGTGTTGAGTCTCTCCGGTCTAGAAGCTTGGAGATGAGTTTACTTGAAATTAGAAGGTGGAATTGTAGTCAATAAACAATGATCTAATATTGTTTTTACCGTCGAGATCCTCTGGATATGAGTGTAGAGCCCGGGAATTGGAGTTTGCCATAGATCTATTTCAGCAGTAAGCAAATTGCAGTTGTTCGAGATTGTGAGAGAGGCTGGAGTTGATCAATGCAATGACCAGCCTATTAAAGCGCTTCATGATGGTGGGTGTCAGAGCCATCAGGCAATAGTCATTCGGGGATATTATTTTTATTTAGAGATGCAGCATTGTAATAGGCCCTTGTGGCCCAAAGAACCTGTGCTACACAATTACACCCTTGTGATCAATTAACCTACTAACCCAGACATCTTTGAAGTATGGAAGGGAACTGGAGCACCTGGAGGTAACCAACACAGTCATGGGGAGAACGTACAAACCGCTTACATTTATCAGTAGAATTGAACCCACTTGCCTGGCATTGTAATGGTGATACACTAACTGCTGCGCTACCATGCAGCCCTTAACTTTTTTTTTAGATAAAAGGATGATAGTGGTTTAAAACAAGTGGAAACACGAGATTGAGACAAGGAAAGGTTAAAACAGCCCGCAAATTTGCCCTCGTGCCGATCTGCACAGAATTTGAGCATACTGCAAAGGACACCATCTGGGCCAAATGCTTTCTGGAAGACTGATCTCATATCTGCAATAGCAACTGTGGATTCAGGTGCATTGAGGATGGATGGTAATGTTTTTGGATAATGTGCAGAGAATGCATTGAGATAATTAGGAAGGGATGAGCTGTCATTAGCAATGCTGCCTGACTTGACTTTTAATCTGTTATAGAGTATAAGTTCTACCACAACTGATCACTGGTCTGGGACTCTGTTGAATTGTTATTGTCACTTGGTATCCCTCATAGTTTTCGAAGGTTACTTCTTGATTACTTGTATAGGTCAAGGACACCTGATTTGAGCGCTAAGGCCCTGAACGTCAGTAGGAAGTGGATCTCCTGGTTCATCCAAAGGTTCTGGTTTGGGAACACCTGGATTAAGTTCTTGAGTATGCAGTCATCTGGACATTGCTAATATAGTTGGTAACAGTTAAGACAGTTCTAGATTGGCTGCTGAGTCTTTGAATGTGGAGCAGTTTACCAACTTGTCTACTTCCTCAGACTAGCATTGTATGACATCCTGTATTGGATCCTGGTGTTTAATTTTTTCATTTACTTCCACTCCTGGATCCGTACTGGAGAAATGTCAGAGGATTGAAAAGTGGTAAATGTTCATATAAGGATGTAAGGACTTTCCTGGCAACTATTGGCCCTGTTCCCTCCCCATTGGCCGGTCATTTAACATCAAAGGTGATTAATGTTTTAGAAATGGTCAGGGAACTAAAGAATTTTTTTTTTTTAATTGTACTTCACTCAGACTTTAAAAATATTAACAACCCTTAGAGAAGTTTAAGTTAATTTCACAAAGCCAACACAGATTTGTAGAAGGTTAGATCATGTTTGACTGAATGGTTATTGCAGACTTAGAGGGCCAAAGTGCCTGGTAACATGTTGATACCAAAACTCTATGCTCAAAGTAAATCTGTTATCAAACTATAATACTATATGTCACCATATGCAACTCTGAGATTAATTTTCTTGCAAACATTCCCAATAAATTGATACTAGAATAATAACTATAATCATATCAGTGAAAGACTGTACAACTTAGGGTTTCAACCAGTCTGCAAAAGACAACAAAATGTGCAAATACAAAAATAAATAAATAATAATGAATAAGCAATAAATACCAGAAGATAAATATGAAGACTAGAATATAAAAGCAAGGATGTAATGTTGAGACTCTATAAAGCACTGGTGAGGCCTCACTTGGAGTATTGTAAGCAGTTATGAGCCCCTTATCTAAGAAAGGATGTGCTGACATTGGGGAGGGTTCAAAGGAAGTTCACGAAAATGATGCTGGGATTGAAAGATACGAGGAGCGTTTGATGGCTCTGGGCCTCTAGTCACTGGAATTCAGAAGAATGAGGGGGGACCTCATTGAAACAATCGAATGTTGAAAGGCCTCAGTAGAGAGGATGTTTCCTATAGTGGGGGACTCTTAAGATCAGAGGACACAGCCTCAGAATAGAGGAATGTCGATTATTGAGAATGGAGAAGAGGAATTTCTGTAGCCAGAGAGTGGTGAATCTGTGGAGCTTATTGCCACAGGTGGCTGTGGAGGCCAAATCACTGGGTATATTTAAGGCAGAGGACGATAGATTATTGATTAGTCAGGGCATGAAGGGATACAGGGAAAAGTCAGGGGATTGGGGCCGAGAAGGAAAATGGATCAGTCGTAATTAAATGGCAGAGTAGACTCGTTCAGCCAAGTGACCTAATTTTGCTCCTATATCTTATGAAAAATGAGATGAAATGTCCTTGGAAGTGAGTCTGTGTGTTGTGGGAGTATTTCAGTGATGGGGCAAGTGAAGCTGAGAGAAATTATCCCCTTTGGTTCAAGAGTCTGATGGTTGATGGATAATATCTGTTCCTGAACCTTGTGGTAAGGGGGCTGAGGCTCCTGTACCACCTTCCTGATGGCAGCAGTGAGAAGAGAGCATGTCCGACCTAGATGGTGAGGGTCCCCAAATAAACAAAGTAACAAATTGCATAGTACCTTTCCTGCAAACTTTATATTCAAAGTATTGTATATTTCATTGAGGCCTTTTTTTAAGCTATTACGCTGAGAATGATTAGTCAGAGAAGAAAGTTAGCACGTTTTGAGTCCACTGACCTTCTACAGGTGCATTGAGAAATGCAGAGTTCAGGAGTGGAGAGAAAACCATGAACTAACCTCATGCCTAGATATCCTGCTTCTACGGTTATAAACTTGCACTGTCCGATTGACTTTACCTCCTTTGTGTCCTTTACATTAAATTGAAGATGTAGTTTGTTGAATTGGTTCTTTCTTTGGAATTAAACTTCTTGAATTTGATCCCACAAAGAATTCTGTTTTGGCACATACATTATGTATTGGAATTTCTTTTTCAGCGAGGGATTTGGTATTTTTGTGGATTTATCATTGAAGTTATGACTCTAGTTAGAAAGGGTATTGGGGGGGGGAGCAGCAGAAATCCAGTGAAAATGCAAAACCACTTCTGCTTGTGGCTTTGATGACAAGATTAGCATTTGTTGGAAGTTTCATGCAGATTATAAACAATGAGTTTTGTCAAATGATTGACTTTCTTGAGAATGGTAGTTGTAAAATACATATCTGTAAGCAATCCCTTAACTACCACGGTGATTAGTTCTAAGGAACTTCCCTCTATTGGCTCAAGTACTTGTGTGCCTTTATGTATAATTATATCTAATAACTTCTGGGCTAATAGGCCTATCATTTTAAAATTTGAGAAACATGAGAGAACCAGCCAATAGGATTAACACTATTGTTAATGTTCAATATGACCAAAAGTGGAAACACTGTTCTTTTTATCTCTAATGTTGAGACCTCATTACCTTGCGTACTTTCTTTACTCTCCCGTTTTAGTCAGTTTTCAGGTTATAAATTGAACCTACGTAAGAGTGAATTATTTCCTTTAAATAATTTGTTATCAATTAATACTAATCTCCCTTTTAAAACTGCAAGGAATCAATTTACTTATTTGGGTGTAACAGTGACTAAGAATTGCAAACACCTGTTTAAAGAAAACTTTCTTACTTTATTGAACTATGTAAAAAGGATATCATTAAATTGGTCACCTCTTTCAATATCATTGATTGGACAAATTAATTCTAGTAAAATGAATATTCTACCTAAATTTATATATCTTTTTCAGGCTTTATCTGTTTTTATTCCTAAATCCCTTTTTGACATTCTTGATTCTATTTTGTCCTCTTATATATGGAAAAATAAACGTCCTCGATCAAATAAAGTTCATCTTCACAAATCTAAAACGTCTGGAGCTTTAGCCTTTCCTAATTTTAGCTTTTATTACTGGGCAGTTAATATATGGTATCTTACATTAATCGTGTAGACTGTGAAGATTCTTTAGAAGCTAACTCTGTTAATAAATTTTCTATTATTTCTCTTCTTGGATCCTCACTTCCTTTATCTGTAAGTAAACTTAGTGATAATTTCAGAGTTAAATATACTCTGAGGATCTGGATACAATTTAGAAAACACTTTGGTTTATTGAGATTTTCCCTTTCAAGTCCCACTTATTCTAACTTTTTTTTAACCCTCCATGACTGATTTAGTTTTTAAAGAATGGGACAGGTTGGGTATTAAATTTTTTTGGGATCTGTTTGTTGGAGGAAATCTTTTTTCATTTGAGCAATTGTCAGCTAAATATAGCTTACCCAAAACTCACTTTTTAGATACTTACAAATCAGAGACTTTCTAAGATCTCAATTATGCACATTTCCTATAAGCTCAGATAAGAATTTACATGACGTAATTTTTAATTTGACACCTTTTCTTAATGGTTCAATATCTAATATTTATGGCATGTTACTGGAGACAAGGAATGTTCCTTTAGACAAAATTAAGAATCTTTGGGAATAAGATTTACAGACATCAATACCTGAGGAAACTTGGAATGAAATTTTTAAACTGGTTAATACTTCATCGTTATGTGCTCGCCATTCCCTCATACAATTTAACGTGGTACATAGAGCTCATATGTCTAAGGATAAGCTATCTCGTTTTTATTCATATATATCTCCCTACTGTGACAGATATAATAATGGAGAAGCTTCATTAATTCATATGTTTTGGACTTGTCCGAGTCTTGAAAAATATTGGAACAAAGTTTTTCAAACTTTTTCTTTACTTTTCAAAGTCAATTTTAAGCCTAATCCTCTGACGGCCCAATTTGGTATTGTTGCCGGACAAGGTATCAAGCTTAAGACATCTGATTTACATATTTTGGCCTTTAGCTCTCTTTTAACTAGGAGGGCGCTTTTGTTTAAATGGAAAGATGTTTTTCCTCCTACTCATGCTCAATGGTTATGCGACATTATGTCATGCTTAGATTTAGAGAAGATTAGCTGTTCAATTTCTGAATCTCGTCAAGACTTTCAAACATTCTGGGGACCTTTTTTGAATTATTTTCAAAACCTTCAATTCATTGTTTAAGTTCAGATGTTGGCTGTTATTATTTTTTATTATATGAGAAGGTATTTTTCCTTTTTTCTCCTTAATAAACAGCTTCGGTCTTGGTAGGGGTTAGATTCTTTTTTTTGTAATGAATTAGTATATTTCAGTATAACTTTTGATTAACTTACATGAATACGAGGTAACGAGATTGTTATTATGGATAGATATAATGTAATTGGTAGTTTTAAAATCTTTTTTGACCTTTTATATATACTTCCTTGTACTATGTATTCTTCTATGTAGAAACTAATAAAAATATTGGAAAAGTAAAGAAACGCTGCTTGGAGTGTGTGACCACATTTGCCACGGTACTCCTGGACGAGACATTGTGTGACCAGATTCGCCATGTACTCCTGGACTAGACATTGTGTGACCACATTTGCCACGGTGCTCCTGGACCAGACATTGATCCTGAGTTCGTCACCCACTATTTATTGTGTACTGGTGTTAGAACCTGTGATCCCTTCGATATGATATCTCATGATGGTATCTTCTCTCCCAAGGATCGAATACCCTTGGCAGTTGTTGGAAGCAATCTTGTCTTTGAGGTCAGTGGGAAAAAGGTCAGAGGTCGGCAGTATCCATGGGGAGTGGCAGAAGGTAAAAGTTCTGTTTAGTTTAAGTTGTGCTCTCTACTTTCCTATGTTCTGTGTTAAAGGTCATCTGGATTTCAGCCTTAACCCACTTTCCACAAAACCAATTCACAGTAGGAACAGGATTAGGTAATATAACTTCAGTTCAGTTTCACCATTCAGTGACCCAAAACCACACCAATATAAACCAGTAATTAAGTTAATAATTTTATATTTGAGATGGTTTGATTGTTAACCGTGTAATTAAGTAATGAGGCAAAAAAAGACTTGGAAATATGATATCACAGACTGTAGATGTTGTTTTCTGGAACAACAAACACTCTGCTGGATGAACTCTGGGTGGAGTAGTATTTGTAGGAGATGGACACTGACCAGGATTAGGTAACAGTGTATCTGTCCTGCTGCAGGGTTTCAAGCTGAAATGCCAGCAAGTTATTTCCTATCACAGATGCTGAGTTCTAAGTTCTTCCAGCTGATTGTGTCTTTGGGAATATGTTCTTTCCCAGTCTCTCAAGTTCATGAATCTTCTGCCCGCATATGTCTGCCTTGTAGTTGATAAAATTGTCTCCTAATGGATTTACCATTCAATGGAATGGCTTCAAATCAGTGTGTGATCATAAAAAAACTAGATTTTTGTATATAAATATTACATCCCCAGTTAAGCATTAAATCCTGTTACACTGTTTAATAACCAGATTCCTCTATATTAGTGGCGCAGACAGAGAAAAGGACACAAAATAAGTGGCACCTGGTCATTATTCGTTCAAACTCAAAGTTCAAAGTACATTTATTATCGAAGTATTTATACATTATACAACCTTGAGGTTCATCTCCTGAGAGGTAGCTACGAAAGAGTAAGAAATTGCTGGTATGAGATGAGCAGCTAGCTCAGTCTGTGTGTTGCGGATATAAACAAGTTTATTTTTTTCAATCTTTTACAGTTGAAAATGGCGACCACTGCGATTTCTCCATTTTACGCAACCTGCTGATCAGGTAAGGCTCATCAAACAAGGAACAATGAATCACTGAATCATGTTTTTTCAACAAAAGCTGCCTGCTGCTTTGTAGCTGTATTTAGTGACACATTATTCTTTCACTGCAGCCAACTAAATTGTTTTCCTTTTAGTAGCATTTTAATTTCCATGTGAAATTTCCATTTAATTGCCAAGTGCTTCCGACTTCAGCATCCTTAAAGGCAACCAGTTGTTTTATATAATACTAAATAATCTCAGACCATGAGCTACGTATATACAATATTTCACTCTCATTTACTGAGCTGTGTTTTGGGGTTGTAGAGAATAAGTTGTTGTCTGCCCTGAAGGGTGAAGTTGATCTGGTAATAATTTGCATTTTTGGCAAGTTTTATATCAGAGAATTGGGCCAAGTTTCTTGGGAGTGAAGGGAGATCTCTGTTTGTAGGATAATGTTGTTGTTCTGATGTACTGTGCTGTGTTCCTTGAGAGCTGATGATCTGGTAGTGAACACCTGTGTATATTAGATCAGGGAGGTATTTATTTCCTGTGATGCTATGGATTATTGAGGAATGAATTGTAATCCTGAAAATCTGAAACATAATGAAAAAATGCCAGAAGCACTTGGCAGGTCATTCACAATTGTGAAGGGGAAACTGTATTAATATTTTCGTGGAGCCCTTGATCAGAACTGAGTGATAGAATGCAGAAGAGATTTGCCAGGGTGTTGCCTGGCGTGGAGGAGTGTAGGTCTAAGGAGAGATTGGATAATATGAGTTTATTCTCACTGTAACATTGCAAACAGAGGAATGACCTTGTAATTTGTAGTCATGAGGAGCATAGGGCCTTTTTTCCTCAGGCCAGGGCAGTCTAGAACTCGAGGATCCAGGTTTAAGAGGAGAGAAGAAACTTGAAAGTGATCTGAGGGGTAAGCTTTCCACACGGTGGGAAAAATTTGGAACAAGCTGTCAGACGAGGCATTTAGTCAGGTACTTGGATGGGATAGGCAGAGGGATACACACCTAATGCAGACAAATGGATTAGTGTAGATAGACGTCACAGTGGGTAGAGGTAAGTTGTGCTGTATATTTCTGTATGTTGCTGAGATCATTTTGGCCATTGAAGAATAAGCGGTTTGAAGTAGACCGGCCATGAAATAGTGCCAATAGTAAATAGTGCTGCAGATTTAGGAGCTCTGATTTGTGAAGATTTTGTAGGCAGCTACAAATGAGAGTGCATATAATGTTGAGTTGTGCTCCGTTCAGATATTTCAGAGAGCTTTAAGCTGTGTTATCCTATTGTAGGACACACATGCAGGATCTGAAGGAGATCACCAACAATGTCCACTATGAGAACTATCGAAGTCGGAAGCTGGCAGCTGTGACGGGTAATGGGGTTGATGCCAGTAAGACAAAAGGCCGCCTTACCAGGTAAGTCAGTAACAAGTCCTGCGAGGAATAGATACTGCCTGTAACCAAGTTATCTTGCGACACATATCCAACATAAGTTTATGCACGTGTGCCAGTAAGTAATAAGATTATAAGGGATAACGGACGCAAAGTACTGGAGGAACTCAACAACTCAGTCAGCATCTATGGAGAGGAATAAAGAGCCAACATTTTGGACTCGGACTCTTCAACAGAATTGTCTTTGGGCATTATAACTTTCCCAATTTTGACTGAAATTTCCAGTGCAAAGGACTTAGGTGGCAAGGAATTCATGAGATATGTGCAAGAGGATTTTCTGGTGCAGGATGTAGAGAACTCAAGCAAGGAGGATCTATACCTTAAGGAATGAGAATGTACAAGTGTCTATGCAGGAATCCTATGGGAACAGTGGCCATAGTTCAATAACACAAAATAATCTGCAGATGCTGGGATCAAAGCAACACTCACAACACGCTGGAGGAATTCAGCAGGTCGGGCAGCATCCGTGGAAACGATGAGTCGACGTTTCGGGCCGAAACCCTTCGTCAGGACTGAAGAGGGAAGGGGCAGAGGCCCTATAAGGAAGGTGGGGGAGGGTGGGACCTGGTTTTTCAACTGAACCTACCAGCCTTCTCCTTCCCACCCTCCCCCACCTTCTTTATAGGGCCTCTGCCCCTTCCCTCTTCAGTCCTGACGAAGGGTTCTGGCCTGAAACGTCAACCGATCGTTTCCACGGATGCTGCCCGACCTGCTGTGTTCCTCCAGCGTGTTGTGAGTGTTGCATAGTTCAATAAGCCTTGTGATGGAGAGAGAGAAGGTTTGATCCTCATTAGGACCATAAACTTTGGGAAGGCGGATTTTGAAGGTATAAGACTAAACATGGGAGAGAGAGAATTGTGAGCAGCTGGCAGGGGAGGGGGGCAAGCAACACCTTTAAAAGTGGAATAGTAAATGTTCAGAGTCAACGTGCAAGGGTGAGAAGCAAACATGGTAAGTCTAGGAAAACATGGCTAGCAAAGGATATTGAAGGTTTGGTCAGAGACATGGAAGTATATCAGGTGTAGGAAATTGGTATGGATGAAGTTTATGGGAGATACAGGAAAAACTTAAAGGAACAATGGAGGGCGAAAGGAGCCATTACATGAGTTTGGCGAGTAGGATTAAAGAAAATCCTAAAAACACTTTTACGTCTAGTAGAAGTGGGAGAGTAGTGCAGATGGTGATCACAGTTCTATCTCCTTTACCATAGTATTGGAGAGGGATAGGAACAGACAAGTTAGAAAAGCATTTAATTGGAGTAAGGGGAAATATGAGGCTATCAAGCAGTAACTTGGAAGTTTAAATTGGGAACAGACCAGTGAGTCTTACCTCAGTGGTTGGTAAGTTGATGGAGAAGATCCTGAGAGGCAGGATTTATGACCATTTGGAGAGGTATAATATGATTAGGAATAGTCAGCATGGCTTTGTCAAGGGCAGGTCGTCCCTTACGAGCCTGATTGAATTTTTTGAGGATGTGACTAAACACATTGATGGAAGATAGAGCAGTAGATGTAGTGTATATAGATTTCAGCAAGGCATTTGATGAGGCTTATTGAGAAAGTAAGGAGGCATGGGATCCAAGGGGACATTGCTTTGTGGATCCAGAATTGGTTTGCCCACGGAAGGCAAAGAGTGGTTGTAGATGGGTCATATTCTGTATGGAGGTCAGTGACCTGTGGTGTGTCTCAGGGATCTGTCTGGGACCCCTTCTGTTCGTGAATTTTATAAATATCTGAATGAGGAAGTGGAGGGATGGGTTAGTAAATTTCCTGATGACACAAAGTTTGGAGGTGTTGTGGATAGTATGAAGAGCTGTCAGACGTTACAGCGGGACATTGATAGGATGCAGAACTGGGCTGAGAAGTGGCAGATGGAGTTCAACACAGATAAGTGTGAGGTGGTTCAGTTTGGTAGGGCAAATATGATGGCAGAATATAGTATAAATGGTAAGACTCTTGGCAGTGTGGAGGATCAGAGGGATCTTGGGGTCCAAGTCCATAGGACGCTCAAAGCAGCTGCGCAGGTTGACTCTGTGGTTAAGAAGGCGTACGGTGTATTGGCCTTCATCAATCACGGAATTGAATTTAGGTGCCAAGAGGTAATGTTGCAGCTATATAGGACCCTGGTCAGACCCCACTTGGAGTACTGTGCTCAGTTCTGGTTACCTCACTACAGGAAGGATGTGGAAACAACAGAAAGGGTGCAGAGGGGATTTACAAGGATGTTGCCTGGATTGGGGAACATGCCTTACGAGAAGAGGTTGAGTGAACTTGGCCTTTTCTGCTTGGAGCGACGGAGGATGAGAGGTGACCTGATGGAGGTGTATAAGATGGTGAGAGGCATTGATCGTGTGGATAGTCAGAGGCTTTTTCCCAGGGCTGAAATGGCTATCATAAGAGGGAACAGTTTTAAGGTGCTAGGAAGTAGGTACAGAGGGAATGTCGGGTAAGATTTTTACGCAGAGAGTGGTGAGTGCGTGGAATGAGCTGCCGGCAACTGTGGTGGAGGCGGATACAATAGGGTCTTTTAAGAAAATCCTGGATAGGTACATGGAGCTTAGAAAAATAGAAGTCGTGTAACTATAGCTAATTTTTAAAGTACGTACATGTTCGGCACAGCATTGTGGGCTAAAGGGCCTATATTGTGCTGTATGCTTTTTGTGTTTCTATGTTTCTAGAAGCAAGGTGATAGCTAAGGAATGGTTTGATCCTATCAGAAACCAGTGGTGTAATCTGTGGAGCCTGGGGGATATGAGCGAAGTCCTAAATGAATACTTGGGTCAGTGGTGGCGAATTTGTTAGAAAAGATTCTGTGGGATGACATTTATGTTCACTTGGAGAGACAGGGATTGGTTAGAAAATATCAACAGTTGGGGACCTCAGGGTAAGAGTACAGACTGTTGTAAACATCAATATATGGCACTCATTTGTGATATCCTGATAGCATGGCGGAGGCTCCACGGAAGAAGGCAAAAACGTACAAATTCCATCCAGAATGGGAAGAGGAATTTCTATTTACCTTGGTGGAAGACAAGTGTGTATGTATGTTGTGCCACCAAACACAAGCACTGACTAAAAGAGGGAATCTGGAGCAGCACCACAACACCAACCTCCAGAAATTTAAAGACACCTACTCCCCAAAGAGCACAATTCGTGCCAGAAAAGTTGAGGAGCTGAAAACAGGGTTGAAGGCCCAGCAATCATTTTTCACAAAACATGCTGCTCAAAATAAGGCTGCTATTGAAGCATCATTTCATGTAAGTCACCTTTTGGCTAACCACAAGAAGCCTTTTACAGATGGTGATTTATTCAAGGAAGCAATGGCCATTACCGCAGAGACTGTTTTTAATGACTGTAAAAACAAAAACAACATCACAACTGCAATACGTAATATACCGCTTGGCCCTCCAGCAGTGACAAGGAGGGTAGAGTCACTGTCAGAGGACGTGGATATTTTTCACTACAATTTGATGAATCCCTGGATGTAATGCAAACAGCTCAGCTTGGTGTATTTGTCAGAATGGCTTTCCAGGATTTTACAACAAAGGAGGACTTCCTCACTCTTTTGCAATTAAAGGAGAGAACGAGAGGTGAGGATATTTGCAATGAGTTTAAAAATATGTCCGTGAAAATGACAACCCTATTCATAAACTGGTGGCAATTACTACTGATGGGGCCCCAGCAATGCACAGTGTGCGCATGGGTTTTATAGCACTAAAAGTCAGTGCCTACTTCGGGTCAACTTATCTATGTGAAATTGCATTTTCACAGATGAAAAATTATTAAATTAAGTACAGGAGCTGTCTTACTGACAGACACCTCACAGACTGTCTGTAGTTATGAGCCGAACTTCAGGGAACCAGCAATAAGTATTCAGCCCCAGTCATCACACTGAGTGCAACAGTCACATTTTATTCATTTATTTTTCGTGTTGAAATAAAATTAAATAATGAAACTTAGAATTAAATGTGTGAAGTATTGTAATATTCTTAAAGAAAGATATGCTAGTTACAGTGTTGTTTGAATTAATTTGAAAGTTTGACAAAAGTATTTTGTGCAATTCAAATACAATTAGCCCAAGTAAAAGGCCTCAAATTGGCAGTACAATCTGAGCTGCTTTTTCTCTAAACAATTTACTAGGTAGATCTTCCCTTTCACTAAGGTCGAGGTAGGTGATCTTGGGCTTGAAAAGGTTGGTGACCACTACTGTAGACCATATGAAAGCCTGTGGAGTGGTAGCTAGCAGAAAGATTGTTTATATACTGTGGGACATGGATCAGCTGGAAAGTTGAATAAAATGATGGTAGATGAAATTTATTTCAGATACATAGGTAATGCACTTTGGGAAATCAAGTTCTGGTAGGACAGGTGGAGTAAATGGGACCCTCGCTGACAAGTTCATAACTTCCTGAAAATGGTGACATACTGCAGATAGAGAAGGTAGTGATGCTTGGGGCATCGTGTGGCAGCTGTAAATTGAACAGGCCTCATTTGGAGTATTGTGTACAGTTGTCGTCATCACCCTGCAGGAAGGCTGTGGTAGAAGTAGAGTGCAGGAGAGATTCACCAGGATGTTTCCTGGAGGCCTGAGTTCTTTGGAGGCATTGGACTGGCTGAGTTTGTCTGACTGGAGCATGGAAGGCTGAAGAATGATCTTACAGAGGTTTGTAAAGTTGGAAGGAGCATAATAGAATTTTTGTTCCTCAGGGAAGGAAGTGTAAATCTACAGTGATATAGGAATACAGCCTAATGCAGACAAAATAGGGTCCGTGTAGACAGGCATCATGCTTGGCATGGAAAACTTCCTCATGGAAAGTTGTTCCAAGGATTAGTAATGAGTTGCTTAGATTTCCATTTGTTTGGCAGCCCTTGATGTGCTCCGTACTCTTTTCCAGAGATGCTGCCTGACCTGCTGAGTTCCTCCAGCATTTTGTTTCTGTTGCTTGGTCTGGCCTTATTTACTGCCTGCCCAACACAGGTAAAAGTTAAGAAGATAATTGGCTTTCATTAATGCAGGAGCCCTCTGGCTGAGATGGAGGAAGAGCGTCAAGAGCACGTGGCCAAGATGAAGAAGATGGAGATGGAGATGGAACAAGTTTTTGAGATGAAGGTCAAGGAGAAGAGGCAGAAACTGAAAGACTCAGAGCATGAGGTGAGCCGTCCTCTTACTCCATCTTCCCATCATCGTATCCTCACTCCCTGGAACCCCTCCTTCCCACGCCATGTCACTCTTTCTCCCTCACCTCTTCCTGCCTGTTGCAGTCAACCCTCTTGCTCTTTGCCCCACCTCTCTTCCCATCTCCCATCTTGTTTCGTCAGCCTCAACTCTGCATCTTCTCATCCTCCCCCTTTCCCCACCACTAGTTGCCTTTCCTGCCGCTGCTTAATTGTCTCCCACCCCCACCCCCATTACCACTATGCACCTGCAGCTGCAGCGCCGACATGAACAGATGAAGAAGAACCTGGAGGCTCAGTACAAGGAACTGGATGAGAAGAGGAAGCAGTTTGAGGAAGAGAAAACATCCTGGGAAGCAGAGCAACGTATACTGGAACAGCAGAAATTGGATGCAGCAAGGTTAGTGGTATTTGTACCAAAGAGTGTCAGTGTGCATACAAGATGAATACGTGGAGAAAAGGTGGATTGGCGTGTAGGTGGAGATCGTGTGTGTGTTAGAGTAAAATGCTGAGAGGTGTGTGTGAGCAGATGGAAGGTGTAATGGTGAGTGTGACAGGCTGTGTGGGTTGGTAAAGAGTTGGGAATGGGAAGAAAGGTTCTGAGCTAAGAACATGATGGAAGAGAGGGAGCAGTGTACTGAAGGGTGAAGGGTGTAGGGGAGAGGGAGAGGTAAGCACTGGTTGGTAGCAAGCTGTTGTGGGACAGAGTGAGGATGTGTCTATGGGGATGTGGGCAGGGACACTTCTGCAAGCCATGTTTTCACAGCTCTATCCTCACTGCTGTCCGAGACTGTCCCACCTGATCTGTGTGCCAGGTGCAGCTAAGTCTGAGAGATTAAAATCCTTTCTTTCTCTTTCCATCCTCCACAGAACAATGGAGAAGAACAAGAAGAAAGGGAAGATCTTCTGAAGATGTTATTTTTAGTGCAAATGTTTGAAGGCTCATGCGTTTGGCCATACTGCAGTGTAGGGACATTGCTTAAACCTGCTCATCAGATGGTTACTTAGCTTGCTGCAGGCCCAGAACTGGTGACAAAGCAGTAAATCTTTATAGAATCCTTTGCAATGGGACTCTTATTATGCATCTTAAAATCCTGCAAATCCCAAGCTGTATAGTGATGGTGATGCTCCTTCCACTGGCCTGCATTGTCTGTGTTGGTAAGTGTGGAAGGCTCAAAGCTTCATTTTCTGTCTGCTTGATGTCTGAATGAATCCACTCACTCACACAGCCCAAGGTCTGCAGTAAGGCTCCATCCAATTTGGCCATTTGATCCTCTCCCAGTAGAATTTTGCTAAGAGTGTTGGAGCTGAATAGTTCCAATGCTATCAGTTGTAACCTACATGGGGTCTACAGTCTAACTATAGAGACAGACCGCTGTCAAGATCACAGTGTTGATGTTGATCATTCCACACAACAAAACTGAAGGATTTCTGTTTGTGCTTGAGGTTGGGTAGTGTTTAGTCAGTAGGTTAAATGTGGCCTAGAAGCTCGTGCAATAAGAATCACTTCAAGTGGAATGGGCAGAAAAGAATAGCTAATTCTCTGTTTGTACGAGTGGTTTACCTGCTCAAATGTCCTATGGATTAAGGATTGGGTAGTTATAAAGGAGGAACTGTTTGGTCTCATTGGTGTGAGGTACAGTGGTGCAATGGTATCCTTGTATTGTGGAGTTCCCTGGGTAAGGGTGAGATCCTCTCTAATTGGGTTGACAATCTGTCCTCCATTCAGAGGCAGTGCCAGGCTGCCCTTCATTTGTCTTTGCTGCAGATGCATACGTCGATCTGTAGCCAAACATCAGCAAATTTCACATCCAGTCTGAAGGAGCTAATGCTTTTCTATCCAGACTTTCTGGAGGCACATATGTTGTAGAAGCTTACTGTGCATCTCTGTAACCTATGAATCCTGGGAAGCCCCCTAACTTCCCTTGTTATTATGCTTACTGTGTCTATAGAAGTGGCAGCATTCCTACTTCTCCCTTCAGTGTTTTGCTTCCTCAGGCTATTTCCATGCCTAGTTTTGCATGACAGGAACCAAGTGCAGGCACTGATTATTTCTAAGTGCTTATTGATCAGTCCCAATCAATGTGCTAGTGAAGTTGGTGTTATCTTGTGACTCAGCTTTAGCTGCAGACGATATTTAAAACCGTGAATAACACACAAGCCAGAAGATTTGCTGCGTTTTTTTCTCACTGATACTGCATATGAAAAGTTGGGAAATGTTTCTTTTCAGCCAACAAACCTCACCTCCGCTCTGCTTTGTGACTACACCTCCACCCAACTCATTTTGCTGTGGTTTTGCTCTGCACTGGGTCATGCTCCCACACTCTCCATCTTTTCCCCTATTTCACTACCTTTTCAATATTTCTATCTTTTCTGATTTCAGCTTGCCCATTCTTCTTCTCTGGCTGCACTGGTTGCCTCCCTGTCATTGTTAGTGTATCAACCCTGAGATGGGTACCTCTAACCTTTGTGCTATTTCATGCATGCTCTGCATTGGGGTCCCTCAGTACCTGTTTCTGTGTTGGGAACAGGGATCTCCTTTCTTTACTTTCTGCACTGGGTCTCTCACCACTACCCTCACCTTCTCACCACCTCCTGGCAATGGTTTTCATTGTCTGTACTGTGGTTCTCTTGATTTTAGCTGACTGGGCAGCAAGCTCTCCCTTTGTGGCACACACTGCCCTGTGATGTGCCATAGTCCCATATTCCAGCTGCTGTACTATGATGAACTACCAGGGAGAGTGGAGGAAGAAATGGAGTCATACTCAGGAAGGGGTCCTGGAGCAGACAAGTTGAATAGGGATGCCATCTTACGTGTATTATTTTTTGTAAAGAAATAAGCTTCACCTAATGTTTTGTTATCACTGCCACATAGTATAAATATAAAATAAAGAATAACCTCTGGTATTACGGAGATATTTCTATTTTTGTATTATACAAGTTCAGTCTGTACCTATGGGTTGGGGAGGAGTGGATATTCTTCCGAACAACTACTTTTCCTCACTATACACTGACCATCTGACTCTTTTCCCAGTACCTGACAGACATTTTTGGCAGCAGTCAGTAAGACACAGGTGAATGTCTATGTCTTGATGAAACTACAGGAATTGGGGATGCAGAAAGTTATGTAGAGTGGATATTGAAGGTACAGCAGAGAAATGGTCAGAATGATAAATTTAGTCCATCTGGAAGATGTGAATTGTCATCCTGAAGTCTGAGGGTGTAGAGAAGCAAGTGTGAAAGTGTGAGAGAGATTGCAGCTTGCAGATCATGCTGTAAAAGTGGTGGCTGTGTAGATAAATGAATGGTGAATGATGGAGCTGGAGGGTCAGCTGATGTCAGCCTAGAGGGTCCAGTACAACCAAGACCTTTGCTAGTGATAAATGCGAGCAGCTCACTTGTACAGCAAGTGAGGAAGGCAAGAGATGGGAGCCGAGAGGAAAATCGGATCAGCCGTGATGAAATGATGGATCAGACTCGATGGCCTAAACCTGCTGCTGTATCTTGTGGTCTTATGATTAATGGATTTCCACAACACCTTTGTGTGAAGTCCTGACATTGATTAATTTTGTTCAGTGCTGGCATTTGTTTCTGTTAATGAGCAACAGTTCACTCCAGGAAACTTCTGGGGGAGCATTTCTGTTTTGTGCTTAGATATCTGTGGATTACTGAACAAGGTTAGCTGACTGGCCTTTCTCCAGTATATGGATGTTGTCTTGAAAATGAGAATACTGCAGATGCTGGAAATGGGAAATAAAATTGTCCACAGCCTGGTCTCCCAGAAAGGCACCATTTCTGTCTCTAGGGACGTGGAAACCCTTTTCCTGCCCTGTGAGATGGTGGCACGGTGGAGTGCTCTTCATCTGCACCTCACACAGGTGATGGCTATGAGCTTGCCCTTTAATGGCTGCTCAGGCTGTAGAAACACATTTTTATACTGATCAGAACAATGCAGAGTAAACTGAGGTAGAACAAGGTAAAACAATGAATTTGAATTTATTTAAATCTTACATCTGTCCCACACGTGAGGCAGTAAAAATATTTGCGGTGTGACTCCACAATGTACAGACGTGTGAATTTAAAAGTCTAATGGCTTGTAGAAAGAAGCTGTCCAGTAGCCTGTTGGTCCTGGTTTTAATGCTGCTGTAGCATTTGCCAGATGGAAGTAGCTGAAACAGTTCATGGTCGGGGTGACTGGTGTCCCCGATATCTTCCAGGCCTTCTTTCTGCACCTGCTGCTGCAAATGACCTCAGTGGAGGGAAGTTCACATCCACCGATGTGCTGGGCTGTCTGTACTACTCTCTGCAGTGCCCAGCGATCAAGGTTGGTGCAGTTCCTGTACCAGGCGGTGATACAGCCACAGTCAGTATGCTCTTAGTGGTGTCCCTGTAAAAGGTCTTGAGGATTTGGGGGTTCACGCTGAACTACTTCAGTCACCTGAGGTGGAAGACATACTGTTGTGCTTTTTTTTGTCTCACAGCTAGTGTGTACAGTCCAGGTGTTATCATCAGTGAAGTGTTTACCAAGGAACTAGAAAATTTAAACTGCTCACCCTCTCAACTGCAGTCCATTAATATTAATTGGGGCGAGCCTGTCTCCCTTCCTCTTGCAATCGACGATCAGCTCTTTTACTTTTTGGACATTGAGGGAGAGGTTGTTATCTTGGCACCACTCAGTTAAGGTGTTAACCTCACCTCTGTAGGCAGTCTCATCACTGCTAGAAATCAGGCTGATCAAAACTGTGTCATCTGCAAATTTGATCAGCAGATTGGAGCAGCACAGTCGTGGTGTAGAGGAGGGGACTGGGGACACAACCTTGTTGAGATGAGGGAGCCCATCCTTACCAACTGTCAGTGATCCAATAGGAATCTAGAATCCAGCTGCATAAGGTCTAAGCTTCCTGTCAAGTCTGGAGGGAATTATGGTGTTGAATGCTGAACTGTAGTTCAGGAAAGTATTCGAACGTATGCATCCCTCTTCTCAAGGTAGTGAGAATGGTGTGCAGTGCTGTGGCTGTGGTGTCATCGGTAGGCGAATTGCACGGGGTCCACTGTGGGTGGTAGCTTGCTGCAGATGTTGTCTTTAACCTGCAGTGGCAATGCAGAATAAAGTGGAAAGGCTACAGAGAAAGTGCGCTGTAGGTGAACAATAAAGTGGAAAATCATAATGCGGCTGATTGAGAGGTCGTGTCCATCTTATTGTACTATAAGTGGGGTAGAATAACTTCCACTTCTCATGGGTGTAGCTATGACATTAATATTCACAATTTAATTCATTTGCATTGGTTGTTCCAGTGTTTTGTAATCAGCCGAGACTGGCCTCCTTCAGTGGGAGCCCACTGGGCTAGGCTTTGAGTTGTGGATTGCCCTGACCTCATTGAAGAACCCATGCAAGTCACGCTTACCAACAAATTGACAGGCTCTGGACTCCTTACACTGTTCTTGGTCATAGTGGTGTTTTTGCTGTAATAACCTATTTCTTGGGGGATTAGAACTTAAGGCAGAGACAACACCTTGAGTCTGTACGCAGCAGTCAGACCAGAAAAGATGCTGAAACACCAGAGAAATGTACAAATTTTTCACTGGACTGTTAGCACTAGGATCGATAAAGCTTAGACTGCATGTTTGCAGTCTTATTGGATAAGATTCCCTGTGCAAAGCTCATTTGGAAAGTAATGAGGCATGGGATCGAAGGAGACCTTGCTTTGTGGATGACCAGTGGTGTTCCGTAGTGATCTGTTCTGGGACCTCTCCTCTTTGTGATTTTTATAAATGACCTAGATGAGGAAGTAGAAAGTTGGGTTAATAAGTTTGCTGATGACAAAAAGTTGGTGTTGTGGATAGTTTGGAAGGTTATCAGAGGTTACAGTGGGATATTGATGGGATGCAGAACTAGGCTGAGAAGTGGCAGATGTAGTTCAACCCAGATTTGTGTTAAGTGGTTCATTTTCGTAGGTCAAATTTGAAGACAATATAGTATTAATGGTAAGACTCTTGGCAGTGTGGAGGATCAGAGAGATCTCGGGGTCCATATTTATAGGACACTCAAAGCTGCTGCGCAGGTTGACAGTGTTAAGGAGGCGTATGGTGTGTTGGCATTCATCAACCATGGGATTGAGTTCAAGAGCCATGAGGTAATGTTACAGCTATATTAAGACCTTGGTCAGACCGCACTTGGAGTACTGTGTTCAGTTCTGGTCACTCCTCTACAGAAAGGATGTGGATGGTATAGAAAGAGTGCAGAGATTTACAAGGATGTCACCTGGATTGGAGAGCATGCCTTATGAGAATAAATTGAGTGAACTTGGTCTTTCTCCTTGGAGCGACAGCAAATGAGAGGTCACCTGACAGGTGTATAAGATGATATCTCCTCTGTACCTTCTTCCTGGCACCTTAAAACTCTTTGTGTTAGGCATTTCAGCCCTGGGAAAAAGCCTCTGGCTTTCCTCAAGACAGCAAGCACCTCCTCCTTTTCAATCTGTACAGTTTCCAGGAACTCACTACTTGTTTCCCTTAACTCCATAGACTTCATGCCAGTTTCCTTAGTAAATACAGACCCAAAAAACCTATTTAAGATCTCCCCCATTTCCTTTGGTTCCGCACATCGCCGACCACGCTGATCTTCGAGAGGACCAATTTTATCCCTTACAATCCTTTTGCTCTTAATATACCTGTAAAAGCTCTTCAGATTATCCTTCACTTTGACTGCCAAGGCAACCTCATGTCTTCTTTTAGCCCTCCTGATTTCTTTCTTAAGTATTTTCTTGCACTTCTTATACTCCTCAAGCACCTTATTTACTCCCGGTTTCCTATACATGTCATACAACTCCCTCTTCTTCTTTATCAGAGTTGCAATATCCCTCGAGAACCAATGTTCCTTATTCCTATTCAGTTTGCCTTTAATCCTGACAGGAACATACAAACTCTGCACTCTCAAAATTTCTCCTTTGAAGGCTTGCCACCTACCGATCACATCTTTGCCAGAGAACAACCTGTCCCAATCCACACTTTTTAGATCCTTTCTTATTTCTTCAAATTTGGCCTTCTTCCAGTTCAGAACGTCAACCCTAGGACCAGATCTATCCTTGTCCATGATCAAGTTGAAACTAATGGTGTTATGATCACTGGAACCAAAGTGCTCCCCTACCCAAACTTCCGTCACTTGTCCTAACTCGTTTCCTAACAGGAGATCCAATATTGCATCCCCTCTAGTTGGTCCCTCTATATATTGATTTAGAAAACTTTCCTGAACACATTTTACAAACTCTAAACCATCTAGACCCCTAACAGTATGGGAGTCCCAATCAATATATGGAAAATTAAAATCCCTTACCACCACAACTTTATGTTTCCTGTAGTTGCCTGCTATCTCTCTGCAGATTTGCTCTTCCAAGTCTCGTTGACTATTGGGTGGTCTGTAATACGATCCCACTAATGTGGCCATACCTTTCCTGTTTCTCAGCTCCACCCATAAGGACTCAGTAGACAAGCCTTCTAATCTGTCCTGCCTGAGCACTGCTGTAATATTTTCCCTAACAAGCAATGCTACTCCCCCACATTTCATTCCTCTGCCTCGATCACACCTGAAACATCGGAACCCTGGAATATTAAGCTGCCAGTCCTGCCCCTCCTGTAGCCAGGTTTCACTAATTGCTATAATGCCATAATTCCACATGTTAACCCACGTCCTCAAATCATCCGCCTTCCCCGCAATACTCCTAGCATTGAAATATATACACCTCAGATTTTTACCACCACTCACAACCTTTCTATTAGTGGATTTGCTTGAACTTTTAACATCATTTATTTTCACCCCAGCCACACTCAGCTCTGGCACTCTGGTTCCCATCCCCCTGCAAATCTAGTTTAAAGCCTCCCCAATAGCACTAACAAACCTCCCTGAAAGGATATTGGTACCCCTGTAGTTCAAGTGTAACCCATCTCTCTTGTACAGGTCCCACCTGCCCCAGAAGAGGTCCCAATGATCCTGAAATCTGAAACCCTGCCCCCTACACCAGTTCCTCAGCCACTTGTTCCTCCTCCAGAGCATCCTATTCCTACCCTCACTGGCACCTAGCACAGGTAGCAATCCTGAGATTACCACCCTCGAGGTCCTGCTGTTCAACTTCCTACCAAGCTCTCTATACTCACTCTCCAGGACCTCCTCACTTTTCCTTGCTATGTCATTGGTACCGATGTGCACCACGACATCTGGCTGATCACCCTCCCACTTCAGAATGTCATGCAAGCGATCAGAGACATCCTTGACCCTGGCACCCGGGCGGCGACAAACCATCCTGGATTCTCTGTCACAACCACGGAACCTCCTATCTGCACCTCTAACTATTGAGTCCCCTATCACTACCGCTCTCCTCTTTTTCCCCCCTCCCTTCTGCACTGCAGAGCCAGACTCAGTGCCAGAGATCCGGCTACTGCAGCTTGTCCCAGGTAAGTCATCCCTCCCAACAGTATCCAATGCGGTATACTTGTTGAGGGGAATGGCCAAAGGGGAACCCTGCTCTGCCTGCCCGTTCCTCTTCCCTCGCCTGACAGTGACCCAATTTCCTGTCCTCTGCTCCTTTGGCATAACTACCTCCCTGTAGCTACGATCTATAATCTGCTCATTCTCCTGAATGATCCGCAGGTCATCCAGCTCCTGCTCCAGTTCCCTAACACGGTTTGTCAGGAGCTGCAGCTGGATGCACTTCTTGCAGGTGTCGTCGTCAGGGACACCGGAGGGCTCTCTGACTTCCCACATCCTGCAAGAGGAGCATTCCAACATCCTGCCTGGCATTCTCTCTACTCTAAACAATCTGAACAAAAAACTTACCGGAACCTACCCTGGCTTCTGCCTGTTCTCGCCGAAGCCTGTTGAGCCAAAGCCGTCCCACTCTGACTCAGTCCATTCCGACGATGGCCACTGTATATGGAGGTCTGCTTTTAAACCTTGGTGCGCTACGTCACGCGCCTGCGCAGTGCAGACCCTTCTCCCCGAGCAGTGTTTTAAAAAAAAACAACTTTTTCTACCCGATTTCTTCACTCCCTTCTTCAGCTGCTTGTTTCGACTGAAACAAGAACCGTTGAAAATTTCTCTTTTTAACCAGTTAGCAATAAAGAGATCCAGCGCAGGCAGAAGACCAGAGTAGGGTATCCATGAAGAGGAGGAGTGTTGAAGATGGGAGAAGGGGTCATCAGTGGGGGCGGGAGAGTCCTTGTCGGAGAAGTAGGCTTGAAGACGGAGCCGGCGGAAGAAGAGTTCCATGTCATGGTGAACACGGAACTCGCTGAGGTGTGGGCGAAAGGGGACAAAGGTGAGGCCCTTACTGAGGACAGAGCGCTCTGCCACAGACAGTTGAAGGTTGGAGGGGATGGTAAAGACCTGGCACGGATGAGAGCTGGGAACAGAGGGGGGAGGGGAACCTACACTCCGCACCTCCCGTTTTTACCTCCTACCCAAGATCCAAAGAACTCGGGTCTCTGGGCACACAGCCAGCAGCCAGCTCACTGCTTTCCATCTTCCATGTACTCCCCTGACACATCAGGAGGCGACACCGACCTCAAATCTGCCCGCCTCCTGAGCCACAAAAATCTGGCAGCCTGAAGGTACGCTGGTCTTCCAGGCCGTGTCCTTGGCATATTGAAAAGTGACCGGTCATGAGAGCGGGTCCCATTTCCGCAAAAAAACAAAGTCAGCGTGCAACTCCAAGTCAGGGTCTTCAAAAGAACCCTCAAAAAGGAAGAAAAGAAATATTAAAGATAGATGCTCTTGTGATTCTCCTTCACCTTGTCTGCTAGAACAACCTCATGCCTTCTTTTAGCCTTCCTGATTTCCTTAAGAGTTCTCTTACATTCCTTGTACTCCTAAAGCAACTCATTTGTCCCTTTCTGCCTATACCTGCTATGCAACTCCATCTTCTTAACCAGGGCCGCAGTATCACTGAAAAACCAAGGTTCCCTAACCTATTAGCCTTGCTTTTTATTCTGACAGGAGGATGCAATCTCTGTTATCTCAAAATTTACCCTAATGCCTGCCACTTCCCAGCACACCTTTGCATGAAAACAACTTGTCCCAATCCCACTGGCCAGATTCCTTCTTGTGCCATCAAAGTTGATTTTTCTTCAATTTGGAATCTCAACCTGAAGACCACACCTACCCTCTCCATCATTATATTGAAACTAATGGTATTATGATCACTAAATACTTTGTGTACTTCTGTGACTGTCCTGTGTCATTCCCTCGTAGGAGATCTAGTATCACATAGCCTTTTGTTGGGACCTCAATGTTTTGATTCAGGAAACCTTCCTGAACTGATTTGGCAAACTCCATCCCATCCAGCCTTTTTACAGTTTTGGAAGTCGTAATCAATATGTGGGAAGTTGAAATCTGAATTTGTGAGACGATTTCCCACCTGCTGAGTGCTACTAGCTATTCATAATCCTTCCTCATCAGGTAGACCCTGTCCCTTCTATAGATCCCTGGCCCGACCTTAAAGTCATTCTTAAACAAAAACACAATGTCAACTCTGGTTTTGACCGGAGTAATGCGTGGAAGCAGGCCCCATGGATTTATCCAGCTCAATAGGCCGTAAGACAACCAGTACCTTCTCTGTTTCAGTGTGGATATGTACCAGTGCATCACCATTTTGTTGCTGCCATGTCCTATCTTCACTGTGACAGCAAGATAGAACTATTTAAGATCTCTCCCATCACTTGTGATTCCACACATCGACTGTCATACTGATCCCGAAGGAGACCTATTCTTTCCCTAGACCCCTGTTTGTTCTTAATGTATGCAAGATCTCTAAGGATTCTACTTCACCGTATCTTCCAGAGCTACTGCATATGTCCTGACCTCGGATTTTACTCCTGATTAGAGTTCAGATTCCCAAGTATAATGGTGTGAGAATCTGTTAGAGGTACAAAAAAATCAAATCTCAGTATTTTTCTATGATGCTGCGTTGATTAAAATGACTCCTATTTTAGGTTTACTTACTTGATAATCAGTTATAAAACTCACAAGATGCTTTAGTATGCCAATGATCACTGCAAGCTCGGGAATAATTTTGTTCATCAGCATTCCGTTTTATTGAATGCGAGTAAAATACACCCAGGTGGATCTAAACTCCCGGTGGTCTTTGCTGATTTTTCAGTGCTGGGATCGAGGGGTCAGTTAAAGTGATGCTGAATGAACCTCAACATCATCGAATTGCAAAGTGTGAACGAGGGCACGAGAATTCCGCTCTTCCTCTCATTCCACATTTTTCTCCTATCTTTGTAACACTTCTAAACTACCTATACCGTGATCAATGAAAAGAATGTGTTTTCATGCTCACGGGCTGTTTGCAGTTACCGTTTCTTTAGCTGACAATGTGTGCTCTTGGTTGTACGCTGGTCATCGGCAATAGGGCACTTCATTGTCCTTTCATCATGCCTCACAAACCGCAACTGACCCTCCCTTGTCTACCGGTATCCCATGTGCGGAAATACTCAAATGGCAAGAATGGAAATACTTAAAGCAGCTGAACCAGCATGCTGGGCCCAGACAGCTCGTCTGCACAAAGATCTTTTTTACTGAAAGCCAGGATCCCGGGTCTTTCTACCTGTTATTGTAAGCAATCATCACATTTTTTTTCTGGGCTCCAAGAGAGATGCAGACCAACTGAGAGGATGAAAGTCAGCGCAGTATTTGTGCTGCATTAAATAGTTTGCCAAAAAAAAACTAATGTAACGCTCAGTTATATTAGCTTGTATGTGTCTCGGGGAAATCCTGCCCAGCACCAGCCTGAACGCTTCCTACGGAGTCGGTCGCTGCACCACTGCTGCCCGAATCATTCCCAAACATCAATCATCAGCCGGCACACCCAGTACGTGTTACCAAGCTCACTTTATAGATGTTACTAATTCTATGACATTAACATAAATTCGATACAGAAAAGGAAGTAAATGAAAAAAAAAGGCGCCAACACTTATCAAAATCCAACTTCTTCGTGCACAACTGTTGGAGCTCAATCAATTCCTGATGACCACCCAGATCCTGTTGACTCACGGTTCGGGACCACCCGGAGTGATCGACCGGAGCCTCTCCGCACGTCCGCCGTCCTCCCCGTCTCTCCTCCGACTCTCCGTCTCTCCGTCTCTCCTCCGACCCCCCGTCTCCCCTCCGACCCCCCATCTCCCCTCCGACCCCCCGTCTCTCCACTGACTCCCCGTCGCCCCTCCGACTCCTCGTCTCTCCTTTGACTCCCCGTCTCTCCTCCAACTCCCCACCAAAAAACCCCGTCCACCATCCTCCCCGTCTCTCCTCCGTCCTCCCCGTCTCTCCTCTGAGTCCCTGTCTCTCCGCCGTCCTTCTCGTCTCTCCTCTGACTCCTCACCAAAAACCCGTCCACCGTCCTCCCCTTCTCTCCTCCGACTCTCCCCAAAACCCCGTCCGCCGTCCTCCTCGTCTCTCCTCCGACTCCCCGATAAAAACCCCGTCCACCATCCTCCCCGTCTCTCCTCCGACTCCTCCCAAAACCCCGTCTGCCGTCCTCCCCGTCTCTCCTCCGACCCCCCGTCTCTCCACTGACTCCCCGTCGCCCCTCCGACTCCTCATCTCTCCTCTGACTCCCCGTCTCTCCTCCAACTCCCCGCCAAAAAAACCCGTCCACCATCCTCCCTGTCTCTCCTCCGTCCTCCCCGTCTCTCCTCTGAGTCCCTGTCTCTCCGCCGTCCTTCTCGTCTCTCCTCTGACTCCTCACCAAAAACCCGTCCACCGTCCTCCCCTTCTCTCCTCCGACTCTCCCCAAAACCCCGTCCGCCGTCCTCCTCGTCTCTCCTCCGACTCCCCGATAAAAACCCCGTCCACCATCCTCCTCGTCTCTCCTCCGACTCCCCGATAAAAACCCCGTCCACCATCCTCCCCGTCTCTCCTCCGACTCCTCCCAAAACCCCGTCCACCATCCTCCTCGTCTCTCCTCCGACTCCCCGATAAAAACCCCGTCCACCATCCTCCTCGTCTCTCCTCCGACTCCCCGATAAAAACCCCGTCCACCATCCTCCCCGTCTCTCCTCCGACTCCTCCCAAAACCCCGTCCACCATCCTCCTCGTCTCTCCTCCGACTCCCCGATAAAAACCCCGTCCACCATCCTCCTCGTCTCTCCTCTGACTCCCCCCAAAACCCCGTCTGCCGTCCTCCCCGTCTCTCCTCCAACTCCCTGCCAAAAACCCGGTCCCCAGTCATATGAGATAGCATTGTATCCGAAAACAAAACGATACATGACCACCCATTGGCTAATAACACCCTGCTGTCTGTATTAACCCAAGCAACTGTCTCGCTAGAGACTTTCTCAGCATTTAACATAACAAAGAAGCATTCCCCAGTATAACATAACAAAGAAGCCATTTTAATTTAACATACAAAAAAAACGAAAGACCCCGTACACTAATATCCAACCAGTAAAGTAATATGACACACATCCCACACGGACTTCCGCTAAGCTTGAGCAACACACACAAAATGCTGGTGAAACTGAGCAAGACAGGTAGCATCTACTGAGGAGAACGGTCAATTGACCTTTCAGGCCGAGACACCATTGGGACTGGAAAGGAATGGGGCAGAAGCCTGAACAAGAATGTAGGGAATGGGAGAGAGTGTAAGTTGGAAGTGATAGATGAGATCAGTTGAGGAGGAAGGTGGCTGGGTGAGGGAGAGAGGGATGGAGTTGGAAACTACCCGGACAGATATGAGATTTCGCTTCCCCAACCTGGCTGGTCCCGGAGCAGTCTGTTGCCCTGCCTAAAGTGTCATGGAATGGAGAGGAGTACACCACAGCAAGGCTATGTCGAACCAGCTAAAAAGCAAATCAAAAACACACACTTCACGCATCCAGGACTCAGAGTAAAATCTTGCCCCTTGCATCCCTCATGAACCCATCCCATCTCACCTTCAATGAATGGCCTCTGGTATTAGACATTTCAACCCTGTCCTCTCTGTCTGTGCCTCATAATCTTATAAACCTCCATCAGATCTTCCCTCAGCCTCCGACGCTTCAGAGAAAACAACCCACATTTATGCTGCTACCATTTCTCTATCACCAGTGAGGCTTATTCCAGCACCTCCATTAGTACCTTAAATGACATACATGGTTAAAAGAACAGCCGCAGGGAGCTTGCTGTACCTGCCTGCCCCTCCTGGTGGGTCCCCATTATCTGACTGAACCTATTGTGTGACCAATTCCCTGGAACTCCTATTTGTAACATGCTCTGCCTCCTGTCGGTTCCTCAGTGAGTTCAACAGCTCTACATACCGATCTATGTGGCCAAAGAGGAACTGCAGTGGGATACATTCCCTGTAAACGCAGTCACCAGGGAACTTTTACCACATCTGACAAGGCAAATATACCAATCTACTGCAAACAACAGGAATTCTGCAGATGCTGGAAATTCAAGCAACATACATCAAAGTTGCTGGTGAACGCAGCAGGCCAAGCAGCATCTATAGAAAGAGGTGCAGTCGACGTTTCAGGCCGAGACCCTTCGTCCCGACTGCACCTCTTTCTATAGATGCTGCTTGGCCTGCTGCGTTCACCAGCAACTTTGATGTACCAATCTACTGACTGACATTCCGGACCTGGTAACAGCTAGTGGAATGCAAAAAATAAACAGGAAAAAGATATACTTTGCCTTCCCTAGTTGCTACTTGCTCTTGTTACCAAAGCTTGGCTTTCATCAAAGTCAGCAATTTGACCTCAGCAATAACAGTTTGAAACTCAAGCCAACCCTATCCAATATATTTACTCTCTCTGTCTCTCCTTTTTTGCTGATAGGCCTCACAGTAAACAATCCAACATTTCATCACCTCATACATGCCAATTGTGTTGGAGACCAGTGTAAAATTGTAGAAATGAAATCAATGCCTTTTCATATTTATACCCAAGATTTCAAAGTTCAGTTATATTTCTTTTTAAATTTTCTGAAGTTAGCTTTTATCATTCAGGAGCAACAACAATTAAAGGGAAGTGATTATATGGCATCACATATATAAACTATGGTTAGTGGTGGACTGTAAATCGGCACATTATACCATAGGAACATACATAAAAGTTGCTGGTGAACGCAGCAGGAACATGACAGCTTTAAAGAGGATCAGGAAGCTCTATGATCAAGTCCTGCACCGTCAATTGTATGACCTCTATTGACTTCCACACCTTCTCCAACTCACTTAGACTACTTCTGACACCTCTTTCCATCTGAAGGAACATTACTATGAACCCACTGACTTCAACAGCTCCTTAGATTATATCTCTTCCCACCTTGTCTCTTATATGGTTGCCTTAATTCATTTCTGTCAATTTCTTCATCTCCTTTCCAAAACATTTGAAATGTTTTTTTTTTCATGTAACATGATTTCCCTTTACTGTGTTCAATAGAGCCCTCTCTTGCATTTCGTCCATTTCTCAGAGTTCTGTTCTCACAGCAACATCCGCCTCCCCGGCCAAAAAATTGCAAAGATGGAGTTCCCTTAGTCCTCAATATTCACCCCATAACCAACTCCAGTAAGATCCGGTCACCCAGCCACCTCTTCCCCTGATTTGTCCTTTCCTCCTTCCGGAGGGACCAACCCCTCCGTAAGCCACTCAACATCCCTCCCCCTCCCCCTCTTGGGCATTTTCACCTGCAACCAGACAAAGGGCAGCACTTCCTTCTGCACATTCTCTCTCATCTCAATCCAGGGACTTAAACTGCCCTTCTAGGTGAGGTAAAGATTCACGTGAACCTTTCTACACTTCGTGATGAGCAAATGCATGGTGGTGGCCATTGTGCTGCTTTCCCAGTGGAAGAAGCACCCAGAACATGCAGCCTGGTTCACAGACAGATGGCCAAAATTTTGGGGGCCAGCTGCCCATGGAAAAGAAGTATTAGACATTCGACATGGTAAAGAGACAAAGATATACTTCTACTGAAAACTAAACGAGCAACTATTCATTTGACTTCGCGGGAGGACGGGCAGCACATGAGCGGCAGAATATTCCAATACTGGGAGACTCAGTTCGAGTCTGGTGTAACCTATTAAACATTTAGTCATAGTTTGCTTTAGATTTAACAAACCCATCAGTCAGCTTTAATGGAACTATACATGACACTTAATATCTGTGTCAATAGCACTTACTTGAAAACAATTTGTAAGATAACATAAAAGTGTGCCAATTGTTTTCAATTTAGGCAAACTCAGAGGTCTTAAGGTGGATAAGTCACCTGGGCCAGATGGATTAGATCCCAGAATCTTGAGAGATATTTCTGAAGAGATAACGGATGTATTGGTCATGATCTTTCAAGAATCACTGAAGCACTAGAGGGTTGCAAATGTCACTCCACTCTTTAAGAAGGGAGGAAGACAAAAGAAAAGAAATTATAGCAACACATACAAAATGCTGGAGGAACTCATCAGGTCTGCCGAAGGGTTTTGGCCCGAAATGTCAACTGTACTCTTTCCTGTAGATGCTGCCTGGCTTGCTGGGATGCACAGGCCATTCCTTTTCAGGCTATGAAGATATTGAGATCCTGGGGTATGTTTCATTCTTCTGGAATGCTTTCATGTTCAACCCTCCAGAAGCCATATCTGATGGGTTGCTTGGAGGTTTTTCATACCCCCATTGAGACACCTGTGAGACCTTAAACATTTCTGAAAGTCTGTTTACAATGAAGGCTCGGATCCTGGAAGTTACATTCTTGATGTATTTCAGCACTGAAGTTCTATTAGTCCAAACTAGAATTAAACTAGAATGGTTGGGGGGTGGGAATCAAATTAAAGAGGCTAGGTGTGAGGAGGTTAGTTCACAACAGGGGGATGGGAACCAGTGCAGAGAGACAGAGGGGTGTAAAGTGAGGGTAGAATCAAAAAGTGCTAAGGAGAAAAGTAAAATTGGCAGGCCGAAAAATCCAGGGCAAGCATTAAAAAGGGCCACTTTTCAACATAATTGTATAAGGGCTAAGAGAGTTGTAAAAGAGCGCCTGAAGGCTTTGTGTGTCAATGCAAGGAGCATTCGTAATAAGGTGGATGAATTGAAAGTGCAGATTGTTATTAATGATTATGATATAGTTGTAACACAGAGACATGGCTCCACGGTGACCAAGGATGGAAGCTCAACGTTCAGGGATATTCAATATTCAGGAGGGATAGACATGAAGGAAGGGGAGGTGGGGTGGTGTTGCTGGTTAAAGAAGAGATTAACGCAATTGAAAGGAAGGACATAAGCCGGGAAGATGTGAAATCGATATGGGTAGAGCTGCATAACACCAAGGGGCAGAAGACGCTGGTGGGAGTTGTGTACAGGCCACCTAACAGTAGTAGTGAGGTCGGAGATGGTATTAAACAGGAAATTAGAAATGTGTGCAATAAAGGAACAGCAGTTATAATGGGTGACTTCAATCTACATGTTGATTGGGTGAACCAAATTGTTAAAGGTGCTGAGGAAGAGGATTTCTTGGAATGTATGCGGGATGGTTTTTTGAACCAACATGTCGAGGAACCAACTAGAGAGCAGGCTATTCTGGACTGGGTTTTGAGCAATGAGGAAGGGTTAATTAGCAATCTTGTCGTGAGAGGCCCTTTGGGTAAGAGTGACCATAATATGGTGGAATTCTTCACTAAGATGGAGAGTGACATAGTTAATTCAGAAACAAAGGTTCTGAACTTAAAGAGGGGTAACTTTGAAGGTATGAGACGTGAATTAGCTAAGATAGACTGGCAAATGACACTTAAAGGATTGACGGTGGATATGCAATGGCAAGCATTTAAAGGTTGCATGGATGAACTACAACAATTGTTCATCCCAGTTTGGCAAAAGAATAAATCAAGGAAGGTAGTGCACCCGTGGCTGACAAGAGAAATTAGGGATAGTATCAATTCCAAAGAAGAAGCATACAAATTAGCCAGAAAAAGTGGCTCATCTGAGGACTGGGAGAAATTCAGAGTTCAGCAGAGGAGGACAAAGGGCTTAATTAGGAAGGGGAAAAAAGATTATGAGAGAAAACTGGCAGGGAACATAAAAACTGACTGTAAAAGCTTGTATAGATATGTAAAAAGGAAAAGACTGGTATAGACAAATGTAGGTCCCCTACAGACAGAAACAGGTGAATTGATTATGGGGAGCAAGGACATGGCAGAACAATTGAATAATTACTTTGGTTCTGTCTTCACTAAGTAGGACATAAGTAATCTTCCAGAAATAGTAAGGGACAGAGGGTCCAGTGAGATGGAGGAACTGAGCGAAATACATGTTAGTAGGGAAGTGGTGTTAGGTAAATTGAAGGGATTGAAGGCTGATAAATCCCCAGGGCCTAGAGTGCTTAAGGAAGTAGCCCAAGAAATAGTGGATGCATTAGTGATAATTTTTCAAAACTCGTTAGAGTCTGGACTAGTTCCTGAGGATTGGAGGGTGGCTAATGTAACCCCACTTTTTAAAAAAGGAGGGAGAGAGAAACCGGGGAATTATAGACCGGTAAGCCTAACATCGGTGGTGGGGAAACTGCTGGAGTCAGTTAACAGCACATTTGGAAAGCGGTGAAATGATCGGACAAAGTCAGCATGGATTTGTGAAAGGAAAATCATGTCTGACGAATCTCATAGAATTTTTTGAGGATGTAACTAGTAGAGTGGATAGGGGAGAACCAGTGGATGTGGTATATTTGGATTTTCAAAAGGCTTTTGACAAGGTCCCACACAGGAGATTAGTGTGCAAACTTAAAGCACACGGTATTGGGGGTAAGGTATTGATGTGGATAGAGAATTGGTTAGCAGACAGGAAGCAAAGAGTGGGAATAAACGGGACCTTTTCAGAATGGCAGGCGGTGACTAGTGGGGTACCGCAAGGTTCAGTGCTGGGACCCCAGTTGTTTACAATAAATATTAATGACTTGGATGAGGGAATTAAATGCAGCATCTCCAAGTTTGCGGATGACACGAAGCTGGGTGGCAGTGTTAGCTGTGAGGAGGATGCTAAGAGGATGCAGAGTGACTTGGATAGGTTGGGTGAGTGGGCAAATTCATGGCAGATGCAATTTAATGTGGATAAATGTGAAGTTATCCACTTTGGTGGCAAAAATAGGAAAACAGATAATTATCTGAATGGTGGCCGATTAGGAAAAGGGGAGGTGCAACGAGACCTGGGTGTCATTATACACCAGTCATTGAAAGTGGGCATGCAGGTACAGCAGGCGGTGAAAAAGGCGAATGGTATGCTGGCATTTATAGCGAGATTATTTGAGTACAGGAGCAGGGAGGTACTACTGCAGTTGTACAAGGCCTTGGTGGGACCACACCTGGAGTATTGTGTGCAGTTTTGGTCCCCTAATCTGAGGAAAGACATCCTTGCCATAGAGGGAGTACAAAGAAGGTTCACCAGATTGATTCCTGGGATGGCAGGACTTTCATTTGAAGAAAGACTGGATGAACTGGGCTTGTACTCGTTGGAATTTAGAAGATTGAGGGGGGATCTGATTGAAACGTATAAAATCCTAAAGGGATTGGACAGGCTAGATGCAGGAAGATTGTTCCCGATGTTGGGGAAGTGAAGAACGAGGGGTCACAGTCTGAGGGTAAAGGGGAAGCCTTTTAGGACCGAGATTAGGAAAAACGTCTTCACACAGAGAGTGGTGAATCTGTGGAATTCTCTGCCACAGGAAACAGTTGAGGCCAGTTCATTGGCTATATTTAAGAGGGAGTTAGATATGGCCCTTGTGGCTACTGGGATCAGGGGGTATGGAGGGAAGGCTGGGGCGAGGTTCTGAGTTGGATGATCAGCCATGATCATAATAAATGGCGGTGCAGGCTCGAAGGGCCGAATGGCCTACTCCTGCACCTATTTTCTATGTTTCTGTGTTTCTAAACACTGAGCCATGCAGCTGCAGTGCAAATTTTTCCTCCTCAATATGTCCGTACGGCTTGTCATTGTATCAGCTGTAAACTCTATATGAAGCATGGAAACTGAATTCAATTGAGCTACCCTAGATTGCTATTCCTTTTCATGCAATGTGACACATCGGTGGAATTTTTGCCAATTCTATAGCATTTATCCGATTTTTATGTGGCTGAGTTGCTAGCTTGATATTCAACACAGCATGGATGGAAAGCATGTAAGGAGCCAGGCAGATTCAAACTCTGGACCATTCACCCTGAAGTCCAGTGCTCATGCCACTACACCACCAGCCGGCTAATCCTAGATTTTTCCATGATAAAAACACTGTGTGCACCTGAGTGTGCATGTTGTGCAACAATAGGTAGGTCACTGTTCCATAGACATCTTCATTTGCATCTGTAACGTGGTGCTGTAGCTGTGCAGCAGTAATTTTTCCGGGGTACAGGGGCTTCAAACATCTAACAGCCTGGAAGTTTTCCAACCGGCAAAGTTCTACTGATGAGCAACTGATGTTGGTATAATGTCATCCCAGTCAAGCTCTTTCTTGCATAGATTTTGTAGGATCATCCTAGCAAATGTCATCACTGGACTCAAGATTCCTAAAGGGTCATAGATGGAACTAACTGTAGAGAGGATCCCCCTTCTGGAGAATGGTTTATCTTGGATTGTGATCGTAGACTTGGAAGTATCAGAGTGAATGCATGATTGTACATCCAGGATGGTCTCCACTGAAGGTCTATCGTGATCAAGTCCAAATCTTTCATATCTTTAGCTCTTTGCTCTTCTGGTGTCACAGCTCACACTCTGTCTCTTGCTTATCTGCTTTGAGAGTCAAAAACCGCCTTTAGCACAAATGGATACAAGATCTTGATAGAGAGACACCGCTTCTCCTTCAGAGGACACTGACACAAGTCAGTCATCAACATAAAAGCTACGAAAAACATTATCCACCATCTCATAGCTGAAATGCTCTTCATTGACTTTCACACATTTGCTAAGTGATGAAAGAAATGTGCCACCATTCTAAAGTCCACCATATCTTGACTAATGTTACCATCGAGCCACCAGAGACACCTTATGAGATCTGTATCTTCTGCAGATACTTTAACATGAAATATTGATTCAATATCTGCCATGATCACCACTGGTTCTTTTTCTGAATATGGTTATGACTCCATTTAATGAACTAGTAAGATCATTTCCCTGTAAATGCTGAGCATTAAGTGATTTCCCCTGAAAAGTGGCTCCACAGGCAAAGGCAACATGAAGTTCTCTTTTTCCATTTGGAATGGTAAACACCATGATGTGGAATACACCAGACTTTCCTATCGCCGTGTTCAAGATCCTCTGCTGGCTCTCTTTTAGCATAACCTTTGAAGATTATGTTCTTAATGAAAACTGTGTAGTTAGTGTGAAATGACACATCCTTTTTAAACTTCTTCCTTAGATTTAGAGCATGGAAGGCAATGGCAAACCACTGCTATAACTTGCCTCGGACGTGAATGCCCACTACGTCAGAAAGGCGTGGAAGGAAATGGTCCGCCAACCAGAGAAACTCCGGATGCAATGTACCTTTCCTTATTCTGCAACCACCTTATTACTTGGCATGCTAACTTCCTTCTTTCTCAAAGGTAAACTAGTCTGGTAGTGGGCATCCACCAGGTTTGCAGAATTCATAGCCAGCTCGATGAACTTCACTTGACAAACCAAGTTGATCATCGTGACTACATTCATGGAAGTCTGCCTCAAACTGCCTCTGCAAAAGCTCATCCAAGTTCAAGACTGAGATCCTGTTAGCTGTCAGCTCTGCCTGTGCACAGTGTCTTGTATCACCATTATCTCCTTTCAGTGCTCCATTCATAGTCCAACTCGACATTATTCTAATTACATGAAGTCCATTATTAACTCCGTGAATCATTTGTAATATCTCCACATTCGTCCATGTCAGCAACTCAATTTCCATATTGATCTCTGGTAAATGGGTATGTTTCAGGGGTGACCATTCTTGGAGATTCCCCTGTTCCCTCTGTGGACACAGATACTTTCTTGGGTATAGATGTTTGGTAGTTCACAATAGTTTTCACCATCTCAGCCTGCCACTCCAATCCTGAAATAATGAATTCTTGATCCACGCTGCATTAGGGAATGCATATCCTTTTTCTTATGAGATTGAGCTTGTTTATTAAGCCTTGTGCACAGAACCACTGTACTCCCTGACCTACTGTCTTGTTACCGTTCTTAGACTTCATTTGTACTGCAATTATCAGAAATTTACAAACATGATCCCCTGCCCCTGTAAGACCATGGGATACCAGGACACTACTCCACTGCTGTGTTTGATTCATTCACGGCTTGTTTTGACTCTTCACATCTTTCTTTAGAGTGAATATGAAGTATGCTGGGATGCTTGCTACTGCATATGTTGCATGAAAGATGCTATCTATAATCCTTCCTGATGTGTCCTGTACACAAACAGCCAAAACAGGCACCATTTTCTCTTAGGAAGGCAATCTTCTCACTATGAGCCATTTTCTCCAGCTGACGACGCGAATCCAGTGTGTGTTCACCCTTGCAGAACAGTCAGAGCCTTTTCACTAAGATCATTTCCCTTCCATTAGTTCCAAATTCAGTTTTAGCTTTACTTCTCACAGTGGCCACAGTAGTGGCAAAACTACTTCCTTTAGCTTTATGGCAAAATTGAGACTTAGTTTTGTTCACACCTTTGGTTATTGCCAGCCGTGGAGCATCCTGCATATTTCCAAATACTAGGTCTGTTTCAAACTTTACTTGCCTTTCAGTAAAATCTTCCATGTCAGTGAAAGTAGTCTTATGGTTGTGCTTTCTAAAACTTTTGCAGTTTATAGACCAGAATTCTCCATTTATCCCTAAGCATATAGGGCGATTTCTTTATAACAGTCAACATATTAGTAGGCAAATCCAACTGTTTAGATGTTCTTCCTGTCGTAAGGCGACCAGAATTGAGCTCATTACTCCAAGTGGGGTCTGACCAGGGTCCGATATAGTTGCAACATTACCTCTCAGCTCCTAAACTCAATCCCATGATTGATGAAGGTCAATGCACCATATGCCTTCTTAAGCACAGAGTCAACCTGTGTAGCAGCTTTGAGTGTCCTATGGACTTGGACCCCAAGATCCCTCTGATCCTCCACACTGCCAAGAGTCTTACCATTAATGCTATGTTCTGCCATCATATTTGACCTAGCAAAATGAACCATCTTACACTTATCTGGGTTAAACTCCATCTGCCACTTCTCAGCCCAGTTTTGCATCCTATCAATGTCCCGTTGTAACCTCTGACAGCCCTCCACACTACCCACAACACCTTCAGCCTTTGTGTCATCAGTAAATTTACTAACCCATCCCTTCACTTCCTCATCCAGGTCATTTATAAAAATTACAAAGAGTAGGGGTCCCAGAACAGATCCCTGAGGCACACCACTGGTCATCGACCTCCATGTCGAATATGACCCGACTGCAACCATTCTTTGCCTTCTGTGGGCAAGCCAGTTCTGGATCCACAAAGCAATGTCCCCTTGGATCCCATGCCTCCTTACTTTCTCAATAAGCCTTGCATGGGGTACCTTATCAAATGCCTTGCTAAAATCCATATGTACTACATCTACAGTTTTACCTTCATCAATGTGTTTAGTCACATCCTCAAAAAATTCAATCAGGTTGGTAAGGCACGACCTGCTTTTGACAAAGCCATGCTGACTATTCCTAATCATATTATGCCTCTCTAAATGTTAATAAATCCTGCCTCTCAGGATCTTCTCCATCAATTTACCAACCACTGAAGTAAGACTTACTGGTCTATAACTCCCTGGGCTATCTCTACTCCCTTTCTTGAATAAGGGAATAACATCCGCAACCCTCCAATCCTCCGGAGCCTCTCCCATCCCCATTGATGATGCAAAGATCATTGCCAGAGGCTCAGCAATCTCCTCCCCCGCCTCCCACAGTAGCCTGGACTACATCCCCTTCTGGTTCCGGTGATTTATCCAACTTGATGCTTTCCAAAAGCTGCAGCACATTCTCTTCCTTAATATCTACATGCTCAAGCTTTTCAGTCCATTGCAAGTCATCCCTACAATGGCCAAGATTCTTTTCCGTAGTGAGTACTGAAGCAAAGTATTTATTGTGTACCTCTGCTATTCCCTACGGTTCCATACACATTTTTCATTTTCACACTTGATTGGTCCTATTCTCTCATGTCTTATCCTCTTGCTTTTTTCATACTTGTAGAATGCCTTGGGGATTTCCTTAATCTTGCCCACCAAGGCCTTCTCATGGCCCCTTCTGGCTCTCCAAATTTCATTCTTAAGCTCCTTAGCTGCTAGCCTTATAATTTTCTAGATTCCTATCATTACCTAGCTTTTTGAACCTTTTGTAAGCACTTCTTTTCTTCTTACTAGATTTTCAACCACCTTTGTATACCACGGTTCCTGTACCCTACCATCCTTTCCCTGTCGCATTGGATCATACCTACTCAGAACCCCACGCAAATATCTGCTGAACATTTGCCACATTTCTTCCGTACGTTTCCCTGAGAACATCTATTTCCAATTTATGCTTCCAAGTTCCTGCCTGATAGCCTCATATTTCCCCTTACTCCAAATAAATCTTTCCCTAACCTGTCTGTTCCTATCCCTCTCCAATGCTCTGGTAAAGGAGATAGAATTGTGATCACTATCTCCAAAATGCTCTCTCACTGAGAGACCTGACACCTGACCGGGAGTATTTCCCAATACCTGATGAAGTATAGCCTCTCCTCAGGTAGGCTTATCTATATATTGTGTCAAGAAACCTTCCTGAACACACCTAACCAACTCTACCCCATCTAAACCCCTCACTCTAGGGAGTTGCTAATTATTATTACTCCTTTCTAGAATCTGTCTCCCTTTCTGCTCCTTGATGTGCCTGTTACTATTGGGTGGTCTATAAAAACACCCAGTAGAGTTATTGACCCCTTCCTGTTCCTATCTTCCACCCACACAGACGCCGTAGACAACTCATGTGTCCCAAACACTTGAGGAAGAAATAAATCAATGTTGATATTGTGTTTTCGTTTCTCTCTGTGCCTTTTCAATATAGGACCTCACGCCATAGTGCTTCCTGCTGGAAAACTTTTAGCAATCTCCACTCTTGAAGCCCTTTGCACATTAACTTTAACCATGCGTGTGGCAATTTGCTCCTTCCATCTCCATAGTTTCATAGCAATTAATCGTTCCTCTTGCTCCTCCAGCGCATGTTTGCCCCTCAATAATTGTTGATGTACCAGTAATGCAGTTAAACTCGTCTGTTTTAATGTGTGCAGAGGAGGTGGTAGATACATTTTTTTTTCCTGCGGCAGAGCTTCAAGAGCTGACATTTGACACATTGTCACTCGACTTCCATCATCTTGTGGGTCATCTGTTATATGCGTGTAGCCCCCCCGCCACCCGGCCACGCTCAGGGTCGCTCGGCTCGCTGTCGTCCAGGGAAACAACCCTCGGCCCCGCCAAACTGGGGAATGAGTTTGTGTGGATGCTGTGTGATGTACCCCATCCCGCCCAAATAACAGACAATATACCAGATACGATTAAATGATTTACAGTTTATAGATATTACTGGAACTATATAATTAATAGAGAATAAAATATAAAACGAAAATAAAAGGCGCCACACTTATCAAAGTTCAATCTCTTCGTGCACAAAACCATTGGAGCTCAAGGACCTTCTTCTTCACCCTGCGACCCCTCGGACCACCTCGACCGGCCGCCTGGGACCAACAACGGTGGTCGACCAGACGCTCCACACGAGTCCGTCTCCGTCTCCTCGCCGATCGCCCCGCTCGGGGTCCGACCCCGTTAGCGGCCATCACAGCACCTCGTCCATCCTCTGTCTCGCTCTCCCGCCTTCTGCCCCAAAACCCCGCGCAGACAGTATCTTCAAATACACCAAAACCATAAAAGCTACCCCAATTGGTTCATAACATCTTCTTATCAGTAACGTGATTCAACAAACTGCTGGCGGGAAGAACTTTCTCAGCGTTTAACATAACAAGGAAGCATTCCTGAGTATAACATATCAAAGAAGCTGTTTTAATTAGCCTCCGCAGTAACATAAAAGACGAAACCCCCCTTACACTCTCCCCCCCACCAAATAAAGTGATGTCCTCATGACTTCTAAATAACTCGCCAACCAGTCCTGCAGACACACAACACACACATACACAGATACACACAGTGACAGTGCTCCCCAAACAGTTGACCTTACGCCCGTCCCACCGGCGCTACATAGGCCAACCTATCTGGGAACTTCTTAACCCTCCGAGACCTCCGTACCCCCTCACCTAAACCCCAAAGGCTCAGACACTACTAGGGATACCTCGGACCTGCTTGCCAACTCCTCTCTCACTCAGGCCACCACGACAGCTCGGAGCCCCCTGTCCCGTGTCCGGGGCCCCGCCTCTTCTCCTTCCTGATCCTGCTGTAACTCGGACTGCCCACAGCTAGCCCTCCCCACTACACCTGACTCAGTGGGAGAAGGGCCAAAGGTCTCTTCCTCAATCACGGAGAAGTTAGCGAACGACAGTATGTACCACATGTCCAGCACATCATCCTTCGAATCCGTATCCTTCCTCATTCCCTCGATCGGTAGCTGCTGTTTAAGTTTCTCCAAACTGAAACATTTAGCCGGGGCTACCCCTTCAGCCTCCTGCAGTCGAGACGTCAGCAGACGCTGGTGGGAGTTGCGTACAGGCCACCTAACAGTAGTAGTGAGGTCGGAGATGGTATTAAACAGGAAATTAGAAATGTGTGCAATAAAGGAACAGCAGTTATAATGGGTGACTTCAATCTACATGTTGATTGGGTGAACCAAATTGTTAAAGGTGCTGAGGAAGAGGATTTCTTGGAATGTATGCGGGATGGTTTTTTGAACCAACATGTCGAGGAACCAACTAGAGAGCAGGTTATTCTGGACTGGGTTTTGAGCAATGAGGAAGGGTTAATTAGCAATCTTGTCGTGAGAGGCCCTTTGGGTAAGAGTGACCATAATATGGTGGAATTCTTCACTAAGATGGAGAGTGACATAGTTAATTCAGAAACAAAGGTTCTGAACTTAAAGAGGGGTAACTTTGAAGGTATGAGACGTGAATTAGCTAAGATAGACTGGCAAATGACACTTAAAGGATTGACGGTGGATATGCAATGGCAAGCATTTAAAGGTTGCATGGATGAACTACAACAATTGTTCATCCCAGTTTGGCAAAAGAATAAATCAAGGAAGGTAGTGCACCTGTGGCTGACAAGAGAAATTAGGGATAGTATCAATTCCAAAGAAGAAGCATACAAATTAGCCAGAAAAAGTGGCTCACCTGAGGACTGGGAGAAATTCAGAGTTCAGCAGAGGAGGACAAAGGGCTTAATTAGGAAGGGGAAAAAAGATTATGAGAGAAAACTGGCAGGGAACATAAAAACTGACTGTAAAAGCTTGTATAGATATGTAAAAAGGAAAAGACTGGTATAGACAAATGTAGGTCCCCTACAGACAGAAACAGGTGAATTGATTATGGGGAGCAAGGACATGGCAGAACAATTGAATAATTACTTTGGTTCTGTCTTCACTAAGTAGGACATAAGTAATCTTCCAGAAATAGTAAGGGACAGAGGGTCCAGTGAGATGGAGGAACTGAGCGAAATACATGTTAGTAGGGAAGTGGTGTTAGGTAAATTGAAGGGATTGAAGGCTGATAAATCCCCAGGGCCTAGAGTGCTTAAGGAAGTAGCCCAAGAAATAGTGGATGCATTAGTGATAATTTTTCAAAACTCGTTAGAGTCTGGACTAGTTCCTGAGGATTGGAGGGTGGCTAATGTAACCCCACTTTTTAAAAAAGGAGGGAGAGAGAAACCGGGGAATTATAGACCGGTAAGCCTAACATCGGTGGTGGGGAAACTGCTGGAGTCAGTTAACAGCACATTTGGAAAGCGGTGAAATGATCGGACAAAGTCAGCATGGATTTGTGAAAGGAAAATCATGTCTGACGAATCTCATAGAATTTTTTGAGGATGTAACTAGTAGAGTGGATAGGGGAGAACCAGTGGATGTGGTATATTTGGATTTTCAAAAGGCTTTTGACAAGGTCCCACACAGGAGATTAGTGTGCAAACTTAAAGCACACGGTATTGGGGGTAAGGTATTGATGTGGATAGAGAATTGGTTAGCAGACAGGAAGGAAAGAGTGGGAATAAACGGGACCTTTTCAGAATGGCAGGCGGTGACTAGTGGGGTACCGCAAGGTTCAGTGCTGGGACCCCAGTTGTTTACAATATATATTAATGACTTGGATGAGGGAATTAAATGCAGCATCTCCAAGTTTGCGGATGACACGAAGCTGGGTGGCAGTGTTAGCTGTGAGGAGGATGCTAAGAGGATGCAGAGTGACTTGGATAGGTTGGGTGAGTGGGCAAATTCATGGCAGATGCAATTTAATGTGGATAAATGTGAAGTTATCCACTTTGGTGGCAAAAATAGGAAAACAGATAATTATCTGAATGGTGGCCGATTAGGAAAAGGGGAGGTGCAACGAGACCTGGGTGTCATTATACACCAGTCATTGAAAGTGGGCATGCAGGTACAGCAGGCGGTGAAAAAGGCGAATGGTATGCTGGCATTTATAGCGAGATTATTTGAGTACAGGAGCAGGGAGGTACTACTGCAGTTGTACAAGGCCTTGGTGGGACCACACCTGGAGTATTGTGTGCAGTTTTGGTCCCCTAATCTGAGGAAAGACATCCTTGCCATAGAGGGAGTACAAAGAAGGTTCACCAGATTGATTCCTGGGATGGCAGGACTTTCATTTGAAGAAAGACTGGATGAACTGGGCTTGTACTCGTTGGAATTTAGAAGATTGAGGGGGGATCTGATTGAAACGTATAAAATCCTAAAGGGATTGGACAGGCTAGATGCAGGAAGATTGTTCCCGATGTTGGGGAAGTGAAGAACGAGGGGTCACAGTCTGAGGGTAAAGGGGAAGCCTTTTAGGACCGAGATTAGGAAAAATGTCTTCACACAGAGAGTGGTGAATCTGTGGAATTCTCTGCCACAGGAAACAGTTGAGGCCAGTTCATTGGCTATATTTAAGAGGGAGTTAGATATGGCCCTTGTGGCTACTGGGATCAGGGGGTATGGAGGGAAGGCTGGGGCGAGGTTCTGAGTTGGATGATCAGCCATGATCATAATAAATGGCGGTGCAGGCTCGAAGGGCCGAATGGCCTACTCCTGCACCTATTTTCTATGTTTCTGTGTTTCTAAACACTGAGCCATGCAGCTGCAGTGCAAATTTTTCCTCCTCAATATGTCCGTACGGCTTGTCATTGTATCAGCTGTAAACTCTATATGAAGCATGGAAACTGAATTCAATTGAGCTACCCTAGATTGCTATTCCTTTTCATGCAATGTGACACATCGGTGGAATTTTTGCCAATTCTATAGCATTTATCTGATTTTTATGTGGCTGAGTTGCTAGCTTGATATTCAACACAGCATGGATGGAAAGCATGTAAGGAGCCAGGCAGATTCAAACTCTGGACCATTCACCCTGAAGTCCAGTGCTCATGCCACTACACCACCAGCCGGCTAACCCTAGATTTTTCCATGATAAAAACACTGTGTGCACCTGAGTGTGCATGTTGTGCAACAATAGGTAGGTCACTGTTCCATAGACATCTTCATTTGCATCTGTAACGTGGTGCTGTAGCTGTGCAGCAGTAATTTCTCCGGGGTACAGGGGCTTCAAACATCTAACAGCCTTGAAGTTTTCCAACCGGCAAAGTTCTACTGATGAGCAACTGATGTTGGTATAATGTCATCCCAGTCAAGCTCTTTCTTGCATAGATTTTGTAGGATCATCCTAGCAAATGTCATCACTGGACTCAAGATTCCTAAAGGGTCATAGATGGAACTAACTGTAGAGAGGATCCCCCTTCTGGAGAATGGTTTATCTTGGATTGTGATCGTAGACTTGGAAGTATCAGAGTGAATGCATGATTGTACATCCAGGATGGTCTCCACTGAAGGTCTATCGTGATCAAGTCCAAATCTTTCATATCTTTAGCTCTTTGCTCTTCTGGTGTCACAGCTCACACTCTGTCTCTTGCTTATCTGCTTTGAGAGTCAAAAACCGCCTTTAGCACAAATGGATACAAGATCTTGATAGAGAGACACCGCTTCTCCTTCAGAGGACACTGACACAAGTCAGTCATCAACATAAAAGCTACGAAAAACATTATCCACCATCTCATAGCTGAAATGCTCTTCATTGACTTTCACACATTTGCTAAGTGATGAAAGAAATGTGCCACCATTCTAAAGTCCACCATATCTTGACTAATGTTACCATCGAGCCACCAGAGACACCTTATGAGATCTGTATCTTCTGCAGATACTTTAACATGAAATATTGATTCAATATCTGCCATGATCACCACTGGTTCTTTTTCTGAATATGGTTATGACTCCATTTAATGAACTAGTAAGATCATTTCCCTGTAAATGCTGAGCATTAAGTGATTTCCCCTGAAAAGTGGCTCCACAGGCAAAGGCAACATGAAGTTCTCTTTTTCCATTTGGAATGGTAAACACCATGATGTGGAATACACCAGACTTTCCTATCGCCGTGTTCAAGATCCTCTGCTGGCTCTCTTTTAGCATAACCTTTGAAGATTATGTTCTTAATGAAAACTGTGTAGTTAGTGTGAAATGACACATCCTTTTTAAACTTCTTCCTTAGATTTAGAGCATGGAAGGCAATGGCAAACCACTGCTATAACTTGCCTCGGACGTGAATGCCCACTACGTCAGAAAGGCGTGGAAGGAAATGGTCCGCCAACCAGAGAAACTCCGGATGCAATGTACCTTTCCTTATTCTGCAACCACCTTATTACTTGGCATGCTAACTTCCTTCTTTCTCAAAGGTAAACTAGTCTGGTAGTGGGCATCCACCAGGTTTGCAGAATTCATAGCCAGCTCGATGAACTTCACTTGACAAACCAAGTTGATCATCGTGACTACATTCATGGAAGTCTGCCTCAAACTGCCTCTGCAAAAGCTCATCCAAGTTCAAGACTGAGATCCTGTTAGCTGTCAGCTCTGCCTGTGCACAGTGTCTTGTATCACCATTATCTCCTTTCAGTGCTCCATTCATAGTCCAACTCGACATTATTCTAATTACATGAAGTCCATTATTAACTCCGTGAATCATTTGTAATATCTCCACATTCGTCCATGTCAGCAACTCAATTTCCATATTGATCTCTGGTAAATGGGTATGTTTCAGGGGTGACCATTCTTGGAGATTCCCCTGTTCCCTCTGTGGACACAGATACTTTCTTGGGTATAGATGTTTGGTAGTTCACAATAGTTTTCACCATCTCAGCCTGCCACTCCAATCCTGAAATAATGAATTCTTGATCCACGCTGCATTAGGGAATGCATATCCTTTTTCTTATGAGATTGAGCTTGTTTATTAAGCCTTGTGCACAGAACCACTGTACTCCCTGACCTACTGTCTTGTTACCGTTCTTAGACTTCATTTGTACTGCAATTATCAGAAATTTACAAACATGATCCCCTGCCCCTGTAAGACCATGGGATACCAGGACACTACTCCACTGCTGTGTTTGATTCATTCACGGCTTGTTTTGACTCTTCACATCTTTCTTTAGAGTGAATATGAAGTATGCTGGGATGCTTGCTACTGCATATGTTGCATGAAAGATGCTATCTATAATCCTTCCTGATGTGTCCTGTACACAAACAGCCAAAACAGGCACCATTTTCTCTTAGGAAGGCAATCTTCTCACTATGAGCCATTTTCTCCAGCTGACGACGCGAATCCAGTGTGTGTTCACCCTTGCAGAACAGTCAGAGCCTTTTCACTAAGATCATTTCCCTTCCATTAGTTCCAAATTCAGTTTTAGCTTTACTTCTCACAGTGGCCACAGTAGTGGCAAAACTACTTCCTTTAGCTTTATGGCAAAATTGAGACTTAGTTTTGTTCACACCTTTGGTTATTGCCAGCCGTGGAGCATCCTGCATATTTCCAAATACTAGGTCTGTTTCAAACTTTACTTGCCTTTCAGTAAAATCTTCCATGTCAGTGAAAGTAGTCTTATGGTTGTGCTTTCTAAAACTTTTGCAGTTTATAGACCAGAATTCTCCATTTATCCCTAAGCATATAGGGCGATTTCTTTATAACAGTCAACATATTAGTAGGCAAATCCAACTGTTTAGATGTTCTTCCTGTCGTAAGGCGACCAGAATTGAGCTCATTACTCCAAGTGGGGTCTGACCAGGGTCCGATATAGTTGCAACATTACCTCTCAGCTCCTAAACTCAATCCCATGATTGATGAAGGTCAATGCACCATATGCCTTCTTAAGCACAGAGTCAACCTGTGTAGCAGCTTTGAGTGTCCTATGGACTTGGACCCCAAGATCCCTCTGATCCTCCACACTGCCAAGAGTCTTACCATTAATGCTATGTTCTGCCATCATATTTGACCTAGCAAAATGAACCATCTTACACTTATCTGGGTTAAACTCCATCTGCCACTTCTCAGCCCAGTTTTGCATCCTATCAATGTCCCGTTGTAACCTCTGACAGCCCTCCACACTACCCACAACACCTTCAGCCTTTGTGTCATCAGTAAATTTACTAACCCATCCCTTCACTTCCTCATCCAGGTCATTTATAAAAATTACAAAGAGTAGGGGTCCCAGAACAGATCCCTGAGGCACACCACTGGTCATCGACCTCCATGTCGAATATGACCCGACTGCAACCATTCTTTGCCTTCTGTGGGCAAGCCAGTTCTGGATCCACAAAGCAATGTCCCCTTGGATCCCATGCCTCCTTACTTTCTCAATAAGCCTTGCATGGGGTACCTTATCAAATGCCTTGCTAAAATCCATATGTACTACATCTACAGTTTTACCTTCATCAATGTGTTTAGTCACATCCTCAAAAAATTCAATCAGGTTGGTAAGGCACGACCTGCTTTTGACAAAGCCATGCTGACTATTCCTAATCATATTATGCCTCTCTAAATGTTAATAAATCCTGCCTCTCAGGATCTTCTCCATCAATTTACCAACCACTGAAGTAAGACTTACTGGTCTATAACTCCCTGGGCTATCTCTACTCCCTTTCTTGAATAAGGGAATAACATCCGCAACCCTCCAATCCTCCGGAGCCTCTCCCATCCCCATTGATGATGCAAAGATCATTGCCAGAGGCTCAGCAATCTCCTCCCCCGCCTCCCACAGTAGCCTGGACTACATCCCCTTCTGGTTCCGGTGATTTATCCAACTTGATGCTTTCCAAAAGCTGCAGCACATTCTCTTCCTTAATATCTACATGCTCAAGCTTTTCAGTCCATTGCAAGTCATCCCTACAATGGCCAAGATTCTTTTCCGTAGTGAGTACTGAAGCAAAGTATTTATTGTGTACCTCTGCTATTCCCTACGGTTCCATACACATTTTTCATTTTCACACTTGATTGGTCCTATTCTCTCATGTCTTATCCTCTTGCTTTTTTCATACTTGTAGAATGCCTTGGGGATTTCCTTAATCTTGCCCACCAAGGCCTTCTCATGGCCCCTTCTGGCTCTCCAAATTTCATTCTTAAGCTCCTTAGCTGCTAGCCTTATAATTTTCTAGATTCCTATCATTACCTAGCTTTTTGAACCTTTTGTAAGCACTTCTTTTCTTCTTACTAGATTTTCAACCACCTTTGTATACCACGGTTCCTGTACCCTACCATCCTTTCCCTGTCGCATTGGATCATACCTACTCAGAACCCCACGCAAATATCTGCTGAACATTTGCCACATTTCTTCCGTACGTTTCCCTGAGAACATCTATTTCCAATTTATGCTTCCAAGTTCCTGCCTGATAGCCTCATATTTCCCCTTACTCCAAATAAATCTTTCCCTAACCTGTCTGTTCCTATCCCTCTCCAATGCTCTGGTAAAGGAGATAGAATTGTGATCACTATCTCCAAAATGCTCTCCCACTGAGAGACCTGACACCTGACCGGGAGTATTTCCCAATACCTGATGAAGTATAGCCTCTCCTCAGGTAGGCTTATCTATATATTGTGTCAAGAAACCTTCCTGAACACACCTAACCAACTCTACCCCATCTAAACCCCTCACTCTAGGGAGTTGCTAATTATTATTACTCCTTTCTAGAATCTGTCTCCCTTTCTGCTCCTTGATGTGCCTGTTACTATTTGGTGGTCTATAAAAACACCCAGTAGAGTTATTGACCCCTTCCTGTTCCTATCTTCCACCCACACAGACGCCGTAGACAACTCATGTGTCCCAAACACTTGAGGAAGAAATAAATCAATGTTGATATTGTGTTTTCGTTTCTCTCTGTGCCTTTTCAATATAGGACCTCACGCCATAGTGCTTCCTGCTGGAAAACTTTTAGCAATCTCCACTCTTGAAGCCCTTTGCACATTAACTTTAACCATGCGTGTGGCAATTTGCTCCTTCCATCTCCATAGTTTCATAGCAATTAATCGTTCCTCTTGCTCCTCCAGCGCATGTTTGCCCCTCAATAATTGTTGATGTACCAGTAATGCAGTTAAACTCGTCTGTTTTAATGTGTGCAGAGGAGGTGGTAGATACATTTTTTTTTCCTGCGGCAGAGCTTCAAGAGCTGACATTTGACACATTGTCACTCGACTTCCATCATCTTGTGGGTCATCTGTTATATGCGTGTAGCCCCCCCGCCACCCGGCCACGCTCAGGGTCGCTCGGCTCGCTGTCGTCCAGGGAAACAACCCTCGGCCCCGCCAAACTGGGGAATGAGTTTGTGTGGATGCTGTGTGATGTACCCCATCCCGCCCAAATAACAGACAATACACCAGATACGATTAAATGATTTACAGTTTATAGATATTACTGGAACTATATAATTAATAGAGAATAAAATATAAAACGAAAATAAAAGGCGCCACACTAATCAAAGTTCAATCTCTTCGTGCACAAAACCATTGGAGCTCAAGGACCTTCTTCTTCACCCTGCGACCCCTCGGACCACCTCGACCGGCCGCCTGGGACCAACAACGGTGGTCGACCAGACGCTCCACACGAGTCCGTCTCCGTCTCCTCGCCGATCGCCCCGCTCGGGGTCCGACCCCGTTAGCGGCCATCACAGCACCTCGTCCATCCTCTGTCTCGCTCTCCCGCCTTCTGCCCCAAAACCCCGCGCAGACAGTATCTTCAAATACACCAAAACCATAAAAGCTACCCCAATTGGTTCATAACATCTTCTTATCAGTAACGTGATTCAACAAACTGCTGGCGGGAAGAACTTTCTCAGCGTTTAACATAACAAGGAAGCATTCCTGAGTATAACATATCAAAGAAGCTGTTTTAATTAGCCTCCGCAGTAACATAAAAGACGAAACCCCCCTTACACTCTCCCCCCCACCAAATAAAGTGATGTCCTCATGACTTCTAAATAACTCGCCAACCAGTCCTGCAGACACACAACACACACATACACAGATACACACAGTGACAGTGCTCCCCAAACAGTTGACCTTACGCCCGTCCCACCGGCGCTACATAGGCCAACCTATCTGGGAACTTCTTAACCCTCCGAGACCTCCGTACCCCCTCACCTAAACCCCAAAGGCTCAGACACTACTAGGGATACCTCGGACCTGCTTGCCAACTCCTCTCCCACTCAGGCCACCACGACAGCTCGGAGCCCCCTGTCCCGTGTCCGGGGCCCCGCCTCTTCTCCTTCCTGATCCTGCTGTAACTCGGACTGCCCACAGCTAGCCCTCCCCACTACACCTGACTCAGTGGGAGAAGGGCCAAAGGTCTCTTCCTCAATCACGGAGAAGTTAGCGAACGACAGTATGTACCACATGTCCAGCACATCATCCTTCGAATCCGTATCCTTCCTCATTCCCTCGATCGGTAGCTGCTGTTTAAGTTTCTCCAAACTGAAACATTTAGCCGGGGCTACCCCTTCAGCCTCCTGCAGTCGAGACGTCAGCAGACGCTGGTGGGAGTTGCGTACAGGCCACCTAACAGTAGTAGTGAGGTCGGAGATGGTATTAAACAGGAAATTAGAAATGTGTGCAATAAAGGAACAGCAGTTATAATGGGTGACTTCAATCTACATGTAGATTGGGTGAACCAAATTGGTAAAGGTGCTGAGGAAGAGGATTTCTTGGAATGTATGCGGGATGGTTTTTTGAACCAACATGTCGAGGAACCAACTAGAGAGCAGGTTATTCTGGTCTGGGTTTTGAGCAATGAGGAAGGGTTAATTAGCAATCTTCTCGTGAGATGCCCCTTGGGTAAGTGACCATAATATGCTGGAATTCTTCATTAAGATGGAGAGTGACATAGTTAATTCAGAAACAAAGGTTCTGAACTTAAAGAGGGGTAACTTTGAAGGTATGAGACGTGAATTAGCTAAGATAGACTGGCAAATGACACTTAAAGCATTGACGGTGGATATGCAATGGCAAGCATTTAAAGGTTGCATGGATGAACTGCAACAATTGTTCATCCCAGTTTGGCAAAAGAATAAATCAAGGAAGGTAGTGCACCCGTGGCTGACAAGAGAAATTAGGGATAGTATCAATTCCAAAGAAGAAGCATACAAATTAGCCAGAAAAAGTGGCTCAGCTGAGGACTGGGAGAAATTCAGAGTTCAGCAGAGGAGGACAAAGGGCTTAATTAGGAAGGGGAAAAAAGATTATGAGAGAAAACTGGCAGGGAACATAAAAACTGACTGTAAAAGCTTTTATAGATATGTAAAAAGGAAAAGACTGGTAAAGACATATGTAGGTCCCCTACAGACAGAAACAGGTGAATTGATTATGGGGAGCAAGGACATGGCAGACCAATTAAATAATTACTTTGGTTCTGTCTTCACTAAGGAGGAGATAAATAATCTTCCAGAAATAGTAGGGGACAGAGGGTCCAGTGAGATGGAGGAACTGAGCGAAATACATGTTAGTAGGGAAGTGGTGTTAGGTAAATTGAAGGGATTGAAGGCAGATAAATCCCCAGGGCCAGATGGTCTGCATCCTAGAGTGCTTAAGGAAGTAGCCCAAGAAATAGTGGATGCATTAGTGATAATTTTTCAAAACTCGTTAGATTCTGGACTAGTTCCTGTGGATTAGAGGTTGGCTAATGTAACCCCACTTTTTAAAAAAGGAGGGAGAGAGAAACCGGTTAGCCTAACGTCGGTGGTGGGGAAACTGCTGGAGTCAGTTATCAAAGATGTGATAACAGCACATTTGGAAAGCGGTGAAATGATCGGACAAAGTCAGCATGGATTTGTGAAAGGAAAATCATGTCTGACGAATCTCATAGAATTTTTTGAGGATGTAACTAGTAGAGTGGATAGGGGAGAGCCAGTGGATGTGGTATATTTGGATTTTCAAAAGGCTTTTGACAAGGTCCCACACAGGAGATTAGTGCGCAAACTTAAAGCACATGGTATTGGGGGTAAGGTATTGATGTGGATGGAGAATTGGTTAGCAGACAGGAAGCAAAGAGTGGGAATAAACGGGACCTTTTCAGAATGGCAGGCGGTGACTAGTGGGGTACCGCAAGGCTCAGTGCTGGGACCCCAGTTGTTTACAATATATATTAATGACTTGGATGAGGGAATTAAATGCAGCATCTCCAAGTTTGCGGATGACACGAAGCTGGGTGGCAGTGTTAGCAGTGAGGAGGATGCTAAGAGGATGAAGAGTGACCTGGATAGGTTGGGAGTGGGCAAATTCATGGCAGATGCAATTTAATGTGGATAAATGTGTGGTTATCCACATTGCTGGCAAAAACAGGGAAACAGATTATTATCTGAATCGTGTCCGATTAGGAAAAGGGGAGGTGCACCGAGACCTGGGTGTTATTATACACCAGTCATTGAAAGTGGGCATGCAGGTACAGCAGGTGGTGAAAAAGGCGAATGGTATGCTGGCATTTATAGCGAGAGGATTCGAGTACAGGAGCAGGGAGGTACTACTGCAGTTGTACAAGGCCTTGGTGAGACCACACCTGGAGTATTGTGTGCAGTTTTGGTCCCCTAATCTGAGGAAAGACATCTTTGCCATAGAGGGAGTACAAAGAAGGTTCACCAGATTGATTCCTGGGATGGCAGGACTTTCATATGAAGAAAGACTGGATGAACTGGGCTTGTACTCGTTGGAATTTAGAAGTTTCAAGGGGGATCTGATTGAAACGTATAAAATCCTAAAGGGATTGGACAGGCTAGATGCAGGAAGATTGTTCCCGATGTTGGGGAAGTCCAGAACAAGGGGTCACAGTTTGAGGATAAAGGGGAAGCCTTTTAGGACCGAGATTAGGAAAAACTTCTTCACACAGAGAGTGGTGAATCTGTGGAATTCTCTGCCACAGGAAACTGTTGAGGCCAGTTCATTGGCTATTTTTAAGAGGGAGTTAGATACGGCCCTTGTGGCTACGGGGGTCAGGGGGTATGGAGGGAAGGCCGGGGCGGGGTTCTGAGTTGGATGATCAGCCATGATCATAATAAATGGCGGTGCAGGCTCGAAGGGCCGAATGGCCTACTCCTGCACCTATTCTGTATGTTTCTATGTTTCTATGTTTCTTCGGGGACTCCCTCAACTCTCGCCACAGCCTCAGCAGTTCTGACTCAGGGTTCCTGGCCATCTCAATCTGGGACGCAGTTTCCCCACCAGCTTCTTCCACCCTGACCTGAAAAGCAGCAGTTAAAGTATGTTCATCCTCCGGTGGATTCTTTCTGAGGACGTCTTCCAGGTCAACTTTCAGGTTTTCCACTTCATTTAAACTCGCGATAGTCATCTTCAGGTTCCTTTCAAGCGTCCGCCTCCCTTTTCCAAGATCTGTCCTCCATTTCTTCACCTCCTCGGGAGTGTAGTCAAACTACACTCCCTGGGCTCTCGGTTTTCTGTTGGTCTTGGTGAGAACACTTCCTTGATGTTCCCCAACTTGTAAGTCTTCTGCTGATCACTTCGAAGGTGGGTCATTTTTTCTTCTCGCTGGATTAATTCATCAGTACATGACCGCAGTGTGAAGTACATCCCCTCCCTTCCCTGGGTCTCATTCAGATCGACGACCTGGGTTTCCATCCCCAGGTCCACCACCGTCTGTTCCAACACCAGGAAGTTCAACTGGTATGTCGGGTCATTTTTCTCACATTGCACCAAATTTCTCCGGCCAAAATCTCCTTCACATTTGACACTTCGCTTCGGTCGCCCGGGCTCCACCAGTCGCCTCGCTTCCTAGCCCCCCCAGGCGAATCCAAGCTCTGGGCGGTCATCCACATACGTCAAAACTCTACACACCTTCACTTGCCCAATGGTCTTCCTCATGCCCCGCGGGAAGGGTGCAGGGGCTCCGGATATGCCCTTGGGCATCTTTTCGGATCGGAAGAATCTTAGGGAACTAGTAACAGCCGTCTTCGGCTCGACAGCCGCACTCCTCAGGATCTGGCAACATCCAGTCCTCAGATCCAGCATATTAAACCACGCCGCATATTCCACACACAAGCTGCCTCCATCTTCCACGCTGTCAGGGTCCAGTTGCCGCGACCTCTCTCTCACTGAGGTATCTTCAGCGGTCAACTCCCCTCCCTCCTGGTAGTTCGGAGCGTCTACTAAGAGGGTCTCACCCTCAGCTACTTTCCCCAAGCCGTCCCACCGCTGGGTTTCGCTTAAATTCGGTACCGGCTCAAGGCTGCTACACACGTCCTCAGAAGCAACTCGACACGCTGGGTGCCCAGAAAATGCCCCCATGAACTCCAGGGTCATTAACCAATCATCGTGTTCTGGATAACTACTGCCACTAGTACCCAAAGTCTCCGGTGCCCTAGCGGTTTTCAAGGGTAAATGTTTCAGACACCGGTTGTAAAAAGAACTGTATGACAACTTGACCTTCGCCCCGGGGTCGAGGATAGCTTTAGCATCGCTTCCCTCTATCCGTAACGACACCCTGGAGCGTGGTCCCTCAAAGCCTTCAGGAATAGGGTCTTCTCCTTTCGGAAGTTTATTGGTACATTGCTGGGAACGTGCTTCCCCAGAGACCCCAAGCCGTTCCCCCACTGGGCCTCCACTAAGTTTCCCGACACCTCTCTGATCAACTGAACAACTGATCCCCTGAAATGATCCCCCTGGCACTGCAAGCAATTTAGCCGCCCTCCTCGCCAGAGAAGACACACTGAAAACTTTCCTCCCTCTTTCAAATAACTGACAGCTGTCACTACGGCGTAAGTGAACCTGACAGCTCTAACACCGTCACCAGCCCGCCTACTCAAACTTTCAACCAATCCCTGTCGCTCTACCTCAACCGAGCACTGCCACTCATCTAACAACTGAGAGATCCGCTCCGCCCACGTCTCGCACGCCTCCGCCCCTCTATCCCAAGCGCCAGGCGGAGCCTGCCAGAGCTGGAATATTTATTCGCAGACTCTACCTCCAAATCAGACCACTCTTCCCTCTCTCTCCCAACCGCATGGATAGCCCCGAGTGCCACCTTCAACTCGTCAATGCCAGTCTGAACTCGAAAAAAGAAACGCACCCACAACGCATACAGCAATCACCAGCAAATAACCCACAGAGACACACATTACAGATTTAAACAGGGCACCCACACAGCATACCAGCGGACTCAATCCCGGACAAAGCCCACACAATGTAGACCCCCCGGCCACCCTTAGGGTCGCTCGGCTCGCTGTCGTCTAGGGAAACAGCCTCGGCCCCACCAAACTGGGTAATTAGTTTGTGTGGATGTTGTGTGATGTACCCCACCCCGCCCAAATAACAGACAATACACCGGATACGATTAAATGATTTACAGTTTATAGATATTACTGGAACTATATAATTAATAGAGAATAAAATATAAAACGAAAATAAAAGGCGCCACACTTATCAAAGTTCAATCTCTTCGTGCACAAAACAGTTGCAGCTCAAGAACCTTCTTCTTCACCCTGCGACCCCTCGGACCACCTCGACCGGCCGCCTGGGACCAACAACGGAGGTCGACCAGACGCTCCACACTAGTCCGTCTCCGTCTCCTCGCCGAACGCCCCACTCGGGGTCCGACCCCGTTAGCGGACTCACAGCACCTCGTCCATCCTCTGTCTCGCTCTCCCGCCTTCTGCCCCCAAACCCCGCGTAGACAGTATCTTCAAATACACCAAAACCATAACAACTATCCCAATTGGTTCATAATATCTTCTTATTGGTAACGCGATTCAACAAACTGCTAGCGGGAAGAACTTTCTCAGCGTTTAACATAACAAGGAAGCATTCCTAAGTATAACATAACAAAGAAGCCATTTTAATTAGCCTCCGCAGTAACATAAAAGACGAAACCCTCTTACATGAGTAAAGTGAACAATTCTTGCAACTTGTGAAACATTTTCTGTTGGAAGGTGAAACACATTCACTTATTATAGCCACATGATCATTGTTTCACATCCAAAATGAACACACTGCTATAGCTCTTAGTGCTTGAAAAATGTTCATTCTGTTTTTACCCTTTCATCCTTGTGAAGTAATAACATTAATATTTGACATCGCTCAGGGACAACTTCACAGAGATTATTCAAGCTCTCAAGAATAGATTGCCTTGTAAGGTATTTTCTTTATTTTTCATAGATCCTTAATTGATGGTATTAACCTTTTAGCTTTGTTCACATTTGTTTCATACTTCTTTTGAGCACTTTAAATTCTACCCACAAAACTTTAGTGATAAGTTTAATGTCTTTTTTGCCAGCCTCAACTTCAGGGTCGCTGATGTCAGTTTCATGCTTTGACTCACTCATGTTACATTCTCCTTATTGTGTAACCCGCAATTAACTCTTTGTTCGCCCAGGAAGAGGACAGGGGAAAAAAATGAAGTTAGTGGAGAACAATGAATGAATTTAGCTCAGTGACAGAGAAGTGTTGGTGTTCAGAGAGAGCTGATGTCCCTGTAACGAATGACGCCAATGGTGTAAGTTCAAATTTCAAAGTTATTTGTACGTAAGTTTATTAATAAATAAATAAATACATATATGACTCATCGAAACATAGAAAAGCTACAGCACAATACAGACCCTTCAGCCCACAATGCTGTGCCAAACATGTACTTACTTCAGAAATTACCTAGGGTTACCCATAGCCCTCTACTTTTCTAAGCTCCATGTACCTATCCAGGGATCTCTTAAAAGACCCTATCGTATCCGCCTCCACCACCGACGCTGGAGGCCCATTCCAGGCACTCACCGTGTAAAAAAAAACTTACCATTGACATCTCCTCGATACCTACTTCCAAGCATCTTAAAACTGTGCACTCTCATGATGGACATTTCAGCCCTGGGAAAGCCTCTGACTATCCACACGATCAATGCCTCTCATCATTTTATACAACTCCATCAGGTCACCTCTCATCCTCCGTCGCTCCAAGGAAAGGAGGTCAAATTTACTCAACCTATCCTCGTAAGGCATGTTCCCCAATCCAGGCAACATCCTTGTAAATCTCATCTGCACCCTTTCTATAGTTTCTACATCCTTCCTGTAGTGAGGTGACCAGAACTGAGCACAGCACTCCAAGTGGGGTCTGACCATGGTCCTATATAGCTGTAACATCACCTCTCAGCTCTTAACCTCAATCCCACGGATGATGAAGGTCAATGCACCGTATGCCTTCTTAACCACAGAGTCAGTCTTCGCAGAAGCTTTGATGTCCTATGGACTTGGGCCCCAAGAACCCTCTGATCCTCCACACTGCCAAGAGTCTTATTACTAATACTATATTCTGCCATCATATTTGACCTACCACCAAACTATGACCATATTTGACCAAACTGAACCACCTCACACTTATCTGGGTTGAACTCCATCTGCCATTTTTCAACCCAGTTTTGCATCCTATTAATGTCCCACTGTAACTTCTGACAGCCCTCCATACTATCCGTAACACCTTCAACCTTTGTGTCATCAACAAATTTACTAAACCATCCCTCCACTTCCTTATCCAGGTCATTTATAAAAATCACGAAGGTTAAGGGTCCCAGAACAGATCCCTGAGGCACACCAGTGGTCACCGACCTCCATGCAGAAAATGACCCGTCTACAACCACTCTTTATCTTCTGTGGGCAAGCCAGTTCTGGATCCACAACGCAAGGTCCCCTTGGATCTCATGCCTCCTTACTGTCTCAATAAGCCTTGCATGGGGTGTCATATACACTACATCCAGATAACATCCTTGTAAATCTCCTCTGCACTCTTTCTATAGTTTCTACGTCCTACATGTGTCCTAGTGTAGTGAGCAGAACTGAGCACAGTACTCCAAGCGGGGTCTGACCTTCATCTGTTCTACCTTCATCAACGTGTTTAGTCACATCCTCAAAAAATTCATTTAGGCTCGTAAGGCACGACCTGCCTTTGACAAAGCCGTGCTGACTATTCCTCATCTTATTACGCTCTCCAAGTGTTTATAAATCCTGCCTCTCAGGATCTTTTCCATCAACTTACCAACCACTGAAGTAAGTCTCCATGTACTTCTCTGAGATTAATTGTTCTTGTGGGCATACACAATAAATCTAAGAATCACAATAAAATAAATCAAAGACAAGATCCAACAGGACAAGCAACCTAAATACAAAAGACACAAAACAGCTACAAAAGGATTAATAATAATAATAATTAATAATAAAACCAGGGACAGGCAGCAGCAGCAGCAGCACTGCGAAGGGACGGGACGAGACGAGACAGCACCAGCCTACGGCAACAGAAGGCACAGTTTTTAACTCATTGGACGGTATGCCACTCAGCCGCATGGACTTGGAGGACAGTTGAGCATCCATCACTTTTGGAGTCTGTGGGATGGTTTGGGATGCTGCGACGTAAGGTGCAGGGAGTGGACATCTATCGGTGTAAAATCAGCGGGCCGACCCTCGCCCAGAGTCCAGAAATAAATCCAGACACACCTGTACCCAGATTGGTCGGTGCTCTGGTCAGCGTCTGTTCTCCAGTTGAAACTAAAACCTGCTTGTAGGTATGAAAAGCAGTATCCTCTGGCTTTAGAAATGGAGCGATGTTGACCAAATAGAATGATAAAGACACTGTCTGGGAATCTCCAGGACGTGCTTGGAGTGAGCGTTGGGTATGACAGTAAGCGAACCACAGGTGGTGCACTGCTGAATAGACAGGCAGGTACCCGGAAACCCAAAATAGATATTGCCAACCAACAATCCAGGCTGCGACTTCTGCCAGTGTTTCACGGGGAGCACTCCATTTATAGCATTAGTGCTAGGACTCTTGGCAGTGTGGAGGATCAGAGGGATCTTGGGATCTGAGCCCATAGGACACTCAAAGCTGCTGCACAGGTTGACTCTGTGGTTAATAAGGCATACGGTGCATTGGCCTTCATCAACCGTGGGACTGAATGTAGGAGCCGATAGGTAATGTTGCAGCTATATAGGTCTTGGTCAACCCCACGGAGCACTGTGCTCATATTTGGTCATCTCACTACAGGAAGGACGTGGAAACCATAGAAAGGGTGCAGAAGAGATTTACAAGGATGTTGCCTGGATTGGGAACATGCCTTATGAGAATAGATTGAGTGAACTCAGCCTTTTCTCCTTGTGGTGACGGAGAATGAGAGGTGACTTGATAGAGGTGTATAAGATGATGAGAGGCATTGATCGTGTGGATAGTCAGAGGCTTTTTCCCAGGGCTGAAATGGCTGCCACAAGAGGTCACAGGTTTAAGGTGCTTGGGAGTAGGTTCATTAGTAGTAAACCCATTCTTAATGCATGTATATTATCGAGTAATGGAACTTGACACTGATATGATAGCATATCATCAACAGTTTATAGTGCAATATCCCTCCAGGAAGTAAGTAAACAACGAGTTGCAGATTAACATGGAGTAATAGGAAAAACTAACTTAATCCTTATCGATACGTTTATCCAAATGAAATGTTAAGTTGCACAAGAGCTAGACAACCTAAAGACCACGATAATACTGGGCAAGAAAATAATGAGGATGTAACCCACCAAAGCACTGATGAAAATACAATTATTTCAGCTGCTTACAATCGGATATCAACAGTAACAACACCGATCTAGAGCCTTGGCAAAATGCTCATGACGAAATTGAGCTTACAGACAAAATTATCCGAATACGTAACACCACTCAAACAGAATATATGGAGATTACCCACAAAAAAAACCCTCTGTACCAAAACGAAATACATCATCAAAATTAACAAAAGTTATTAGTACTCTCAACAATACTATATTACCACAACATATAGGCAAACTTGAAACAGTTGAAGAAATACACACAATGGCACAGTGTGCAGCATTTACGGCAATGCAGTGCAAAGCTCCAAATTACAGGCACTCAAAGCTGAGTAACAAATGAGAACACCAGAATGGTAGAAGAGAATAAATACAAATTTGAAACCTTAAGAGCAGAAAGCCCACCTAATGGAGTATAAAATGGATAACCTGAGCAAGAAAGTTAAGAGAAAAGCTCAGGAAATGTAAGGTCCATGGAAGATACTATTAACCTAACAAAAGCACTGTAGTGTTTTTTTTAGATACACTAGAACAAAAGCTTGGTGCATGAAATGCCAAACTAAATAGATACGTGAAATGCACCAGATGAAGAAAACAGAATTATCAGTTCAGAAACAATGAAAAGCGTTTATACAGGGCATTGAAACGAAATTCGACTCACTAAAATGTCACCAAACCCAGCACAAAATTACTAACAAACACAGAGATGATGAATTTTTGATCTAATATCTGGTCAAAGAGGGTGATGCACAATGAATAAGCAAGCTGGATTAGGGAGGAAAATGTACACACACACAATTGAAGAAATGCGAATACCTGCAATTACAATGGATATGCTGACAGAGGTTGTAAAGAATACCCAAAGCCGGAAAAGCACTGGCAGTGATAATATTCTTAATTTTTAAAATTAAAAATTGATTTGTCTTCATCAACAACTTTCTTAAAATTCCTGAAAAAGTACCTCAATTTTTGACAGAAGGTACAACATATCTTTTACCTAAATGTAAGGGGGTTTCGATTTTTATGTTACTGCGGAGGCTAATTGAAATGGCGGCTTTGTTGTGTTAAACGCTGAGAAAGTTTGCGCTAACAGTTTGTTTTTGCTTTAGAGTCTGATAAGAGAGTGCTATTAACCAATTGGGATAGTTATCATGGTTTTGGTGTATTTGAAGATACTGTATGCGCGGGATTTGGGGGCAGAAGGCGGGAGAGTGAGACAGAGGATGGACGAGGTGCTGTGAGTCCGCTAACGGGGTTGGACCCCAAGCGGGGCGATCGGCGAGGAGACGGAGACGGACTCGTGTGGGGCGTCTGGTCGACCACCATTGTTGGTCTCAGGCGGCCGGTCGAGGTGGTCCGAGGGGTCGCAGGGTGAAGAAGAAGGTCCTTGAGCTCCAACGGGTTTTTTTTTGTGCACGAAGAGATTGAACTTTGATAAGTGTGGCGCCTTTTATTTTCCTTTAATATTTTACTCTCTTTAATTATATAGTTACAGTAATATCTATAAACTGTACATCATTTAATCGTATCTGGTGTATTGTCTGTTATTTGGGCGGGGTGGGGTACCTCACACAGCATCCACACAAACTAATTCCCCAGTTTGGTGGGGCCGTGGCTGTTTCCCCAGACGACAGCGAGCCGAGCGACCCTGAGGGTGGCCGGGGGGGCGGGGGTCTACATAAAGAGGAAATCAGAAGAGATCCAACAAAATATCAGCGTATTATCTGTTCACAAACTCTGTATCATTCTGTAAAATCATCATCACTTTTTTTCAGGTGCAATATCAAACATCAAGGCAGACCGCAACTTATGCCAGCCATTCTTCAGCGTTGAAGGCCCAACCTTCTCCTAACTTCGAGCAATGAACCAAAGAGCATCCTTCATGTTCAATTCTTTAATAAATATCTGTCTAGAATTACCAGCATTCCTGAAGACATTTCATGAAAAGTGAGCGATACCTGGCCTTTAGAGAGCACAGTATTCCTTGGTCTTGGGGTTGGATAAGCTATGTATAGTTTGGCGGTAAGTACACTATAAAAACGTTATTCTGAAAAAGGATTTCAGCTTTGGGGAGAGCTGAACAGTTATCCAAAATGAGAAGAATTTTGCAATCTGTGGGCAGCTCTACAGATACGCAATGTGCTTTGGCTTCAGGCACAAAACATTTTTCAAGCCACTAACGCAATATCGGTGGTAATCCAGCCATTTAATTTGCGCGATATGTCACTAGGTAAATTTTCACACATTTCAAGGCCCATGGGCATTTACTTTTTCCGATCACAAGTGGCTTACATCTGTGAGTACCTGCTGCGTTGGAGCACCCTAACATAATGACTCTGTCCTTAGATTGTTTGAATCCTGTGGACTCTTCTTCATCTTCTGCTACTAATGTTTTCCTAGGTGTGCATTGCCAGTATAACGCAGTTTCATCTGCATTATGCATCTGCTCAGGACCTAGGTTTTCGTAAGGTGTGAGCTTCACAAATTAGTCCAAGTACTAGGTAGCTTCTTCATGGTTTGTAGATCATTTTTCTGCACAGGATTTCTTATGCATGGCAATTCCATGACGCTGTCAGTACCTCCAGTTGAACTTTGTCTTTTTGTGTGTTTTCCCCCTAGCCGCCAGTCTGTGGTTTTGTATTGCCATGTGCTGTTGTTTGTTTTCATGCCCCATGTGCTCCTGTCCCCACCCCTGCTCTACTCTGGCCCCTGTATTACTGAGTACTCCACCTCTCACCTGTTTCTCATCATTACCTGTTTTACTGCCACTTCTGTCTCATTGTGCTCCACCTATCATCTGCCTCTCTGTCTATTGCTCAGTGTATTTCAGTCCTGTGTTTTCACCTGTTTGTTGCCAGATTGTGCCAGTGAGTTTTCCTGAGTCTTTCCAGTATTTGTATCTGAACTCTGTCCGTCTGAATATCGACCCCGCCTGTTTCCCGATTCTGGTTTTTGGATTTCTCTGGAATTTTGATCTCCGCCTGAACTTTGACGCCAACTGTGTTGCAAACCCCTCCCCCCAGATTTGCTACTCAGTAAATATCACAGTGCGCACAGTACGTGGTCTGCGACTGGGTCCCTGCTTCAGCATCCTGACAGACACATCATAAACCTTTGAAGCCACCCTTCACTATAGTCGCTCTATGCTTTAATTTAAGTTCTTTATGAAACAACTTAGCTTGGTTCACTATCATGCTGCTCGACAAGTCAACTCCATCACTCTGACGCTGGCAGATCATCATTCGATCATGCTCAGTGCTCTTACCGACTTTCATAGTTTTTCTAATGCTCAATTGCTTTAGCAAATTACTGTTTGCATAGAATTGCATATTTTTCTCTCTTGTACTTTATATCATACACAGTTGACAAACCAATGCTATAAAAGTCACACAGCCTATACCGAGAAACACTTGGTCCAGTTGTTTTCAACATTTCAACCGTCTCTAGGATCAATATGGACTGATGTTTACGTTTGATACCGCCACCAGTACTGTACTTGCACTTACATTAGAAACCTTAGCTAGGTTTAAATCTGCATAAAATAAGCAAAAATAAGCACAAAATATCCGGACAAAGTAGAAGTACAATGTAAATGATAAAAATAGCATGCTTTTGTCAAACAACAGGAATTCTGCAGATGCTGGAAATTCAAGCAACACACATCAAAGTTGCTGGTGAACGCAGCAGGCCAGGCAGCATCTATAGGAAGAGGCGCAGTCGACGTTTCAGGCCGAGACCCTTCGTCAGGACTAACTGAAGGAAGAGTGAGTAAGGGATTTGAAAGCTGGAGGGGGAGGGGGAGATGCAAAATGATAGGAGAAGACAGGAGGGGGAGGGATAGAGCCGAGAGCTGGACAGGTGATAGGCAAAACTCTTCTCCTATCATTTTGCATCTCCCCCTCCCCCTCCAGCTTTCAAATCTCTTACTCACTCTTCCTTCAGTTAGTCCTGACGAAGGGTCTCGGCCTGAAACGTCGACTGCGCCTCTTCCTATAGATGCTGCCTGGCCTGCTGCGTTCACCAGCAACTTTGATGTGTGTTGCATGCTTTTGTCAAAATGAGTCTCGCATGCATGCGCGACACACGCTGCCATCTGGTGGCCGACCGGTAAACTTTGGCTCGTAATTTCATCCGAGTTAAAAGAGGAGCCGACCCTTCAGTTTCACGGAAATTGGTGGTTAACCTGTATATATAAACTACACCCAATACTTCCGAATTTCCATCAACATCTGATGAAGCATTGTCGTACTATAATCACCCTATCCATTAACAACCGAAATAGAACAACAACTGCTATCAAAATACACCGAGGTATTTTCAAAAGCGACTCCATTTAGGTCTAGCTATAAACCCAGTCTCTAATGTACTGAATCGGACAAAAATAGAGTACCAACTCAGAGACAACCAAACTATACCTTGACACGCCTTTTATATATAGACGATTTGAAATTGCACGCTCCTTCAATGGTCCAAAACCAACGTAGAAAATATAGAAATAAAAACAAGAACTGAACTGACAAATTTTAGAGTCAGATAAAACTGTTAAAGATAAATTTTCATCAATGAAAACAGCACTCCAGGCGAGCATATGCTAATCTGATAAGGTACACACCACTAAACATAATGAAAGCACAATCCAGAAGAATGAAGAAATTTTATCTGTAGAAGAAAAAGTTAACCAATGGAAGAGCTTGACACTTCATGGATGATATCTCCACAGTCTGAGTAGACCAGATGTTGAAAAAGAAGCGTCGAATGCCTGGTTTCGAGTGGGAGACCTTTCCCAGAAACAGAAGGATTACTTGTGGCAATATAGGGCCAGGTGGTTAACACAAAAAAAAATCAAAATACATAATAAAAGACCAAGAAAATCAAGATTATAAATGTAGAAAATGCCAAGAAAAGCCAGAAACAATCCAACACATTACAGGATTCTGTAGCAGTTTAACACAATCTGATTTCTTACACAGGCACAATCAATTGGCAAACATCATTCATCAAAATCTTGCTTAAAATACAAACTCATAAACAAAAATCACACCTTACTATAAATAGAAGCCTAATCCAGTTTAGAGTCAGAATATCACAGATTACTTTACGAACGATCAGTTATTATGGATAGGACAATCATAACCGTCCGGATGTAATAATACAGGATTAACAAGTGTAACACTGTTCCGTCGGCTGTGTAAGTCTAGGGAAGACAATCTCCACCCTCGCCAAACGTGTGAGATTGAGGTGTGAGTTCACCCTGAAATCTGCTGTCTGTGTGGATGCTGCGTGATTCGTTATCCTGTTACAAATCAGTACCATGAAATAACAAACGGTACACCACATACAATTAAATGATTTAGCTTTAGAATTGTTAATTTGACTAAAGCGTTCGTAAAGAAAAAACAAAAACAAAGGGCCTATTTCAATGAAACAGTCAAATGTGCACAAGTTGGAGCTCACAGTTTCCCCTTCGCTGATTCTCCTTCGATCTCCCCGAGCTTCATCAAATCATGGCCCTGCTCCGTGTCGAGTCCTACGACCACTTCTCTCCGGCGTCTTCTCTCTTCATCTCCCACCAAACAACGACCCATCTCACCCCGGTGTCAGGCACTCTCCCTTCAATGGACGGCTCACATTCCAAAGCTCCCGTTATCTGTAACCATAATCCAAACACTGCTTTTACAGAAAGACCATTACATTAGCAGAGATACCTTTCCCAGGGTGTTACACGCCCCTCCCCCACCAAATTTAGTCATGTCCAGAGTGACATTGAGGTACTTTTCCACCCCTTCATCCAAAGCACAAAGTCCAGCCCAGGTGTAAAAGGCGGTGACATAGCTCCCCACAGCAGTACTCTGTTCCCCCGGTGCTACTTAGGCCAGCCTATCTTGTAGTCTCCTGATTCTTTGAGACCTCCTTACCCATCATCTGCTCCTTCAGGTTCAGACACTCCTTTTTTGGATATTTCTGATCGACATGGCGAGGCCTCTCCCGGTTTATCACTTGTGCCCTCCTGCAGCTCGGACCTCTCTGCCACTTGGCTGAGCCCCACTTCATGTTCCTCCAGGATGGACCCACACACTATGAGGTCATCCAAGTACACCCATATCTCAAGCGAGTTCATATCCCCCACTGCTTTCTCCATGACACGCTGGAAGGTCGCAGGGTCTCTTGATATACCCTGGGGCATCCTTTCGAACTGGAAGAATCCCAGTGGACATATAAATGCTGTTTTCTTTTTGTCGGCCTCACTCATGGGGATTTGGTAATATCCACTGCTCAAGTCCAGCACACTGAACCACTTCGCACCACTCAGACAGGCCAGTACGTCTTCGATTCTCGGGACCGTATATTGGTCGGGGACGGCCTTATAGTCCACACACATCCATACCTTCCCATTGTTCTTCCTGGCCACTATATTGGGGACGCATAGGGGCTTATGGACTCAGTGATGATCCCAGTTTCCTTCAACTTACAAAAATGCTGCTGACCATCTTTCACCTCTGCAGGGGCCCGTCTCTGAACGGGGTGTCCTCGGTCACCCGAATAGCATGGCGAGTGCTATTGGAACAATCCACATCAAACTCGTCAGTGGAAACGACACCTTCCAGATTCAACATCTTCTCTACCAACCTCCTCTTCCAACCCGCACAAACCAGGGAGTCCACGAAGTTGAATGACTCCGCGGTCAACGTTCCCCCCTTTTGTAGATAGTTTCTCTCAGTCTTGTCTCACAGGGACACTAGACATTACCGTCACTGGGAACAGGTGCGCCAGGGGCATCCCCCGCTTGAAGGTGACCTCTCTCTTCGTAGTGTTTCTGCCAATGACTGCCATATTGTTCCCCTGTACAACCGAGGGCTTCTGCAGTTCGCGCCTCACCAGTACCACAGCAGGCATTCCCGACTCCTCTTCGTGGTCTTCCGGAGCGTCCACCAAGGCGGCCTCGACCTCGGGCATTCCGGGAAATTTGGGGATTCCCATCACTTTCGCTACTTCCCCAGGCCGTAACACGATTGGCTTTGAATGGGTGAACCACAGAGTCCCTCGTCTAGGCTCATTGCCCGGCCCAGTGCGGCCATGCACTTCCTCGACAGCAGCTCGAAACACCGAGTGAACGGACAATATCTTCAGAAAGCTCTCTCCTTGCAGACTCCCATTAGCCTCTTTACAATAGGAGTATTTGCCTCCACAAGTATTGAAATTCTGCCCCTCTCAACAGGGTCCGGACAAACCAGCGCTAATATATACAAACCAGCACTCCCACACTTGCCTCCGAAAACTCCAGCTTCACTGACAAATAACCATCATACGGATAATCACCCGCACCAAGACTCCAGATCTCTAGTCCACTGAGTGGCGTCAATGGTAAATGTGTAAAATACTGGTTGTAAAACAAACAATACAGCAAAGTGACCTGTGACTCTGTGTCAAGTATGGCTCTAGCATAAATACCCTCTATCCGTAGCAATACACTGGAGCTTGGCCCCCCTAAGCCTTCAGGAATAGGGTCTTTTGCTTTAGGGTGTTCCTTGATATATTGCAGGGAATATGTCCCCCCGACACACCAGGCTGTCCCCTCACTGGGTCTCCTTTAAGTTTTCCCAATGTCTCTCGCTCTGCTTAGGTACCCGGGACTCACTCTGCGAGGGGTTTCCCGTCGTTCCAGTTATCCCTCTTCACCACAGTTGTAACAGACAAAACCGGCCGTTCCCCTTCTCGCGGGACGCTGGCTGCTAGCAGCCCTTTGCTTAGAGGGTCGACTTCTGTACCAGCTCCATCATACGGGGGTGGGGGGCACACCCGTTGATAACAATCGGGACATCTTAGTTCTAAACTTTGCCACCATCTCCTCTACTACTCCCCGGGCCGGGCTATCCGTGGCCGGAGACCCCAAGCGATCAGGTTCTGGGTCTGGGCGCCTTCCGCTATTTGGTCCATTCTTAACTGATCCACCTCAGTTGTCTGAATGGCCCCTCTGTGCCGCAAGTAATTTAGCTGCCTCTTCAGCCGACACATGTAGGCAGAAAGCTCCCCCCACTCCTCCTGACACATGTTCTGAACGCCAGTCATGAGCTCCATTGGGCTTCCCGTGGCACCAAGCACTTCTCTAGCGCTTGCATATCGACCGCAGGAGTGGCAAGGGGGTTCTGTTCTGTCCCTTTACCGCGCTCATTATGTCAGCAGCCCGCCCTCTCAAACTTTCAGCTAATCGCTGTCGTTTTACGTCATCAGAGCACTGACACTCATCTGACTACTGAGAGATCTCTCCCAAGTCTCATATTCCTCTTTACCTTTCGGCTGGGCTTCCTTCCTGAGAACAGGCGGAGCTGGGACTTTGAACCTGGACGTTTTCCCATTTATTCGCCTGTTTTCTATGTTTCTATCTAAATACTGTGTGCTGCTCACTTCTACCAATGCAGGCAGGTTGGTGAGAATGAAGTCAAGTGTACTTTCCCTCTTGTTGGTTCCCTCACCACCTGCTGCAGTCCCAGTCCAGTAGCAGTGTCCAGTAGGACCCTACTAGCTCGGTCTGTGGTGCTACGACTGAGCCAGTCTTGGTGATGGACATTGAAGTTCCCCATACAGAGTACATCCTGTGCTCTTGCCACCCTCAAGGCCTCCTCCAAATACTGCTCACCATGGTGAAGTACTGATTGTCAGTGAGGGAGGATGGTATGTGGTGATGAGCACGAAGTTTCCTTGCCCATGTTTAACCTGGTGTCATGAGAATTCATGGGGTCCAGAGTCGATGCTGAGCGTTGCCAGGGCAACTCCCTCTCTACTGTATACCACTGTGCCACCACCCCTGCTGGGTGTGTCCTGCCAGTGAGACAGTACAGACCCAGGAATGGTAATGGTGGAGTCCAGAATGTTAACTGTAAGGTCTAATTCTGTCAATACAACTATGTCAGTCTGTTGTTTGACAAGTCTGTAAGACAGCTCTCTCAATTTTGGCACAGTCCTCTGGTGTCAGTAAGCAGGACTTTGCAGGGTTGACGGGCTGGTTTTGCTGTTGTCATTTCCAGTGCCTTGGCCAATGCCGGGTCTTCTGTCCGGGTTCATTCCTTATTATTTCTCTATAGCCGGTGGATGCAACGGAATGGCTTACTAGCGTAATTTAGTCATAGTAGTCATAGTCTTACTTTATTAATCCCGGGGGAAATTGGTTTTCATTACAGTTGCTCCTTAAATAATAAATAGTAATAGAACCATAAATAGTTAAATAGTAATATGTAGATTATGCCAGTAAATTATGAAATAAGTCCAGGACCAGCCTATCGGCTCAGGGGGTCTGACTTTCCAAGGGAGGAGTTGTAAAGTTTGATGGCCACAGGCAGGAATGACTTCCTATGACGCTCTGTGCTGCATCTCGGTAGAATGAGTCTCTGGCTGAATGTACTCCTGTGCCCACCCAGTACATTATGTAGTGGATGGGAGACATTGACCAAGATGGCATGCAACTTAGACAGCATCCTCTTTTCAGACACCACCGTCAGAGAGTCCAGTTCCACCCCCACAACATCACTGGCCTTACGAATGAGTTTGTTGATTCTGTTGGTGTCTGCCACCCTCAACCTGCTACCCCAGCACACAACAGCAAACATGATAGCACTGCCCACCACAGACTTGTAGAACATTCTCAGCATCATGCGGAAGATGTTAAAAGACCTCAGTCTCCTCAGGAAATAGAGACGGCTCTGACCCTTCTTGTAGACAGCCTCAGTGTTCTTTGACCAGTCCAGTTGATTGTCAATTCGTATTCCCAGGTATTTGTAATCCTCCACCATGTCCACACTGACCCCCTGGATGGAAACAGGGGTCACTGGTACATTAGCTCTCCTCAGGTCTACCACCAGCTCCTTAGTCTTTTTCACATTAAGCTGCAGATAATTCTGCTCACAACATGTGACAAAGTTTTCTACAGTAGCCCTGTACTCAGCCTCATCTTCCTTGCTGATGCATCCAACTATGGCAGAGTCATCCGAAAACTCCTGAAGATGACAAGATTCTGTGCAGTAGTTGAAGTCCGAGGTGTAAATGGTAATTTCGGAGGGCATTTAAGAGTCAACCCCAGTGATGTGGATCTGTAGTCACATATTGATCAGACCAGGTGAGGAGGGCAGGATTCTTCCCCTAAAGGACATTAGTGAACCAGATGGGTTTTTACAGCAATCGACATAGTTTTATGATCCTCAGATATTTTTATTGAATTCAAATTTACCATCTGCCATGGTGGATTTGAAGTCATGTCGCCAGCGTATAATTGGCTCTCTGGATTACTGATCCAGTGGTAATCACCACTACGTCAAAACGTTTTAGGAATACATCCGTCCAGCACCTACTTTGTTTTTTTCCAGAAACTCAGGATAAATAAAGGGGATGCAGTGGATGTTGTATATTTGGACTTTCAGAAAGCCATTGACAAGGTGCCAACGAGGCTGCTTACCAAGTTAAGAACACATGGGATTAGAACATAGAACATAGAACATAGAATAGTACAGCACAGTACAGGCCCTTCGGCTCACAATGTTGTGCCGACCCTCAAACCCTGCCTCCCATATAAGCCCACACCATAAATTCCTCCATATACCTGTCTAGTAGTCTCTTAAACTTCACTAGTGTATCTGCCTCCACCACTGATTCAGGCAGCACATTCCACGCACCAATCACTCTCTGAGTAAAAAACCTTCCTCTAATATCCCCCTTGAACTTCCCACCCGTTACCTTAAAGCCATGTCCTCTTGTATTGAGCAGTGGTGCCTTGGGGAAGAGGCATGGCTATCCACTCTATCTATTCCTCTTATTATCTTGTACACCTCTATCATGTCTCCTCCCATCCTCCTTCTCTCCAAAGGGTAAAGCCCTAGCTCCCTTAATCTCTGATCTTTATGCATACTTTCTAAACCAGGTAGCATCCTGGTAAATCTCCTCTGTACCCTTTCCATTGCTTCCACATCCTTCCTATAGTATTGCAGGAAAGTTACTAACATGGTTAGAGCATTGGCTGATTGATAGGAAGCAGCAAGTGTGAATAAAAGTATCTTTTTCTGTTTGGATACCACCGTGACTAGTGGTATTCTGCAGGGGTCAGTGTTGCGACCACTTCTTTTTGTGCTGGACATCAATGATTTAGATGATAGAATAGATGACTTTGTTGCTAAGTTTACAGATGACACGAAGGTTGACGGAGGGATGGGTAGTGTTGAGGAAACAGGTAGGATGCAGAAGGACTGAGACAGAGTAGGTGAATGGGCAAGGAAGTGTCAAATGAAATACCATGTTGGAAAATGCATGGTCATGGACTTTGGTAGTAGAAATAAATGTACAAGTTATTTTCTAAATGGGAGAAATTCAAAAAACTGATGTAAAACCCTGGGAAAGGTTACGCTGCTAACGTAATGGTCTTTCTGTAGAAGCAGTGTCTGGGTTATGGTAACAGATAACGGGAGCCTTCCATTGAAGGGAGAGTGTTTTTGTGTTGTGTGCCTGACACCGGGGTGAGCTGGGACTTTTGTTCGGCGGGAGATGGAGAGGGGAGACGCCGGAGAGAAGAGGTCATAAGACTCGACCCGGAGCGGGTCCATGATTCGATGAAGTCCGGGGAGATCGAAGGAGGATTGGCAAAGGGGAAACCGTGAGATCCAACTTGTGCACATTAGACTCTTTTATTAAAATAGGCCCTTTTCTTTTATTTTTGCTTTTTCTTTACTAACCCTTTAGTCAAATTAAGAATTATAGCTAATTCATTTAAATGTATGCAATATACTCTCTGTTATTTCGTGGTACTTATTTGTAGCAGGAGAACGAATCACGCAGCATCCACACAGACAGGGGTTTCGGAGTGGGTTCACACCTCAATCTCACACGTTCGTCGGGGCTGGAGATCACCTTTCTGAGCCACTGGAACCAGAGCGTTTCAATTGCGGAGGCCTGTCTGGGATCAATCTCGTTGGATACTGTGTGATTGCCCTGAGTATTGATCCAGTGGGTTATGTGTTTACATCTGTGCTAAACTACAGTATGTGGTTATGGGTGCTGATGGAGTTGAGTGTGCTAAATTGCAAGTCAAGTCTCCCGCAGATAGTGGGTGGGGAGAGACTTCAAAGACCGGGTGCTCTCGTTTCTGCGGAGCGAAGGGGCAGAAGTGGTCATAGTTGGAATGTCTAATTAGAGTACCCCAGCGAGGAGTCAGAGTTCTGAGTTCGTAGCGGCCCTTACCTGGATAACGTAGTGATGACTTATGGCGGACTGAAAAGCTTGAGCATGTAGACATTAAGAAAGAGGATGTGCTGGAGCTTTTGGAAAGCATCAAGTTGGATAAGTCACTGGGACCAGACAAGATGCACCCCAGGCTACTGTGCGAAGTGAGGGGGGAGATTGTTGAGCCTCTGGCAATGATCTTTGCATCATCAGTGGGGACGAGAGAGGTTCCAGAGGATTGGAGGGTTGCGGATGTTGTTCCCTTATTCAAGAAAAGGAGTCGAGATAGCCCAGGAAATTATAGACCAGTGAGTCTTATTTCAGTGGTTGGTAAGATGATAGAGAAGATCCTGAGAGGCAGCATTTATGAACATTTAGGGAGGCATATTATGATTAGGAATAGTCAGCATGGCTTTGTTAAAGGCAGGTTGTGCCTAACGAGCCTGATTGAATTTTTTGAGGTTGTGACTAAACACATTGATGAAGATAGAGCAGTAGATGTAGTGTACAAGAATTTCAGCAAGGCATTTGATAAGGAACCCCATGCAAAGCTTATTGAGAAAGTAAGGAGTCATGGGATCCAGTACTGGCTTGCCCACAGAAGGCAAAGAGCGGTATTAAACGGGTCATATTCTGCATGGGGGTCGGTGACCAGTGGTGTGTCTCAGAGATCTGTTCTGGGACTCCCTACTCTTCGCTATTTTTATAAATGACCTGGACGAGGAAGTGGAGGGATGGGTTAGTAAATTTACTGGGGACACGAAGGTTGGGGGTGTTGTGGATAGTGTGGAGGGCTGTCAGAGGTTACAGCGGGACATTGATAGGATGCAAAACTGGGCCGAGAAGTGGCAGATGAAGTTCAACCCAGATAAATGTGAAGTGGTTCATTTTGGTAGGTCAAATATGATGATAGAATATAGCAGTAGTGGTAAGACTCTTGGCAGTGTGGAGGATCAGAGGGATCTTGGGGTCTGAGTCCATAGGACACTCAAAGTTGTTGTGCAGTTTGACTCTGTGGTGAAGAAGGCATACTGTGCATTGGCCTTCAGTAATCATGATATTGAGTTTAGGAGCCAAGAGGTAATGTTGCAGCTGTATAGAACCCTGGTCAGACCCCACCTGGAGTACTGTGGTCAGTTCTGGTCGCCTCACTACAGAAAGGATGTGGAAACTATAGGAAGGGTACAGAGGAGAGTTACAAGGAGGTTGCCTGGTCTGGGGAGCATTCCTTATGAGAATAGTTTGCGTGAACATGGCCTTTCTCCTTGGAGCGACGGAGGATGAAAGGTGACCTGATAGAGGTGTATAAGATAATGAGAGGCATTGATCGCGTGGATAATCAGAGACTTTTTCCCAGGGCTGAAATGGCTGACACGAGAGGGCACAGTTTTAATGTGCTTGGAAGTAGGTACAGAGGAGATGTCAGGGGTAAGTTTTTTTACACAGGGAGTGGTGAGTGCGTGGAATGGGCTGCCGACAACAGTGGTGGAGGCAGATACAATAGGGTCTTTTAAGAGACTCCTGGATATGTACACGGAGGTGGAAAATAGAGGGCTATGGGTACTCCTCGGTATTTTCTAAGGTAAGGACATGTTCAGCACAACTTTGTGGGCCGAAGGGCCAATAGAGTGCTGCAGGGTTTCTATGTTAATGACTTGGATTATATATTAATGACTTGGATGAGGGAATTAAATGCATCATCTCCAAGTTTACAGATGACACGAAGCTGGGTGGCAGTGTTAGCTGTGAGGAGGATGCTAAGAGGATGCAGGGTGACTTGGATAGGTTGGGTGAGTGGGCAAATTCATGGCAGATGCAATTTAATGTGGATAAATGTGAAGTTATCCACTTTGGTGGCAAAAATAGGAAAGCTGATTATTATCTGAATGGTGGCCGATTAGGAAAAGGGGAGGTGCAACGAGACCTGGGTGTCATTATACACCAGTCATTGAAAGTGGGCATGCAGGTACAGCAGGCGGTGAAAAAGGCGAATGGTATGCTGGCATTCATAGCGAGAGGCTTTGAGTACAGGAGCAGGAAGGTACTACTGCAGTTGTACAAGGCCTTGGTGAGACCACACCTGGAGTATTGTGTGCAGTTTTGGTCCCCTAATCTGAGGAAAGACATCCTTGCCATAGAAGGAGTACAAAGAAGGTTCGCCAGATTGATTCCTGGGATGGCAGGTCTTTCATATGAAGAAAGACTGGATGAACTGGGCTTGTACTCGTTGGAATTTAGAAGATTGAAGGGGAATCTGATTGAAACGTATAAAATCCTAAAGGGATTGGACCGGCTAGATGCAGGAAGATTGTTCCCGATGTTGGGGAAGTCCAGAACGAGGGGTCACAGTTTGAGGATCGGGGGAAGCCTTTTAGGACTGAGATTAGGAAAAACTTCTTCACACAGAGAGTGGTGAATCTGTGGAATTTTCTGCCACAGGAAACAGTTGAGGCAGTTCATCGGACACATTTAAGAGGGAGTTAGATATGGCCCTTGTGGCTACGGGTATCAGGGGGTATGGAGGGAAGGCTGGTGCAGGGTTCTGAGTTGGATGATCAGCCATGATCATAATAAATGGTGGTGCAGGCTCGAAGGGCTGAATGGCCTATTCCTGCACCTATTTTCTATGTTTCTATGTTTGTATTACCACCAGGCTGGGGGATCAACCCTGGTTCAATGAAGAGTGCAGGAGGGCAACACCAGGCATACCTCAATATAAGACATCACCCTGGTGAAGTCAGAATTCAGGACTATTTGCATGCCAAACATGACAAGCAGCAAGTAATAGACAGAGCTAAGTGGTCCCACAACCAACAGATCAGATCTACGCTCTGTAGTCCAGCCACATCCAGCCGTGACTGGTGGTGGACAATCAGGCAACTCACTGGAGGAGGAGGCTCCACAACTATCCCCATCCTCGATAATGGAGGAGCCCAGCACAGCCGTGCAAAAGGTAAGGCTGAGACATTCGCAACAATCTTCAGTCAGAAGTGCCGAGTAGATAATCCAACTTGGCCTCCTCCAGAAATCCCCAGCTTCCCAGATGTCAGTATGCAGCCAGTCCAATTCATTCCACATGATATCAAGAAATGTCTGCAAACACTGGATACTGTGAAGGCTATGGGTCCAGACAAAATCCTGGCAATAGTCCTGAAGACTTGTGTACCGGAACTTGCCGCTCCACTAGCCAAGCTGTTCCAGTACAACTGCAACACCGGCATCTCCCCGGCAATTTGGAAAATTACCCAGGTGTGTCTTGTACAGAAGAAACAGGACAAGTCTAACCCAGTCCAGTACCGCCCTATCAGCCTACTCTCAATCTCTAGCAGAGTAATAGAAGAGGTAATTGACAGTGGTATCATGCAGTGTCAACTCAGCAGTAACCTGCTAATGGATGCCCAGTTTGAGTTCCGTCAAGGCCTCTCAGCTCCTGATCTCATCAACTCCTTGGTCCAAACATGGACCAAAGAGCTAAATACCAGAGGTGAGGTGAGAGTGATAGCTCTGGACATCAAGGCAGCATTTGACAGAGTATGGCATAAGGATGTCCCAGCTAAAATGGAGTCAATGGGAATTAGGGAGAAAAGTCTCTGCTGGTTGGAATCACAGCTGACACAAAGGACGATGGTTGTGGTGGTTGGAGGTCAATCATCTCATCCTCAGGACATCACTGCGGGAGTTCCTCAGGGAAGTGTCTCAGGACAATCATCTTCAGCTGTTTCATTACTGACCTTCCTTCCGTCATAAGGTCAGGAGTGGGGATGTTTGCAGATGACTACGCAATGTTTTGCACCATTCGTGACTCCTGAGAAAGTGAAGCCATTCATACCCAAATGGAGCAGGACCTGGACAATATCCAGGCTTGGACTGACCAGTGGCAAGTGACATTCGAGCCCCGCCAGTGCCAGGCAATGACCGTCTCCAACAAGAGAGGCTCTAACCATCGTCCCTTGACATTCAGTGGTGTCACTGAATCCCTACTATCAACATTCTGGGGATTACCATTGGCAGGAAGCTGAACTGGTCTAGCCATATAAACATCGTGGCTACCAGAGCAGCTCCAAGCCTAGGAATCCTGCGGCGTGCAACTCACCTCCTGACTCCCCAAAGCCTGTCCACCATCTACAAGGCTCAGGTCAGGAGTGTAATGGAATACTCACCACTCGCCTGGGTGAGTGCAGCTCCATCAACACTCAGGAAGCTTGACACCATCCAGTACAAAGCAGCCCACTTGACTGATACCCCTTCCAGAAGCATCCAATCCCTCCACCATCAACGAACAGTTGGAGCGGTGGGTACTATCAACAAGATACACTGTAACAATACACAAAAGTTCCAAAGGCAGCAGCTTCCAGACCCACGACCAGTACCACCTAGAAGGACGGGAACAGCAGATACATGGGAACACCACCACTTGGAAATCCCCCTCCAAGTCTCTCACCATCCTGACATGGAGACATATCGCCATTCCTTCTTGGCTCAAAATCATGGAATTCCCTCCCTAACAGCACTGTGGGTGTACCTACACCTCAGGAACTGCAGCGGTTCAAGGCGGCAGCTCATCATCACCTTCTCAAGGGCCACCAGGGATGGGCAATAAATGCTGGTTTATCTGGCAAGACCCACAGCCTGAAAATGAATGAAAAAAATCTCCTCAAATAACTTCAACAGTTTTGTCAGGCAACATGTTCCCTTAAGTAAACTATGCTGACTTTGTTCCATCTTGCCCTGTGTCACTAAGTACTGCATAACCTCATTTCCAACAATTGACTCACATCTTCCCAATCATGCCAGCCGAGGCACGTGGGTGTTAACCAGAGCTAGCTAATGAGCCAGGGTTGCTAGGAGCCACGGTGAGAGGGGTACAGAACTTAATCAGGTCACCACAAAGGGATAATATTTAGAGGTGGTGTGACAATTAGCATTAACAATCAGACACTGATGATCACTGCCTATGAAAATATCTACATGAAAATGTTTATTTTATTTCTTCATTTATTTATTTATTTATACAGATTCAGCATGGAATAGGCCCTTCCAGCACTTCGAGCCTCACCGCCCAGCCACCCCCAGCCTAATCACCGGACAATTTACGATGAATTAGCCTACGTCTTTGTAATGTTGGGTCAAACTGCAGAACCTGGATGGAACCCACGTCATTATGGGGAAAATGTACAGACTCGTTACAATCAAGGGCAGGAATTGAACTGCTGTGCTAATCATAATGCTACCGTCCCGCCCCATCACGCATTCAATACTCAATGTCGCCATTACGTGGGCTTATCACACACCAGAAACTTAAATCGTTCAGATGTACAAATATTGTAGCTATAAGAAATAACAAGAACTCAGGCTGTGAGTGTACTGGAAGGTTCCACTCCAACAACTGTGAATTATAGTCAGATACACAACACATCTTCTCCTCTTATCTTAAGTAACAGCAATTCAGCAATGCAGCAAAGACAAGTTTTAATTCCACTTTCTTTTCCCATTTCCACATATCAGTCCATGGCCTCCTCTACTGCCACAATGAGGCCACACTCAGTTAAAGGAACAATACTTTATATCCACCTGGTTAACCATGAACCTGATTGCATGAACATCGATTTCTCGAAATTTGTAATGCCGCCCCCACCAAGTCTCCATTACCATTTCCCATTCCTAATTCCCATATTCCCTGCCCCTGCTTACTTGCCCATTACGTCGCTCTGGTGCTGTTCCGCTCCCCCTTCTTCCACGGGCTTCTGTCCTCACCTATCAGATTCCACTTTCTCTAGCCCTTTATCTTTTATGCCTGACTTCCCAGCTCTTTACTTCCCCCTTCCCATCTGCCCTGTTTCACTTATCACCGTGTATTTCTTCGTCCCCTCCCCCACCTTCTTACTCTGACCTCTCATCTTCTTTTCTTCAGTCCATGTAAAGAGTCTTGGACCGAAACGTTGACTGTATACTCTTTTCCATAGATGCTGCCTGGCCAGCATTTTGTGTGTGTTGTCTGCTACAAGGTGCATCATCCTTCTTGCAAAATATCTATTCTCTTTCCCATTGATAATTTAGTTGTTCACACCATATAAGACCATAAGATATAAGAGCAGAATTAAGCCATTTGGTCTATCGAGTCTGCTCCGCCATTTCATCATGGTTAATCCAATTTTCCTCCCAGCCTTAATCTGTTGCCTTCCCCTCGTATCCCATCATGCCCTGACAAATCAAGAATCTATCAGCCTCTACCTTGAATATACATAAAGGGTTGGCCCCCACAGCTGCCTGCTGCGAAAATTTCTACATATTCACTACTCTCTGTCTACAGAAAGTTTGCAGAGATTTTTAAAGAAAGAATGCTTACATGTCATAACATGCACAGAGATTATTAACCAGAGAATATGGAATGCGACTCGCAACATCAACCATATTGTAAAGGAGGGGCGGACGACATACAGGGACACCTACTACATGGTGTTCCGTCTCCAAGTTACGCCATATGCTAACTTAGAGTCGTGCTCCTTCTTAGCTGGGTAGAATTGCTTGAATGCTTCATATAACAGCACTACGGTAGGACATTCAATGAACTTACGTGCATTTCTAAAAAACATTCCTATCAGCTTGTCGTTAACAGGCCTTAGGGATAGCAGTAAATTAAATCGTTCACAGAATGGGTGACAACGAGAATTGATGAAGGTAGGGTGTAAAACAGGTGGTGAACACAGCTTTAGCAAAGCCTTTGACAGAAGGTTAGATCATTTGGAGTCCAGGGTATGGTAGAAAATTGGGTGCAGAATTGCCTGGTGGTATGACTGAAAGACTGGCAGATGCTGTCATAAGGCGATGGCTGGAAACGGACCCAAGTGCAAAACACAGACACTGAAGTACTAGGGACAGGACTAGGATACAGGGTGAAAGTAAGGACATGACACGAAAACCGGGAACCCGGCACAGGACTGGACAAGAGAGCTAGGAGCACGGGCTTGGACTCCGAGCCAGACAGTGGACAAGGACCCAATACCTGGGTCTTGCCTCTGGCTCGGACCCCAGAACTAGGCAAGGACGAGGCTTGGCTGGCAGTCAGGACGAGGATGGAGTCTTAGAGACTTGAGGCGAGTCTTGGCAGGAGGCAGGAGACGGGAGTCTTCAGGCTTGAGGCTAGAGACTTGAGGCGAGGCTTGGCAGGAGGCAAGAGGCTGGAGCCTTGAGGCTTGAGTCTAGAGGATAGAGACCTGAGGCGAGGCTAGCCAGGAGGCAGGAAGCTGGAGTCTTCAAGCTTGAGGCTAGAGACCAGAGGTGAGGCTTGGCAGGATGCAGGAGGCTAGAGGCTTGGCTTGAAGCTGGAGGCTAGAGGCTTGACTGGAGGTCTCAGGCTAGACGCTCCTCCTGGGCAGGACGTGGTACTCCTCGGCAGGGCGCGGATCACCACCCGACAGAGGCAAGGAACAGGAATGGACAGAACCAAACACAGGTAACGGCAAGACGGCCTGGCTTACCTGGGCGGAGGCAAGGGACTGGAATTGTGCCAGGTACAGGGTGGCTCCAGGACAAGACTGCAGGCGAGAAGAGGAGACAAGCAAGACAAGGCAAGGCTTCAGGCAATGCAAGGCGAGACGAGAACTTCAGGTGAAGCGAGAGTTACCGGCAAGACAAGGCAAGGCTTCAGGCAATGCAAGGCGAGACGAGAACTTCAGGTGAAGCGAGAGTTACCGGCAAGACAAGGCAGGGCTTCAGGAAGGCAGAGGAAGGGATACAAGGAGTAAGGACAAGAACAATCCAGCAGCCACGCCCTGGTGTCTGGAGGTATTTATGCAGCCAGTCCCAACAAGCATCAGCTGCCTCAATTAGAGCTCAACACGAACAGAAACAGGGCAGACAGGAAAACCTGGAGCAAGTGTCGATGGACCGGACCGTGAACCGGAAGACGGATTTCACGGACTGGACCATGACAGATGCAGGCTGTTTTTCAGATTGGAGGCCAACGCCTAGTTGTGCGCCACGGGGAGCTGCGCTGTGTCCATATTTGTTCTTCATCAACGTTTACAATTTGGATGAGAATGATGTTAACAACGTTAGTAAGTTTGTGGATGACATCAAATTAGATTGAGTAGTGTAAAACGAAGAAACTTATCGAAGATTACAGCAGCATCTCGAACAAATTGGAATGTGGGCCAAACAAAATCTCAGATGGATCTTAACTCAGAGAAGTCCAAAGTATAAGTTTAACGCGGGCAGGACGCATGCAGTCTTTGCAAGACCCCAGAGACTGTTAAGAAGCAGAGAGGTATGGGAGTATAACGACATAGCACCTTGAAAATGGAGATAGAGGTTAACAATGTAGCCAAAGAGCCGTTTGTCATGCTTACTTTCATCAGTCAAGACATTGAGTAAAAGAGCTGGGATGTTATGTTGCAACTATAATGGATGTTGGTAAAACTACGATTGGAGAATTGCTAGCACTTATTGTCATCAAGTTATTGGAAGGACATCTTTAAGCTTAATTGGATCCAGAAAAAATGCCCAAGAACATTACCAAGACTGGAGGGCTTAACGTATCAGGAAAGACTGGATAGTTTGCGATTTCCTTTCCAATGGTATGTGCGAGACTGAGAAGACACCATATAGAGATACGTAAAATCACAAGGGAGAAGATAGGCGAATGATCAGTCTCTTTCTGAGGGTAGTGACGTCTAAAATTAGAGCAAATTAGAGGAAGACATAATAAGGGTTACGTTTTGCATGATTTTCAAACAAGTGGTGATAAATAAATGCAACGAAATACCAGAGGAAATGATAGAGCCAGGGCAATTGGAACATTTCTCTGGAATTTAGACAACTTCACTGTGAAGAAAATTTTAAAATAGTATGGGTCAAGATATGAGAATTGTATTATCTCTGATTGGCCATTTGGAAGGCGTAGACGATTGGGCCGAAGGAATTGTTTCTGTGATGTGTAACGCAGCCATTTTATGACTTTATTAGACACACATTTTGTTCAAAGCACTGAATAGTAAATGAAACATCTATTTTGTTGCCCGTGTCTATGCTCCCACACCTGATAAACAACTGCATTTCCGGAAAGGTTTTGGGCATGCTAAGCTGTGTTGTGCCATGCATGTAAGTAATGCAGAGATCTTACCCAGCTCCCTCTGACGAGCCTGTTTTTCCCACTGAGCAAATTCAGAGGTTTATATATATCTTTATGCTCATCACAACGTCGCATTTCTTGGTGAACAGAACTATCATACTTCAAATACACCAACACAGTTCACCTATAAACTCTGCATTGTAATTCGCTGTGTAAGAATTATAATTACCAACCACTGACGGTATTACCATTACGTATTAATTTACCCAATGCGCGATGATGAAGAAAGGCGAACATCTGCTTCTTACTCGTAAACGGTTACTCTCGAATAAAAGATAGGCAACACATTTTCATAGTCGCAGTAACCACATCAGAGTTAAGGGAAATGTCAGATATTCGCCGTTTCCGCTAGTAATTAAGCAACCAATTTGCAGATACAATTCATTTAATCTTATCTCTGCTTGTCATCACTTTTTCTCCTTTAACCTGATCGCATTTCTATTCCAAGCGCCTAAAAGCATACCGATTACATTTTACACATCCAAATCCAGGAAAGGAAGTTGCGAAGTTACTTTCATCTATAGCTTTGCGTTGTACAAGTGTATTAACGTCACAGGAAACGATTACGTGATGAGTAGTAAACTAAAGTGAGGGTGAAAATCTTCGAAAACATTTTATTCAGACAAACGGGAATTGCTTCGAAGCAGCGGGAGTGCCTCCCAGTTAACGTAATTGTATGTGAAAAGAGTCAACAAAAAATAGAATGCTGCGATATATCATCGCTGTTCCAGCCATCCCGAATCAAATTATATTAGTCATATTACTATTGCAGATTGTGAGCCCGTGCAAGGAGAAGGGCGCTACTATCCGGGAAAGAATGTGGTGTTCCGCTCTTCACCGAACAGATCGAGTACGTGTCAAATTTATTAATAGAATAAATCTTTCTGACATTGAAAGATTTTATTACTATAAACACCTGCTTTTATAGCTAATTATCTAACTGTAAGAGTTTATTAACATAACGCTGTTAATAAACTCTTACAATTTATTAACAATGTATAGGATGAGTTCTTCGAAACTGATTTACAGAACTGACAGCTCTCTCCCATTTTTTCAATGTTCTATATTTAAATTTACCAGGTGACTCAGAGCATCTAGCATCTGGATTTCAGTGCTCAAACTGAGAGCTTCAGGATGTAAGCATGAATGTTTCAACGCTCAGATATGGATTCTGTTATCGAAGGAGCTAATTGTGACAGATAACTTTTCTTAAACAAAATTTTCTCTAGCCTGACGAAAATCTGTTTATTATGTTCGATCATTCACCTGCCTTCTCTCTCATTCTTAATTCAGTCTCCTCTTCCTTGAAAACAGATAATTATAGACTGGTTAGCCTGACGTCGGTGGTGGGAAAGATGCTGAAGTCAATTATAAAAGATGAAATTATGACACATCTGGATAGCAGTAACAGGATCGTTCCGAGTCAGCATGGATTTACGAAGGGGAAATCGTGCTTGACTAATCTTCTGGAATTTTTTGTGGATGCAGCTATGCAAATGGACAAGGGAGAGCCAGTGGATGTAGTGTACCTGGACTTTCAGAAAGCCTTTGATAAAGTCCCACAGAGGAGATTAGTGGGCAAAATTATTGCACATGGTATTGATGGCAGAGTACTGACATGGAGTAAAAATTGGCTGGCTGACAGAAAACAAAGTGTAGCGAATAATTGGTCCCTTTCGGAATGGCAGGCAGTGACCATTGGGGTACCGCAGGGTTCAGTGCTGGACTGCAATTTGTTTACAATATATATTAGTATATATTAATGATTTAGATGAGGGAATTAAAAGTAATATTAGCAAATTTTCCAATGACAAAAAGCTGGGTGGCAGTGTGAAATGTGAGGAGGATGTTATGAGAATGCAGGGTGACTCGGACAGGCTGAGTGAGTGGGCAGATGCATGGCAGATGCAGTTTAATGTGGATAAGGGTGAGGTTATCGACTTTGGTGGTAAGAACAGGAAGGCAGATTATTATCTAAATGGAGCTAAGTTAGGAAAAGGGCAAGTACAACCAGATCTAGGTGTTCTTGTACATCAGTCACTGAAAACAAGCATGCAAGTACAGCAGGCAGTGAAGAAAGCTAATGGCATGCCGGCCTTCATAACAAGGGGAATTGAGTATAAGAGCAAAGAGGTCCTTCTGCAGCTGTACAGGGCCCTGGAGAGACCACACCTGGAGTATTGTGTGCAGTTTTGGTCTCAAATTTGAGGAAGGACATTCTTGCTATTGAGGGAGTGCAGCGTAGGTTCACAAGGTTAATTCCCGGGATGGCGGGACTGCCATATGTCGAAAGAGTGGAGCGACTGGGCTTATATTCTCTGGAATTTAGAAGGCTGAGAGGGAATCTTATTGAAACATGTAAGATTATTAAGGGATTTGACACGCTGGAGGCAGAAAGCATGTTCCCGCTGATGGGTGAGTCCAGAACCAAAGGCCAAGTATAAGGGTTAGGCCATTTAGGCCACTCCTGCACTATTGTCTATTGCGGAAGATGTATTCATGCCCTCCTTTATATTCTTCGACTTACGTTTAACTTGTCGTGCTTCATCATAATCTTTCAGCTTGCTTTGGCCTTACACATATCATCAGTCTCCTGTAGTCCATCTCTCTCAGTTGCTCTTTCGATGAACACCAGATATGTATGTATATTTTCCATTGCAATTCAGATATAAGTTCAGGAAAATGACAGGTTCCCTTTATTTCTTCCTGCACAGACCAACACACGCTTGCACAGTATTCTTTACGGTTATCATATTGAGCAGAATTATATATTGGGAACTCGGGAAGATGTAAACCTCCCTGTTTCATGCTGTCTAACGCTAATTTGTGTTTAATTTTGTACGACAGAAAACAGATCACAGTTACACTAAGCTGAGGTTGCCATTCTGATTTTCTTTCACAGTTTATCCGTATTATATATTTGCTTTCATTTTTAATAATGTTCGTCTATAATATGTTCCCACATGCCAATGTTTGAGGGGTTGCAGCAGGGCAAAAAAATCACATAATATATATTGATTTTATTAGAGCAGACTCCGGCAAGTACGTTGTTTTGCAGAATTACAGAATGTAAATATGAAGGGAACTTGGGATACTGCAAGTCTACCCCATCAGCGAGTTGTTCGTTCGCCAAGGAGCTGAAGGAGCTGGATTTCGTGCAGACCGCGTTGTTGCTTGCTAGAGGAAGACACTGTGGTCACTGTGTGACGGCAACGCGCACTCTAACTGCGAGTAATTGTGTTGAATGCTTCTCCTCCGATCATAAGACCCTGTTTGACAATAATAATATAAAATGCTGCAAAGTCCGCTTCCCTGTTTGTTGGATTGACAGAAGCCAGGAGAGATGAATGGCCTCGGTTATAGCGAGGACAAGGCCTCAAACCACGGGTTTGCCTGTTGCAGCAGTCCAGGAGAGGAGACGGCGGAGGCGGTGCAGCGCAGCCTCCATGCTGCGTCGGGGGCTGCCCCTCCCGTTTGTGCTGCCCTGCAGTAGAATGACAAGTTCGGTTGTGTGCGTACATGCTTGTGCGTGTACGTTTCTCTGTAGAGAAATGCTTGTTCTTGCCGACAGCACACATGCATCATCAATTTACAGGGCATGTCACTCAGGGACTTAGGCTATGTTATATTCTTTAGTGTGAGTATTTATGTGTGTTATATGTGCCCTGTGCTGTGTTTTACTGTTGACACTGTGTCCTGTGTCTTGGCCCCGCAGTAATGCTGTTTCGCTTGGCTGTATTTGTGGATATTTACGTATGTTTGAATGATAACTAAGCTTGAGCTAGAAAAGACCAGTATCCATTTTAGGTTTAACATATTGCGGGGGTACATTGCAAATCGGAAAGTAAATAAACAGTTCAAAAAAGAAACAATCTAAAACTTACTTTTTGCGATGAAGAAGTACTTCAGAATGTATATTGTATTCATTTCTCTGACACTAAGCATCCGTTTGAAACCTTTGAAACAACACATCCCCACCGTATCTGGGCAGGCGAGTGACAGCTGTACTCACCTGGTGCAGCCGATTAGTTTGAGTCCGTCTTAGAAATTTTCTGTAGCCCCAGTTTCTGTAGCCTCCTGAGTTAAACCCTACACAGTTATGTGATCGCACCTCTGCACCGCCCGCTGTAAAATACGGATTTCATTTATTTGTTCATGGATCTATTTGGTTGACATTAAAACACAATTTTCTTTTATTGAACAGTACTATATAGATCCCTGGGCATGAGTGATCTACACCATTATGTATGTGGAGCATGATGTTCCCGTTAGGGTTTGTTTATTGGTGCTTCTCGGTAGCTGTAGAGGCCGATCCGGAATTCACATATTCTGGTGCAATGTGGGCAAGAGTGAGTGATGTGGTGTTTGTGGGGTTGGTGGCTGGGTTTTTGGTCGTTTAATTTCTCCTTTGGCAGCTGCGATGAGGTGGTGCTGGCATTTAACACAGACACCTACACACACACACACACACACACACACACACACACACACACACACACACACACACACACACACACACACACACACACACACACACACACACACATACACAGACACCTACACACACACACACACACACATACACACACACACACACAAACACACACACACACTCACACACACACAAACACACACACACAAACACACACACAATCACACACACACACACAAACACACACACACACACACTCACACACACACAAACACACACACACAAACACACACACAATCACACACACACACAAACACACACACACACACACACACTTACACACACACAAACAAACACACACACACAAACACACATACTGCAAATTAATTACTTCTTTGTTTCCTTCTCCTTCTCACAGTAGAGCCATTCTTGCATCAGCTGTCTCAGAATTCTGAATGACTAGTTAATTGAAATACAATCACCTTATAAAATTTTCAGCATAACATTAGCGTTTTGCGCACACCGTGTGTATGCCGATTAACCTAGTTATTTATAGTACCTGAAATAGATTTTTCTTCGGAAATAAGTCTGAAAGTACATCTGAAATAAAAAAAAAAAAAATCCAGATGGTTTCTCCTCTGGCTAGGACGAATGTTAAAATATCTGGCTACTGATAATGGGGATCACTGTTTGTAGAGTTTTGCTGCCTGACCACATGTCCAGGTAGAGTAAGATTAATTATTTCCTAAATTATTTCTAAATCTATGCAGTGTTTTTGAACGACTACTGGTTGCAGAACAAGTTGTGTAAATGCACTTTATTTTGGTTCTCTCTTGTCTGAATTACTAATTTAAATTTTGACTTACAGTTCAGTAAAATCTAAGCACAGATTTTAAAGTAACAAGACTAATTTATACAGCATAAAGGTAAATACACTGCATCTGCTTGTTTTTACAGAATGAAAAATAGAAAGCTACAGCCCACGTATTGGGAGATGGAAAACTATGGAGAGTAGGCAAAGATGAGTTGGGCCGAATAGCTTGTTTCTGCACTGCACGATTCTAAGTTTCAGCGTAGACAGGCAGTGCCGTCTGCCAGTATGTGTCATAGAGTTATATCACATACAAGAGGAAATTTGCAGATGCTGGAAATCCAAACAACACACACGAAATTGTTCTGGAGCATGTTGATATTAAGGGAGAGGAAGTGTTGGAGTTGTTAAAATACTTTAGGACAGATAAGTCCCCGGGGCCTGACGGAATATTTCCCAGGCTGCTCCATGAGCGGAGGGAAGAGATTGCTGAGCATCTGGCTAGGATCTTTATGTCCTCGTTGTCCAGCGGAATGGTACCGGAGGAATGAAAGGAGCCGAATGTTGTCCCCTTCTTCAAAAAAGGTAGTAGGGATAGTCTGGGTAATTATAGACCAGTGAGCCTTACGTCTATGGTGGGCAAGCTATTGGAAAAGATTCTTAGAGATGGGATCTTTGAGCATTTAGAGAATCACGATCTCATCAGGGACAGTCAGCGTGGCTTTGTGAAGGGCAGATCGTGTCTAACAGGCCTGATAGAATTCTTTGAGGAGGTGACCAGGCATATAGATGAGGGTAGTGCGGTGGATGTGATCTATATGGATTTTAGGAAGGCATTTGAAAAGGTTCCACAAGGTAGGCTTATTCAGAAAGTCAGAAGGCATGGGATCCAGGGAAGTTTGGCCAAGTGGATTCAGAATTGGTTTGCCTGGAGAAGGCAGAGAGTCGTGGTGGAGGGAGTACATTCAGATTGTAGGGTTGTGACTAGTGGTGTCCCACAAGGATGTATTCTGGGACCTCTTCTTTTCGTGATTTTTATTAACGACTTGGATGTCGGGGTAGAGTGGTGGTTTGGAAAGTTTGATAATCGTTTCCCTCCCCGAATCATCCCTATAAACTTAGATACTGTGCTCTAGCAATAACCTATTAAGCTTTGCGGTAGTACACCCAGCGACCTGGCCGCCACAGCTGTCTGCGGTAACAAATTCTACAAATTCTTCATCGTCCGGCCTAAGGCATTTTCCCGCATCTCTGGAGTTTTAAGTGTACGCCCCTCTATTCTTTTGTCCAAGACTCCCCCACCATGGGAAACATCCTTTCCACATCTACTCTGTCTAGGCCTTTCAATATTCGAAAGGTTTCAATGAGATCCCCCATCATACTTCTGAATTCCAGCGAGTACAGACCCAGAGGCATCCAACGTTCCTCGTTTGATAATCCTTTCACTCCCTGAATCATTCGTGTGAACCTCCTCTGAGGCCTCTCCAATGCTTCCTTGGTCTAGGAGCCCAGAACTGTTCATTATACTGAAGGTGAGGCCTTATCAATGCCTTATAAAGCCTCAGCATCACATCCCTGTTCTTATATTCTGGACCTCTTGAAATGAATGTTAACATTGCATTTGCCTCCTCAGCACCGACTCAACCTACAAGTTAATATTTAGGTTGTTCTGCACAAGGACTCCCAAATCCCTTTACACCTCAGATTTTTTGATTTTCTCCCCGTTTATAAATAGTCTGTACATTTATTTCTTCTAAAAAAGTGCATGACCATGCAAATTTCCAGCACTGAATTTCATTTGCCACTATCTTGCCCATTCTCCTAATCTGTCTGTCCTTCTGCAGCCTGCCTGTTTCCTCAACACTACCCGCCCCGTTTAGTTTCTAACCCATTTCTAAATGTCCTCAGTATGAGTAACCTCCGTTTCCGATCCATTCAAACGTCTCACATTTCACCTGTGCTCACGCGTTTGCGATCCGATGACGAATTAACTGTTTACAGTTACAAAACATAGTAGATGCATATTGAAATACCATAGAAGCATAGAAAAATAGAAAATAGGTGCAGGAGTAGGTCATTCGACCGTTCGGGCCGGCAACGCCATTCAGAATGATCATGGCTGATCATCCATCTCAGATCCCTGTACCTGCCTTCCCTCCATACCCCCTGATCCCTTTACCACGAGGGCCATATCTAACTCCCTCTTAAATATAGCCAATGAACTGGCCTCAACTGTTTCCTGTGGCAGAGAATTCCACAGATTCACCACTGTCTGTGTGAAGACGTTTTCCCTAATCTCCGTCCTTAAAGGCTTCCCGTTATCCACAAACTGTGACCACCCGTTCTGGACTTCCCCAACATCGGGAACAATCTTCCTGCATCTAGCCTGTCCAATCCCTTTAGGATTTTATACGTTTAAATAAAATCCCTCATCAATCTTCTAAATTCCAACCTGTATAAGCCTAGCCGATCCAGTCTTTCATCATATGAAAGTCCTGCCATCATAGAAATCAATCTGGTGAACCTTCTTTGTACTCCCGCTATGGCATGAATGTCTTTCCTCAGATTAGGGGACCAAAACTGCACACAATACTCCAGGTGTGGTTTGACCAAGGCCTTGTACAACTGCAGTAGTACCTCCCTGCTCCTGTACTCGAATCCTCTCGCTATAAATGCCAGCATACCATTCGCCTTTTTCACCGCCTGCAGTACCTGCATGCCCACATTCAATGACTGGTCTATAATGACACCCAGGTCTTGTTGCAGCTCCTCTTTTCCTAATCGGACACCATTCAGATAATAATCTGTTTTCCTGTTTTTGCCACCAAAGTGGATAACCTCACATTTATCCACATTAATTTGCATCTGCCATGAATTTTCCCACTCACCCAACCTATCCAAGTCACCCTGCATCCTCTTAGCATCCTCCTCACAGCTAACACTGCCACCCAGCTTCGTGTCATCCGCAAACTCGGAGATGCTGCATTTAATTCTCTCGTCTAAGTCATTAATATATATTGTAAACAACTGGGGTCCCAGCACTGAGCCATGCGGTACCCCACTAGTCACTGCCTGCCATTCTGAAAAGCCATGTTTATTCCCACTCTTTGCTGCCAACCAATTCTCTATCCACATCAATACTATACCCACAATACCGTGTGCTTTAAGTTTGCACACTAATCTCCTGTGTGGGACCTTGTCAAGAGCATTTTGAAAATCCAAATATACCACCTCCACTGGTTCTCCCCTATCCACTCTACTAGTTACATCCTCAAAGAAATTCTATGAGATTCGTCAGACATGATTTTCCTTTCAAAAATCCATGCTGACTTTGTCCAATGATTTCACTGCTCTCCAAATGTGCTGTTATCACATCTTTGATAACTGACTGTAGCATTTTCCCCACCACCGATGTTAGGCTAACCGGTCTATAATTCCCCGGTTTATCTCTCCCTCCTTTTATAAAAAGCGGGGTTACATTAGCCACCCTGCAGTCCTCAGGAACCAGTCCAGAATCTAAAGAGTTTTGAAAAATTATCACTAATGCATCCACTATTTCTTGGGCTCCTTCCTTAAGCACTCTGGGATGCAGACCATAAGCTATCAACCGGATGGATACCGAAATCTACTGGAGGATCGTAACTTTGGCAAAGTACTGCAACCGGTTTCATCCGCTGGATATAAGGCCACGAGCGGGATCAGTCGTTTGGAAACTTCGACTTGCAATAAGGGCTTCACTTTGGTAAATTGACACATATTCTTGTACCACTTAGGTGTACTGCTTGTTTCTTGTTGTCCAGCAAGGGGCATTGCAGTTAAAATTCAATCAGGTAAAACAGATTCCAGGTTTGGCACGTTTAGTCCTTGGGATTCTGTTCCGAATAGATAACTTCGACACTTTGATTTTTTCTCGGCTGTGAATCGACTGTGTCGGTCTCCCTATGATAAACAATTTCTTCTTTCTTGGTCTTTGCTACGGCGATACGGGCGTAGGTGAAGTTCCTATCAGGCGGCCTCTGCTTGGTCTGAAAAATCCACATTAGTTGGGATAAATCATTACTTTCATTTTTTAGTCATATTGCTTTTCATGTTAAATATAGTCCCGAGAACTTCGCAAAATCACAACTGTCTCAAAACACTACCAACTAACAGTGCTTGCTTCATTAACTGCAAGTATAAATACTTGAACATTTCTGGCTGCTATCTCTATTTTCGCTCTACCTTTTCTGTCACGTAGATGAAATATACTGTATAATTTAATGAAAAGACCAACGGTTTGCACAGCAGAGAAAATGCCGAATTAGGGTGATAGTCAAGTCATTCATCACCTTACTAAATACCAGAGCAGCTGGATGGACCGAAATGTTTATACTTGTTCCAAATTCGCTCGTTAATACGTACCTGCGCGTAGACTGTCCTCTCTTGATTTACGAAGACTGGAACTTTCCTGGATTTGGTAAGATCTAGTGCAGCGTAAGGCACCATCGCCTCGCTTGTAGACTGCATAGATTGAAACACAGATATATACTCATTTTAAAAGTGCAGGCGCCGGAAACGATCAGTAAGCAGAAACATACAATGCCAATTATGAATCTGTACGGCCTTCATCAACGCGCCTGCACGGACAGTACAAAAGAACATAACACACATCGTGTCGATAAAGCTCCTCACTATGATCTTTGACATGTCGTAAATTATCTTAATTTCCATACTTGCTTGATGTTGTATTGGACTTTACAGTCACAAACCGACAACTTCTCGCCAAGAAATAGAAGCAAGTAATAAGCAAATTCAGCTACAGACCATATTAGTGCTTGCAACCACATACGGTAATTTCAGTTTCTGATTACTAGCTTCACTTAGTCGTAAATGAAAAGCCCGTTTTCGGCTACATGTAGGAGTTAAGTCCGTGCAACAAACAGAACTAGCCTGTCACTTTCTTTTGAGGATACAGTACAGAATAGGGAACTGTTATTCCAGCAGTAGTCTGAAGGTACGACCAGTCCGCCCCAGGCAATGACGGCAGATATTCATCACATTGCTCTGGAGTTAAAAGCATCCAATATTAGATCACCTATTTTGTTGTTAGCAAGCAAGGTGGTTAAAAATTGAGTTTAAAATATCACTTAGCAAAGTAGGATATAATCTCGTATTAAAGTTAACAGACAAAATATATTAGAAACATCAGACATAAAAAAACCGACAGGACAATACAGTCCTTCGGCCCACAAAGCTGTGCCGAACATGTCCCTACCTTAGAACTACCTAGGCTTCACCCATAGCCCTCTATTTTTCGAAGCTGCATGTAGCCATCTAGTAGTCTCTTAAAAGACCCTATCATTTCCGTTTCCACCACCGACACCGTGTGCGCGTGAAGGGGAGTGTGAAATAAAGAGCTGGGAAGTTGATTGGTGAATGAGATACAGGCCAGGAGTGGGGGTAATCTAACAGAAGAGGACAGAAGGCCATAGACTAAAGACAAGAGGGAGGAGCACCAGAGGAAGTGCTGTGCAGGTAAAGAGATAAGATAAGACAGGGGAATGGGTATGGGGATTGGTGAAAGGGCAGTGGTATTGACGGAAGTTCGAGAAATCGATGTTTATATCGTCAGTTTTGAGGCTTCCCAGACGGAATATAAGGTGTTGTTCCTACTATCTGAATGCGGCCTCATTGCGACAGGAGAAGAAGGCATGGACTGACTTTTTTCCCCTTCTCCATCTCGGTATCTCTTTCACCAATCAATTTCCAAGCTCTTTACTTCACTCCCCACACCCCTTCCCCGGTGTCATCTATCACCTCGCGTTTCTTCCTCCCCACTCCTACCTTCTTACTCTAACTGCTTTTTTCCCTCTCTGAATCGTTTTCACCCAGTCCTGATGAACAGCCTTGGCCCGAAACGTCGACTGTTTACTCTTTTCCACAGATGATGCCTGGCCTGAGGAGTTCTCCAGCATTTTGTGTGTGTTGGTCCTAGAGTCACATAGCAGTGCAACTCAGAAACAGGCCCTTTGAGCTATCCTGCCACTCTGATTTTCAGAGTTTCATCTCTGTCAATTCGATGTACCTGGTCTTGTGTCGAGCACTTCTTTGTCATTGCGATTTACGTGTTTGTATTTATGATTTTTATGTAACAGGAGTACCTGCCTGCGGTACGTTATCAGACCATAAGACCATGAGACACACGCGCCAAATTAGGCCATTTGCCCCATCAAGTAACCTTCATCATTCAAGCATGACTGGTCTTTCTTTTCCCTCCTCAGCCTTTTCCCCGTAACCTTTGATTCTGTGTCTAAACAATAACCTGTCAAGCTTTGCGTTAGTGCACCCAACGACCTGGCCGCCACAGCTGTCTGCCGTAACACATTCTACAAATTCATCATCGTCCGGCCTGAGGCATTTTTCCGCATCTCTGGAGTTTTATGTGGACGCCCCTCTATTCTCTTGTCCAAGACTCCCCCACCATGGGAAACATCCTTTCCATATCTACTCTGTCTAGGCCTTTCAGTATTCAAAAGGTTTCAATGAGCTCCCCGTCATCCTTCTAAATTGCAGCGAGTACAGACCCAGAACCATCCAACGTTTCGCGTCTGATAATCCGTTCACTCCCCGAATCATCAGTGTGAACTTCCTCTGAGCCCTCTCCAATACTTCCTTAGACAAGGAGCCCAGAATTGTTCATTATACTGAAGGTGAGGCCTTATCAGTGCCTTATAAAGCCTCAGCGTCACATCCCTGCTCTTGTATTCGAGACCTCTTGAAATGAATGTTAACATTGCATTTGCCTCCTCAGCACCGATTCAACCTGCAAGTTAATATTTAGGGTGTTCTGCACAAGGAATCCCAAGTCCCGTTACATCTCAGATTTTTGGATTTTCTCCCCGTTTATAAAATAGTCGGTACAATTATTTCTTCTAACAAAGTGCATGGCCATGCAATTTCCAACACTGAATTTCATTTGCCAGTTTTTTCCATTCTCCTAACCTGTCTGTCCTTCTGCAGCCTACCTGTTTCCTCAACACTACCCGCCCCTTTTAGTTTCTAACCCGTTTCTAAATATCCTCAGTATGAGTAACCTCCGTTTCCGATCCATCCAAACGTCTCACGTTTCACCTGGGCTCACGCGTTTGCGATCCGATGACGAATTAACTGTTTACAGTTACAAATCAGAGTGTATGCATATTGAAAGACCATAAGCTATCAACCGGATGGATACCGGAATCTACTGGAGGTTCGTAACTTTGGCAAAGTACTGCAACCGATTTCATCCGCTGGATATAAGGCCACGAACGGTTCAGTCGTTTGGGAACTTCGGCTTGAAATAAGGGTTCACTTTGGTAAATTGACACATTTCCCTGTACCGCTTAGGTGTACTGCTTGTTTCTTGTTGTCAAGCAAGGGACATTGCAGTCAAAATTCAATCAGGTAAAACAAATTCCAGATTTGGCACGTTTAGTGCTTGGGATTCAATTTCGAATAAATAACGTCGACACTTTGCATTTTTCTCGGCTGTGAATTGACTGTGTCGTTCTACCTATGATAAACTATTTCTGCTTTCTTCGTTTCTGACAGGGCGATAGGGGCGTAGGTCAAGTTCCTATCAGTCGGCCTCTGCTTGGTGGGAAAAATCAGCAGTAGTTGGGATAAATGATTACTTTCATTTTTTAGTCATATTGAGTTTCATGTTAAATATAGTCCCGACAACTTCGCAAAATCACCACTGTCTCAAAAGACTACCAACTAACAATGCTTGTTTCATCACCTGCACGTATAAATGGTTGAACTTTTCTGGCCGCTTATCTCTATTTTCGCTTTATCTTTTCTGTCAGGTACATGAAATATACTGTATACTTTAATAAAAAGATCAACGGTTTGCACAGCAGAGAAAATGCAGAATTAGGGTGATAGTCACGTCATCCATCACCTTACTAAATAGCAGAGCAGCTGAATGGACCGAAATGCTTATACATGCTCCAAATTCCCATGTTAGGACGTACCTGCGCGTAGACCGTCCTCTCTTGATTCACGGACCCTGGAACTTTCCGGGATTTGGTAAAATCTAGTGCAGCGTAAGACACCATCGCCTCGCTTGTAGACTGCATAGATTGAAACACAGAAATATACACATTTTTAAAGTGCAGGCGCCAGAAACGACCAGTAAGCAGAAACATACAATGCCAATTATGAATCTGTACGACCTTCATCAACGCACCTGCACGGACAATGCAAAAGAAAATAACATACATCGCTTCACAAAGCTCCTCAGTATGATCTTTGATATCCCGTAAATTACCTTAATTTCCATACTTGCTTGATGTTGGATTTTACAGTCACAAAACGACAACTTCTCGCCGAGAATTAAAAGTAAGTAATAAGTAAATTCAGCTACAGACCATATTAGTGCTTGCAACCACATACGGTAATTTCAGTTTCTGAATACTAGCTTCACTTTGTCGTAAATGAACAGCCTGTTTCCGGCTACATGTTGTAGTTAAGTCCGAGCAACAAACAGAACTAGCCTGTCACTTCCTTTTGAGGATACAGTACAGAATAGGGAACTGTTATTCCAGCAGTAGTCTGAAGGTACGACCAGTCCGCCCCAGGCAAGGACGGCAGGTATGATCAAAATTCATGACATTGCTCTGGAGTGAAAAACATCCAATAATAGATCACCTATTTTGTTGTTAGCAAGCAAGGTTGTTAAAAAGTGGGTTTAGAATATCTGCCTAGCAAAGTAAGATATAGTCTCCTATTAATGTTAACGGATAACACATATTAGAAACATAAGACATAAAAAAAACCTACAGTATATTTATATATACATACATATATGTAGTGCATTATGTTATTATGTTTTACATACAATTCATTCGGTTTTGGATACATACCCTGAATTGATCGGATGTTTCTTCCTCCTTTTGCGTGCCTGGAAATTAAATAAGATAAAAAAAAATAGCATATTGTCATCAAAGACAGAGGTTCCACATCGAGTTACTGGACATTACTAAACATTGCAAAGGAATTGCCTCCTTTCCAGTATTTTTTTATATATTAGAATGACTGTTCCGATGTTGACGGATTTTAATGTTGGTTTTTGCCTTTGGGGCTTACAATGCCGGCATAGAAAGAGAATTCGTCTGCAAAGTTTCCGAGAGCGCCAGTGTCTCCCCGAATGCCGGAGTTCAGCATTAATGAATTCCGAGTTACCAGAAATGCGCTGTGCATACTAAGTGAACGAGAGAGTCCCTAATATTTTAAACTAGAGGATAATTTCTTACGTTGAGTTACAGCTCCCAGTCCTTTTGGATGAACAATTGTTTTTGACCAATTCAAGCTAAATTCATCAGGACTTGGTGATCATTAACACAAAACCTTAGTTAATGATAGAAGGTGAACATGCTGAGGTCTCAAAGCCAATCATCTCCTCACTAAGGGGAAAATAAATCAAACAGAGAAACAGCGTTGTAGTAATAAATGTTGTCGATGATTTCACAAGTGGAGATGGTGGGGTTGATGTAAATTTGACCACATCTTAAGTAATAACGGAAAGAGTGAAATACGCTTACGTAGAAAGTATCTTTCTGGATTTTTAAAGAAAGTGAAATGCTGCCTACAGAGTAAATGTAAAAGTTCAGTTGGTGACAGTTTGGAGTCTTTAGCAGAATGATCATCCCAACTTTGAGAAAGAATGCCGAAGGAAACGTAACTGCACAGAGTGAGCAGTGACGGTGAGTACAACTGGGACCAACATAACTACTCATGGTGCCGAGTGACGGTCAGTACAGCTGGGACCAACATAACTACTCATAGTGCCCAGTGACGGTGAGTACAACTGGGACCAACATAACTACTCATAGTGCCGAGTGATGGTCAGTACACCTGGGACCAATGATGTTAGTAGTTAGACTCGTAATCAAACAGAGAGCTGTAAATTTGAATGTGACACAAATTTTAGAGAGATCCTCGGTACTGAGAACATTACAGTGGGTTGGCAGAATCTTGATAAACTGATTTAACATGCGCGATATTGGATTCCAACAGAAGGGACAAGAAGGTTCTTCATTACTTGGAACGTGCGAATCCTATGGTAGAAGAGTATAGAGGTCTCTGTGAATAAACGCACGACAATTGTACACTACGTCTTTGGTGGGCAAGACCGTAAAACGCAGACAATCAAAACTCAGGTTTGGAGAGCCAAGGCTGAACAAGAGGGACATTATGCGAAACCTGACTGCATCTCACTCAAAGTGACCAGCAGAGCGTCCTGTTTAGAAACATCGGGCACAAACACGTTTTGTTTTTGTTTTTGAAACAAGTTGCTATAATCGTACTCAAAATGTAAGGACATCGATTACAGATCGAGTCACCTTTCTCATAACAAGGACGAGGGATGGCATAATATAGATCTTAAACTTTTACGAAATTATTAGGTAATTCCATACAGGAAGGTTGAACACAAGACCATAATACCATAAGATACAGGAGCAGAAATAGGTTATTCGGCCCATCGAGTCTGCTCTGCAATTCAATAATGGGCTGATCCAATTCTTTCAGTCATCCTCATTCTCCCACTTCTCCCTATACCCTTTGCTTACCTGGCTAATCAAGAACCTATCTATCTCTGCCTTAATGCACCCAACGAATTGGCCTCCACGGCCGCTCGTGGCAGCAAATTCCACAGATTTATCGCCCTCTGACTAAAGTAATTCCTCCGCATCTCTGTTGTTAGTGGACGTCCTTCAATCTTGAAGTCGTACCCTCTTGTCCTGGACTCCTCTACCATGGGAAATAACTTTGTCATATCTAAGCTGTTTAGGCATTTTTACATTCGGAATGTTCTAAGAGGTCCCGACCCCCACCCACCAAGCTTTTTCCTAAACGCCAGGGAATACAGCCTAAGAACTGCCAGACGTTCCTAATACTGTAACCCTTTCATTCCTGGAATCATTCTCGTAAATCTTCTCTGAACCCCCTACAATGTCTGTGTATCCCATCTAAAATAAGGAGCCCAAAAGTGCACACAATACTCTAAGTGTGGTTTCACGAGCGCCTTAGAGACTCAACACCAGATCCCTGCTCTTATGTTCTATGCCTCCAGAAATGAATGCCAACATTGCATTTGCCTTCTCACCATCGACTCAACCTGGCGGTTAACCTTTAGGGTATAGAAACATAGAAAGATAGAAAATAGGTGCAGGAGTAGGCCATTCGGTCCTTCGAGCCTGCACCGCCATTTATTATGATCATGGTTGATCATCCAACTCAGAACCCCGCCCCAGCCTTCCCTCCATACCCCCTGACCCCTGTAGCCACAAGGGCCATATCTAACTCCCTCTTAAACATAGCCAATGAACTGGCCTCAACAGTTTGCTGTGGCAGAGAATTCCACAGATTCACCACTCTCTGTGTGAAGAAGTTTTTCCTAATCTCGGTTCTAAAAGGCTTGCCCTCTATCCTCAAACTGTGACCCCTCGTTCTGGACTTCCCCAACATCGGGAACAATCTTCCTGCATCTAGCCTGTCCAATCCCTTTAGGATCTTATACGTTTCAATCATATCCCCCCTCAATCTTCTAAATTCCAACGAGTACAAGCCCAGTTCATCCAGTCTTTCTTCATATGAAAGTCCTGCCATCCCAGGAATCAATCTGGTGAACCTTCTTTGTACTCCCTCTATGGCAAACATGTCTTTCCTCAGATTAGGGGACCAAAACTGCACACAATACTCCAGGTGTGGTCTCACCAAGGCCTTGCACAACTGCAGTAGTACCTCCCTGCTCCTGTACTCGAATCCTCTCGCTATAAATGCCAGCATACCATTCGCCTTTTTCACCGCCTGCTGTACCTGCATGCCCGCTGTCAATGACTGGTGTATAATGACACCCAGGTCTCGTTGCACCTCCCCTTTTCCTAATCGGCCACCATTCAGATAATAATCTGTTTTCCTATTTTTGCCACCAAAGTGGGTAACTTCACATTTATCCACATTAAATTGCATCTGCCATGAGTTTGCCCACTCACCCAACCTATCCAAGTCACCCTGCATCCTCTTAGCATCCTCCTGACTGTTAACACTGCCACCCAGCTTCGTGTCATCCGCAAACTTGGAGATGCTGCATTTAATTCCCTCATCCAAGTCATTAATATATATTGTAAACAACTGGGGTCCCAGCACTGAGCGATGCGGTACCCCACTAGTCACCGCCTGCCATTCTGAAAAGGTCCCGTTTATTCCCACTCATTGCTTCCTGTCTGCTAACCAATTCTCCACCCACACCAATACCTTACCCCCAATACCGTGTGCTTTAAGTTTGCACACTAATCTCCTGTGTGGGACCTTGTCAAAAGCCTTTTGAAAATCCAAATATACCACATCCATTGGTTCTCCCCTATCCACTCTACTAGTTACATCCTCAAAAAATTCTATGAGATTCGTCAGACATGATTTTCCTTTCACAAATCCATGCTGACTTTGTCCGATCATTTCACCGCTTTCCAAATGTGCTGTTATCACATCCTTGATAACTGACTCCAGCAGTTTCCCCACCACCGACGTTAGGCTAACCGGTCTATAATTCCCCGGTTTCTCCCTCCCTCCTTTTTTAAAAAGTGGGGTTACATTAGCCACCCTCCAATCCTCAGGAGCTAGTCCAGAATCTAACGAGTTTTGAAAAATTATCACTAATGCATCCACTATTTCTGGGGCCACTTCCTTAAGCACTCTGGGATGCAGACCATCTGGCCCTGGGGATGTATCTGCCTTCAATCCCTTCAATTTATCTAACACCACTTCCCTACTAACGTGTATTTCACTCAGTTCCTCCATCTCACTGGACCCTCTGTCCCTTACTATTTCTGGAAGATTATTTATGTCCTCCTTAGTGAAGACAGAACCAAAGTAATTATTCAATTGGTCTGCCATGTCCTTTCTCCCCATAATCAATTCACCTGTTTCTGTCTGCAGGGAACCTACATTTGTCTTTACCAGTCTTTTCCTTTTTACATAACTATAAAAGCTTTTACAGTCCGTTTTTATGTTCTCTGCCAGTTTTCTCTCATAATCTTTTCTCCCCTTCCTAATTAAGCCCTTTGTCCTCCTCTGCTGAACTCTGAATTTCTCCCAGTCCTCAGGTGAGCCACTTTCTCTGGCTAATTTGTATGGTACTTCTTTGGAATTGATACTATCCCTAATTTCTCTTGTCAGCCACGGGTGCACTATCTTCCTTGATTTATTCGTTCGCCAAACTGGGAAAAACAATTGTTGTAGTTCATCCATGCAACCTTTAAATGCTTGCCATTGCATATCACCGTCAATCCTTTAAGTGTCATTTGCCAGTCTATCTTGGCTAATTCACGTCTCATACCTTCAAAGTTACCCCTCTTTAAGTTCAGAACCTTTGTTTCTGAATTAACTATGTCACTCTCCATATTAATGAAGAATTCCACCATATTATGGTCACTCTTACCCAAGGGGCCTCTCACGACAAGATCGCTAATTAACCCTTCCTCATTGCTCAAACCCAGTCCAGAATAGCCTGCTCTCTAGTTGGTTCCTCGACATGTTGGTTCAAAAAACCATCCCGCATACATTCCAAGAAATCCTCTTCCTCAGCACCTTTACCAATTTGGTACACCCAATCTACATGTAGATTGAAGTCACCCATTAGAACTGCTGTTCCTTTATTGCACATATTTCTAATTTCCTGTTTAATACCATCTCCGACCTCACTACTACTGTTAGGTGGCCTGTACACAACTCCCACCAGCGTCTTCTGCCCCTTAGTGTTACGCAGCTCTACCCATATCGATTTCACATCTTCCCGGCTTATGTCCTTCCTTTCTATTGCGTTAATCTCTTCTTTAACCAGCAACACCACCCCACCTCCCCTTCCTTCATGTCTATCCCTCCTGAATATTGAATATCCCTGAACGTTGAGCTCCCATCCCTGGTCACCCTGGAGCCATGTCTCTGTGATCCCAACTATATCATAATCATTAATAACAATCTGAACTTTCAATTCATCCACCTTATTACGAATCCTGCACATGGACTCCCAAGTCCCTTTGCGTCTCTATATTTTGAATTCTCTCCCCATCTAAATAATAGACTGGCTGTTTATTTATTCCAGCAAAAACCATGACCAGACACTTTCCAACTTTGTATTTCATTTTCAACTTCTCTGCCCATTCCCTTAAGCGATCCAACTCTCTCTGCAGGCTCTCTGGTTCCTCAACACTACCTGTTCCTCCACCTATCTTTGTATTATCGGCAAATTTAGCTACATATCCATTAATGACCCAGTCCAAATCATTGATATACATCGTTAAAAGCAACGGTCCCAACACCGACTGCTGTGGAACTTCACTGGTACTCGGCAGCTAGCCAGAATAGGATCCCTTTATTCCCACTCTGCTTTCTGCCGCCAGTCAATGCTCCACCCATGGGATCTTATCCTGCTAAGCAGTCTCCTGTGCGGCACCTTGTCAAAGTCCTTCTGAAAATCCAGATACCCAACATCTATTTCATCTCATTTGTCTACCCTGCTTGTAATTTCCTCAAACAATTGCAGTAGCTTAGTCAGTCAGAATTATTCTTTAAGAAAACCATGCTGACTTTGGTCTATCTTGTCATGTGCCTCCAGGTATTCCGTAATATCTCCCCTAACAATAGATTCCCAACTACTTCCCAACCACTAATGTCAGGCTAACCGGTCTATAGTTTCGTTTCTGCTGCTTCCCACTCTTCTTAAATAGCGGATTAACATTTGCAATTTTCCAGTCATCCAGTACAATGCCAGAATCTATTGATTCTTGAAAGATCATTGTTAATGCCTCCACAATCTCTCCAGCTACTTCCTTCAGAACCAGAGGGTGCATTCCATCAGGTTCCGGAGATTTATCCACCATCAGACCATTAAGCTTCCTGAGCATCTTCTCAGTTGTAATTGTCACTGCACAAGCTTCACTGCCCTGACACTCTTGAAAGTCCGATATACTGCAGATGTATCCCACTGTGAAGACTGATGCAAAATACGCATTCAGTTCCTCTGCCATCTCTGTGTCTCTCATTAAAATATCTCCAGCGTCATTTTCTGTTGGTCCTGTATCTACACTCAACTCTCTTTTACCTTTTATATACTTAAAGAAAGCTTTTAGTACCTTCTTTAATATTACTCGCCAGCTTTTTTCATAATCCATCTTTTCCTTTCTGATGACCTTCTTAGTTTCCTTCAGCAAGATTTTAAAATCTTCCCAATCCTCTGTTTTGCCGTTAGCTTTGGCTTCCTTGTATGTTCTCTCTTTTGCTTTCACTTTGGCTCTGACTTCATTTGTCAGCCATAGTAGTTTCTTTCTTCCATCCCAAAATTTCTTCTTACTTGGAATATATCTGCTTCGCATTTCCCACATTTTTCGCAGAAACTCCAGCCATTACTGCTCTGCGATCCTTCCTGCTGGGGTCCCTTTTCAGTCACTTCGGCCATTCCCCTCTCTTGCCAGTGTAACTTCCATTATTCCAGTGAAATACCGACACATTGGAATTTACTTTCTCCTTCTCAAATTTCAAAGTGAACTCGATCATATTGTCATCATTGTTCCCTTAGTGTTCCTTAACCGTGAGCCCTCTTATCACCTCCAGATCATAACACAACACCCAAACCAGCACAGACTATCCCCTCGGGGGCTCAGCAACAAGCTGTTCTAAAAAGATATTCCTTAGACATTCTGCAAATTCTCTCTCTTGAGGTCCAGTATCCACCTGGTTTTCCCAATCCATATTCATCTGAAAATCCCCAACGATTATCATGAATTTGCCCTTCCGTTACGCTTTTTTCATCTCCTGCTGTAACTTGTAATCGACATCTCGGCTGCCGCTTGGAGACTTGTATACAACTGTCATTAGGGTCCTTTTACCCTGGTCATTTCTTAACACAACGCATAGAGTCTCTACACCTTCTGACCCTATGTCATGCCTTTCTAATGATTTAATATTATTTCTTAATCACATCACTCCCTCTGCCTACTAACCTATCTTTCCCATACACCGTATATCCTTGGACATTCAGCTCCCAATGGCAGCCATCCTTTAGCCAATTTCAGAGATGGCCACAACGTCATACTTGTCAATCTGTATCTGAATTTTAAGATCGTCCATTTTATTTCATACAAATATAACATTTTCAGCCTAGTATTTGTTGCTTGCTGTTTTAACTGCACTATGCATCTATTGTCTTGTAACTCATCCCACTGTCTGTGATTATGCCTCATCTCCTGCCTGTCCTTTCTATCCTCTCTGTTGCACGCAATCTTTGATTGATTTCTGTTTTCTCCTTCCTCAGCCCTATCACTCGAGTTCGCATTCCCCTGCCAAAATTCGTGTAAATTCCGACGAACACCTCTATTAAATCGGCCTGCTAGGATATTGGATCCCTTTGGGTTCAGGTGTAACTCGTCCTTTTTCGTACAGTTGGTAATTCCCCCAGAAGAGGCCCAATGACCCAGAGTTCCGAAGTCCTGCCCCCGACGCCAGTCTCTCAGCCTCGCATTAATATGCCTGATCATGCTATTCTTGCGCACGTTAGCACGTGGCACAGGCAGCAATCCTGACATTACTACCCTGGGGGTCCTGCTTTTCAGCTTTCTAACCAACTCCCTGAATTCTCTCTTCAGAACTATCACCCTTTTTCTACCTATGTCATTGGTACGAATGTGTACCAAGCCTTCTGACTGTTCACCCTTTCCCTTCAGAATACTCTGCACCCGATCCGAGACATCTCGTACCCTGGCACCTGGGAGGCAGCACAGCATGCAGGTATCTCTATCAGGCTGACTTAACCACCTGTCTGTTCCCCTTACTATGGAATCCCCTATGACTACCCGATTCCTCACCTTCTTCTTTTCCTGTGCGGGAGGAGAAGATGGCGGCGCGACGCAACTCGCAGTGGCCACTCCGGTGGTGATAGCTGTTATCTGTCAAGTAGGATGCCGTGCACATTCCTGATTTGATGGAGACAGACGTGAGAGGACGGAGGAACATCTGGTGAAACTTCTGAAATGCCTGCTTCGCTGTCGCTGCTACTGGGTGATCCAGAATCTCTGGATGGGAAGGCCCCGAGTGCTCGGCTTTGCTTGCTGCTCGGCGGCCGGGGCGGAGTTGAAGCGCTCGGCAGAGGATGGTGCTTGTTGCTCGGTGTCGGAGGGCTGGTCGGAGGCTCGAATTTTTCGGACGGACTCAGAGTCCACTGCATTCGGGGTCTTCCAATGCATCGGCAAGCTTGCGGCGTTTGGAGCTTCATGGTAGGGAGAGTTTCTCCCTTCTAACGTCTGCGTGAGATGATGGGGCTATCGGGACTTGAGACTTTTTTTTACCGTGCCCACGGTCTGCTCTTTATCAAATTACGGTATCACTGTTGTAACTATATGTTAGAATTAGGTGATTTTGTCAGTTTTAGTCTTGGTTTGTCCTGTGTTTCTGTGATTTCTTTCTGGAGGAATATTGTGTCAATTTTAACGCATGTATTTCTAAGTGAAAATAAAGGAAGACTGAGTCATCTCATAATCTAATCTCATCTAATCTAATCCCTTCTGCACCACGGAATCACGGCCAGTACTAGAGACTCGATCACTGTGGTCGTCCTCTGTCAGATCACACCCTGAACAGCATCCAAAGCGAGATAACGATTACTGAGGGGTATGACCACAGGGGTGCTCTCTACTCTCTGAGCTCTTCCCATCCCTTCACTGACAGTCACCCTCTAATCTAACTCCTGGAGCCTCCGGCTGACTAACTCCTTGTAGCTCCCAACTATCTCCTGCTCACGTTCCCTAATAAGTTGTAGGTCATCAAGCCGCAGTTCCAGATCGCCAACACGGTCTCTCAGGAGCTGCATCTCGGTGCACGTGTCGCAGATGTGGCCATCTGGGAGACTGGAAGTTTCCCAGGATTCCCACATCTGACACCCAGAGCAAAGTACTAACTCTAGAGATCTGGTCTCTGTTCCACCAAAAAAAAAATGCAAGGGATTAAAAAAAAAAGTCCGCTTACCTCGCTGAAGCCCGAATGATCCAAAGCCCCACCACTCTGCCTCAGACCACTGCTTTCACGTCCGCTTCGCTCGGCAGTATCTCACTTTTATACTTGAACCTTCCCTGCTCCCCAAGTCAGGACTGGTTCTCCGGTTGTAGCCGAGTTCCCGCGAGGCTTTCCCCTTTCAAACTTCGCTGCCGGACCTGTGCGCCGCCTGCTCCCCGGGAGCTCTCCAACTCACGATTGCTGCGCCCGTTATAGAACAATACAGCACGATACTGTCTCTTCGGCACATTCCCTTTGTGCCGACAATGTGCACTATTCCAACATATTCTCCCACATACTCTCTGTCATTTCTTCATACATGTGCCTATTTCAAAGTCTCTCTCTTAAATACCTCTAATAATTTGCTTCTACCACCAACCCTGGCAGCGCGTCCCACGCACTTTCCATTCTCTTTTGTATAAGAATTTTTACCTTCCTGACATCTCATCTATTCTTTCTTCCAATGGCCTTAAAATTATCCCCCCTGTTATTAGCCATTTCTGCCCAGGAAAATTAGTCTCCGCCTGTCCTCTCTATATATGCCTCTTATTATTTTGTAGATCTTTATCACATAATCTCCCACGCTACTTCGCTCCAAAGAGGAACTTCCTAGCTCGCTTAACGTGCCCTCATCAGCCATGCTCTGTCATCCAGGCAACATTTCGGTAAATCTCTCTGACACCTTATCTAAATCTACCACATGTTTTCAATAATGAAGCGACCAGAAGTAAACAGAATATTCACAGTGTGGTCTAATCAGAGTTTTATCGTGCTGCAGTGTTAGATCGCGGCTATTGACTTCAGTCCCCCAATTAATGAAAGTTATTACTTTTTTACCCACTCAATCGGCAGGCACTGCAAATGTGAGAGATCAATGAACATCGACCCAAGATACCTCTGTTCGGTCGAGGATGAGAGGTGACCTGATAGAGGTGTATGAGGTGATGAGGGGCATTAATCGTGTGGATAGTCAGAAGCTTTTACCATTGCTGAAAGGCTAACACGACGGGGCATTGTTTTAATGTGCTTGGAAATAGGTATCGAGGGGCTGTAAGGGATATGGTTTTCACAGAGACAGTCGTAGGTGCGTGGAAGGCACTGCTGGCGGCCTGTGGAGGCGGATACAATAGGGCTTTTTAACAGCCTGTTAGGTACGTACATGGAACTTAGAAAAATAGAGGACTATGCGCTAGAGAAATTCTAGGCAATCTCTACGGTAGGTTACGTTGTCGGCACAACCGAAGGGCTTGTAATGTGCTGTAAATTTATATGTTCTCTGTTCTAATTCTACTCTGTTATTGCTCCCTTGCAACATGCCTTCAGGTTCAGCCGTCGACGGTGAACTACTTCACACTTTTCCGTGTTGTAATTCATTTGTCGCTTCAGAGCCCAGCTCTGCATCCTATCAATGTCCCATTGAAACATCCGGCAAACTCCTACACGATCCACACCACCTCCAATCTCCGTGCGATCTGCAAGCTTACTCACTCTCCCACTTCCTCATTCTCCCACTTCCTCGTTCAAGCCATTTATAAAATTCCCAAAGAATAGGGACCCCAGAACAGATCCCAGTGGAACACGGCTGGTTGCCGTCCTGCAGGCAGAACACACCCTGCCTGCTACCGCTCCCTGCCTTCTATCAGCCAGTCAATTCTGAACCGACTTTCCCTCATTACCTTGCGTCTTGATTTTCTGAATGAGCCTAGCATGAGAAAGCTTGCCAAATGCCTGACTAAAATCCATATACACCGCACCCACTAGCTAGCAATCCCATCCAGTCAGGCAGTGCTGCTGAAAAATCAACAGAATCTCCGAAGACCTGACCCCCGCGGGAGGAAAGATCTTCGCCCAGAAGTCGTATGAAGTCGTCTGGTGAAAACAAAAGCACAAGGGCGACCAACCTTCTATCAGCCCAGGATAGAGGGAGTGGGTAGAAATAGAAGGATAACGTACAGATATTTCAAAATCCCTGCCCCCCCCCCCCATTAACCTTTGTACACACAAGTTAGTTGGGATATTAGTTCTTCCCAAACAATGCAGAGAGAGTTTTTGGACGGATGAATGGGATAAGTTTTGTTGGATGACAGTGTCATTGCGAGAAGCCGAACATGAACGGATTGTTGGACATGGGCGAGCTGCTGTCGACGGTCAATGCCCCGGTAGGTGTGGAGGGATTAAGAAAACGAGGAAGAAAATCCCAAAGGAAGATGAAAATGAACTGTGCCAAAATCATATTGAGAGTATGGAGTCACGGTGATTTACACTAGAGGAGCATAAATCGTGGCCCGCGCTTGCGTGCCGACATGTACGATGTAATCAGTTGTAACCTACTGCAATGCTTAAGGAATAGATAAAACTTCTCTCTCACTCTTTCTTTCCCCACCTTCCCCTGCATGTTCAGCTAATTCACATTCTTACCTTTATTTTTCCTTGTAATGCATCGCTTCGCAATGAGAAAGACCAGCAATATAGACACCAAACCGCTCAATGCACATATGGAGGTCATGACATCACGGATAATACTAGCTCCTGGAAAATTGAAATATGTTGGATACAAATGAAAATTGTAGGAGTTCATACTAATAAATCCCTTTGTATTTGAAACTGATATAACATCTGAAATTTAGCCACTGCTTTAATTTCTGTAAAGTAAAAACGTAGTAGACAGATAGACATTGGATTTCGTAAATTCAATCCGGAAAAAAAAAAATATATATATGCATCGGTCTCTCCAATTGATTAATGATGTTTAAAAACGTTTGTCAAAACATACATTGCTTTCAGGTGTCACTTTATGAGACTGCTACTTTCAGCGAGCTATAAGGCTCTTCATCCTCTCGGGAAGTTTGTATTTAAATACGTATAGTTTTGTGCCTTGTTGAATGGAACTTTCAATATGTTTGCACTCTTCCGGTATGCAGTATGCCATGCCAGATGCAGGGAATGAGGAGTTGTGTTTCGGCTTGGGATGGACACTGGCCTGTGTATACTTTCAATACCCCGTTCTGATTCACTTGACAATCAAAGCGGAACGGTAAAGCGACACTTGTTAGCAGACTACTGGGAACAGCATTTCTCTGGAAGTGAGCTACATTTCGCCATTGTGACGGGAAAGCGGAAACAATGGTGGCATTGTTGCAACGAAGTTCATTTAATTAAAAACAGAACAGGAGGAAAGGAGACTGGAGGTAAACTGAAGAAATGAATTCAGTCACGGGAATTGCAATTTGAGCCACACAACTTTTTTAGATGAAAAGGTATAAAGAAGTACATATAAAGTATCTGGAGAACATCCTTTCATTACTATCAGAAAGATTGTGGATATTTTGGCTTCATAGAGGGAGAGGATACAAACAGAAGGATAACGTACCCAGTATTTCAAAATCACTGGCTGCCATTAAGCTCTGTGCACGCAAATTAGTGGGGTTATCAGTACTTCCAACTCTACACCCCACAAAAGAAAATGCAGAGGAAGAATTTGGGGAGGACGGATGGGATGTTTTGTGGGTAAACGACAAGGTTAAACATGCCGGATTATTGGAGGGAATTTACTTGGCAAATAAGGACGATCTGATTCCTCTGGACAATAAACAGCATCAGATTTGCTCCTTTTCGCGTCTTGTGGCGCCTTTAGCATCTGTCTGTTCTCAACCTAACACGGATGGAAAGCACGGGGTTCCGGCTGGATTCCAGCCTGGGATCATGGCCTCGAGGTCCGGAGCTGATGGCACCACATCGCCGGCCGGCACTACGAGTTTGTTATAGATTTAATATATTATACAAATCAGAGAAATCGTGAGGATAATTCTCTCAAGACACGAAACTCATTGCATTTTATGCCAGAGAAGGCAGCTTCCATAGGAATTGTAAAAAGCTTATTTTGTTTGTATTTAATAAGAAACTATTAGCGGTGACAGTGAAGTCCAGTGAAAACGATTAACTGCAGATATCGTTTAAAACTGGTTTATAGATACCCGACTTTTTATGATAGTTGAAATCCATAGTCTTACCTGTGCTGTTGTTGATGACGATGTAAGTGGCTAGTGCAGAAACCCGGAGGGTGACGTGAGATACCAGACAGGTGTAGACTGTCCCGGTTGGCACAACCTGTGTCACTGACAATCTGCCGGATGCTTCATATAGCCCATCCGAAGTGGAGGTGGTAACAGGTGAACCGGTTGTAATTTTGCTGCCATCTTTATACCAGGTGAGACTGATATCCATTGGGTAAAAGGGAGATGTATTGCACAGAATAGCCAAGGCTTCCGATTTCTCTGGATCTCCGGAGTAAATGTTCAATGGAGTTGGAGGAACTAAGAAATATAGTGGAATAGATAGATGAATGGTTGTTTACGGTTAGTTGTATATTCTCGGCAATATCAGCCTTCGATGTTATTAACATAAAAGGCAAAAAAAAGTAACAACGGCAGGAATTTAAGTTGCAATGGAGGAAAATAGTTTTTGATAACTAACTGAGCAAATCGTCGATCATGTGGGATCAGTGGCGGCCGTACTTTAATTTTCCGCAAATCAAATGGCTCCAGAATTTAAATTGAAATGAATGATTATGTACAAATACATTAGCCAGATTTTAATTAATGTCGTTGAATACTCTTGTTTTATATAGTCAACACGTGCCGCTACAATTAATACTGTTATTCTATTTAAGAGGCATTGTACAGAAGACAATTTCTCAGTCGCAATCGCATCAACTGAATCGATTCTAATTCACCTACCCAACACAACTAAAGTTGACCCAGTTCCGTTGCCAATTATTGTGCCCTGATGGGCGATTGTACAATAATAGACTCCCGCATCTTGTGGACGCACGTTGACTATCTGCAGGAAGCCGCTGAATTTAGTGCTGAAGCCGGTCAATTCTCTGGCGTCATGGTCTGGGTTGATATAATTATTTTCACCATTTTTCCACCAATATATGTCAACGCGGGGACCCTCCGGCAAGGAGGAAAGGGAACAGTCAAAGGAAATATTTTCACCCTTCAAGATGTTGGCGATTTTAGGGAGTTGTGTTACGTTGACAGATGGTTCAATGAACCCTAAATTAAAGAACGGCAATTCCGAATCAGTAAGAGACATTATAAAGAGTGTATACAATTGTAAAGACGAATAAGAACAAACATAAAGAGATATTCAATAACTGTTTCATTCTGAAGAATAGGAAAGACATTTACCCGTAAAATATATCATCCAAAGATGCAGACAGTGAGGTCCCACGCTGGCCAACATTCTGGTACAAGTGATCACAGGGATCGCGCGGTCGCGAACTGTTTCTCTGGGTTGACCTGTCACAGGGTGTGCTGCGTCAGTCTTTCCGTGACGGTAGTGCGGCTTCTGACCAATATATGGTGAAATTTACTTTCATTTGTGCTTCTGCGAGCAGCGGCGCGATTGTCTTCGAAACCGATTTTGCTTTCAGTCGCTGAATAAAGAGCAACCTATTTCACAAATCGATGTGATCGAGATCAATTTTAACGTGTGGTCTGCAGATACATTAGGTAAACTAACTCCCCGCTCCATGTAATCTCACTGCGCGCCCCCCACTCACTCATTCCCACGTGTCGACTCACACCGTCATACCGCTCCGGCACTCTTCACACACTCTTTTAACATAGACTCAACCTACCACTCTCGGACTCACTGCTCCCAGTCCGTTTCCTCAGGAACCGTCCCATCTTGCCTCTATCAAAAGCATCAGACAGCAAAGAGAGGAGGGGACTTCAATGAGGTCCACCGCCCAAGATAAAAGGTAGAAGCGGTTCGTGGCTGCGTAATGGAGCTACGACCGGCGGCCAATCCGGACATCGAAAGTTTGTTGAGGAGGTGATTCCCATCAGGTCCACCGCCCGAGGATAAAAGGTAGCATAAGAGGTTGGAGCAGCGGCCAGTCGGCTTTTGGAGTTGATCGATAAGAGCAAATTTAAGGAGGTAGGGGCAAGCGCACCGCCCAGCGTTGCAGCGGCGGCATCTGAGTGGATATAGTCAGAATGGTAATTTTAAGGCTTTAGCTCTTCGAGGCTTCGCTCAGAGAAAGAAAAGCTCAAGTTATTCCCTCTCTTCTTTATAACTGCTTAGCTAGGCAGAGATGACAGGCAGGATAGTGCAATGTAGGAAGGCAGGAAGGCCTCCAGTATGAAGGAAAACACAAAGACATTTTACAAGAATGCGGAGCGCTGCAGTGAGAATAGGTCCAATCAGATGCGATAGTAGCAACAGGTTCATGTATTGGAGGAGGTAACAGAGGTACATAATTAAATTATTTTCTTCAGCATTCACCAGTGAAAATGACCTTGGCAATTGCGGGGATGACTTACAGCAGACAGAAACGCTTGAGCATATAGACATCAAGATTATGGATGTGCTGGAGCTTTTGAAAACTATTAAGTTATACACGTCACTGGGTCCGGACGAAGCATACCCCAGGTTACTGTGGGAAGCGAGGGAGGAGATTGCTGAGTCTCTGGCGATGATCATATTCTGTGCGGATTGGTGATAATATCTCCTCCTCGCTGACGATCAACATTGGCACATCTCAGGAGTGTGTACTTAGGCCCCTGCTCTACTCTCTATACAGTATACACATAACTGTGTGGCTAGACATAACTGAAACACCACCTATAAATTTGCTGACCATAGAACCATTGTTGGTAGAATCTCAGGTGGTGACGAGAGGGCGTCCAGGAGTGAGATATGGCAACAAGTGGAGTGGTGCCGCAGCAACAACCTGCGACTCGACGTCAGTAAGATGAATGAGCAGATTCTGGACTTCAGGAAGGGTAAGACGAAGGAACGCATACCAATCCTCACAGAGGGTTCAGAAGTGGAGAGAGTGAGCAGTTTCAACTCCTGGGTGTCAAGATCTCTGAGGATCTAACCTGGTCCCAACAAAATAATGTAGTTATAAAGTAGGCAAGACAGCAGATATACTTCATTACGAGTTTGAAGAGATTTGGCATTTCAACAAATGGACTCAAAAACTTCTATAGTTGTACCATGGAGAACATTTTGTCAGGCTGTATCACTGTCTGGTATAGGGGCAGGGTGGCTGCTGCACAGGACCGAAAGACGTGCAGAGGGTTGTAAATCTAGTCAGATCGATCTTGGGTACTAGCCTACAAATTACACCGGACATCTTCAGGGAGCGTTGTCTCAGAAAGGCAGAGTCCATTTTTCAGAATCTCCAGCACTCAGGGCATGCCCTTTTCTCACTGTTACCATCAGGTAGGAGGTGCAGAACCCTGACGGCACACGCTCAGAGATTCAGCTTCTCCACCACCACCCCCGCCCCCCCCCCCCATGCCATCCGATTCCTAAATGGACATTGAATCTTTGGACACTACCTCAATTTTTTTTTAATATACAGCATTTCTGTTTTTGCATAATTAAAAAAATCTTTTCACTGTACATGAATGGTTTATTTGTTTATTTATCATTATGTTGTATTTTGCCTATTATTTTGTTCTCTCACTCTGTTAGATTATGTATTGCATTGAACTGCTGCTAATAAGTTAATAAGTGTGACGTCACATGCCGATGATGATAAACCTGATTCTGATTCTGTTTCTGATCTTTGCGTCATCAATATGGATGGACGAAGTATCGGAGGATTGGAGGGTTGTAAACGTTGTTCCCTTTTTCACGAAAGGGAGTAGAGATAACCCAGGAGATTATAGAACTGTGAGTCTTAATTCAGTAATGAGCAAGTTGTGAAGAAGATCCGGAGAGGCAAGAGTTATGGGCATTTGGAGAAACATAATCTGATTAGAAATAGTCAGCATGGCTTTGTCAAAGGTAGGTCGTGCCGTACGAACCTGATTGAATTATTTGAGGATGTAATAACAATTGATTAAGGTAGATCAATGGATGTAGCGCATATGGATTTTAGTAAGGTATTTAATAGAAACATAGAAACATTGAAAACCTATAGCAAAATACTGCCCTTCTGTCCACAAAGTTGTGCCGAACATGTCCCCATCTTAGAAATTACTAGGGTTACCCATAGCCCTCTTTTTCTAAGCTCCATGTACCTATCGAAAAGTTTCTTAAAAGGCTCTATCGTATCCGCCTTCACCACCGTTCCCGGCAGCCCATTCCAGGCATAATACTCTCTGCGTAAAAACAAACTTACCCCTGACATCTCCTCTGTAACTACCGCCCTGCACCCTAAACCTGCGCCCTCTTGTGGCAGCTTGGAAAGAGCCTCTGACTATCCATACGATCAATGCCTCTCATCATCTTATACAACTCTATCAGGTCACTTCTCATCCTCCGTCGCTCCAAGTAGAAAAGGTCGAGTTCACTCAACCTGCTTCCAGAATGCATGCTCCCAATCCAGGCAACATCCTTGTAAGTCTTCTCTGCACACTTTCTATGGTTTCCACATCCTTCCTGTAGCGAGGCGACCAGAAATGAGCACAGTACTCCAAGTGGGGTCTGAACAGGACCCGTAGAGCTGCAACATTACCTCTGGCTCCTAAATTTAATTCCACGATTGATGAAGGCCAATACACGGTACGCGTTCTTAACTACAGAGTCAACCTGCGCAGTTTTTTTTTTCCGCGTCCTATGGACTCGGACCCCAAGATCCCTCTGATGCTCCACACTGCCAAGTCTTACCATTAATACTGCATTCTGCCGTCATATCTGAACTACCAAAGTTAATCACTTCACAGTTATGTAGGTTGAACTCCATTGGCAACTTCTCAGCACAGTTTTGCATTCTATCAATGTCCCGCTGTAACCTCTGACGACCCTCAACACTATCCACAGAACCTCCAACCTTTGTGTCATCAGCAAACTTACTAACCCATTCCTCTACTTCCTCATCCAGGTCATTTATGAAAATCACGAAGAGTAGGGGTCCCAGAACAGATCCCTGAGACACACTACTGGTCACCTACCTCCATGCAGAATATGACCCATCTACAATCACCCTTTGCCTTGTGTGAGCAAGCCAATTCTGTATCCACAAAGCAAGGTCCCCTTGGATCCCATGCCTCCTTACTTTCTCAATGAGCCTTGCATGAGCTACCTTATCAAGTGCCTTGCTGAAATCCATATACACTGCATCTACTGCTCTACCTGCATCAATGTGTTTAGTCACATCCTCAAAAAATTCAATCAAGCTCGTAAGGTACGAGCAGCCTTTGACAAATCTATGTTGAGTCTTCTTAATCATATTATGCCTCTCCAAATATTTATAAATGCTCCTTCTCAGGACCTTTTCCGTCAAATTACCAAACACTGAAGTAAGACTTTGATTCTGAAACAGCTGGTAAAAAAAAACGGTGAATTACAATTCCGCAGGAGATTAAACAGACGATGGAGGACATCGCTGTACCAGATGCTCTGCGGATTTTGCCAGGCATAAGTATTTTCAAGCACCGTCAATGACTTTTTTTTGCATCATATGGTGAGAGCTAGAGATATTCCCTGATGGTTGCACTATTTTCACTTCCAGTTACAATTCTGCAGCAAATTAAAAAGACGATAAACGCATACAGCCAGCTATGCAGTTTTCAAATGTTGACTGCTGAATGGGTGGGAACATTTGTGCTTCGAAAGTGGAAGGCAATAACAATGTCAATAAAGTGGATTATACTGTATACTTGTGTAATTCCATATTATTGAGTTCGCTTATTTCTCCAGCATCAGTATCTTGATTGCCACCACTGACTAGAAGATCATCTGGATCAGGTACCCACATCCATAGCTGAATGATCTTTCAGCATTGTGTAACGAATGGCTCAATTATTGACATGACGTCCCTCCGAACCATTAACAGGGCATGCAGATCGATTATGATAAAATGCTCCCCAGTTGATTGGATTGTTATAGTTCTAAATGATTAAGTTCATTTAGGATCCAAGTTATCAACCTCATCCAATTTATCAACCATTTCTTCCTCCCTCCTCTAATGCAGTTTTGGACTACGTATAAAATGCACTGCAGTTGTTGGCCCAGGTTACTCTGCCAGAAACACCCAAAAGCTGTGATCTTTGTGACTTCCACCTCTAAGCAACACAAGAGATCAGAGTAGAAGAGCACTGCTATATACAAATGTACATGCAATTCATGCACTACCCTGACTTGGAAGATTGCTGGTCGCAATTGTCCCGGATGGCTACACCTGTAAAAGGTGAATCCAGCTGCAGCTCCTGAGAAACCGAGTACGGGAAATGGAGCTGGAGCTGGATGAACTTTGGATCAATCGTGAGGCAGAGGCAGAAATAAAAAGGAGTTACAGGGAGATAGACACCCCTAAAAATCAGGAGGCAGGTAGCTGGGTGACTGTCATGAGAGGGAAGGGGAATAGACAGAATGAGCAGAGCACCCCTGTGGCCGTTCCCATCAACAATAAGTATACCGTTTTCGATACCATTGGTGGGGGCGACCTACCAGGGACAACTTGTAGTGGTCACGTCTCTCGCCCGAGACTGGACCCGCAGCTCAGAAGGGAAGGAGGGAAACGTGGAGAGCAGTAGTGATAAAGGATTCCATAGTCAGGGGGACAGATAAGAGGATCTGTGGAAGAGATCGAGAATCTCGGCTAGTCAGTTGCCTCCCTGGTGCCAGGGTCCGCGATATCTCAGATCGAGTTCTCAGCATTCGCAATAGGGAGGGTGAGCAGCCAGCTGTCGTGCTCCATGTAGGGACCAATGACGTGGATAGGAAGACGGAGGAGGTCCTGCAAAGATAATTTAGGGAGTTAGGTGCTAAGGTGAAGGACAGGACTTCCAGATTTGCTAGAAATAGGAAGATAATGCAGCTAAATACGTGGCCAAGGAGTTGCAGGAGTGAGGGCTTCATGTTTCTGGACAATTGGATCTTGTTCCAGGGAAGGTGGGTCCTGTTCCGACGGGATGGTTCGCATCTGAACTGGAGTGGGACGAACATCCTTGCGGGGAAGTTTGATAGTGCTGTTCCGGGGTTTTAAAGTAGATCTGCTAGGGCAGAGGAACCAGAGCGTTCGAGCAGAGAGTGAGGAGGAGGAGGATAAAGGTCATGCCAGAACTGCAAACATAATGCATGGAGTAGAGCCAGATGTAACAAATAAAGAGGTTTTAAGAAAGCAGAAACAGAATAAAGGGTGTAAAGGTATTAAGGTAGAAGGGCTTAAGTGCGAGTTTTTTTTATGTAAAAAGCATCAGGAACAAATGTGATGAACTAAGAGCTTCGATACATACATGGAATTATGATGTAGTGGCCATTAGAGAGACTTGGATTCACCAGGACAGGAATGGATTGTCAATATTCCTGGATTTAAGTGCTTTAAAAGGGATGGGGTTGATGAGGTGCAGGGGTGGCATTACTGGTCATGGATACTATTACAGCTACAGAAAGGGTGGGTAATGTAGCAGGAACCTCTTTTGAGCCAGTATGGGTAGAAGTCAGGAACAGGAAGGGAGCAGTTACTCTATTGGGAGTATTCTATAGGCCCCCTGGTAGCAGCAGAGATACTGAGGAGCAGATTGGGAGGCAGATTTTAGAAAGGTGCGAAAATAACGGGGTTGTTAGCATGGATGACTTTAACTTCGCTCATATTGATTGGCACCTAATTAGTTCCAATGGTTTGGACGGGGCAAAGTTTGATAAGTGTGTCCAGGATGGATTCATAGAAACATAGAAAATAGAAAATAGGTGCAGGAGTAGGCCATTCGGCCATTCGAGCCTGCACCGCCATTTATTATGACCATGGCTGATCCTCCAACTCAGAACCCCGCCCCAGCCTTCCCTCCATATCCCCTGACCCCCGTAGCCACAAGGGCCATATCTAACTCCCTCTTAAATATAGCCAATGAACTGGCCTCAACTGTTTCCTGTGGCAGAGAATTCCACAGATTCACCACTCTCTGTGTGAAGAAGTTTTTCCTAATCTCGGTCCTAAAAGGCTTCCCCTCTATCCTCAAACTGTAGCCCCTCGTTCTGGACTTCCCCAACATCGGGAACAATCTTCCTGCATTTAGCCTGTCCAATCCCTTTAGGATCTTATACGTTTCAATCAGATCCCCCCTCAATCTTCTAAATTCCAACGAGTACAAGCCCAGTTCATCCAGTCTTTCTTCATATGAAAGTCCTGCCATCCCAGGAATCAATCTGGTGAACATTCTTTGTACTCCCTCTATGGCAAGGATGTCTTTCCTCAGATTAGGGGACCAAAACGGCACACAATACTCCAGGTGTGGTCTCACCAAGGCTTCGTACAACTGCGGTAGTACCTTCCTGCTCCTGTACTCGAATCCTCTCGCTATAAATGCCAGCATACCGTTCGCCTTTTTCACCGCCTGTTGTACCTGCATGCCCACTTTCAATGACTGGTGTATAATGACACCCAGGTCTCGTTGCACCTCCCCTTTTCCTAATCGGCCACCATTCAGATAATAATCTGTTTTCCTATTTTTGCCACCAAAGTGGATAACTTCACATTTGTCCACATTAAATTGCATCTGCCATGAATTTGCCCACTCACCCAACCTATCCAAGTCACTCTGCATCCTCTTAGCATCCTTCTGACATGATTTTCCTTTCACAAATCCATGCTGACTTTGTCCGATGATTTCACATGCTTTTCAAATATGCTGTTATCACATCCTTGATAACTGACTCCAGCAGTTTCCCCACCACCGACGTTAGGCTAACCGGTCTATAATTCCCCGGTTTCTCTCTCCCTCCTTTTTTAAAAAGGGGAGTTACATTAGCCACCCTCCAATCCTCAGGAACTAGTCCAGAATCTAACGAGTTTTGAAAAATTATCACTAATGCATCCACTATTTCTTGGACTACTTCCTTAAGCACTCTGGGATGCAGACCATCTGGCCCTGGGGATTTATCTGCCTTCACAGTATTTCTGTCACAGTATGTTGACAGGCCATCTAGGGGGAATGCCATACTATATCTAGTATAAGGTAACGAACTAGGTCAGATCACAGATCTCTCAGTGGGGAGTATCTGGTGGACAGTGACCACCGCTTCCTGGCGTTCAGTATTATCATGGAAAGGGAAGAACAAAATGACGACAAGAGTGAAAATAGGACCAATTAGAGATATAGATAGGAAGATGTGCCTAGAGACTGTGGAAATCAGCGAGGACCTCAATGAACACTTCTCTTTGGTATTCACCAATAAGAGGGAACTTGATGACGGTGAGGACAATATGAGTGAGGTTGATGTTCTGGAGTATGTCGATATTAAGGGAGAGGAGGTTTTGGAGTTGTTAAAGTACATTAGGACGGATGAGTCCCCGGGACCTGACGGAATATTCCCCAGGCTGATGCACGAGGTGAAGGAAGAGCTTTCCGAGCCTCTGGCTAGGATCATCATGTCCTCGTTGTCTACGGGAATGATACCTGAGGACTGGAGGGAGACGAATGTTGTCTTTTTGTTCAAAATAGATAGTCGGGATAGTCCGGGTAATTATAGACCAGTTAACCTTACGCCTGCTGTGCGAAAGCTGTTGGAAAAGATTCTTAGAGATAGGATCTATGGGCATTTAAGGAATCGTAGTCTGATCAGGGACAGTCAGCATGGCTCTGTGAAGGGCAGATCGTGTCTAACAAGGCTGATAGAGTTCATTGAGGAAGCGACTAGGCATATAGATGAGGGTAGTGCAGTTGATGTGATCTACATGGAGTTTAGTAAGGCATTTGAGAAGTTTCCACATAGTACGCTTATTCAGAAAGTCAGAAGACATGGGATCTAGGGAAGTTGGGCCAGGGAGATTCAGAATTGGCTTGCCTGCAGATAGCAGAGGGTCATGGTGGTGGGGGTACATTCGGATTGGACTGTTGTGGCTAATGGCGTCCCACAAGGATTAGTTCTGTGACCTCTACGTTTCGTGATTTTTATAAGCGACCTGGATGTGGGGGTAGAAGCGTGGGTTTGCAAGTTTGCAGACGACACAAAGGTTGGCGGTGTTGTAGATAGTGTAAGGGATTGTCAAATATTGCAGACAGACATTGATAGGATGCAGAGGTGGGCGGAGAAGTGGCAGATAGTTTTCAACCCAGAGAAGTGTGAGGTTGTACTCTTTTGAAGGATGAACTCCAAGGGAGAGTACAAAGTAATTGGCAGGATACTTGGCAGTATGGAGGAGCAGAGGAATCTGGGGGTACAGGTCCACAGATCCCTGAATGTAGCCTCACAGGTAGATAGGGTAGTTAAGAAAGCTTATGGTGTGTTAGCTTTCATAAGTCGAGGGATTGAGTTTAAGAGTCGCGGGGCAATGATGCAGCTGTATAAAACTCTGGTTAGGTCACACTTGGAGTACTGTGTCCAGTTTGGTCGCCTCACTACAGGAAGGATGTGGAAACATTGGAAAAGGTACAGAAGACATTTACTAGGATGTTGCCTGGTTTAGACAGCATGCATTATGATCAGAGATTAAGGGAGCTAGGGCTTTATTCTCTGGAGAGAAGGAAAATGAAAGGAGACACGGTCGAGCTATACAAGAATTTCAGAGGAATAGACAGAGTAGATAGCCAGCGGTTCTTCCCCAGGGCACCACTGCTCAATTCAAGAGCACATAGCTTTAAGGTAAGGCGTGCAAAGTTCAAGGGGGTATTAGAGGAAGGTTTTTTTACTCAGAGAGTGGTTGGTCTTATGGAATGCACTGCCTGTGTCAGTGGTGGAGGCAGATACACTAGTGAAGTTTAAGAGACTACTGGACAGGTATATGGAGGAATTTAAGCTGGGATTTATATGGGAGGCAAGGCTTAAGGGTCGGCACAACGTTGTGGGCCGAAGGGCCTGCACTGTGCTGTACTGTTCTATGTTCTATGTTCATCGTCACTGGTTTCAACTTCTGTAAAATTCTTCCGAACAGCACTGCGAAAGTTCCTTCATTAGAAGGACTGCCACCCCACAAGGTTTAGCAACAAAATCTGTGGGCCTTGGTAATTCCCAGAAATTATCAGTGGGTTATGAATATAATACTCATTCAGGCTTATCACTGATACATGTGAAATATGTTGTATTGCAGCAGCATTGCAGTGCAAGCCAGATGAACTTTACAAAAGTTTACAAAAATAAGTAAAATTGAGCAATAGTCCAACACAAGATAATGTTCATGAATTCATGGACCATTCAGAAATTTGATGGCAGATGGGAGATGGTATTCTTACAACTCTGAATGCGGGTTCTTTAGCTCTAGCACTTCCTCACTGACAGTGGTAAAGTGAAAGGAGCTTGTCTCTGATGGTGAAATTCGTAATGATTGATGCCCCGATCTTGAGACACTGCCTGTGGAAGAAATCTTCGATGGCCGGGAGAGCTTTGTAGGGCACAGATGTGCCCGTGTTTCATACTGACTGATATTCAGTATAAACATTAGGTTTCAGACCTCATTCATGTATTTATTCCAACTTGGACAACCTGACTAAAGTATATGAAGTATTTGTTAAAATTAAACTATGTGCAGATAAAAGAGAAGAAAATCCACTTCTGGAAACATATTTGGCTCGTCTCTGCAGATGCCCTTCATGACAGTTCCGTCATTTTAGTTATGTGTTACTGCATCACCAACAGTATTACGTGAATCGCAAGATCAAATGGGAATTCGCTGATTATGGTATGATTTTAATTCAGTACGCAACTCAACAGAAAATGAAGTGTAACGCCCTGGTTAAGAATATGTTTTATTATGTTTCTACTGCTATGCAGTGAGGTATTTTTGTATTTTGCAAACGCCATGTATTCTGTTACTTAAATTTCATAGACTAGTGTTTTGGCCTTGGTTGATATAAGGAGCCATTTGCTCAGCTCATGAATGTTCTGTTAGCCAATCGGGTGTTTGATAATGTGCTGTAACATTCTGTCCAGTGGGATGACGTGGAACATTCGAGAGAGTTGGGCGGAATCAGGTTTCTGTTGACAGGGGTTGGAAGACGAAGGTGGTTCAGAGTGGAGCAAGGGAAGATGCTCGCAGAATCCCACCCGAAAGAGAGACCCCGATGAATGAAGTGCTTCGTGCGGATGAATGTTTGCAAGTAGGGAGTGCCCATAGTCCTGAGTAAGCCAGTTCTTTCTAAATGGTATTCGAGGGAAGTTCGAACTGTGGGTGGTGTCTTTCATGCAGAAGGTGTATTCAGCGCGTGACTAATCCAAGCGAAGCAACCGATTAGTTCAGAAATGAGCTCCAACATTTATGTGCACGTTTAGACTGGTTTAAATGTACTGGGCCCTTTTCCTTTTTCCCTTATTTACTGGTTGGTAAAGCTGAAATATGTGTATGTATACTTTCAGTTTTAATCTTATGCTGGTGTAGTGTCCGTTATTTTCTGGCCAATGAAAACTTTGTATGGAACAGCACTTACTCAGCATTCACTACAATTTCAGTTCTCTCATTTGAATATTCCAACTTCCCTGTTTGGTTTATCTCGAATCATATTGACTTTTGACATGATTGAAGGTGGCTTTCGCACCATTACCCATGCATTGCTGAGCCATGTTGTTGTTAGCCAGAGTTAGCTATCGAGCCAAGTTTGTTATGAGCCACGCTGAGAGAGGTATATTTTCATCCAGAGTTAGAATGCTCTATGAAAGCTGTATAAAGTTTCATTAAGCAGCTTATGTCTCTGTTTAAGGCAGTTATTCCTGGAAAGTGATGGATATTATTATGGATGCTGCAGAGATTAAGGCCGTGTGTGATACAACTACTAGTGACGTAACTGAAGGGCTCGGGGTACCTGGAGAGTCGCAGCTATGGCCAGTTCATATCTCTGGTTTTGGAGAAAACGTAACTGAGGGTGAAGATTTTAAAGAAAAGTTGTTCTCTTTTCTATGGAATTAGAAGACTTTGATGTGAAAGAGTAAAAGATCTGTTGATTTAAGTTCTGAGCTGATATAGGCTACCGCATGATTGGTTGATAAATGTCAAAGTGTACTTGTGGAATGTCCAAAATATCATAGGCTGAGAGTGTTCTCCAGACTCAAATCCACATTCACTGCGAAAGACAAATATGAGGCTCTGTCTGAGCAGACATCGCTGTCGCTGAATTAATGGCAGTGGTCAGATAACAAGAAAGAAACAGAGACTGGTGAATAATTTAAAGGGTCCAGCGGCTGATATATGAAATTCCTAAAGGCAGAAAATCCGTAAGCCATGCCAGCTAACTGTATGTAAACTCTGGAAAATGCTTTTGGACTGCTGAAAGTTCAGCTAATCTTATGATGAAGTTTAGGCACACATTCAAGGAGGAAGGAGATAAACTTTCTGCCTAGTTTATTAGGTTGAAGGAACTGCTGGACTGCTTGTGTCAAAAAAAGGAGCCAGGAGAAAAATGGGGAGAACTTTTTGAAGACCTTATCCATTCACCCGATGCCCAGAGCTGCTTTTGAGAAGGTATAAGTTCCTCCTCAGCAGGATGTTGAGCATAAATAAGGAAGTGTGTGGTATTCCTAGTTTACACCTGCCATGCTACGCCCTGGAGGAGTCGCTGGAGTGACAGAGGAGAGCCATTTTCGAGAGAGGTCGCTCGAGTTTGCACCAGCGGAGGCTGAAGATATTTGGCAGTACCTGTTTAAACTGAAGGAAGCTTCAGGGGCTAGAAGGGAGGGAGTCTGAGTCGCCGGGAGGTACGAGTGAAAGACAGGAGGAGGCATCCGCAAGTAAACAGGAATAGTCGCAAGGAGAGCCTGAGGCTGTGAAAGCTGAAGATGGGATAAGGAAATCAGAAAGGGTCAGAAAACTCCCAGATAGGCTGGCCTATGATGCACCGGGAGAACCGAGTGTTGTGGTTACCCGCTAGGGAGATATGTTACTTCCAATTACAAATGGGTTGAAGGTTCTGAAGTCACGAAATTTATTTGAATACTGTATTATGTATAATGAATTGATAAGTTTTGAAGGGTAACGAAGTCATGAGGACATGACTATTTTTTTCGGGGGAAGAATGTAATGCCTGGTTAAGAATATGTTTTATTGTATTCCTACTGCTATGCTGTGAGGTACTTTCACTTTAGTAGCTTTTCTGCAAACGCCATTGGTTTGGTTAGTTAAGCTTCAGCCACTAGTGTTTTGGCTTTGGTTGAGGTAAGAAGCACTTGTTTTGCCGCGGAATATTGTGTAAGCCAAATGAGTTTGTCTGATAATGTGCGGTAGCATTCTCTTCAGTGGGATGCCATGGGACATTCAAGAGGGCCGGATAAATCAGATTTCTGGTGGACAGTAGACTGGTTTTGGGTCTTTAGTTGGCAGTAATAAGAAGTGGAAGGTACTTCGGAATGTAGCACAAGGAAGCTGCTCGCAGAATCCCGCCATTGTAAGAAGTGTTTTGTGCAGATGAATGGTTCCAAGAAGGTAATGCCAACACTCCTGAGTTAGCCAGTCGGTACAAAATGGTCTTGGTGGGAAGTTCGAACTCTGTCTCGTATCTTTCACACACAATGTGTCACCAGCGAGCGGTTAATGAAAGCGAAGCACCCGACTACTTCAGAGATGAGCTCCAAAATGTATGTGCACATTTAGACTGGGTTAACTGTAAAGGCTCTTTTCTGTTTTTTTCCTTACCAACCGTTTGTAAATATCTGTAAATATACTTCCACTTTAATTTTCTGCTGCTGTAATGTCTGTTACTTCCTGGCAAACGATACCTTTGCAGGGGACAGCATTTACACAGCATTCAACACAATTTTCGTTCAGTCGTTGGAATATTCCATCTTCGCTGTTTGTTTGAAACTGAATCATACCGACCCTAGACGCGTGTTGCTTAGTGAAGGTGACCTTCTCACCGTTACAATGCTCAGCTGAGCTACCTGGGTGTTAGCCAGAGCTAGCTAATGAGCCAGGGTTGCTAGGAGGCACAGTGAGAGGGGTACAGAAGTTATTCAGGTCATCACAAAGGGATAATATGTAGAAGCTGTGTGACAATGAGCATTAACAAACAGACACTGATGATCACTGCCTATGAAAGTATCTACATGAAAAATTTTATTTGATTTGATTTATTTATGCAGATACCGCTTGGAATACGCCCTCCTAGCACTTCAAGCCGCACCGCCCAGCCACCCCCAGCCTAATCACCGGAAAATTTACAATCACTAATTATCCAACGTCTTTGTAATGTTGGGTGAAACTGCAGCACCTGAATGGAACCCACGCCGTTATGGGAGAAATGTACAGACTCGTTACAATCGCCGGCAGGAATTGAACTGCTGTGCTAACCAGTATGGTACCGTGCCGCCCCATCACACATTCAATATTCAATGTCGCCATTACGGGGCCTTATCACACACCAGAAGCTTAAATCGTTCAGATGTACAAATATTGTAGCTACGAGAAATAACAAGTACTCAGGCTGTGAGTGTACTGCAGGGTTCCACTCCAACAACTGTGAATTATAGTCAGGTACACAGCACATCTTCTCCGCTTACCTTAAGTAACAGCAATTCAGCAATGCAGCAAAGACAACGTTTTAATTCCACTTTCTCTTCCCATTCCCATATATCAGACCATGGCCGCCTCTACTGCCACGATGAGGCCACACTCAGTTAAAGTGACAACACTCTATATCCACCTGGTTAACCTTGAATCTGATGGTATGAACATCGATTCCTCGAACTTTGTAATGCGCCCCCCTCCCCACCAAATCTCCATTACGATTTCCCATTCCTAATTCCAATATTCCCTGACCCTGCTTACTTGGACATTACCTCGTCCTGGTGCTCTTCCGCTCCACTTTCTTTCTTGGGCTTTTGCTATGCCATATCAGGTTCCACTTTCTCTAGCCCTTTATCTTTTATGCCTGACTTCCCAGCTCTTTACTTCCCTTTTCCCCATGCCCTGTTTCACTTATCACCTTGTATTTCTTCCTCCCCTCCCCGAACTTCTTATTCTGACTTCTCATCTTCTTTACTTCAGTCCATGTAAAGGGTCTTGACCAGAAACTTTGACTGTATACTCATTTCCATAGATGCTGCCTGGCCAGGAATTTGTGTATGTTGTCTGCTACAAGATGCATCATTCTTCTCGTAAAATATCTATTTTCTTTCCCATTGGTAATTTAGTTGTTCACACCATATAAGACCATGAGATAGAAGAGCAGAATTAAGCTATTTGGACTATCGAGTCTGCTCCGCCATTTCATCATGGCTAATCCGATTTTCCTCTCAGCCTTAATCTCTTGCCTTCTCCTCGTATCCCATCATGCCCTGACAGATCAAGAATCTATCACCTTCTTCCTTGAATGTACATAAAGGGTTGGTCCCCACAGCTGGCTGCGGCTAAATTCCTACTCATTCACCACTCTCTGTCTAAAGAAAGTTTGCAGAGACTATTAAAGAAATAATGTTAACATATTATAACATGCATAGAGATTATTAACCAAAGAGTATGGAATGCGCCTCACAACATCAACCATATTGTAAAGGACGGACAGACGACATAAAGGGACACCTACCACAGGGTGTTCCGTCTCCAAGTTACGCCATATGCTAACTTAGAGTTGAGCTCCTTCTTAGCTGGGTAGAATTGCTTAAATGATTCATGTAGCAGCACTACGGTGAGACCTTCAATGGACTTATGTGTATTTCTAAGAAAAAAAATAGTCCTATCAGTTTGTCCTTAATGGGCATTAGGGATAGCAGTAAATTAAACAGTTTACTGAATGGGTGACATCGAGGATTGAAGAAGGTAGGGTGAAAAACAGGTGGTGAACATAGCTTTAGCAAAGCCTTTGACAGAAGGTTAGATCATTTGGAGTCCAGGCTGTGGTAGAAAATTGGGTGCAGAAGTGTCTGGTGGTATGACTGAATGACTGGCAGATGCTGTCATAAGGCGATGGCTGGGAACGGACCCAAGTGCAAAACACATACACTGAAGTAGTAGGGACAGGACTAGGATACAGGGTGAGGGCAAGGACATGACAGGAAAACTGGGAACCCGGCACAGGACTGGACAAGAGAGCTAGGAGCACGGATTTGGACTCCGAGCCAGAGACTGGACAGGGACCCAGTGCCTTGGTCTTGCCTCTGGCTCGGACCCCAGAGCTAGGCAAGGACGAGGCTTGGCTGGCAGGCAGGACGAGACTGGAGTCTTAGAGACTTGAAGCGAGTCTTGGCAGGAGGCAGGAGAGTTGAGGCGAGGCTTGGTAGGAAGCAGGAGACTGTAGTCTTCAGGCTTGAGGCTGGAGCCCAGAGGTGAGGCTTTGCAGGAGGCGGGAGGCTAGAGGCTGGGCTAGAAGCCAGAGAACAGAGGCTTGGCTGGAGGTCGCAGGATAGAGGTTCCTCCTGGGCAAGACGTGGTACTCCTGGGCATGGCGCGGATCAGCACCCGACAGAGGAAAGGGACAGGAAGGGACTGAACCAACCGCAGGTGACGGCAAGACGGCCTTGCTTAACTGGACGGAGGCAAGGGACAAGAATTGTGCTAGGTACAGGGTGGCTCCAGGACAAGACTGAGGCGAGACAAGGCAAGGCGTCAGGCAATGCAAGGCGAGACGAGAACTTCAGGTGAGGCGAGAGTTACCGGCAAGACAAGGCAGGGATCCAGGTGAGGAAACTGAAGGCAGAGGAAGGGATACAAGGAGTAAGGACAAGAACAATCCAGCAGCCACGCCTGGGTCTCTGAAGATATTTATGCAGCCAGCCCCAACAAGCATCAGCTGCCTCAATTAGCTCAACAAGAACAGAAACAGGGTAGATAGGAAAACCTGGAGCAAGGGTCGAAGGACCTGACCGTGAACCGGAATACGGACTTCACGGACCGTACAATGACAGATGCAGGCTGTTTTTCAGATTGAAGGCCAACGCCAAGTTGTGCGCCACAGGGAGTTGAGCTGTGTCCATATTCGTTCGTCATCAACCTTTACAATTTGGTTGAGAATGATGTTAACATTGTTAGTAATTTTGCGGATGACATCAAAATTGATTGCGTAGTGTACAACGAAGAACCATATTGAAGAATACAGCAGCATCTCGAACAAATAGGACTGTAGGCCAAACAAAATCTCAGATGGATCTTAACTCAGAGAAATCCAAATTAAAAGTTTAACGCGGGCAGGACGCATGCAGTCATTGCAAGACTCCGGAGAGTGTTAAGAAGCAGAGAGATATGAAAGTATAACGGCATAGCACCTTGAAAATGGAGATACAGCTTAACAATGTGGCCAAATAGCCGTTTGTCATGCTTACTTTCATCAGGCAAGACATTGAGTAAAAGAGCTGGGATGTTACGTTGCAACTATAATGGATGTTGGTAAAACTACGCTTGGAGAATTGCGTGCACTTATTGTCATCAAGTTATTGGAAGGACATATTTAGGCTTAAGGGGATCCAGAAAAGATGCCCAAAAACGTTACCAAGGCTGGAGGGCTTAACGTATCAAGAAAGACTGGATAGTTTGAGATTTCCTTTCCAATGGTGCGTGCGGATCTGAGAAGACACAACATAGAGATATGTAAAATCACTAGGGTGATGATAGGTGAATGATCCATCTCTTTCTCAGGGTAGTGAAGTTTAAACTTAGAGCAAATTAGAGGAAGGCATAAAAAGGTGACGTGTTGCATGATTTTCAATCAAATAGTGACGACTATATGGGAAGAAATACCAGAGGAAATGATAGAGCCAGAGCAATTGGAACATTTCTCTGGAATTTAGACAGCTTCGGCGTTTGCAAAAGTTTAAAATAGTATGGGTAAATATATGAGAATTGTATTATCTCAGATTGGCCAGTTGGAAGGCGTAGACGTTTGGGCCGAAGGAATTGTTCCTCTGTGTAACGCAGCCATTTTATGACTTTATTAGACAGACATTTTGTTCAAAGCACTGAAAACTAAATGAAACATCTATATTTTTGCCACGTGTCTATGCTTCCACACCTGATAAACAACTGCATTTCCGGAAAGGTTTTGGGCATGCTAAGCTGAGTTGTGCCATGCATGTAAGTAATGCAGAGATCTTACCCAGCTCCCTCTGACGAGCCTGCTTTTTTCCACAGAGCAAATTCAGTGTTTTATGTATATCTTTATGCTCATCACAACGTCGCATTTCTTGGTGAACAGGACTATCATACTTCAAATACAGCAACACAGTTCACTTATAAAATTTACATTGTAATTCGCTGCGTAAGAATTATAATTACCAACCACTTACGGTATTTCCATTACGTATTAATTTACCCAATGCGCCATGATAAAAAAAAAGGCGATAATCTACTTTTTACTCGTAAACGGCTATTCTGGAATAAAAGATAAGCAACACATTTCATAGTAGCAGTAATCACATCAGAGTTAAGGGAAATGTCTGTCATTCGGGCACGGCTGGGAGCGGACCCAAATGCAAGACACAGGCACTGAAGTACTAGGGACAGGACTAGGATACAGGGCGAAGGCAAAGACATGGACATGAAAACCAGGAACCTGGAACAGGACTGAACAGGAGAGCCTGGAGACCGGGCTTGGACTCCGAGCCAGAGACTGGACAAGAACCCAGTACCTGGGTCTTGCCTCTGGCTCGGACCCCAGAATTAGGCAAGGACGAGGCTTGGCAGGCAGGCAGGACGAGGCTGGAGTCGTCAGGCTAGAAGCTAAAGGCTAGAGACTTGACTTGGCTTGGCAAATGGCTAGAGGCTAGAGACTGGAGTCTACAGGCTCGAGGCTAGGCCAGAGACGACGCGGGGCTTGGCAGGAGGCTGGAGACTTGAGACTAGAGGCGAGGCTGGAGGCTGAAGACTTGAGACTAGAGGCGAGGCTGGAGGCTGGAAACTTGAGACTAGAGGCGAGGCTGGAGGCTGGAGACTTGAGACTAGAGGCGAGGCTGGAGGCAAGAGACTTGAGAGTAGAGGCGAGGTTGGAGGCTGGAGACTTGAGGCGAGGCGAGGCTGGAGGCTGGAGAATTGAGGCGAGACGAGGCTGGAGGCAGGGCGCGGATCACCTGGGCAGGGCGCCGATCACTTGGGCAGGGCACGGTACTCCTGGGCATGGCGCGGATCACCACCCGGCAGAGGCATGGGACAGGAAGGGACAGAACCAACCCCAGGTAACGGTAAGACGGCCTGGCTTACCTGGGCGGAGGCAAGGGACAGGAAGGGACAAAAGTAACCCCAAGTAACGGCAAGACGGCCTGGCTTACCTGGGTGGAGGCAAGGGACAGGAAAGGAGTTAGAAACAGGGTGGCTTCAGGACCAGACAGCAAGATGAGGCAAGGCTACTGGCAAAGCAAGGCAAGACGAGAATTTCAGGTGAGGCGATTGTTACCGGCAAGACAAGTCAGGGCTTCTGACAAAGCAAGGCGAGACAGAACTTCTGGCGAGGCGAGAATTACTGGTAAGACAAGGCAGGGCTTCAGGCGAGGAAACAGAAGGCAGAGGAAGGGATACAAGGAGTAAGAACAAGAACAATCCAGCAACCACGCCCTGGTCTCTGGTGGTATTGATACAGTCAGTCCCAACTAGCATCAGCTACCTCAATTAGCTCAAAAAGGACAGAAACAGGGTAGATGGGAAAACCTGGAGCAAGGGTCGTGGGACCGGACCATGAACCGGAATATGGACTTCACGGACCGGACTATGACAATGTCAGATATTCGCTGTTGCCGCTCGAAACTAAGTAACCAATTTGCAGATACAATTCATTCAATCTTATCTCTGCTTGTCCTCACTTTTTCTCCTTTACCCTGATCATATTTCTATTCCAGGCACCTACAAGTATACCGATTACACTTTACACATCCAAATCCAGGTAAAGAATTTGCGAAGTTACTTTCATCTATACATTTGTGTTGTACAAGTGTATTAACGTCACAGGAAACGGGTACGGGATAAGTAGTAAACTGAATTGAGGGTTAAAATCTTCGAAAACATTTCATTCAGACAAACGGGAATTGCTTCGAAGCGGCGGGAGTGTCTCGCAGTTAACGGAACTGTATGTGGAATGAGTCAACAAAAATAGAATGCTGCGATATATCATCGGTGTTGAAGACATCCCGAATCAAATTATATTAGACCTATTACTAATGCAGTTTGTGAGTCTGTGCAAGGTGAAGGGCGCTACTATAAGGGAAGGAATCTGGTGTTCCGCTCTTCACTGATCAGATCGAGTACGTGTCAAATTTATTAATAAAATAAATCTTTATGACATCGAAAAATTTTATGACTATAAACACCTGCTTTTATAACTAAATATCTAACTCTAAGAGTTAAAAAACGAACTCTTACAGTTTATTACCACTGTATAAGATGAGTTCTTCGAAACTAATTTATAGAACTGACAGTTCTCTTCCATTTTTTTCAATTTTCTATATTTAAATTTACCAGGTGACTCAGAGCATCTAGCATCCGGATTTCAGTACTCAAACTGAGAGCTTCACAATGTGAGCATGAATATTTTAACGCTCAGATATGGAATCAGTTATCCAAGGAGCTAATTGTGACAGATAACTTTTCTTAAACAAAATTTTCTCGAGCCTGAAGGAAGTATGTTTCTTATCTTTGATCCTTCACCTGACTCCTCTCTCATTCTTAACTCAGGCTCGTCCTCTTTGCGGAAATGTATTCATGCCCTTCTTTATATTCTTCCACTTACGTTTATCTTGTCGTGTTTCATAATATTCTTTCAACTTGCTTTGGCTTTACACCATATCATTAGTCTGCTCTACTCAATTTCTCTCAGTTGCTTTTTCGATGAACACCAGATATGTTTGTATATTTTCCATTGCAATTCAGATATAAGTTCAGGAAAAAAAAAATGATAGGCTCCCTTTATTTCTTCCTGCACAGACCAACACTCGCTTGCACATTAGTCTTTACGTTTACCATATTTAGCAGAATTATACACTGGGAAAGCGGGAAACTGTAAACCTCCACGTTTCATGCTGTCTAACGCTAATTTGTGTTTAATTTTGTACGACAGAGAACAGATCACAGTTACACAAAGCTGAGGTGCCATTCTGATTTTCTTTCACGGTTTATCCGTATTATATATTTGTTTTTATTTTGAATCATGTTCGTCTATAATATGTTCCTACATGCCAATGTTTGACGTGTTGCAACATGGCAAGAAATTACATAATATATATGGATTTTATTAGAGCAGACTCAGGCAAGTACGTTGTTTTACGGAATTACAGAATGTAAACATGAAGGGAAGTTGAGATACTGCAAGTCTACCCTAGCAGCGAGCTGTTCGTTCGCCAAGGAGCTGAAGGAGCTGGATTTCGTGCAGACCGCGTTGTTGCTTCCTATAGGAAGGCACTGGAGTCACTGTGTGAAGGCAACGCGCACTCTAACTATGAGTAATTGTGTTGAATGCTTCTCCTCCCATCATAAGACCCTGTTTGACAATAATAATATAAAATGCTGCAAAGTCCGCTTCCCTGTTTTTTGGATTGACAGAAGCCGGGAGAGTTGAATGGCCTCAGTTATAGCGAGGACAAGGCCTGTTGCAGCAGTCCAGGACACAGACGGCGGAAGCGGTGTAGCGCAGCCTCCCTGCTGGGTCGGGGGCTGCCCTGCAGTTGAATGACAAGTTCGGTTGTGTGCGTACATGCTTGTGCGTGTACGTTTGTCTGTTGAGAAACGCTTGTTCTTGCCGACAGCACACATGCATCATCAATTTACAGGGCACGTCACTCAGAGACTTAAGCTATGTTGATTTAAAATGAATGGGAGTACTGTAAATAAATGATACTTGGAATTGGATTTTGTATTAAAAGATTATGATTTTTTTTCATTTGATGTGATGATTGATGCCAGACATGTTGTTGTGTAAGGAAGAGCGTTAGGCGTATTAAGTTGTAGCTTCAGCGTACACCCTTTCGGTCTGTTTTAAAGAATATCTGTTTTTCGTTGTTATTTTGTCTTATGCAATCATTGTTATGCAATCATCGTTTTTGTTATGTTTGCACTAACCGAAATAAATTTCATTCATTCATTCATGATTTTTTTTTCCGAATATTGGAAGATTCTGCTGGAGTCTGTGCTTGTCAATCATTACGTGTTTATCAAACATTAAATCATAGTTAATTTAGAAATATACCCACGTGTCTATCCCAATGAGAATACACCAGATGCTTAACATATTTGCAAACCGATTCAACCATTTTCTTTCAATAATTGATAAATATCCCAAACTTCCCCCCATTTTGGTTACAAATTACAGGTTCTGCTAATTCATTTGTAAAAGTATAACAGAAACGCAGGGTAATATGGAAACCGCGGGAAACCCGCCATTCCCTGTGTACAACTGTACAAAAGATTCAAACTCCATAATACTTTCCCGCTTAGGTAAGAACTCCTCAATGATGTCCATTATAGAAATGTGGCCCACTTCTTTTCCGAATTTCGTGACGCTGTGCGCCATGAGGAACTTGTTTCAATCGTGGGGTGGCTCGGTTATTCAGACAAAGCAGTCCCTGTATTGCCCTTAGTTTTTATGTTAATTCAGGGCAGCAGATTTCAACCCGCTCTGATCCAATGCATTTAGAAGCTCGTTTGCTGTCTCGCGAGTCTGCGTAGGCGAAGATATTAAATTAGTCTGAATTTAAAGTCTTCCTTCTGAAGAATAGCAGCGCTGTTTAAACACGACAACAAGGGGAAAGAATGTGAAAGATCGACGCTGTTGGTTATACAGCTTAGTAAATGAGATAGTTATTATTGTCCATTACATGAGCTGTTAATGAAAACAGGGAATGCTGGTACGGAGAGATCAGGCAGGGTCTCTGGAACGATTGTTTTGCGATTAGATCAGACCCGTGTGTAATACTGTAAGATCAAGGGTAAAATACAGTACAGGTACACTATAACTGCTAACACCCTCAACTGTGCAGATTTACAAAGGAACTTTAAGGTCAACGTTCAAAGCTTCTTGTTAGTGGCTGCACAGATTGATAGGGTGGCATAGAAGGGACAGAATGCACAACGCTGCGTTGATTTCTCTGGAACAGTGGAGGCTGAAACCTAACAGACGTTTATAATATTCTGAGAGTGGACAAGCAGCATCGGTTTTCTAGAGATGCAACGTCCAAAACTAGAGGATATGTAATTCAGGTAAGAAAGGTTAAGTTGACAGAAGGTACGAGAAGCAACACACAAAAAGTGCTGGTGGAACGCGGCAGGCCAGGGAGCATCTATAGAAAGAAGTACAGTCGACGTTTCAGGCCGAGACCCTTCGTCCTGACGTCGAATGTACTTCTTCCTATAGATGCTGCCCAGCCTGCTGCGTTCCACCAGCATTTTGTGTGTGCTACTTGAATTTTCAGCAACTGCAGATTTCCTCGTGTATTGAGAATGAAGTTCTTGTTCACACAGATTATTGGGTGTTTGGAGTGCCCTGCCGGAGGTGTTGATATAGGTAGATACTTGAGGCTCTAAGATAAGCAAGTAAATATGCTGAGAACACAGGAATAAGGATCTCCTTAGTGAAACCTCTACCTACTAGTTTTGTTAGTTTTGCACACTATTAGTGACAAAATAGCATGTTCTGTGTTTAACTGTTCTATATGGTGTTTTATGAGCTATATTCTATCGAACAAAGTGACATAATCTAAAGAGATCATTCGGAATCAGAATGGAACGAATTTCTGGAAAGACTGTGATCTTGTACAGACGCAAAATCACTGGAGCTGTAGAACAATCCACCTGAAGAGACATTATGAAAACCAGGTATCTAGCAATAAATGAAACAGTTTTGCCGATCAAGTGCAACAGCCAACGAGCGATGGTTTCTATTGTACAATATATGATATAAGCTGCGGACGGACAATTAAGTAGAGGATAAACAGGGAGGCTGATGTGAAGAATTAAATTATATTGTTCGGTTTTAGTGGAATTGAGTCCTATGCTCTGGGACAGTCTCCCAAACTATTCCCAGTTGTGTCACATCTTCTAAAGTCTTTCTCGCAGGAATGAGGACTCCGGAGCTTGTGTTGACGTTGGGGTTTTTATGGGATGGTGTCGCAAGCCCCATGTCCACTCTTCCCCCTTTCAAAGCCGGGTTTGCTACCGTCCATGGCCGAGTCATTCCTACGGAACCTATGCACAATTGAACACCAACAAAACAATGTCTTGGTTGCACACTCAAAAGAGTACGGGCCGGGAAGAGTAACGGGACAATAAAGATACACGTTCTCATCATTAAAAAAAAAGAAAGGTGGAGACGGACACCACTGAAATGGGTGATCGGGTGGAATATTGCGACTAATCTGCTCGACTATCCCCAACACACGTTAAGGAAAGGCTAAGCGTTTTGGGGAGAAAGTGAGAGAACTTTACAGAAATGTTGGAAGTCACATTTGTTGATTGTCTGGATTAATTGTTTTTCTTCGACCGGGGAAGGACGCGGCGTGATTTGACCAAGTGATTAGAAATCACGCGTGAGCTATAGAAAATGAATACGGAAAGGTTAACTGCTCTAATGAGTGCAAAATCGGAGAACTACAATGAAGCTGATCGGCAAAAGAACCGAAAAGAATCTAGTACATTAACCGAAAGGAGTAGTGGAAACGAAATATTTTGAGGAAAGGGTAAAAGGCAAAGTAATGGGACGGTCTAGATTGCTTTTCCACAAAGGCTAGATGAATTCAATGGTCCGAATGCCCACCCTCTTCGATTTCTTTCGTGTTTTGATGAAATATCGATTGGAGTTGTTGAAATATATTTCCATTAAACAGGCCGAATAGTCTGGAACGATGGAGTGGAGTGCTGGACATGCTAATCGAGTCTCACTACAGTATTATTATATCACTGCTCTTTTGCATACAAAACGTTTTTATCCCTGCTGTTTAAATCCAGAGTCAATATCCAAATAGGGAAAGTTCGAATGTCTTGAAATTCAAAAGATCTGACCCAGAATAAACAGAAATAATCATCAAAGCGCACAATTTGGATTAATGTTGCGTGGTGCACAAACCATTGGGGACTTTTCTGTGCTTCAACTCTCACAAATTATAGCATATCATTTTTATTTAATTATCTTCAGCAATAATCTAATAATGATCTAAGCAATAATAAAACGGAACTATTACCTTTACTTTAAAAAGCAATATTCCAAAAATCAGAAATACGTATCCGAACCAAACACATCGGGAAAACAGCAACGTTTTGTCTCCATCTAGAATAAAGGATATAATAAGGAAGTGAATGCCCAAACTACTACCAATCGTAATAGCACTAAAATGTTCTCTTCATAAAGCGTAGGGAATCAACCTTAATTCCGAAAGAAGTTTTGCAATAATAGAATTGCAACCTGTTCAGATACAATTGCAATGTCTAAAGATATTGTGACACACACTTGGGTAGATAAGATGGATATGGTGCAGAGAGCTGTGAGACTAATGTAGATAAATTGGATTTGCTTAGTTAGACAGCACGGCCCAGTGTCTTGAAATGACGCTGCATGAGTCCATTATTTTATTTATTTTTTCTGCGTTTAATTCTAATCAGCATTTTGTTCATAGCCTGAAGTTATTTGCATGTTTGGATCATGACTACAGCAGATGAATGCTCAGTGAGCAGAATTAAAGGAAACAGGAAACAGCAAACAAATATACCTGGATTAAAATCCGCCGAGGTGCCCAGCTGAATAATTAGGAAATTAGGGTAAAGTACACCCCATTGGTTCAGTAATGACAAACACTGGAACTGCAGCATACTCTCTCATATGGATTTGCAGAATTTTAATTTCGTCGAAGATAAAAAGGATTGTAATCGTTCGTAGCAGGCGTTTAATATGATTGAATTGCTTTCCAGAACAAAGGAACTGGTCCAGAAAGAAGTTCAATGCATACACGGAGTTCCGAATGTTCTGACAAGTACCACACGGGAGATTGTTCATTGTTCCGTGGAGCAAAGAGAATCAAATTACTACTGTGCTTACAACCCACTGAGCATTTCAATTGTTTCTGTGTTGGAGTTGCTGAGATTAATGAAGGTTCGGTTCTCTAAAGAAGAAAAGATAAACATCAGCTTCAAGTGCATAGGAATTCCAATTGGGAGCGATGTTCATCTGTTTTATAAATGAGATAGAATTTCACACGAGGAACAGAGATCGAGGTTGGTAGACCAAAAAGATAGGTAATTCTGCCGTGCAGCATAGTTAAAGAAATGGAACAGTCTGGGAAAATGTGCGCATACGCGACGGATAGAATGAATGTATGGGAGATTGTACATAAAACCGATATCACCGGGAACCTGGAGAACTTGCTCTGACAAGCTGTGCCTTCGACAAGGTCATCCAGCATTGTTTGGACTAAACTGAAATGATGGCCGGTTTAACTAGCATATTGAAACCTTGCAAATGCCAAAGAGCACAGAGTGTGGAAGTCTGATAGAGCAGCAGGATTAAACCATTCGGTTCCACCTCTAATCAATACCAGTTTTATATTCAGAACAATTTCTGACAGTTTCTGACAAAAATAAACATGACTCGAATATCCTCAGTCACTAGCCTATCGGAGAGGCAGGACATCCTGAAGGTTAACCCGAATCCCGATGAAGGAATTTCTGCGGAAAGGCAGTTGTCACCTTTCAGAACAGTATCGCTGGCTTTTGACATGTCAACCAGGGGACACTCCATGTATATATTTGCTCAACAGTACACCGTATATATTATATATCTTTCATTGAGGTATCCTCTTTTTATTCTGAGCTTATAGACGTACAAGCGCAGTGTAAATACGCTATATATCCTTTCCCACTCCAGCATTATCAGATAAAGTAACAGATATTTCAATTGCCATCTCGCTGGACGAGAGTTTAGAGGAGCTCCATTTTCAATGGTGCAGATGGTGCACGAGTAATTAAACATTTAAGCTGTTTTAAAAGACAACGGAGCCAGAAACGATTTGAAAACAAATGATGCTGGATTCAAAATTCTAGTGAATATGTAAAGATGGAATGTCTGGGAATAAATTGCATAAAACACGGTCCTTTGGCCGTCATAAAGGCAGCAGCTTCCAAAGTAACGCTCAAAGGCCGAATTTATACAATTTTGTCAAATCCCTTTGGAGAAACAGGAAGTACCTGTGATGTACAGCGGGATCATCATAGCTAGGTCGTTCAAAGATAACAAAATGACCTTTCCTACAAAGCGATATCCCGAAAACCCGCACCCATACACCTATTTCTCTGATAACTGATATTAGCGGATTTACCATTGTCGATGTTGATGACGGTGTAAGTGGCTGGAGCAAAAACCTGGAGGGTGACGTGACATACCAGACAAGTGTAGACTGTCTCGGTTGGCACAACCTGTGTCACTGACAATATGCTGGAAGCTTCACGTAGCCCATCCGAAGTGCAGTTGGTAACAGTCCAACCGGTTGCAATTTTGGTGCCATCTTTATACCAGTTGAGACTGATACCCATTGGGTAAAAGGGAGATGTACTGCACAGAAGAGCCAATGATACCGATTTCTCTGGATCTCCGGAGTAAATTTTCAATGGAGCTGGAGGAACTAAGAAATGGTGGAATATACAAATGTCTGGTTGTTTACGGTTAGCTACATATTCTAGGTCATATCAGCGTTCGATTTTATTAACATAAAAGCCAGAAGTTTAAATACTGCAACTGCAGGAATTTAAGTTGGATTGGAGAAATATAGTGCTGGATAACTAACGGAGAAAATCGTCGATCATATGGGATCCAAAGCGTCTGTACTCAAAGGGCTCCAGAATTTAACGTTGAAATGAATTATTATGTGCAAATATGTTAGCCAAATTTTAATTAATGTCGTTGAATACAGCTACGTTTAATACTGTTATTCTATTTAAGAGGAACTGTACAAAAGGCAATGTGGCAGTCGAAAGTTCGCACCATCTGAATCGCTTCTAATGCACCTACCCAACACAACGAAAGTCAACCCGGTTCCGTTTCCAATCATTGTGCCCTGATGGGCGATGGGACAATAATAGACTCCCTCATCTTGGCAATTGAAGACCATAAATTTCCTCCGGACATTAAACAACACCAGATTTTGCTTTTTTACACGTCTTGTGGCACCTTTAGCATCTGTCTGTTCTCAACCTAAAAAGGATGGAAAGCACGGGGTTCCGGCTGGATTCCAGCCTGGGATCATCGCCTCGAGGTCCGGAGCTGATGCCAGCTCATCACCGGCCGGCAACACCAGTGTGTCTTAGGTTTAATATATTATACAAATCGGAAAAATCGTGGGAATAATTTTCTCAAGACACGAAAAGCATTGCGTTTTATGCTGGAGAAAACAGCTTCCATACAAATTGTAAAAAGCTAATTTTGTATGTATTCAATAAGAACGTATTAGCGTCCACAGGGAAATCTAGCGAAAACGATTAAACACGGAGATCGTTGAAAAATGGCTAATAGTTACCCGACTTTTTATGATAGTTGAGATCCATAGTCTCACCTGTGCTGTTGTTGATGATGATGTAAGTGGCGAGAGCAGAAACACGGAGGGTGACGTGAGATACCACACAGGTGTAGGCTGTCTCAGTTGGCACAACGTGTGTCAATGATAATCTGCTGGAAACTTCATGTAGCCCATCCGAAGTGGAGTTGGTAACAGTCGAGCCGGTTGTAATTTTGGTGCCATCTTTATACCAGGTGAAACTGATATCCATTGGGTAAAAGGGAGATGTAGTGCACAGAAGAGCCAAGGCTTCCGATTTCTCTGGATCTCCGGAGTAAATTGTCAATGGAGCTGGAAGAACAAAGAAATAGTGGAATAGATGGATGAATGGTTGTTACTGTTAGCTGTCTATTCTCGGCAATATCAGCGTTCGATATTATTAACATAAAAGCCAAACATTTTTAAGATTACAGCGGCAGCAATTTAAGTTGCAATGGAGGAAAATAGTGCTCCTTAACTAACGGAGCAAATCGTCGATCATATGGGATCAGTGGCGGCTGTACTTTAATTTTCCGCAACTCAAAGAGCTCCAGAATGTAACGTTGAAATGACCGATTATGTACAAATACATTCGGCAGATTTTAATTAATGTCGTTGAAACTCGTTTTTTTTAATATAGTCAACGCGTGCCGTTACGATTAATACTGTTATTCTATTTAAGAGGCGTTGTACAAAAGACAATTTCTCAGTTGCAAGTTCGCATCAACTGAATCGTTTCAATGCACCTACCCAACACAACTAAAGTCGACCCGGTTCCGTTGCCAATCAATGTGCCCTGATGGGTGATTGTACAATAATAGACTCCCGCATCTTGTGGACGCACTTTGACTACCTGCAGGAAGCCGTTGAATTTAGTACTTAAGCCGATCAATGTTCTGGCGTCATGGTCTGGGTTGATGTAATTATTTTCATCCTTTTTCCACCAATATATGTCAACGAGGGGACCCTCCGGCAAGGAGGAAGGGGAACAACCAAAAGAAACGTTTTCACCCATAGAACCATAGAACCATAGAAACTACAGCACAGAAACAGGCCCTTTGGCCCTTCTTGGCTGTGCCGAACCATTTTCTGCCTAGTCCCACTGACCTGCACACGGACCATATCCCTCCATACACCTCCCATCCATGTACCTGTCCAATTTATTCTTAAATGTTAAAAAATAACCCGCATTTACCACCTCGTCTGGCAGCTCATTCCATACTCCCACCACTCTCTGTGTGAAGAAGCCCTCTCTAATCTTCCCTTTAAACTTTTCCCCCCTCACCCATAACCTATGTCCTCTGTTTCCCCCCCCCCCTCAGTGGAAAAAGACTGCTTGTATTCACTCTATCTATACCCATCATAATTTTATATACCTCTATCAAAACTCCCCTCATTCTTCTACGCTCCAGGGAATGAAGTCCTAACGTATTCAACCTTTCTCTGTAACTGAGTTTCTGAAGTCCCGGCAACATCCTTGTAAACCTTCTCTGCACTCTTTCAACCTTATTTATATCCTTCCTGTAATTTGGTGACCAAAACTGAACACAATACTCCAGATTCTGCCTCACCAATGCCTTATACAACCTCATCATAACATTCCAGCTCTTATACTTGTTACGAGAATACACATAAAGTTAAGATGTTTGCTGGCCTGGGATAGCATCAGTGGCATCAGCAGTTGGTCTGCCACCTGCCCTCAGGGGAAGGAGAGATAAGGAACAATGGAGCAGCGTCTGGAGATGTGTAATGAAGGGATGTGGGAGAGAGAGCTGTCTGGAGCGGCTCCCCCCCTTTGAACCCTGAACTGTTTGAAGTGATGGACAGGCGATACCCCAGCAGGGGGATAAAAAGGGACAGGTTCGCTAAGACGGACACACACGCCACCCGAGGTAACGAGACCCTGGAAGCGGTGCGCTTCTCACGAGTGGGTGAGAAGTACCAGACAACGACAAGGGTGGAAAGGTACGATCAGCGGGAACCCGGTGTGTGTCCGCCCTTGCCTGGGTGCCGGGTTCACTGCAGAGGATCGACCGCATCTGGAGGAGGGGTCACAGTCGGTGACCTCAGGTGACATCACCAAGGACCTGCCCAAAAGCTGTTTGTGAGCCATCTCGCTGGTCTGTGAGCCATCTTGCTGGTCTGTGAGTGAAGCCGTTCTGAATGATCAGTTGTTCCTGTTCTATGTCTCTCTTCCCCCACGTTGTCCACCGCCATGGCAATGATTACTGCGAACTGAACTACTAACTGGACTGAACTTTGAGTAATTTTGAAATTGGTCATTTACCCCTAGACAACGATAGATCTTGATTGATGCTGTTATCTTAATTCTGTGTACATGTGTGGTTATCATTGTTGAATTGTTGCATTTATTATCCTTTCGATTACTGTGTTGCTTGTTTCTTTAATAAAACTTTCTTAGTTCTAGTACTCCAGACTCCAACTGAGTGATCCATTTCTGCTGGTTTGGCAACCCAGTTACGGGGTACGTAACATAAGTGGGGTTCTCGTCCGCGATTTTGAACGCTAAATTTGGGACGGAGTAAATTGATTGGGTTAAAATTCCCGAAAGAAAGAAAAGACAAACAGCAGAAATGGAGGTTGAGGAATTTATAAAGGCGCCGACCTTGGAGGCATTAGAGGATGCCAGGAAATCGGAATTGATAGCTGTGGCCAAACGGGTGAATCTTGCTAAGGTGAAGTCGACAATGAGGAGAGAGGAGATACACAGAGCTATTGTAGAGCACTATGTATCTAAAGGTGTGTTTCCCCAAGGTGAGCTGGGGGTGGTGTCTATTGAAAAACCTGCTGGAGACGCGGTACAGGTACAGCTTGAAAAACTGAGACTCGAGCACGAGTTCCGGGTACGGCAGTTAGAACACGAAGAGAAGCAGTTAGAAAGGCAGGAGAAAGAGAGAGAGTTAGAAAGGCAGGGGAAAGAGAGAGAGTTAGAAAGGCAGGAGAAAGAGAGAGAGTTAGAAAGGCGGGAGAAAGAGAGAGAGTTAGAAAGGCAGGAGAAAGAGAGAGAGTTAGAAAGGCGGGAGAAAGAGAGAGAGTTAGAAAGGCGGGAGAGAGAGAAAGAGTTAGAAAGGCGAGAGAGAGAGAAAGAGGTAGAAAGGCAAGAGAGAGAAAGACAGTTGGAGAGAGAAGAGAGAGAGAGGGACAGACAGTTGGAGAGAGAGGAGAAACAGAGGGAAAGGGAATTTGAGCTGGAGAAGTTAAAGATAAGGGCCGAGCAGGGGCTCGTGCCGAACCAAGGTGGAGGGTTCCGGGCGACCCAGGAGGTTAGGCTGGTTCCCCCATTTGACGATACCGATGTGGATCGGTACTTTCTCCATTTCGAAAAAGTGGCCATAAGTCAGGACTGGCCAAGGGATAAGTGGGTTGTTTTACTTCAGAGTGTACTGAAAGGGAAAGCCCAACAAGCTTACTCCGCTTTATCCGCGGAAGATGCCCAGAAGTATGAGGTGGTGAAGGAGGCCATCCTCAGGATTTATGAGTTGGTCCCGGAGGCATACCGGCAGAGGTTCCGGAATGCGAGGAAGCGGTGGGACCGCACGTATTTGGAGTTTGCTCGCGAGATGCAAACATATTGTGAGCGTTGGTGCGCCTCGAAAGGGGTAGAGGGGGATTATGACAGACTGCTGCAGCTGATTCTGATTGAGCAGTTTAAAGGTTGTGTCCCTGAGGGTATGAGACCCTACCTCGATGAGAAAGAGGCAGCCACGTTAGCCGCAACTGCTAAGTTAGCGGATGAGTATGCGTTGACGCATAAAATGAAGTTTGCCCCGAGTAAAGGCTACCAGTAGGGTAGTCAGGACGGCGGGGAGAGTCCGCCGGAAAAGTCAGAAAGTAAGCCGGGGACTAGTGAAAAGGATAAGGTAGACCGGGAGCAGTCTGGTAGGAAGTCTCCTGGGGTCGTCTGTTATAATTGTGGGAAAGTCGGACACTTTGCGTCCAGGTGCTTTGCCCCAAGGAAGGAGACGGGGAAAGGAAAAGCGGAAATTTTGAATGGCTGTATTGAGCTGTTAAGCGAACCGCTAGGGAAGGACAGGTCTGAAAAAGTCCAGGAAGGGCGCGAGAGGTTTATCTCGGCCGGACTGGTGTCAGTGAAGGAGAGGTTAAAACCAGTTCCAGTGCGGATCTGGAGAGACACGGGAGCGTGTCAGTCACTAATACTGAAGAGTGTATTAGAGTTTAGCTCAGAGACCCAGACTGGGGAGGTAGAGGTCAAAGGTGTTGGGGAAGGGACAGAGTCGGTCCCTTTGCACCAGATACATTTACAGAGCAACCTGGTCTCTGGACTAGTCACGATCGGGGTGAGGTCCAAATTACCGATGAAAGACGTGGAAGTCTTGCTCGGTAATGACATCGCCGGAGGAATCGTGTTCCCAGTCGTGAGATTGACGGGTCAGCCTGCCAGCATGGAGGCCCCGCCCGCGATGGTGAATTTGGCTGAAACATTTCTGCCAACCTTGTATGAGACAGGGTGTAGTGAGATAAGAGGTAGTGAGGGAGCTGGGACGGACGTAGCAGTAGCCAGGAAAGAATTTGTGCAGACGCAGGAGCGAGACGAGGGGCTGATGGTTTTTGCCGAGACCGCTCTCTCTGACACAGCCTTGACAAGCTATTGTGCGGAGGAGGAAGTGCTAAGGAAGAAAGGGAAATCAAGGACAGTATCCGCAGATGAGGAGTGGGGGGTGGTGCAAAAGAGTTATGGGGATGAGGTTTTTAACATGGCCCACGAGGTACCCCCCGGTGGACATTTTGCGGTGCTGGAGAAAACAGTTGGTGGAATCATGAAAGAGATTTACCGGCTGCCCAGGGGGAAGAATGTTATTGATCATGACCGACGCGAACTGAGACGGTCACCGGCTTTTGATATGCTAACAAACCTAGTCGGTGTTAGCGTGGAAATCAATGAAGCTAGGGGCCCCCTGTTAAGAGAAAAGAACCATTTTGAAAAGATTAGGATGGGATCGGTCAGATGGGAGAAGGCTATTGTTTTGGCCAGGTCTACTGATAAGGTCTCTCCCTTAATCCCCGAAGGAGTAATTAAACGACTCGCACCCATGTGTTTGATTGTCCCGAGGAAATGCAAAGAACTGGGACGTTGGGTGATTGTGGTTACCATAGGGCAGCCAAGTAAACAACACCCATATTTTTTGAGTAATTCAGTGACTAAAGGGCTGATGAACACAGAGGTGTGTATTGGCAATTTAATACGGCTGTCTGAAGCCAGTTTGATAGTGAACCTTGAAAAAAATGAATTCGGCCACACGAGGGTCACTTACCTGGGAATTGTGGTGACACAGGGGCAGCTGGCAGTGATGCAAGCTACAGTGCAGGCTATCGCTGACCTCCCAACCCCGACAGACAAGAGGGCCCTCAGAAGGCTTTTGGAGATGGTGGGGTACTGCAGGAAGTTTTGCAATAACTCTGCGGTCAATACCCGTTCCCCTCCTACTAAGCCCTTGCGAGAGAAAACTGAGCCGGAATGGGACGACCCTTGTTGTTGTGGTCCGGGACAAAACCAAATGAGAGGTTACATTGGTCGCAATTCATCAGTGTTTTTGGCCACTGCGAAGTTTGCTGAGTTGGAGCCTGGTCTAAGGGATTATTAATAACACGTGTAAAAGGAACAGAAAATGTGATGACTGTCTGTCAAGGTGTTGACAGCTTCAAATTCTCTGTATTAGCTAAATAACTGTTAAAGATGTATATTGTGTACGTATCAGATAATGTGACATGTTTGTAATTTTTACCTCCCGGTAAAAATCCTTAAAGGGGGGAAGTGTTACGAGAATACACATAAAGTTAAGATGTTTGCTGGCCTGGGCTAGCATCAGTGGCATCAGCAGTTGGTCTGCCACCTGCCCTCAGGGGAAGGAGAGATAAGGAACAATGAAGCAGCGTCTGGAGATGTGTAATGAAGGGATGTGGGAGAGAGAGCTGTCTGGAGCGGCTCCCCCTCTTTGAACCCTGAACTGTTTGAAGTGATGGACAGGCGATACCCCAGCAGGGGGATAAAAAGGGACAGGTTCGCTAAGACGGACACACACGCCACCGGAGGTAACGAGACCCTGGAAGCGGTGCGCTTCTCACGAGTGGGTGAGAAGTACCAGACAACGACAAGGGTGGAAAGGTACGATCAGCGGGAACCCGGTGTGTGTCCGCCCTTGCCTGGGTGCCGGGTTCACTGCAGAGGATCGACCGCATCTGGAGGAGGGGTCACAGTCGGTGACCTCAGGTGACATCACCAAGGACCTGCCCAAAAGCTGTTTGTGAGCCATCTCGCTGGTCTGTGAGCCATCTTGCTGGTCTGTGAGTGAAGCCGTTCTGAATGATCAGTTGTTCCTGTTCTATGTCTCTCTTCCCCCACGTTGTCCACCGCCATGGCAATGATTACTGCGAACTGAACTACTAACTGGACTGAACTTTGAGTAATTTTGAAATTGGTCATTTACCCCTAGACAACGATAGAGCTTGATTGATGCTGTTATCTTAATTCTGTGTACATGTGTGGTTATCATTGTTGAATTGTTGCATTTATTATCCTTTCGATTACTGTGTTGCTTGTTTCTTTAATAAAACTTTCTTAGTTCTAGTACTCCAGACTCCAACTGAGTGATCCATTTCTGCTGGTTTGGCAACCCAGTTACGGGGTACGTAACATACTCAATACTTCGATTAATAAAGGCTAATGTACCAAAAGCTCTCTTTACGACCCTATCTACCTGTGACGGCACTTTTAGGGAATTTTGTTTCTGTTTTCCCAGATCCCTCTGTTCCACTGCACTCCTCAGTGCCTTACCATTAACCCTGTATGTTCTACGTTGGTTTGTCCTTCCAACGTGCAATACCTCACACTTGTGAGTATTAAACTCCATCTGCCATTTATAAGCCCATGTTTCCTGCTGGCCGAAGTCCCTCTTCAGGCTCTGAAAACCTCCCTCACTGCCTACTACACCTCCAATCTTTGTATCACCAGCAAACTTCCTGTTCCAATTTACCACATTATCATCCAGATCATTGATATAGATGACAAATAACAATGGACCCAGCACTGATCCCTGTGGCACAGCACTAGACACAGGCCTCCACTCAGAGAAGCAATTTTCTACCACCTCTCTCTGGCTTCTTCCATCGAGCCAATGTCTAATCCAATTTACCACCTCTCCATGTATACCTAGCGACTGAATTTTCCTAACTAACCTCCCATGTGGGACTTTGTCAAAGGCCTTACTGAAGTCCATGTAGACAATATCCACTGCCTTCCCTTCATCCACTTTCCTGGTAACCTCCTCGAAAAACTCCAACAGATTGGTCAAACATGATCTACCACGCACAAAGCCATGTTGACTCTCCCTAATAAGCCCCTGTCTCTCCAAATGCTTGTAGATTCTGTCTCTTAGTACTCCCTCCAATAACTTACCTACTACTGACGTTAAACTCAGCGGCCTATAATTTCCCGGATTACTTTTCGATCCTTTTTTAAACAACGAAACAACATGAGCCACTCTCCAATCCTCCGGCACTTCACCCATTGACAGCGACATTTTAATTATCTCTGCCAGGGCCCCCGCAATTTCAACACTAGTCTCTTTCAAGGTCCCAGGGAACACTCTGTCAGGTCCCGGGTATTTATCCACTTTAATTTTCCTCAAGACAGCAGGCACCTCCCTCTTTTCATTCCGTACAGTTTCCATGGTCTCACTACTTGATTGCCTCAATTCCATAGATTTCATGCCAGCTTCCTTAGTAAATACAGACGCTAAAAACCTATTTAAGTTCTCCCCCATTTCCTTTTGTTCCGCACAAAGCCGACCACTCTGATCATCAGAAGGACCAATTTTATCCCTTACAATCCTTTTGCTCTTAATATACTTGTGAAAGCTCTTTGGATTATCCTTCACTTTGACTGCCAAGGCAACCTCATGTCTTCTTTTAGCCCTCCTGATTACTTTCTTAAGTATTTTCTTGCACTTCTTATACTCCTCAAGCACCTGATTTATCCCCTGTTTCCTATACATTTCATACAACTCCCTCTTCTTCTTTATCAGAGTTGCAATATCCCTTGAGAACCAAGGTTCCTTATTCCTATTCAATTTGCCTTTAATCCTGACAGGAACATACAAACTCCGCACTCTCAAAATTTCCCCTTTGAAGGCTTCCCACCTACCAATCACATCTTTGCCAGAGAACAACCTATCCCAATCCACGCTTTTTAGATCCTTTCTCATTTCTTCAAATTTGGCATTCTTCCAGTTCAGAACCTCAACCCGAAGACCAGATCTATCCTTGTCCATGATCAAATTGAAACTAAAGGTGTTATGATCACTGGAACCAAAGTGCTCCCCTACACAGACTTCTGTCACTTGCCCTAATTCGTTTCCTAACAGGAGATCCAATATTGCATCCCCTCTAGTTGGTCCCTCTATATATTGATTTAGAAAACTTTCCTGAACACATTTTACAAACTCTAAACCATCTAGACCCCTAACAGTATGGGTGTCCCAATCAATGTATGGAAAATTAAAATCCCCTACCACCACAAATTTATGTTTCCTGCAGTTGCCTGCTAGCTCTCTGCAGATTTGCTCTTCCAAGTTTCCTTGACTATTGGGTGGTCTGTAATACAATCCCATCCTTGAAGATGTTGGCTATTTTGGGGAGTTGTGTTACTTTGGCAGAAAGTTCACCTGACCCTAAATTAAAGAAAGTCAATTCGGAATAAGAGACATTATAAACAGTGTATACAATTGTAAAGACCAACAAGGACAAACATGAAGAGATATTCAATAACAGTTTCATTCTGAAGATGGGAAAGCCATTTACCCGTAAAATATATCATCCAAAGAAGCAGACAGTGAGGTCCCACGCTGGCCAACATTCTGGTACAAATGATCACTGGGAGCGCGCGGTCGCGATCTGTTTTTCTGGGTTGAGCAGTCACAGGGTGTGCTGTGTCAGTCTTTCCGTGACGGTAGTGTGGCTTCTGACCAATTTGTGGTGAGATTTACTTTCAGTTGTGCTTTTGTGAGCCACAGCGCCATCGTCTTCGAAACCGATTATGTTTTTAGCTTTTAATGTTAATTACCTACGGTGTGCAATTTCGTTGGCTGAACTAACTCGCTGCTGCCCGCAATCTCACTGCACTGTCTCCTCACTCATTCCCACGTGTCCACTCACGTTGTCACACCACTTCGCACCCCCACCACGCACTCCTTTAACATCTACTTAACCTACCCTTCTCCGACTCACTGCTCCACGTCCGTTTCCTCGCGATCCTTCCACCCTTGCCACCCTTGTATCCGACAACCAAACGAACTGTGGCGAAGACACCAAAACCCTAATAGCTTTTGGCAACTTCTATGCGCTTTGTATATAATCCACCTGATTTCTCCGATAGGATGGCAAAATTTGTCGGAGGCAAAATAAGTTGTTGATTTCATAGTGTCCTCGGTTTGTGTTAAGACTCTTTGTAGGAGGATTGCGTTATTTCATGTGAAAATTCTTCCAGTGACGCGAAACTATGTCAGATGATACGGTTAAGAGACACTAAGCCATAGTATCGCAGCGAAACAGCAGAATCATCACCATCTTCCTTAAATGAGTGACTTACGCGCAATTCACCAAACGTTTGTCTGGAGACTGATTTGAGTTTAACAGTGAACAGGTAGAAATGATTTTACGACCATGGCTTGTTTATTTTGTGTAATTTCCCCTAAACCACTAATCAATTAATGATAATCAGAGACTTTGATTAATTCTTCCTCCTTTTTTTCTGCCTTTCTGCTTTCGTCAATGCTGAAAATCTTCCTGTATTCCGCACACCTTATCAAATTACTTGGTAACATTCAGTGATACAATCTGATCAGCTTTGATGAGGCAAGGTGGAAGAGAGAACTTGATTTGTTGTCTGGATGGCCGTACTTTCGGATGGTTTGGGATGATTTAATAAATAATTGGGAACACACATATTGCAGGTTTTGTTTTAAACGGAGGCAGTGTTCAATTTAACAGAGAATTACACACACACACACACACACACACACACACACACACACACACACACACAAATATTTGCTAAATTCCGCAAATGGAGGATGTCAGATGCTCTGTCAGGGGTTAATGTACTAACGGGTGGAGGACGTAAGTGGAAGGTAATTCTATCCTGTACCGATTGAAGAACTTAAACGTCAGAGTAAGTCTCACCGAATCCTATTCCATGGAAATCTGTCTCCGGAGTCTGTTGGTTTCGGCATTTTGGTGAGTGGGACACAACTTTCAGTGCTTGAACGGTTGATGAATTTCTTCTGAAAAAAAAAATTGTTTCAGTTCGCATGGGATACAGGGAAACATCTATCGCATGGAGACATAGCTAATTATATTCGTGATTGGCTCGATGGTCGGACGCAGAGCGTGACGGTTGAAGGTGGTCTCGGACCGGAGGCTTATGACTAGAGGCGTTACCACAAGGGTCGGTGCAGCATCTGTTGCTGTTCATTGTTTATATAAATGATTTGCATGGGATGGCATGAGGAGTGGCGATATGGTTTCAAATCATATTAAAATAGGTGGTATCGTAAACTACGGGGAAGGCAATGATCAACTGTAGGAAAATTTCGGTCAGATAGGTCAGTGGGCCCAATAATAGCGCATGCTTTTAGATTCCTTCTGGTTAGCCTCCAACTTGATTGTATAAACAGCGATTTCGCCAACGTCCAGGATTTTTTCTCTTCCCACTCTCTCTCTTCTTCATTGTCCCAATCTTGGGATGGGGGGAGTTTTGAACAAAAATAAATATTAACATTTCAATTCCACGCATATGTATTTTTTCCTAGTGTTTCTGAATGCTTTGGTAAAGATAAATACAATTCATAGCCAAAACTTGAAATTCGGTGTCCTCATCTCAGTCAAAACGGGGTTTTATCCGGCGATGGCGAAAAAAAACTGAATTTGATTCATTCTGCAATAAACCGCATTGAACTGAATGCAATGGTCCGGAATTATTTCGAACGTACATTAAGACACCATTATAGACACGGTCAATAACTTTTGTTTGACTGGCTTTGACGTGAAGTGGTAAGAAACCATAATTTTAGAAACATAGAAAAATAGAAAATAGGTGCAAGGGTAGGCCATTCGGTCCTTCAAGCCTGCCCCGCCATTCAGTATGATCATGGCTGATCAGCCAACTGAGAACCCTGTACCCGCATTCTCTCCATACCCCCTGATCCTTTTAGCCACAAGGGCCATATCTAAATCCTTCTTAAAGATATCAAATGAAATGGCCTCAACTGGTCCCTGTGGCAGAGAATTCCACAAAGTCACCACTCTCTGTGTGAAGAAGTTTTTCCGCAACTCGGTCCTAAAAGTCTTCCCCCTTATATTTAAACGGTGACCCCTCGTTCTAGACTTCCCCAGCATCGGGAACAATCTTCCTGCATCTAGCCTGGCCAATCCCTTTAGAATTTTATACGTTTCGATAAGATCCCCCCACCCACCCTCGTCCCGCCAATCTTCTAAATTCCAGCGAGTATAAGCTTAGTTGATCAAATCTTTCCTCATATGAAAGTCCTGCCATCCAAGGAATCAATCTAGTGAACCTTCTTTGTACTCCCTGTATGGCACGAATGTCTTTCCTCAGATTAGGGGACCAAATCCGCACACAGTACTCCAGGTGTGGTCTCACCAAGGCCTTGTACAACTGCAGTAGTATCTCCCTGCTCCTGTACTCAAATCCTCTTGCTATGAATGCCAGCATACCATTCGCCGTGTTTCACCGCCTGCTCTACCTGTATACCCACTTTCAATGACTGGTGTATAATGACACCCAAGTCTCGTTGTACCTCCCCTTTTCCTAATCGGCCACCATTCAGATAATAGTCTGTTTTCGTGTTTTTGCCACCAAAGTGGATAACCTCACATTTTTCCACATTACGTTGCATCTGCCATGAATTTGCCCACTCACCTAACCTATCCAAGTCACTCTTCATCCTCTTAGCATCCTCCTCACTGCTAACACTGCCGCCCAGCTTTGTGTTATCCATTTTGTGTTGAAAAAAAACTGCAAAGTTCATAAGTATGGTTTGATTCATTCCATTCGACATTAGATTAATAAATTGACGTCCTCAAGGCTTCAAAAGACAAAAAAAAAGTAAAATAAATGATATAATGTGATGTCCTTCTCAATATGTATAATTACGAAAAAAAAGTTTCCATCGACATTTTATGTCATATATGTCCGATTTTAAATCGATGTTCTTTGCAAGATGAATGATTGGCCTGTTGTAGCACTGTAGATAAGGTACGTTGGATCCTGTTCTGTCAGTTTTGGACAGACTGCGGAGGCGCTCGGGACGTGGGTGTTGAGAAAAGAGACCCAGGAATGCCACGGTTATCCAGCAGGATCGGCCAGTCCAAGTGGAACGAGAGGAAAGATGGTGCCGTTACCGTGCCAGGGTGCTGGAAGAATATTGACCGGTTATATGCCATTGAAGGCCGAGTACCAGTCCTGACGGTGCACTGATATTACCTGCCAGTAAAATACCATGGGTCCGATCTTTTACAACGCGGGTACTTGTTTGATGCCTATATTACTATGTCGAACACATATAGTATGAAACTGTGTGATTTGCGCTTTTTACTTTCTTAAGGACGATGGTGAGGGGAAGGAAGGCGCAGCACCTGCCTGTAAGTATGATTGGGAATACCCAACCTTAACTTCACAATGTTTGCTGAAGGGCAGTTTCCTACAGCTCAGTTGCTGGAGGGCTGACAGTCAAAAACGGTTTTACAACCATCAGTTCCCAACCTGGCTGAATCAATTGATGTGTTTATCACTTATTATGTTTATCACATAACCGATGCTCGACTGAGGCAGGATTCAACATTGAGTATACAGCAAGGCGTCAGAGAAAAATGATATTTCTCAGACAGTTAATTACCATATCGCAATGCTCAATCACGATATATTCCTATGATTGATCATTTAATAGAAGCAAAGGTATTCGCAAGTGTACCACAACTGAGTAATTACCACAGCATTCGCCAAAATCCTCGGTAATTCATCTGGTTCCGTGATCGTGGTGAAGCGATTTCTCCGTGGATTGGAATAGCTTTACATATATCCACTGCAAGTTTCGTTGGGAAAGTAATCGGCTGACTCATGCAGGGAGGGATCTATCTCCTGTAGGTTTCACGTTCTTAGATATTTCGGTACTTGCCGTTGTGAATCAGAAGATGGTGGGTTGGTCTGAAATCAGCGTCCAGTACGCTCCCCAGCTGTTGCCAGAAACCCAGATTGGTGTTCAAGAGATAATGTCAGTGTTAGGTAAACCTCTGAGGGAAAGAATAGAGTGGCGGTGGATTATTGAAACACGCCAGCTGTAAGGCCATCGTAACCCTGCACGATATTAATCAAGCTTGAGCGCGGGTGTTCAGAAAACGTATAAGCAGTTTTCGTTCGAAGCTACGTTGGAGACCCGTAGTCCATAAACAAAGCGACAAATGAATTGTTGTTCCCAAGGACTTCATACGGCTGCTCCCACTGTCATACGTAGGCCTGATCTGGAATAAATTTGTGGAGTACTCTATGTGTGTGTGTAAGAGCGGAAGAGAGAGGGAGAATTGGGGTGGGGTTTGGCAGAGAGATAGCGAGAGAAGGTGTTAATGTTTCAAAACGTGCAGGAAGTATGCTGACGCTGAAACGTTTAATAATAAAATGGAAAAAAAAAATCCCCATGCAAATGCATTCAAGAGACATGGTAATTTCTGTTAACACCCATCACTCTCATTTAGAGGTCATTCTACCGCATCGCATATGTGTCTGTGAGTGAGGTAGAGAACCCAAATTAAATATATCGTGCATAGAGAACAAAATATAATGCCTAAGAAGTCTATTTTTGTAGTTAGTGTTCTTATTCCCCACAAAATAAAAAACATGTTAAATGCAAACAACAGGAATTCTACAGATGCTGGAAATTCAAGCAACATACATCAAAGTTGCTGGTGAACGCAGCATCTATAGGAAGAGGTGCAGTCGATGTTTCAGGCCGAGACCCTTCGTGAGGACTAACTGAAGGAAGAGTGAGTAAGAGATTTGAAAGTTGGAGGGGGAGGGGGAGATCCAAAATGATAGGAGAAGACAGGAGGGGGAGGGATAGAGCCGAGAGCTGGACAGGTGATAGGCAAAAGGGGATACGGGAGGATCATGGGACAGGAGGTCCGGGAAGAAAGACAAGGGGGCGGGGGTCGACCCAGAGGATGGGCAAGAGGTATATTCAGAGGGACAGAGGGAGAAAAAGGAGAGTGAGAGAAAGAATGTGTGCATAAAAATGAGTAACAGATGGGGTACGAGGGGGAGGTGGGGCCTTAGCGGAAGTTAGAGAAGTCGATGTTCATGCCATCAGGTTGGAGACTACCCAGACGGAATATAAGGTGTTGTTCCTCCAACCTGAGTGTGGCTTCATCTCCACAGATGAGGAGGCCGTGGACAGACATGTCAGAATGGGAATGGGATGTGGAATTAAAATGTGTGGCCACTGGGAGATCCTGCTTTCTCTGGCGGACAGAGCGTACATGTTCAGCAAAGCGGTCTCCCAGTCTGCGTCGGGTCTCACCAATATATAAAAGGCCACATCGGGAGCACCGGACGCAGTATATCACCCCAGTCGACTAACAGGTGAAGTGAGGCCTCACCTGGAAGGACTGTTTGGGGCCCTGAATGGTGGTAAGGGAGGAAGTGTAAGGGCATGTGTAGCACTTGTTCCGCTTACATGGATAAGTGCCAGGAGGGAGATCAGTGGGGAGGGATGGGGGGGAAGAATGGACAAGGGAGTTGCTTAGATGCTCGTCCTGGAATGAAAAGCCTCATCCTGAGAGCAGATGCGGCGGAGACGGAGGAATTGCGAGTAAACTTGAGGGCTTAGCCTCCAACTTTCACCCTACCCTCAAGTTTACCTGGTCCATTTCCGACACCTCCCTCCCCTTTCTAGATCTTTCTGTCTCTGTCTTTGGAGACAGCTTATCCACTGCTGACTACTATAAGCCTACTGACTCTCACAGCTATCTGGACTATTCCTCTTCTCACCCTGTCTCTTGCAAAAACGCCATCCCCTTCTCGCAATTCCTCCGTCTCCGACGCATCTGCTCTCAGGATGAGGCTTTTCATTCCAGGACGAGGGAGATGTCTTCCTTTTTTAAAGAAAGGGGCTTCCCTTCCTCCACTATCAACTCTGCTCTTAAACGCATCTCCCCCATTTCACGTACATCTGCTCTCACTCCATCCTCCCGCCACCCCACTAGGAATAGGGTTCCCCCGGTCCTCACCTACCACCCCACCAGCCTCCGGGCCCAACATATTATTCTCCGTAACTTCCGCCACCTCCAACGGGATCCCACCACTAAGCACATCTTTACCTGCCCCCTTCTCTCTGCATTCCGCAGGGATCGCTCCCTACACAACTCCCTTGTCCATTCGTCCCCTCCCCATCCCTCCCCACTGATCTCCCTCCTGGCACTTATCCGTGTAAGCGGAACAAGTGCTACACATGCCCTTACACTTCCTCCCTTACCACCATTCAGGGCCACAAACAGTCCTTCCAGGTGACGCATCACTTCACCTGTGAGTCGACTGGGGTGATATACTGCGTCCGGTGCTCCCGATGTGGCCTTTTATATATTGGTGAGACCCGACGCAGACTGGGAGACCGCTTTGCTGAACATCTACGCTCTGTCCGCCAGAGAAAGCAGGATCTCCCAGTGGCCACACATTTTAATTCCACATCCCATTCCCATTCTGACATGTCTGTCCACGGCCTCCTCATCTGTGGAGATGAAGCCACACTCAGGTTGGAGGAACAACACCTTATATTCCGTCTGTGTAGTCTCCAACCTGATGGCATGAACATCGACTTCTCTAACTTCCGCTAAGGCCCCACCTCCCCCTCGTACCCCATCTGTTACTCATTTTTATGCACACATTCTTTCTCTCACTCTCCTTTTTCTCCCTCTGTCCCTCTGAATATACCTCTTGCCCATCCTCTGGGTCAACCCCCGCCCCCCCCCTTGTCTTTCTTCCCGGACCTCCTGTCCCATGATCCTCTCGTATCCCCTTTTGCCTATCACCTGTCCAGCTCTTGGCTCTGTCCCTCCCCCTCCTGTCTTCTCCTATCATTTTGAATCTCCCCCTCCCCCTCCAAGTTTCAAATCCCTTACTCACTCTTCCTTCAGTTAGTCCTGACGAAGGGTCTCGGCCTGAAACGTCGACTGCACCTCTTCCTATAGATGCTGCTTGGCCTGCTGCGTTCACCAGCAACTTTGATGTATGTTACCATGTTAAATGCTTGGCCAGATAGAAAGCAGGTAAAATTGCTCAATTCTAAAGTGCGGGGAGGTGGGGAATGGTGGTGGGTGTGGGGATGAGGTGCCAGGGATTTTGTTACATGTTGTAACTACGGTCTGAGGTATGAAAAGGGAGGAAATCTTGAAGGGAGTTAGGTAGAGCGCTGAAAAGGAGTACCTGCAGGGTAGTAATCTCTGGATAGCTGCCTGTCCCACGCTCCAGTAAGAGTAAGAAATGGCAGGTTAATTCATGGCAGGGGAACTGGTACCAAGGGTAGGATTAAAGATTATTGGATGTTTGGGATGTCTTCTGGGGTAGGTTTGACCTGTATGTACCTCGCAGGCAGGTTTGAAAGAAATGTTGGAGAGGGTATAATCTGATGCGGCAGTGGGGATGGTAAACAGAGATAGAACAGTTACAGCCAGGCAGGGTGCAGTGAGGTTGTCAGGAGGGACAGGGATATGTGAGGGTAATGTTGCAGGCAGTGGGATAATTTGCAGTGCAACAGGGGGACGACATTTAAAAAGCTGACGAATCCAGAACTGAAGCTGTTATACCTGAATACACACAGTATACACAATAAGATAGATAACCATGTCGGACAGTTGTAGATTGGGTCTATGACGTTGCTGGCATCACTGAGTCATGACTGAAAGAGGATTATAGTTGGAAGCTTAGCATCCAAAGAACACATTGTATAGAAAGGACAGACAAGTAGGCAAAGGATTTAGCTTAATTCTGTTGGTTAAAAAAAAACAAAACAACAAATTCTTTGAAAGAGGTGACATAAGATTGGAAGATGCAGAATTATTGCGGTTAGAGTTGAGGAACTGCGAGGATAAAGGGATACAGATGGGTGCTATATACAGGACTTCGAACAGTAGCAAGGATGTGGCGTCTAAATTATACGGGGGGGGGGATAGAAAAATGCACCTCAAAAGGAAAATGATACGTTAGTCATCGGGGTTAGAAATATACAGGTAGATTGGGAAAATCAGGTTGGGCTGCCAAGAGAGAGAATTTGTAAAATGCCCTTGAGATGGCGTGTTAGAGCAGCTTGCAGTGGAGTGCCCTGACGGATTAGTGATGTTGGATTAGGTGTTGAGTATTAAACAGGGTTTGATTCGGGAACTTAAGGTAAAAGCACCCTTTGTTGGCAGCGATTTTAATATGATTAAAATTCATCCAGCAATTTGAGAGGAACAAGTTAGAATCACTATTACAGCACAGTAAAGTGAATTGTAGAGCAATGATGGAGGAGTTGGCCAAAGTTGAGGGGAAGGACATATGAGCAGGATGACCACAGACAGGAATGTCTGAGTTTTTGGGAGTAATTCGGGCGGCGCAGGTATATTCTAACGAAAACATAATATTCTAAAGCGATGGTGACATAACCGTCCCTGAAAAGCAAAGTCTTTGCCAGCATGACAGCTAAAAAGAGGAGGTATATAGAGCGCATAAATAGGAAGTTGGAGGATCGGAAGCGGTTTAAAAAAAGAACAACAAAAGGCAACGGAAATGTCATACGGAGTACAAAGATAAAATATTGAGGTCTGCTAGCTAATAACATCAAATAAGATGCCAAAAGTCATTTTTTTCCAGCATTATAAACAGCAACAGAGAGGCGAGAATAGAGATCAGATAGCTGAATAAATGACGCTGGACAGATTGTAATTGGGGAGAAGGACATGAGGAATAACTGAGTAAGTACTTTGCACCAATATTCACTCCGCAGGACACTAGCATTATTGCGGATATTTGAGAATATTTAGGGGTACTTGGCTGAACATAACTAAGAAAAGGTCCAAAGGCAGTATGGTTTCGTTAAGGGAAAATCTTGCTTGCCAAATCTGTTGGAATTCTTGAGGGAATAAGAAGCGGGATGCACTACGAAGAATCGGTGGATATTGTGTACTTGGATTTTCAAAAGGCCTTCGTCAAGGTATCCTGTATGAGGTTGATTAGCAAGTTAAGCAGCCATGCTATTGCACCAAAAGTACTAAAGTGAATAGAACATTGGCTAATTGTTTGTTTTCGATTGGATGCTGGTGACTAGTGGTGTTCCGCAGGTTTCTGTTGGAACTGATTCTTTTTAAATTTGATGTTAATGATTTGGATGCCGAAATTCATGGATTTCTGGCCAAGTTTGTGGTTAATACGAGGATAGGTCGAGGGACTGGTAGTGTTCCGGAAGTAGACATTGTGCAGAAGGACTTAGATAGATCAGGAGAATGGGCAAAGAAGTGGCAGATGTAATACAGTGTCGGGAAGTGTACGGTCAAACACATCGACAGAAGGAACAAAAGCGTAGACATTTTTCTAGATCAGAAGAAAATTCAAAACTCTTATACAAAGGGACTTGAAATTGCCCGAGCGGGATTTGCTAAAGATTAAATTGCAGTTTAAGTAGTTCGTGATAAAGACAATTGGTATATTAGCATTCGTTTTAAGAGGACAAGGATACAAAAACAAGTATATAATGCCAAGCCGAGATAAGGCATTGGTGAGGCCTCACTTGAAAGAATGTGAGCAGTTTTCGGCGCTTTATCTGAGAAAGGATGAGCTGGCATTGACTAGGATCAGCGGACACAACCTCAGAATAAAGGGTCATTCGTTTGAAAGAGAGATAAAGACAAATTTCCTCAGATAGTTGGTGGTAAATCTGTGAATTTCGTTGCCACAGATGGCTAGGAGGCCAGTTGTCCGAGCGTATTTAAAGTGGGGGTTGATAAATTCTTGATTAAGCAGGGCGTGAAAGGTTACAGGAAAAAGACAGAGGTATGGGATTGAGAGCAAAATGGATCAGCCATGCTAAAAGATCGAAGAGAGGATGGGCCTGATACGTTCGATATGAGGGGGAATGTAGACAGCACGAGGAGGCAAAGAGTATGCAGGCTATGCTACTGACCTTTATTGATAACGCTGCCTGTACATTATGTGAACTCCTGTCATGTGCGATTAGCTAAGTGAGTGAGTGAGGCCTCCGTTGGTCTTGGTTGAGTAATGATGTTGTTGCCCATGTAGCAAGCTCCCAGCCGTTTCTACGCAACTCAAACGAACGGCAGAGACCGATACAGTTTGGCACCAGCAGCGTCGCAGCAGTTGTGACTCAACGTTGAACTCAACGCATTACTGCTTTAAGGAAACGAACTCCCGATATTTCCCTCGGAGTTTACGCCCGACAGCTTCCCCATAACTGAAAATAGTCCCCAAGGCAGCAGATTTTTTGAGATCAGAGATTTCCTTCTCCTGGATGAGCTGTCAATCACGGCTGACGAGCGAGCCCCATTTGCCCGACGGGACTGGTTTTAAGGCGTCAGGTGCCAACCTATGCACCTTCTCCTGTCTGTACAACCGGTTCCACATGGCTCAGTAGCTAAGCCACACGTGAAGGCCAGGAGTTGTACTTGGTTGTCAGAGGCTAACGAACAAACATTGGAATAATCCTTTGAACTAGCACAACTCCCCTTCTTGAAAGAAATAGAAAAGCCAGGTATGTACTACTTGTTCACAGACCTGCATTGAAATTATAGTCACAGAAATTGCACGATTTCGTCGAATTTACTCATTGCACCTAACTTATACTCCTTACAGAAACATATAAAGAATTGTCCACGATAGAACTTTTCCCTTTGTTTTAACGGCCTCTCAGTTTCGTTTAATAAAGAAGAACTTCCATCAATTTTATCCGTCGCCGCCGCTGACGCTAGTTTGTTCAACACAATGAAGTTACAGGCTTAATGAAACGAAACACCATTACCACGATGACGGTCTTCGATTTGGATGGCCGAAGACCCGTGATGAGATACATTTAGATGTGTTCCCACGAACTGTCCGGAACAGGTTGAGTGTGAAAGGATTCCCTGAGATTGGGTGTGGGGCTCCTTATTTCGTTCACATTTACTGTCGGACTTCTCTAGACATTCCAGGCTACCAGCCATGCCTCTTAATGAACTAGAGGACACTGACGACCCGCTGATGAGCGGACATTGGGGAATCATAAACCTGACAGGACTTGGAACGAACAGACAACCCAGCGGACCGCTTTCGGAAATAACCCCTTGCACCTGGACCTTGCATAACAGAAAGTCGATTTCCCAACGAATAGGATCTATTACCTTAGTTTCGGGCAAAATGTTGATAGGCTGCTCCTCTTCTTTGGGTTCGCTGCACTGACGAGTGAAGGACTTGGTTCAGAACTCTATGACACTGGCCGAAATCTCCAAACAATTTGGATCGGTCAACGAAATGAGACCCGCTGGCCTGACTGGAATTGGGTCTTTTGGTCTCCTGAATATAAGCCAGGATTCTGTAGTCTATACTCAGTAAAAGGGCTGTTGGCAACCTTAAGCCAGTGACACGATTCCACCTGTGCCAATGCAACCAGAGTAGCTCCTTATTTCCGATATCTTAGTACACCTACGCCGGGGATAGACGCCCGGATAATTACACATTGCTGTAGCTTATTATGTAGAACTGTGAGGGTCATGTGTTTTTGACATCTCCAGTGCGTTCAACACCATCCGCCCTGCTCTGCTGGGGGAGAAGCTGACAGCGATGCAGGTGGATGCTTCCCTGGTATCATGTATTCTTGATTACCGGACAGGCAGACCACAGTACGTGTGTCAACAGAGTGATCAGCAGCACTGGGGCTCCACAGGGGACTGTCTTGTCTCCTTTTCTCTTCACCATTTACACCTCGGGCATCAACTACTGCACAGAGTCCTGTCATCTTCAGAAGTTTTCTGACGACTCTGCCATAGTTGGATGCCTCAGGAAATGAGATGAGGCTGAGTACAGGTCTACAGTAGGAAACTTTGTCACATATTGTGAGCAGAATTATCTGCAGCTTAATGTGAAAAAAAGACCATGGAGCTGGTGGTAGACCTGAGGAGTGCTAAGGTACCTGTGACCCCTGTTTCCATAGGGGGTCTGTGTGGACATGCTGGATGATTACAAATACTTGGGGAAACGAATTAACAATAAACTGGGCGGGTCAAAGAAAATTGAGGCTGTCTACAAGAAGGGTCAGATCCATCTCTATTTCCTGAGGAGACTGAGGTCCTTTAAAATCTGCCGGACGATGCTGAGGATGTTCTACGAGTCTGTGGTGGCCCGTGCGATCATGTTTGCTGTTGTGTGCTGGGGCAGCAGGCTGAGGGTAGCAGACACCAACAGAATCAACAACCTCATTCGTAAGGCCAGTGGTGTTGTGGGGATGGAACTGGACTCTCTCACAGTGGTGTCTGAAAAGAGGATGCTGTCTAAGTTGCATGCCACCTTGGTCAATGCCTCCCATCCACTACATAATGTACTGGGTTGGCACAGGAGTACATTCAGCCAGAAACTCATTCCACCGAGATGCAGTACAGAGCGCCATAGGAATTCATTCCTGCCTGCGGCCATCAAACTTTACAACTCTTCCCTTGGCGGGTCAGACATCCTGAGCCAGTAGGCTGGTCCTGGACTTATTTCATAAATTACTGGTATAATTTACATATTACTATTTAAATATTCATGGTTCTATTACTAGTTATTTTTCATGGTGCAACTGTAACGAAAACCAATTTCCCCCGGGATCAATAATGTGTGACGAAGTCTATGACTATGACTGTTACATAGAAATAGAAACATAGAATACCTACAGCACAATACAGGCCCTTCGACCCCTAAAACTGTGCCGACCATGTCCTTACTTTAGACATTACCAATGATTACCCAAAGCTCTCTATTATTCTGAGCTCCATTGACCTGCCCAGGAGTCTGTGAAAAGACATTATCGGATCCGTCCCACCACATTGTCGCCAGCAGCCCATTCTGTACACTCACCACTCTCCGAATAAAAAACAAAAACATACCCCTAATATCTCCTCTGTCCCTGCTTCCAAGCACCTTAAAACTGTGTTCTCCTGTGTTAGCCATTTCAGCCCTGGGAAAAAGCCTCTGACAATCCACATGATCAATGCCTCTCATTATCTTATGCACCTCTATCAGGTCACCTCTCATCTTCCGTCGCTGCAAGGAGAAAAGGCCGAGTTCACTGAACCTATTCTCTTAAGGCATGAGCCGCAATCCAGGCAACAATCCTGTAAATCTCCTCTGCACAGTTTCTATGGTTTCCACATCCTTCCCATAGTGAGGCGACTAGAACTGAGCACAGCACTCCAAGTGGGGTCTGACCAGCGTCCAATATACTGCAATATTCCCTCTCGGGTGCTAAACTCAATCCCACGCTTTCTTAACCACAGAGTCAATCTGAGTAGCAGCTTCGAGTGTCCTATGGATATGGACCTCAAGATCCCTCTGCTCCTCCACAATGTCAAGAGTCTTACCAATTAATACTATATACTGCCATCATATTTGACCTACCAAAATTAACCACGTCACACTTATCTGGGTTGAATTCCATCTGCCACTTTTCAGCCCAGTTTTGCATCATATCAATGTCCCACTGTAACTGCTGACAGCCCTCCATACTATCCATAACACCTCCAACCTTTGTGCCATCAGCAAATTGACTAATGCATCCCTCCACTTCTCCATCCAGGTAATTTATATAAATCACGAAGTGCAGGGGTCCAGAACAGATACCTGAGGCACACTACTGGTCACTGACTTCCATACAGAATACGACTAGTCGACAACCACTCTTTGCTTTCTGTTGGCAAGCCAGTTCTGGATCAACAAAACAATGTCTCCTTGGATCTCACACCTCCTTACTTTGCCAATTACCTTTGCATGGGGTATCTTGTCAAATGCCTTGCTGAAAAGTATATACACTACATCTATGCTCTACCTTCATCAATGTGTTCAGTCACATCCTGAAAAAAATCAATAAGGCTCGCAAGGAGACTATTCATAATCGTATTATGCCTCTCCAAATGTTCATAAATCCAGCCTCTCAGGATCTTCTCCATCAACTTTCCACTGAGGTATGACTCACTGGTTATAATTCCCCAGGCTATCTCTACTCGCTTTCGTGAATAAGGGAACAGCATCCGCAACCCTCCTTCCTCCGGAACCTCTCCCATTCGCACTGATGATGCAAAGATCATCGCCAGAGGCTCAGCGATCTCCTCCATCGCCTCCCAGAGTAGCCTTGGGCACATCTTGTCCGGTCCCAGTGACTTATCCAACTTGATGTTTTCCCAAAGCTCCAGCATATCCTGTTTCTTAATATCTTATTGTTTGAGTATGTTCCGGTTAGGTAATACCAAATTTAGACCTATCGTGAACCGCTGTTTGAGTTCTGCAAAAACAGCCTTTGCTTCGGTTGCCCAAACAGAAGGGCCCGTGTGACCAATTTCTGACCGTCTGTTAGTAGTGGTATCTTGAAATTGCTATTGCAGGTGATAAAACCAAAAATGAAACCGTGGTGACACGAAATTCTAATCTTTCAAGCTTGACATGAAGTTCATGATCTAGAATCCTCTTTGATGTAACATGCTGCTCTGTGGGTTACGAGAAAAATAGGATACTACGTAAATAGACGAAGGCATACTTATGGAAAACTTCCTGGAACACGTCCTTTATTAAGGCCTGGAAAGCTGTTGGAGCGTCAGAAAAATTTCGAAGCGCCTGACGAGGTACTCACTGAGCCCTGACGTTGTAGCCAATGCAGTCTTCCATTCATAAGCATGTTATGTGGACCAAATAGTGCACAATCCGGAGTTCTAACTTCGAGAATACTCTTGCCCCTTGGTGTATCTCGAAGATAGTATTCATGAGTGGAAAGTGGTAACGATTTTTGCTAAAACAACCAGTCTTTAGAATCCATGCAAGACATTCGTCTTTTGTTTTGTACGAGGAATGTACCTGCAACGTCTGTGGAGGGGGAAGGCCGAATGAATCCCAGAGCAAATGCCTCCTCTATGTAACGCTCCACTCCGGGCTATAGAGCGGGTGCCCTCGATCCTGATGAGCACAAGCATCCGACAGTAGGTCTACTGCACAATCGCAAGGTCGGTATGGTGGAAGAGTCGTGGCATTTGAATTGCTGACGTCCTCGTGAAATCTTTGTAGACGGAGGTAATTTCCAAAGTTTCGGGTGTTGCAACTACCACCGAACATCCCTCCGAGGAGGACTCCTCAGGCTCCTTTGCTACCGGGGGAAATTTGGCAGACCTCGGAGTCTCGACCATAGATTCACCAGAGTCCTTTGTAGAAACAGAGCTCAAATTAGAGAGCGTATCCGAGTCCATGGCTTAACCAAATCAGAGTCCAAATCTTCATCCGTATCCTCGGACGACGGGAACGAGGCAATACGAATGTCCTTTCATTTCCAAAGATTTGGACCCGAGGATTTACGTTCAGGAGCCTCTGCCTTAGACAGGACCTAGCGATTTGTCCCCTGAGGCTTGGCTGCGAGAGCTCCAAAGTTCTTGGGCACCACCTTGACAAGCTTCTTGCCTTGTTCCTGATCTTGCGACCCTTTCTTTACAGTTCCAACGCATATAGATAGATAGATAGATAGATAGATAGATGGATAGATATACTTTATTGATCCCGAGGGAAATTGGGTTACTTTACAGCCGCACCAACCAAGAATAGAGCATACATATATCAATTAAAAAAAAACACAAACAATCAAACAACAAAATGCAAACTATGACAGATGGAAAATAAGTCCAGCACCAGCCTATTGGCTCAGGGCGTCTGACTCTCCAGGGGAGGAGCTGCAAGTTCGATGGCCACAGGCAGGAACGACCTCGTGTATCGCCCATTGTTGTACCTCGGTGGAATACAGCCGAAATCCAACAGCAAAAAGTTCAATATCCAGTCTACAAACACGTTCCTCGATCGTAATATGACCCGGACTGCAGCATCTGTTGTTAACCAGAACAGTAAGCACCCAACTCCTGCACGCTTACCGCTCTCAGTGCACGGCCGGTCAGCCAGAACGGTCTGGAAGCCGTCCATGGAGATGTTTTGGTGGGGTATGTCGTCGAGCAGCCCCTTCCTGTGAAACACATAACACTGCACACCCGAAATGTTCTCTGATGCCTGGCTAGCGCCGTGAACCCGTCCATTTTATTGCCCACCAAACTCCTCTTCTCCATAAGTCTCTGTTGTCTCGACCCTGTCCTCTTTCCTCGACTTTGAACTTTAACTTTCCTCGATATCTGAATAGACAAGATCGGGACTCGTACTGTCCATTGACTGGAGCCGGCTTGTCCGCCCGTGGAGACATGACTGGGTTTCTGTGTCTCCAGAAAGTTTGGGGATAATAACACCAAAGCGAAAGCATCCCTTGTCGTAAATACCTAACCACGAGGTTATTCTCCCTTCCTGTTAATTCATGGACGGTTACGCTAGAGCAGCCCTGGGTGCCCGAGCGTCAGAGGGTATTTATGGAGAATCTATGACATGAAAACAAATGTCCTCCGCACGTTCCCCTACCCTCATTCACAAAAGCGATATCTGCTGTACCACTTGGACAGTTGCGACTATGACCTGCAGAGATATGTTGAGTCTACGGTTGTCCCCATGTCTAGGAAATTACGCGCCCCCGGAGTCTACAAATCAATTAGTATTTCTCCCGGAGACCTCCTTCTTCAGCATGACTCCGTAGTATGTACAGTTGGGAGTAACGGATGTTAACGTCATCGTCCTTCGGACAGTGGATGGTTTTGCTAGTTTGCAGACAGCAACTTCTTCGGATATTCGATCCTCGGTGACTCGACGCCGGGACCACTCATTGGTGAGAGTTTTTGTAGCCAATTTGCATTGGTTCCAAAAAGATTTCGTACGAGAGACAGGCTTGTCATTGTCCGATGGCGGGAATTGCAACAAGGAAGAGATGAAGTAGGCTAAGGATCGCCTTCTTCGATCTTTTGAGATAGGTCCACTTTCGCTCTGCCAGGTGATTATTGTAGAGGACAGGCTTACGAATCAGAGCCTCTGAGTCCTCTACCGGACCTTCCAAGGCAAGGAGATCCTGTATTTCGCCTCGAAGTCCGTGACGATGCAGAGTGACAAGGCCTCCTCGTTCTAGCCCCCGTCCGCAATTGCTTTGGCTGACCGATTACCTTGACGCAGCTTCATCAGTCGGTCCGAGGTGATGTTAGCTTCGTCGGAAGGAGAGAACACTTCTTCATGATGCTCATGAATTCTTTAAAATCAGAACAATTATCCGACTTTGGTGGCGGCCCATGCCAGAGACCTTCTTCTCAGAAAAGGAATAATGAAGATTATTTTTCGCGATTGGAATGAGGTCGGAAAGAATGGAGTTCCAAAATCACCGAGAACTGTATGAGGAAGCCACGGCAAGAACTCGAACCACCGCCTAACCTCTCCGGGATGGCAGTGTGACCTACGGCTTCACTTGAGTGATGCTGGCTTCTTCCGTGCGAGAATTAGTGCGTGATGACCTGGAGATGTGAGCCTCCAGGCCCTGTTTTGAGATTTACGCTCAGTGGGTTGCCACACTGACGAGAGACTCTGACACTCCTGGCTGGGTCAATGTTGGCTCAATTGTACCGAAACAAGAGGTTTAGACACTAATGAAAGGTCCGAAGTGCCTAGAATGGAATTGAGACACAATTTCAAGACTGAGTCGAGAAAATATTGCAGGACTAGACGGCAGATGGCAGACGAGACCTGACGAGATTCCAAACGATACAGAAATTCTAAAGGCATTCGTAGGCTAAAGCAAAGTTAAGTTGGCGATTGAGTACCGAACCTAGGTTCAGGCGCTCTTTAAGTAATCAAAAAATTGGCATCGAAATTTGTCCGCCATTTCAATCACTGACAATTCGGTATTTAAGGTCGAACCGGTGCTTGTTACAGAAGGAATACGTCTTGCGGCCTAACCATGGATCAAACTAGACCTGCGCCTTCTGACATCTGCCAGCACTTGCATTTCCAAAGATGTGCCGTCAGCGCTGCCCCAGTGGTGGATGATCCATCTCCGTTGCCCTGAGGGATAGAGTATATTGAAAGGAAGCTGCAAAGCAGTTCAGATTGGATCATTTCTTCAGTTGTGTTTCAGACTATTTTATCCCAATACTCCGAGAAACTCACTGGGCTTGACACCGAGCTGAATTCAAAGATTAATAAAATTATATTCATTTTTCGTGCTTTGCAACACCACACAGCGGCGCTCGCCCCACAGTATGAAATTCGCCCTCAGCTATCCTTTATCCGTCTTTCCTTGAAGTGAGAACCGGAAAACTGCTTTGAACGGGCATCACGTCGTTGCTATATCATAAACGGAGCGCCTTTAATACTTCTGTCAGTTGAATGATCAATCAGGCAAATGAATATAGATTGACCAAATTCCACAAGGCTTCTGGATATTTACGAGAATTGAGTTGTTGCATGCAACGAGGAAATAGAATTGTATTGGCAGAACATATATTGAACAATTATTTAGGATTTTTGAATGAAAACGCTCTTTTGGAAACACCATAGAGAAATGTCTCTGCTTGCAACAAAAGGTGAAATCCAGATGCAATGATAATTACAATTATATCGCATGGAATATTGAAATAAACTGATTTTACTGCTCTTTTATTGCCAATGACTCAGTGAAAAGTCAACGAAATACAGGCCACATCCAATATCATCATTCAATGCAATCATACACTGAAAAGTCATCATTAAGCTTCAAGACCTTGACCCCAACACTTCCTTGTGAAATTCAACTCCCGATCAGTTAGCTTGACTTAGAAACATAGAAAACCTACAACACAATACAGGCACTTCGGCCCACAAAGTTGTGCCGAACACGTCCCTACTTTAGAAACTACTAGGATTACCCATAGCTTTCTATTTTTCTAAGTACCATGTACCTATCCAAAAGTCTCTTTAAAAACCCTATCGTATCCGCCTCCACCACCGTTGCCGACAGAACTTTCAAAGCACACACGACTCTTTGAGTAAAAAACTGACCCCTGACATCTCATCTGTACCTACCCCCCAGTACCTTAAACCTGTGTCCTCTTGTGGCAACCATTTCAGCCCTGGGAAAAAAGCCTCTGACTATCCACACGATCAATGCCTGTCATCATCTTATAAACCTCTATCAGGTCACCTCTGACCCTCCGTCGCTCCAATGAGAAAAGGCCGAGTTCACTTAACCTATTCTCATAAGGCATGCTCACCAATCCAGGCAACAACTTCGTAAATCTGCTCTGCACCCTTTCTATGGTTTCCACATCCTTCCTGTAGTGAGGCGAGCAGAACTGAGCACAGTACTCCAAGTGGGGTCTGACCAGTGTCCTATATAGATGCAACATTACCTCTCGGCTCCTAGATTCAATTCATTGATTGATGGAATTCCACCATACGCCTTTTTAACCACAGAGTCAAACTGCGCAGCTGCTTTAGTGCCCTATGGACTCGGACCCAAAGATCCCTCTGATCGTCCACACTGTCAAGAGTCTTCCCATTAATACTATATTCGGTCATCATATTTGACCGACCAAACTGAACCACTTCACACTTATCTGGGTTGAACTCCATCTGCCACTTCTCAGCCCAGTTTTTCATTCTATCAATGTCCCGCTGTAACATCTGACAGCCCTCCACACTATCCACAACACCTCCAACCTTTGTGTCATTAGCAAACATGCTAACCCATCCCTCAACTTCCTCATCCAGGTCATTTATAAAACTCACGAAGAGTAAGGGTCCCAGAACTGATCCCTAAGGCACTCCACTGGTGACCGACCTCCATGGCAGAATATGACCCGTCTACAACCATTCTTTTCTGTCTGTGAGCAAGCCAGTCCTGGATCCACAAAGCAATGTTCCCTTATATCCCATGCCTCCTTAATTTCTCAATAAGCCTTGCATGGGGTACCTTATCAAATGCCTTGCTAAAATCCATATACACTACATCTACGGCTCTACCTTCATCAATGTGTTTAGTCACATCCTCAAAAAATTCAATCTGGCTCGTAAGGCGCGACCTTCCCTTGACAAAGCCATGCTGACTATTGCTAATCATAATATACCTTTCCAAATCTTCATAAATGCTGCCTCTGAGGACCTTCTCCATCAACTTACCAACCACTGAGTTAAGACTGACCGGTCTATAATATCCTGGGCAATCTCTCCTCCTTTTCTTGAATAAAGGACAACATTCGCAACCCTCCAATCCCCCGGAACCTCTCCCGTCCCCATTGATGATGCAAAGATAATCGCCAGAGGCTCATCAATTTCCTCCCTCGCTCCCCACAGTAGCCTGAGGTACATCTCATCCGGTCCCGGCAACTTCTCTAACTTGATGGTTTCGAAAACTCCAGCACGTCCTCTTTCTTAATATCTACATGCTCAAGCTTTTCAGTCTGCTGCAAGTCATCACTACTATCACCAAGATCCTTTTCCATAGTTAATACTGAAGCAAAGTATTCATTACGTACCTCTGCTGTTTCCTCCGGTTGCATACACACTTTCCCACTGTCACACTTGATTGGTCCTTCTTTCACATCTTATCCTCTTGCTCTTCACATACTTGTAGAATGACTTGAGGGGTTTTCCTTAATACCTCCCGCCAAAGCCCTCTCATGGCCCCTTCTGGCACTCCTAATATCTTAGCATCTTGGCATCAACATCTCTTCCACATTTTCTACCAGCATATATGCACCACAAGGCTTTCTGCTGAACCCTCTGCTCTTCTGCTTTGTGCTTACGAATGTATGGCTAAGCATAGTTCGAGTGCCATATGCAAATTTGCTGAAGACACCACTGTAGTGCGCCGGATGAAATGTGGTGTCGACTCACTGTATTGGCGGGAGATTGAAAATCTGGATGAACGGGCACAACCTGTTACTCGATTAAGCTGATAATTGACTTTAGGAGGAGGAAATCAGTGGTCGATGATCCAGTCCACCGCAGAAGATCAAAGATCGAGTGCGGTCATCGACTTTAAATTCCTCAGTGCTCTTCTTCTAAATATTATTCTATTTTGCTTTATTTCCGCTTAGCCCAAGCCTGTAAATCTCGTGTGCGGGCATTGCACGTTCACTATTCAATTGTTAGAAGCCTCCGGAATATGCTGCAGTGTTTAGTATTATGTCTTTCTGGAGAGTTACATAAATTTTGCTTTTTAGGCCTAATTGACTAATGCTATTGTGTAGTGACATTGGGATGATACCTTTTGCATATGTTACTTTTGGAGAGTGTATAACCTGCTCATGTTCCACAGACTTTCAATTTCCTCTTTTCATTGACCATATTAATGGTGGTTTTCACTTACTGTTTTGTGTATGTGTTTGGAATGGCTATATCTATTGGCAAGTTGTTCTTGCTTGCTTGTCCTCTAATATTATATCCAGCCAGTTATTATAGATTCTACTATCTGTATTAACACAGTACCAGATAGTTTTTTCTTTGACATGTTTGTTTCATCAGTTTTTTTTTGTGTTTTTGATCAAGCACTTGATTCTGAGCTGTAATATTATTTGACTGCTTATATCACGTAGGGATTTGGGGAACAAGATATTATCTTTTTCTGAATTTAATACGTTTAGATGCATAACGGTGCTGGCGCTTTGCAATACTTCAAATAAGCTAAGAATGTTTTGCTGGCGATTTTCCTTTGTATTCGGCCTCTCAACCAGCATTGACGAATTCCAGTAAACCTGATAGCGTTAGCCCATGAACACAATGTCCCGTTGAAACCTTCCAACATGCTCGGCACTGACAGAGATAAGTTCTGCAGGAAAGTCTAAACGGGAATGCAGTTATTTACAAGAAAAAATTACAACAACATTATTGAATGCCCTAATAAGATTTTCTACGGTTCCATGAGAAGTTCGTCCAGCTGTCTGCCATTTAAATAACCTGTTTATACGTGGTCAGAGAAAAAAAAAACACTTCTTTAAACTTGGAATTAGTTCCTCTTGGAAACGCTTGTATCAAATATTAAAATGCTTTACCTTCCTTGTTACCGCTTTCACAATATTTGTCATAAGCCCCAGTTTTATATGAAGAGAAGGCAAGCAAATATTTTCTGAGTCTTCACGTGATTTTTGTGTCACACCTATCTATCCTGGAACCAACTGTCTATGTAGTGGTCAAACTTTTTAAAATGGAATTCAGTTCTCATGCACACCCGTCCTGTTTGCAGATAAAACGTCGGTCCTTGGTATATCGGAGCTGTATTACTTGTGGAAGCGCTACGAGTTTTAGATCACCACACACATCCCAGTTTCATTTACTGTGCTATATGTTTTTCAACAAAACGTCCGAATGTCGACAGTTTTCTCTGGTGTGTTCTGCATAGACAATGGCTGTGGACGGCTGGGCATTGCTGTTGTTCAGCAGCACAGTTTTCAGGATTAACGCTGAAGAATCAATGAAGAAATGTCATTGTTCTGGGCGACGCTGGAAAAGCAACGCCTCATGCCTGGACAAAATAGAAAACTTCTCAGCTTACATTTTGGGCAACATTTCGATTGACTTGAATCATGAATTGAAATAACAAATATATACATAGAAACATAGAAACATAGAAACATAGAAAATAAGTGCAGGAGTAGGCCATTCGGCCCTTCGAGCCTGCACCGCCATTTATTATGATCATGGCTGATCATCCAACTCAGAACCCCGCCCCAGCCTTCCCTCCATACCCCCTGACCCCCGTAGCCACAAGGGCCATATCTAACTCCCTCTTAAATATAGCCAATGAACTGGCCTCAACTGTTTCCTGTGGCAGAGAATTCCACAGATTCACCACTCTCTCTGTGAAGAAGTTTTTCCTAATCTCGGTCCTAAAAGGCTTCCCCTCTATCCTCAAACTGTGGCCCCTCGTTCTGGACTTCCCCAATATCGGGAACAATCTTTCTGCATCTAGCCTGTCCAATCCCTTTAGGATCTTATACGTTTCAATCAGATCCCCCCTCAATCTTCTAAATTCCAACGAGTACAAGCCCAGTTCATCCAGTCTTTCTTCATATGAAAGTCCTGCCATCCCAGGAATCAAACTGGTGAACCTTCTTTGTACTCCCTCTAAGGCAAGAATGTCTTTCCTCAGATTAGGGGACCAAAACTGCACACAATACTCCAGGTGTGGTCTCACCAAGGCCTTGTACAACTACAGTAGTACCTCCCTGCTCCTGTACTCGAATCCTCTCGCTATAAATGCCAGCATACCATTCGCCTTTTTCACCGCTTGCTGTACCTGCATGCCCACTTTCAATGACTGGTGTATAATGACACCCAGGTCTCGTTGCACCTCCCCTTTTCCTAATCACCCACCATTAAGATAATAATCTGTTTTCCTATTTTTACCACCAAAGTGGATAATTTCACATTTATCCACATTAAATTGCATCTTCCATGAATTTGTCCACTCACCAAACCTATCCAAGTCACCCTGCATCCTCTTAGCATCCTCCTCACAGCTAACACGGCCACCCAGCTTCGTGTCATCCGCAAACTTGGAGATGCTGCATTTAATTCCCTCATCCAAGTCATTAATATATATTGTAAACAACTGGGGTCCCAGCACTGAGCCTTGCGGTACCCCACTAGTCACCGCCTGCCATTCTGAAAAGGTCCCGTTTATTCCCACTCTTTGCTTCCTGTCTGCTAACCAATTCTCCACCCACACCAATACCTTACCCCCAATACCGTGTGCTTTAAGTTTCCACACTAATCTCCTGTGTGGGACCTTGTCAAAAGCCTTTTGAAAATCCAAATATACCACATACACGGGTACTCCCCTATACACTCTAATAGTTACATCCTCAAAAAATTCTATGAGATTCGTCAGACATGATTTTCCTTTCACAAATCCCTGCTGACTTTGTCCGATCATTGCACCGCTTTCCAAATGTGCTGTTATCACATCCTTGATAACTGACTCCAGCAGTTTCCCCACCACCGACATTAGGCTAACCGGTCTATAATTCCCCGGTTTCTCTCTCCCTCCTTTTTTAAAAAGTGGAGTTACATTAGCCACCCTCCAATCCTCAGAACCAGTCCAGAATCTAAGGAGTTTTGAAAAATTATCACTAATGCATCCACTATTTCTTGGGCTGCTTCCTGAAGCACTCTAGGATGCAGACAATCTGGCCTTGGGGATTTATCTGCCTTCAATCCCTTCAATTTACCTAACACCACTTCTTTACTAACATGCATTTCGCTCAGTTCCTCCATCTCACTGGACCCTCCGTCCCCTACTATTTCTGGAAGATTGTTAATGTCCTCCTTAGTGAAGACGGAATCAAAGTAATTATTCAATTGGTCTGCCATATCCTTGCTCTCCATAATCAATTCAGCTCTTTCTGTCTGTAGGGGACCTACATTTGTCTTTACCAGTCTTTTCTTTTTTACATACCTATAAAAGCTTTTACAGTCTGTTTTTATGTTCCCTGCCAGTTTTCTCTCATAATCTTTTTTCCCCTTCCTAATTAAGCCCTCTGCTGAACTCTGAATTTCTCCCAGTCCTCAGGTGAGCCGCTTTCTCTGGCTAATTTGTATGCTTCTTCTTTGGAATTGATACTATCACTAATTTCTCTTGTCAGCCACGGGTGTACTACCTTCCTTGATTTATTCTTTTGCCAAACTGGGATGAACAATTGTTGTATTTCATCCATGCAACTTTTAAGTGCTTGCCATTGCATATCCACCGTCAATCCTTTAAGTGTCATTTGCCAGTCTATCTTAGCTAATTCATGTCTCATACCTTCAAAGTTACCCCTCTTTAAGTTCAGAACCTTTGTTTCTGAATTAACTATGTCACTCTCCATCTTAATGAAGAATTCCACCATATTATGGTCACTCTAACCCAAGGGGCCTCTCACGACAAGATCGCTAATTAACCCTTCCTCATTGCTCAAAACCCAGTCTAGAATAGCCTGCTCTCTAGTTGGTTCCTCGACATGTTGGTTCAAAAAACCATCCCGCATACATTCCAAGAAATCCTCTTCCTCAGCACCTTTACCAATTTGGTTCACCCAGTCTACACGTGGATTGAATTCACCCATTATAACTGCTGTTCCTTTATTGCACACATTTCTAATTTCCTGTTTAATACCATCTCTGACCTCACTACTACAGTTAGGTGGCCTGCACACAACTCCCACCAGCGTCTTCTGCCCCTTAGTGTTACGCAGCTCTACCCATATCGATTCCACATCTTCCCGGCTTTTGTCCTTCCTTTCTATTGCGTTAATCTCTTCTTTAACCAGTAACGCCACCCCACCTCCCCTTCCTTCATGTCTATCCCTCCTGAATATTGAATATCCCTGAACGTTGAGCTCCCATCCCTGGTCACCCTGGAGCCTTGTCTCTGTGATCCCAACTATATCATAATCATTAATAACATCTGCACATTCAATTCATCCACCTTCCAAAAATTGGCACTGATAGGGAAATTAAATGATGATTTTCGTGATCAGAAACACAATATTTAGGAGGCAAAATCATTGTTCAGTGTATTGGATCACTGTATATTCATAGTAAATTTTGTAGGATTCTGACTGTATAAGTTGTATTTATGGTGGGGTATGCTGTCTTTCATGAGATTGTATTTTAAAGCAAGTTTTTGGTGAATGATGTGGACCACTTGATAGTGTATTTGTAAGTAATCAGATTGAGATAAATTGCTGCAGATTCCTGAGGATGGGGAAGAAGATGGCGGCGCGTCGCAGCGCGCAGCGGCCGCTTCGGTGGCGATATCTGTTATCTGCCACGTAGGGTGCCGTGCACAATCCTGATTTGATCGAGACAAACGTGAGAATACGGAAAAACATCTGGCGAAACTTGTGAAATGCCTGCTTCGCTGCTGCTGCTACTGTTTGATCCAGTATCTATGGAGGGGAAGGCCCCGAGTCCTCGCCTCTGCTTGTTGCTCTGCCGCCGGGGCGAGTTGAAGCGCTCGGCTGTGAATGGTGCTCGGTCGTCGGTGTCGGAGGGTTGGTCGGAGGCTCGAAGTTTTCGGACGCAGTTGGCTGCTGTCGGGTGCTTCCAATGCATCGGCAAGTTTGCGGCGCTTGAAGGTTCATGGCAGGGAGAGTTTCTCGCTCCTGCCGGCTGCGTGAGATGATGGGGCTATCGGGACTTGAGACTTTTATTTTACCGTGCCATGGTCTGCTCTTTATCAAATTGCAGTGTTGATTTGCACTGTTGTAACTGTATGTCATAATTATGTGGTTTTGTCAGTATTAGTCTTGGTTTGTTTTGTTTTTCTGTGATATCTTTCTGTAGGAACATTGTGTCATTGTATAATGCATGCATTTCTAAATGACAGTAAACGAGGACTCAGTGTCCTCATAATTTAATCTAATATGTTGGATTGTTTCTGATTTCTCTTGGAATTTCTGCATTAATCGTCTTAAATTTGTTTGTCTTCTGTTATTTATTTTTGATAACTTTTGTGGAAATCACATTCTCCTGTATTGCCACAAGGGACCTTTCTGTTTCTGGAAAGGGGGCTTCAAATCTGAACCAGAGATTCGATGCTCGGATGTCGACATCGAGGCTACTCAGGTCTGGGGCTGATTTCCATGGAGTTCAATGCTCTTATATTGATTAACTATTTTTTTGCATTATTATGATCCTTAGTATTATTTCTCAGTTCAAGCCGGTAAAATGCCTCGTTTAGTTCATTTTAGCAGTTGTTTTTTTTTGGAAAAGCAGTATATCCGGTTGGCAGAATGCTTTGTTGTTGGTGAAAGATAAGACGCCCTGTTGTAGAACTTAGGAATGTCGTGACAGCCAATCAGGACGATGGAATCGGGAGAAGTTTCTAGAGGGAGCAGGGCGGAGAGAGATTTGTCACGGACAGTAGTCTGGTTTGCGGTATTTTGGCAGGAGCTGCGGAACGAGTACAATGGGAGATACCGCATAATGCCGTTCAAAGGAGAAACCCGTTGTCGGAAGTGCTTTGTGCAGATGATGGCTCCAAGCAGGAAGGACCCATACTTCTGAGAGGGAGAGCGAGTTTGTTCGACATGGACTTCGAGGGAAGTTTTGAATGTGGTGGGCTCTTTCACGCAGACTGGAACTTCAGCGTGTGAGAAAAAAGATACAGCCCCGAATACTACAGTATGAGCTCCAACTGTATTGGCTCAGCTGGAATGGGCCGTTTTCTTTTCATTTTCCTATTAATTGTTCAATGAAGCTGAAACAGGTAAATATACTTTCTTTATTACTTTATGCGGTGTAGGATATGTTATTCCTTACCGGCCGCAACTGATATATGCAGTATTCGCTCAGATCGAGATTTATTTAAACAGAACCCCCGGGTGCTCTGGAGGCCAAGTCCATGGATATATTTAAGATGGAAGCTGATCGCGTCCTGATCGGCCAGGGTGTTTAAGGGTATAGCGAGAAGGCGAATGTATGGGGCTGAGCGGGGTCTTGGATCAACCATGATGGAATGGCGAAGCGGACTCGATAGACTGAATGGCCTAATTCTGATTCAATGTCTTACGGTATTATAAGCAGTCTCATATGTGGCACCTTATCAAATGCCTTCTGAAAATTCAAGTTAATGACATCCACTACCTCTCTTTTGTTATTTTCTCGAAGAACTCTAACAAATTCGTGAGGCAAGAATTCCCTTTACAGATACTGTGCTGACGTTGACTTATTTTATCATCTGTCTCCAAGTACACCGAAACCACGTCCTTAATAATAGACTCCAACACTTTCCCAGCCACTGAGGTTAGGCAATCTGGCCTATAATTTCGTTTCTTTTGACTTCTTCCCTTCTTAAACAGTGGAGTGACGTTTTCGATCTTCTAGTCCAACGGGACCATGCTAGAATCCAGTGATTCTTGAAAGATAATGACCAGTGCGTCCATTATCTCGTCAGCAACCACTGTTTGGACTCCGGGATGTCGTCATTCTGGTCCAGATGAATTATCCATCTTAAGACGTTTGAGCTTGCCTCGCAGTTCTTCCTCTGTAATAGCAATGCACTCACTCCTGCTCCCTGACACCCATGGATCTCTGGCACACTGTTAGTGCCTCCCACGATGAAGACCGGTGCAAAGTACCCATCTATTTTATCAACCATTTATTTGGCCTGTAGCGATGTGCTACACACAGAGCTAGAAATAACGACACGCAGTTTGGTGAGTTGCACTGGAGACAATTTTATTCGAAATTCGCGGCACTGGCTTTTAAGCAGTTCCGTTCCCGCCGTCTCCGGGTGGAAATGACGTCAGAGGTGCATTACCAATTTCTCTTCCTGCGCGCGGGCTTGTCCGGAACTTATGTGGACCGTTGGTTGTTTGTGCTTGATCACCTTGAACGGCCCATCGTACGGCTGCTGTAGCGGTGCCCGGTGTGCGCCCCTTCGTACAAGTACAAACATGCAGTTCTGCAGGTCTTTGGGTACGCAGGTCGGGCTTTGTTCGTGCTGTGAATACCGTGCGGGGTCCAGGTTGCGGAGCCTTTCGCGTCGTCTGTCCAGGACTGCTGCGCGTTCTTCCTCTTGCCCCCTTGGAGCTGGTATAAACTCACCTGGGACGATCAGGGGTGCGCCGTACACCAGCTCGGCCAATGAGGTATGCAGATCCTCTTTGGTCGCTGTGCGGATTCCAAGCAGGACCCAGTGAAGCTAGTCCACCCAGTTAGGCCCTTTCAGGCAGGCTATGAGCGCCGACTTTAAGTAACGATGGAAGCGTTCCACTAGTCCGTTCGACTGTGGGTGGTAGGCAGTTGTGTGGTGTAGCTGTGTTCCCAACATGCTGGCCACAGCCGACCACAGGCTGGGGCTGAACTGGGCGCTTCTGTGGACGTAATGTGGGCTGGTATCCCGAAGCGTGCTACCCAGGTTGCAATCAGCGCACGGGCGCACGAATCCGCGGTGGTGCCGGTGAGCGGGACCGCCTCTGGCCGTCTTGTGAACCGGTCTACCATAGTTAGTAGGTATGACGCTCTTCGCGACACTGCCAGTGGCCACACGATATCCACATGAATGTGGTATAACCTCCGGCGGGTCTGTTCGAACTGCTGCGGCGGAGCCTTGGTGTGCCTCTGCACCTTGGTTGTTTGGCACTGCATGCACGTTTTGGCCCATTCGCTGACATGTTTGCGATGTCCGTGCCACATGAACTTGCTGGAGACGATCCAGACGGTTGTCCTGACAGATGGGTGCGCCAAGCCGTGTACGGGGTCGAAACTCGCCGCCGCCAGGCTGCCGGGACGATGGGGCGAGGTTGGCCAGTAGCCACGTCATACAGCAGGGTCCTCTCACGTGGGCCTACGAGGAAGTCTGCAGTTGCAAACCCGAGAGTGCGGTCCGGTCGCTGGGCATCTCGTCGCCTGCTTGCTGCACCTCTGCCAGTGCTGCATAGTCCACACCCTGGGACAGGGCCCGGATAGCTGGTCTGGAGAGTGCGTCCGCCACGACGTTGTCCTTTCCCGAGACATGCTGGATGTGGTCGGTGTGGGAGCTAATGTTTTGGCACATCTGGCCCGATGGTGGGAGTCAGGGGAGGTCATAACCTGAAACTTAGTGGGCTTCACTGATGATTGTTGCCTTTGTACAGCCAGGTTCCATGTAAATGCCATGGGCGATTTTATTTCTGCGATGGCCAAGGTTGTACCTAGAGGCTTGGACTCCAGAGCCGCATCATGGGATCTTCGTTTGCCTCCTCTGGACTCCATGAGGCTTTGAGACTTGAAGACCCTCGTCATGCGGCACAGATTTCATTGCTGAGATTAGATGGAGGTATTCAATGGATAGCTTGCTTTTAGCAGAGAAACCAGACACAGTAATCAACGGAAGTTGCAGTCTGGCATATGATGCTTCTGCTCTCGGCATCCAATCGTGACAGCGAACGGCTTTGTCTTCCAAGTGCATTATGTGCAACAAATATAAGAAGCATAATTTTTTTCATGGCTGTCAACTGTACACGCAAAAAGAGCTCATAAGTTTTCTTGTTAAGAGGAATCATGATCCGTCTTTTTGATTTAAGCGGATAATCACCACAAATCTAACAAAAAGCATTGAGGCTGTTCCAACACTGTTGAGTCATTTTGCTATCGCACATAATCCTGAAAATACAAGTCACAATAATGCGATCACACAAACTTCTTTGCGTTTTTATAGCCTTTCTAAAATCTGTCCTGTTGTACAGCATCGGCCCTGGCTAATCACGCGCAGGCATGCCTGGACAAGATTGAACACTTTCAGCTTACATTGTGGACAACGTTTTAATTGACTTAATTATGGATTGAAATGACAAATATAGGCGATTATGTCACGTACCCCGTGACGGGGTTGATGAAACCAGCAGTAATAGAAACTACTTTGGAGTCCAGTATTGCTATAAACTATTAATATTTATCAGTAACTACGCAATACAGTAATATAAATGCAGATAAATCACACAGGTTAGCAATGATTATATATATACGTATGTAAATCAGTAAGTGTGGAATATATATGTATGAAAACCAAGCTTCTTTAAGCTTAGGCGTAAAAAGATACAGTCTTAAGATGTTGAGTAAAGTTCAGTTCAGTTCAGTTCGTGGTATTTACTTGAACAGCGATGGCGAGAGAGAGAGAGAGAGAATAGTCTTCAGGTGAGCTGATGCCATCGATCTTCTCCTCCTCCTCCGAAATCCTTTACAAGTCACCGACTGTGACTTTAACCGGGGGGGCGGGGAGGGGGCGGTTTTCCTGTGGTGGAGCTATCACCCTGGCAAGGGTGGACAGATAGACAACTCGGCCACCAATAAACCCCTTCTCCTTTACTGGAAGAGCAATTTGGATCGATCCGCCTGATCGATCCTCCAAAACCCACTTTCTCTGCGGGCACAACAAAGCTCATTCAGTGTCCAGATGATGTGTCTGAGGTCTGTATCATCTGACCTCCCATTGATTTCACCAGGCTGAGCATCACCTGTCATTCAAAGAGTCCCTCTTTTCATTGTCTGTGAAGAAATACAAGCAGGCAACCTGTCCTTGGAAGTGACATCAATAATGTCCTGTCGATTACCATAACAACTTTCGAACTGCTCGTTGCTGTCTCCAAACCCAACTCAGTAGAAATTCAAGGTTACTTCCAATGCCTTAAAGTGACTGTCCAACCGTTAATCTTCGTCTCTCTCTCTCTTTCTCTCCCTTTTCCAAAGCAACATATCAGTGGTAAATAACTCTCTCTCTCTCTCTTCAAAAGCACAGTTAATAGGAGTTCTCCAGGATCTCCTCACACTCCCCTTCCTCAGAGAAAATATAAAATTGACGAAAGCGATTGTATTTGTCTAAATGTAAATTACAGAGTTTGAAACAATACAGGTAAAATCATCAGATGACTGAGCAAAAATGTGTACAATTTCCAACTTAATATCTCGATAACTAATTAGCTATAACATTGACATTACCTTTCACATGTTTGATTACCAAATCAAATTCCTGCAATACTAGACTCCAATTTAACAACCTCCTATTTTTATCCTTCATTTTATTTAGAAACACCAGCGGGTTATAACCCATGAAAACACAGGTGGCCTCTGAGCAACAGAAAGGTTTTGAGGTCTCTGATCATAGGCCTCGAAATGGAGTAAAGCCAGAATAAGTGCTAGTAATTCCTTTTCAGCAGTTGAATATTTTTCTCTGGTGTACATTAAAGTTCTTTGGGAAATAAGCTACGGGATGTTGAATGGCATCCACTCCCTTCTGTTTCAGTACTGCCCCAGCAGCCTCGTCACTAACACCTGTTGTTATCGAAAATGGTTTTGAAAAAATTAGTTGCTTTGAGCACAAGATGATAACGCAGGATGGCTTCTAGACGTTCAAATGCCTCCTGGCAAAGGTCACTCGATTCAAATCTTCCAGTCTTCCCCAGGAGTTTCGTTAGGGGAAGAGCGATGTCAGCAAGGTTCTTACATAACTTATGATAATACCCAACCATTCTTATAACCCTTCTTAAAACTTTCTTCCTGGTCAGAACAGGAACTTCAGCAATAGCTTGAACCTTGGCCTGTGCAGAAGCCAGCTGGCCTTGGCTCACCACATAACCCCGATATGTGACTGTGGCAAGGCCAGATTCACTTTCAGCAAGGGTCACCGTAAGATTGGCCTTAGATAGTCTGTCAAACAGTTTGTCTACCGCTGCAATATGCTCTTCCCATGTGTCACTCCAGACCACCAAATCATTGCACCATTTAAAAAAAAAGAACAAAAAGAAGGTCATTTTACTTATTTTTTCGGCTATGGGTCCAACTGGGGGATCTTGTAATTAATATATTTCCAAAACAATGGAATTGTGACATTCGGGTGAGTCTAGATTCAATGAATAAACATGATTTTCCATTCCATTATGAGACTTCACGACTCCATTTTGTTCTACAGCAATTCTCCCTGCTGCATTTCTGGGAAACAAGTGTCTTATGTTGACTCGACCATTTTGTAAACTTTCCTTAGCAAGGTCACAAAGCTTACTAAATCCCTTCCAGAATTCTATGTGTAGCGTCAAAGATCCTTTTGGCCTGTAACTGAACACAGGTTCCAACAACTTACCCTTCACTGCCTTCTGAATCGAATCTCCACCACTAAATGAGAAGAGGGGATTCCCCTCGTTCCCATTTTCCTCATTTCTCACACAATGACGTCCACCTGAAGGCATACTGTAAGCCATGTTTAAAATTTCAGTCTCGTAACCTTTCAAAACCACCACGTGACTTGCAGGCACAATGGCTGGTCTCCACTTCCCCATCAACATCCCATAGAACCATAGAACCATAGAAACTACAGCACAGAAACAGGCCCTTTGGCCCTTCTTGGCTGTGCCGAACCATTTTCTGCCTAGTCCCACTGACCTGCACACGGATCATATTCCTCCATACACCTCCCATCCATGTATCTGTCCAATTTATTCTTAAATGTTAAAAATGAACCCGCATTTACCACCTCGTCTGGCAGCTCATTCCATACTCCCACCACTCTCTGTGTGAAGAAGCCCCCCCCCCAATGTTCTCTTTAAACTTTTCCCCCCTCACCCTTAGCCCATGTCCTCTGTTTTTTTTCTCCCCTTGCTTCAGTGGAAAAAAGCCTGCTTGCATTCACTCTATCTATACCCATCATAATTTTATATACCTCTATCAAATCTCCCCTCATTCTTCTGCGCTCCAGGGATTAAAGTCATTACCTGTTCAACCTTTCTCTGTAACTGAGTTTCTCAAGTCCCGGCAACATCCTTGTAAACCTTCTCTGCATTCTTTCAACCTTATTTATATCCTTCCTGTAATTTGGTGACCAAAACTGAACACAATACTCCAGATTCGGCCTCACCAATGCCTTATACAACCTCATCATAACATTCCAGCTCTTATACTCAATACTTCGATTAATAAAGGCCAATGTACCAAAAGCTCTCTTTACGACCCTATCTACCTGTGACGACACTTTTAGGGAATTTTGTATCTGTATTCCCAGATCCCTCTGTTCCACTGCACTCCTCAGTGCCTTACCATTAACCCTGTATGTTCTACGGTGGTTTGTCCTACCAACGTGCAATACCTCACACCTGTCAGTATTGAACTCCATCTGCCATTTTTCAGCCCATTTTTCAAGCTGGTCCAAGTCCCTCTGCAGGCTCTGAAAACCTTCCTCACTGTCTACTACACCTCCAATCTTTCTATCTTTCAAACTTGCTGATCCAAATTACCACATTATCATCCAGATCATGATATAGAGGACAAATAACAATGGACCCAGCACTCATCTCTGTGGCACACCACTAGTCACAGGCCTCCACTCAGAGAAGCAATTCCCTACCACCACTCTCTGGCTTCTTCCATCGAGCCAATGTCTAATCCAATTTACCACCTCTCCATGTATACCTAGCGACTGAATTTTCCTAACTAACCTCCCATGCGGGAGCTTGTCAAAGGCCTTACTGAAGTCCATGTAGACAATATCCACTGCCTTCCCTTCATCCACTGTCCTGGTAACCTCCTCGAAAAACTCCAACAGATTGGTCAAACATGACCTACCACGCACAAAGCCATGTTGACTCTCCCTAATAAGCCCCTGTCTATCCAAATGCTTGTAGATTCTGTCTCTTAGTACTCCCTCCAATAACTTACCTACTACTGTCGTTAAATTCACCGGCCTATAAATTCCCGGAGTACTTTTCGATTCTTTTTTAAACAACGGAACAAAATGAGCCAGTCTCCAATCCTCCGGCATTTCAACCGTAGACAGCGGCATTTTAAATATTTCTGCCAGGGCCCCGCAATTTCAACACTAGTCTCCTTCAAGGTCCGAGGGAACACTCTGTCAGGTCCGGGGATTTATCCACTTTAATTTTCCTCAAGACAGCAAGCACTTCCTCCTTTTCAATCTGTGCAGTTTCCATGGTCTCACTACTTGATTGCCTCAATTCCATAGATTTCATGCCAGCTTCCTTGGTAAATACAGACGCAAAAAAACTATTTAAGATCTCCCCCATTTCCTTTGGTTCCACACAAATCCGACCACTCTGATCTTCAAGAGGACCAATTTTATCCCTTACAATCCTTTTGCTCTTAATATGCTTGTAAAAGCTCTTTGGATTACCCTTCACTTTGACTGCCAAGGCAACCTCATGTCTACTTTTAGCCCTCCTGATTGCTTTCTTAAGTATTTTCTTGCACTTCTTATACTCCTCAAGCACCTGATTTACCCCCTGTTTCCTATACATTTCATACAACTCCCTCTTCTTCTTTATCAGAGTTGCAATATCTCTTGAGAACCAAGGTTCCTTATTCGTATTCAATGTGCCTTTGATCCTGACAGGAACATACAAACTCTGCACTCTCAAAATTTCCCCTTTGAAGGCTTCCCACCTACCAATCACATCTTTGCCAGAGAACAACCTATCCCAATCCACGCTTTTTAGATCCTTTCTCATTTCTTCAAATTTGGCATTCTTCCAGTTCAGAACCTCAACCCGAGGGCCAGATCTATCCTTGTCCATGATCAAATTGAAACTAATGATGTTATGATCACTGGAACCAAACTGCTCCCCTACACAGACTTCTGTCACTTGCCCTAATTCGTTTCCTAACAGGAGATCCAATATTGCATCCCCTCTAGTTGGTCCCTCTATATATTGATTTAGAAAACTTTCCTGAACACATTTTACTAACTCTAAACCATCTAGACCCATAACAGTATTGGAGTCCCAATCAATGTATGGAAAATTAAAATCCCCCACCACCACAACTTTATGTTTCCTGCAGTTGCCTGCTATCTCTCTGCAGATTTGCTCTTCCAAGCCTCCTTGACTATCGGGTGGTCTGTAATACAATCCCACTAATGTGGCCATACCTTTAATGTGGCCATCTTTAAACTAATGTCCCACAGATCTCTCTGAACCTCCTCTCCTGTGAGAGCTATCTCTCTTAAAGCCACCATTCCAGAATCTCGCTTCTCTTCCTTTGTAAATTCCTTCCTCAAGAAAGACAAACCTTTCTTATACATCTTACTCTTATTAATTGTACTACCTTCTAAGTGTTGCTGAAATCTGGAAGGTGGAAGAGTCTGTTACACATCATAATTTAAACCTCTGTTTTTTCTATTGCAGGTCCCAATAGCAGCTTTGCTCATCGACTGAATTGCTGAAACACTCTTATCTTGGAGAGCTGTCAACATGCCTCCATGGTTTACCAAATTCTGCATCATCAACGGGCTGATGAGAATTACGTAAACATTATGAAAGAAACTAAACAATCTCTTTATCAACTTTCTCCGACCTTCAATACGCCTTAATTCCATAGCAACTTCCACTCCAAAACCATAACGATTATTCTTTTCCTCCTTCATAACATTATACTGCCTAACATCATGACATTGCAGGTGCTCACTTCCACATGTTCAAACAAAATACAGCCAACTGGTGCATACTGTCCCAGCAGGCCTTTGTCCGGCAAGCAGGGTCAAAGGTCGCGCAACCAATCCAACCGTTTCCATCACTTTATCAGAAAGTCCAGGAACAGCACTTTTACCATTACTTCCAGCAACATTGACTCACCAGCTTTTAAAACACGGTCTACTACAAACGACTGAGAATTCTCACATCCCACTGGTACCGAGGTTAGCCCCTTATTCACTGAACCAAGATCATCTGACACACAAAAACTGCATTCCTTTCCAACCATGTCAGACACCTCAGACTTCAACTGAGCCTAAACATAAGGTTCAGAATCCTATGAACTCACAGGTACTTCAACAACCTGAACACATTCAATCGTAACAGCTGCCTCTTCAGGGCTGTTGTCACTTGTCCCAGTTTCAAATGCAAGGTCATCTCGGACCTCCCAGCCATTCTCTGGCCAACTCTTTTCTGGAGTAAACTCAACCTCATGGGTTAAAACTTCTTTCTCTGCTTTCTCAATAGACCCCTGCAGGGTAGGGGCATCCTCTGCCATTGGGTATGCTCTTATCTCATCAGGAACACAACTTTTATATTCAGCACACAAAACTAGCCCTTCCAAGCTGTAAAAATCACCAGGGTCGGACTCTAAACCTCTGTGCTACAACCTTTCCCTTTTAAACTGTGTCTGCCTTTCTGCCACGTGACCTTCACGCTTTGCCCTTTCTTTCTCTCGAGCTGTCTATTTCTTTCTGCCTCTCTAGCCTCTCTCTCGAGGTGTTTTAATTTCAATTCATGCTCCCTTCTTAATATTTCCGACTGAAACTGAAACACCTTCTCAGCAGGTTCACCTTCCACGAACAACTCTGACACCTCCTCATCAAATGTTCCCTTATCTATATAATATTCTATTATTTTTCATTGAATATCTACCTTAGTAACACCCTTCTTTACCTCAATTCTCAATTATCTAGCACTGTCCCGCAACTCATACTTTTTAGTCAACTTCCAAGTCACCAGGTCTGGTGATTTCAGAAAGTTTCTTGCATCCATTTCTGCTGTTTTTCCACACAACCAAATCAAACGTCCAAATCAAAAGGGATTTTTCCCAATCAATCAAACCTGCCTTCGACCAATTTCTTCATATTGCTGACACGGGCCCCAATTATGTCACGGACCCTGTGACGGGGATGAGGAAACCAGCAGAAATAGAAACCACTTTAGAGTAAGTATTGCTATAAACGACTGATATTTATTACTAACTACGCAATTCAGTAATATAAATGAAGAAAAATCACACAGGTTAGCAATGATTATATATATAAGTACGTAAATCAGTAAGTGTGGAAATATATGTATGGAAACCAAGCTTCTTTAAGTCTAGAGATAAAAAGATACAGTCTTACGATGTTGAGTAAACTTAAGTTCAGTTCAATTTGTGGTATTTAGTTGAATAGCGATGGAGAGAGAGAGAGAGAGAGAGAGATTTGAGTCTTCAGGTGAGCTGATGCCGTCGATCTTCTCGTCGTCGTCCCAAATACTTTACAAGTCACCGACTGTGAATTTAACCAGGGGGACAGGTTTTCCTGTCGTAGAGCTATCAGCCCGGTAAGGGTGGACACATAGACAACTCACCCACCAATCGACCCCTTCTCCTTCGCTGGAATAGCAATTTGGATCGATCCGACTGATCGATCCTCCAAAACCCATTTTCTCTGCGGGCACAACAAAGCTCATTTAGTGTCCAGATGATGTGTCTGAGGTCTGTATCATCTGACCTCCCATTGATTTCACCAGGTTGAGCATCACCTGTCATTCAAAGAGTCCCTCCTTCCTCTGTCTGTGAAGAAATGCAATCAGGCAACCTGTCCTTGGAAGTAACATCAATGATGTCCTGTCGGTCACCATAGCAACTTTCCAGCTGCTCGGTGCTGTCTCCAAACCCAAGTTAGTAGAAATCCAAAGTTACTTCCAATGCCACAAAGTGACAGTCCAACCGTTAATCCTCCTCTCTCTCTCTCTCTCTCTCTCTCTTCAAAAGCACAGCTAATAAGAGCACACCAGGATATTCTCGCAATTTAAATATGGTGCGAGATAAAGACGTTTCATGGCGATTTCCATGAATAACAGCACAATATCCATAAGCTACACCCTGAAGTATTGAGGAAGAAAAATATGTTTTGTCCATTGTTATCTGGCGGTTCGGCACGCTCCTGGAGTGGCTGTGATTGGCTTCATGATATTGGAATCGTTAACTTCAGTTCTGAACATAGAAACATAGAAATTAGGTGCAGGAGTAGGCCATTCGGCCCTTCGAGCCTGCACCGCCATTTATTATGATCATGGCTGATCCTCCAACTCAGAACCCCGCCCTAGCCTTCCCTCCATACCCCCTGACCCCCGTAGCCACAAGGGCCATATCTAACTCCCTATTAAATATAGCCAATGAACTGTCCTCAACTGTTTCCTGTGGCAGAGAATTCCACAGATTCAACACTCTCTGTGTGAAGAAGTTTTTCCTAATCTCGGTCCTAAAAGGCTTCCCCTCTATCCTCAAACTGTGGCCCCTCGTTCTGGACTTCCCCAACATCGGGAACAATCTTCCTGCATCTAGCCTGTCCAATCCCTTTAGGATCTTCTACGTTTCAATCAGATCCCCCCCCTCAATCTTCTAAATTCCAACGAGTACAAGCCCAGTTCATCCAGTCTTTCTTCATATGAAAGTCCTGCCATCCCAGGAATCAATCTGGTGAACCTTCTTTGTACTCCCTCTATGGCCAGGATGCTTTCCTCAGATTAGGGGACCAAAACTGCACACAATACTCCAGGTGTGGTCTCACCGTGGCCTTGTACAACTGCAGTAGTACCTCCCTGCTCCTGTACTCGAATCCTCTCACTATAAATGCCAGCATACCATTCGCCTTTTTCACCGCCTGCTGTACCTGCATGCCCACTTTCAATGACTGGTGTATAATGACACCCAGGTCTCGTTGCACCTCCCCTTTTCCTAATCGGCCACCATTCAGATAATAATCTGTTTTCCTATTTTTGCCACCAAAGTGGATAACTTCACATTTATCCACAGTAAATTGCATCGGCCATGAATTTGCCCACTCACCCAACCTAACCTGACACCCTGCATCCTCTTAGCATCCTCTTCACAGCTAACACTGCCACCCAGCTTCGTGTCACCCGCAAACTTGGAGATGCTGCATTTAATTCCCTCATCCAAGTCATTAATATATATTGTAAACAACTGGGGTCCCAGCACTGAGCCTTGCGGTACCCCACTAGTCACCGCCTGCCATTCTGAAAAGGTCCCGTTGATTCCCACTCTTTGCTTCCTGTCTGCTAACCAATTCTCCACCCACACCAATACCTTACCCTCAATACCGTGTGCTTTAAGTTTGCACACTAATCTCCTGTGTGGGACCTTGTCAAAAGCCTTTTGAAAATCCAAATATACCACATCCACTGGTTCTCCCCTATCCACTCTACTAGTTACATCCTCAAAAAATTCTATGAGTTCGTCAGACATGATTTTCCTTTCACAAATCCATGCTGACTTTGTCCGATCATTTCACCGCTTTCCAAATGTGCTGTTATCACATCCTTGATAACTGACTCCAGCAGTTTCCCCACCACTGACATTAGGCTAACCGGTCTATAATTCCCCGGTTTCTCTCTCCCTCCTTTTTTAAAAAGTGGAGTTACATTAGCCACCCTCCAATCCTTTCTTGCACACTGAGTGTTTGACAGTATAGTTTTTAAATGTGTTCTGTTGAGATTTCTTGTTTGCTGGCTGCTTGTAAGAAGACGATCTGAAAGCTATATGTAATATACATTCCTTTATAATAACCATACAGTACTACGAACTTTAAACTTTGAGTCAGATAAGTTCGTCCTGCTTCGAACATTAGTGGAGGCAGATCACGGTGTTAGAAGCGAGAAAGGAAGGTAAAGTTCAGAAACTGTAAGATGTCGAAGTTCGCAAGTTTGACAATGGCGTGGGAAGAGATATATGAACACAAATCTAATTATACGACAGTTGAAGCGTTCCTTAGCACACGATTTCCTTATGAGATTGCCTCTTGACCTCACAATATTCCTCATAATGGCATTGCACGTTATTGTCTGCCTGTTATAATAGCATGCAGAATAAATATTTTCATCTTATATCAGTGCAGTTGACGATAATAAACCAAATGAAACGGAAGGTTATCATTCGGAAGTTGCTGTTTTGTTGTTTCCTTTGTTTGTTATTTTATTTTATGTTTCCAATCTGTTCTATTTTCCACTGTTGTATCAAAGTTTCCGTCTCCATCACGACCATTGTTAGATTAAGTGGAGATTATACGATGATTATTCAATGATATAAAGTGTTGCAATGCACATTAAATTAGAAACGGCATGGCCATGCTTTGCGTTAATGATGCCACTTGAAAGTTACGAAATATTGCACAGAATCACAATAATTGAACCACTTGGAAAAACCAAATTTAATGTGATCAAGTTATTCCTGATAATTTATAGCAAAATTATATTATGAAAGAGGTATTGACATTCGTCGTCAAAAAAAAAGAAACACGGCTTCAGTTGGATCTGATAGCACCGCTGAATACCACGCTTCTGTTGCCTTCATAGGAAGGCAGGAGGTGGTTTATTTCCGTCGTGACCATTTCGACATGGAACCATTTATACAAAACATGAAGTTATTTGCCGCAGTTAGTGTGGATGGTCATTGAACAACTATGAAAAAGATAGCACAAGAAGTGTCTCAATCATTGAAACAGATCCAAATATATATTTTGATGTGGGAAGTCAATGGATGATAATTCGGTAAACGCGTCCTTCCTCCACTCACTATGTATACAGTGTGTGTTCTGACTGTTTTTTCTTCTTCTGTTCTCCGAGGTGAATTCGAGTAAAGGCTGATCTAACACTCTCTCTTCTTGATTGATTCTTAATTCTGTGAAACACTTCGAGTTATTGCTTTAAGTTTCTGAAAAAGGCCTGCAGGGAAGATCAAATTGAAGCTCTGATCGATGTCTTCTTCCTAGTCTAGATGGTATTTTAGATTACCCCATTCTTCTAAACGAAGTCTAAGTCCAAGTACTTTGCTCATCTCGTGAGAACGCTATTTTGTCATTTCATTTTTACTTCAAAGAAGCAAAGCTCGATGCAGCTAAATGCGGCTAACCAATTGTAGATACTTCCTTATTATTTATAAACACCCGCCTTCATTAATTACAAATCCTCCGCAAACGTACATGAGTTAAAAATACTCGATGTATTGGAACATTCCGTTTTACCTATGTGCGTTAACGTTACAGTCGTTGGAATTAATAATTGCGAAATTAACTGCACATCTAGTCGCATGTTCGACAAAAAAAAACAGCTGATTACGTCATCATCTGCGAACTTAAATGAGTTCATATTTAAATCAATCTCCAGAGGATAAAATGACGGTTTCACTGTCTTACAGTCAGTCAGTTCCATTTTTAAACATGTTCGCATTTTCATGGTTTTTGGCCGTTGAGCTTATTTGCGCTGGTACGTATTAATATTATCTTAATGATTTCTCCCTTTTGTGTTGCTTCCCAAAACAAGTAAATGTCAATGCTACATTTTCGATGGTAATATGAAGGAGTTTGGCATTGTAACTTTTTTTAAAAATCGTGTCTCAGTTCCTTCCGATAACGCGCAGGTAGTCATAGTATTTACTCTTCTACAAATCTTGTCCTAGATGCAGATACAATTTTTATTCCGTTAATTCCAACAAAGGACTTTGTGCTCTGAAGACATTCGTTCGAGTGAGTTTCACAGTACAACCATCGCTCTGTCACCAACTATATGTACATATTTTCCCACGTAATATTTGACAAATATTCTCAAATAATGCTGAATTTACAAAAATGTTGAAAATTGATGTAGCGTTTTAATTATTTCTTGCTGCTCCTACAACGCCAGCTAGGATTATGTTTTTGAATTATTGTAGATGAGAATTAAGCAGAGGTAATCGAAACCGAGCCGAGGTCCTAAATGTTTTAGATAAAGTTCCGAAGTGAAATATATTAGGGATATCTTTTAAGATTGTCTGATAAAAATCCTACTGTCATTTTCGGGCACTTTTCGAAATAAATTAATTGGCACATTGAACATGTTTTGCACATAAAATAAAGAAAAACAATAGACAAAGTAGATGTCTGTGAAGATGCGTTGATGAAGTAATAGAAACTCAATTGAGAAAGGAAGGTATGTAAAAGTGCTTACGCTGGAAGTGAAAAATATGTTTAATACAACAGGAACATTGGTCACCACTAATTATTATTAGCACTATTCTTGTGGCGATTGAAAACTGCGTTATTCGGTTGTTTGGCGACAAGAAGTAAAACCTGCTGTGCACACGTAATGTATATTATCGCTCTGTTATTTAAAAAAAATACCACCTATTGCCAAAAATATCCTTGTTGTCAACAGCATGTTTTTTTTTTGTCACATATACGACTTTTATTTGATTTAATTGCAGAAGCTCAGATTAAGGTATCGCAGTCTCCTAAGCTCAGCAATCGTGTTGTCGGTGAAAGCACAATGTTCTATTGTGGAGTAGGGTACTTGATGGAAAACCCAGACGTTGATGTTTACTGGTGGAAAGTTGGAGAGCAAGGATTACTGCAGTCTGTTAATGACAGTAGAAAACGTTTTTCACCGCTGGAAAAAGGAAAAGCCACCTTTCAACTGCTGAATATCAGCGTCGGTGACAGGGGATTATATTACTGCGGAGTGAAAAAGCAGCTTGAACCAATGTCAAATGGAACTGGAACAAAATTAGTTGTTCATGGTAGGTGTAATTTGAATGCAAATGCATTCTATAAATATTTAAAATATCATTAAACAGTAATAACGCGTTATCTGTAGTAGTCTACATATTTTTTTTATACTTTCATTCGCGCCAGATTCGTACACTGCTTGCCTTCAGGAAATTTAACTATTTTTTCTTCAACGGTAAATACGATCTGAAATAATGTTTCATGAGGTGGTTGCAGTTGTGAACCTTTGTTTCAGGAATTCTGATGTACTACGGAATGCTTTAAAGAGCTTGGGTTGAGTCTTCTAGGGGAAAAGACAATTCTAGATTGGCTGTTATATAATGATCCGGATTCGATTAGAGAGCTTATAGTGGGGGAACGCATACGGGTCAATTATCATAATATGATGAAATTTAACGTACTGTGTGAAAGAGAAGAAGCTAGAATCAGATGTTTCTATACTAGGATTAGGATTAGGCTTAAGTTTAGGGTTAACTCTAGCCCTAATGGGTACAGTAAAGGGAACCACAGAGACATGAGTGAGGAGCGGGGCAAAATTGACTGGAAGTGGACACTAGCATAACAGCAATAGCTGGAGTTTCTGAGAACATTTTGGAAGAAGCTAGAAAGTTTTTCCTAAAGAAGGTGTATTCTAAATGGAGGATGAATCAACCATCTGCGGGGATTTCAAGGACACTAGAAATTCAACAGAGAAGGCTTATCAGTCCTCAAAACATTAGTGGAAATTTGGACGATTGGAAAACAGAAAATCAATAAGGTAGTAAAAGATGAATTGGGAAGGTTAACTAACGAATGATACAAAAAATGATTAAAAAGTTTGTTTCAGCTATATAAACAGTAAAGCAGAGGCGAGAATGGATGGGGGCACGGTAAAATGACTCTGGATAGATAGTTCCGGAGACAAAGAAATGGTGGACAAAATCAATAACTTTTTGTTGTGTCAGTTTTCACAGTGGAAGATACAGCAGTATTGCATAAATGGGAGAGTGTCGGGGCAGAAGTGAGGGTAGTCACTACTACTATGGAGCATATGTTTGGGAAGCTGAAGGATCTGAAGCTAGAAAAATTACCTATAACAATGGACTGCAGCTCAGGATTCTGAAAGAGATTGCTGAAGGAATTTTGAAGGCATCACGAGTGACCATTCAAGATCAGCATATCTCGAATGGTTCTGCAGGACGGGAAAACTGCAAATGTCACTCATTCATTAAGAACAGAATGAGGCGAAACCAAGAAGTTACAGGACAATTAGACTTAAATGGTTGGTAGGGTTTAAGAATTCATTGTTAAGGCTGACGTTACAGGATACGTGCAGAACCATGATAACATAGGCTAAAGTCAGTATGGTTTCTTTAATTTGAAAACTTGCCTGACAACGGTGTTATGTGTCTCTGAGGAAATAATACGAAGGATAGGCAAAGAAGAGTCAATGGATGGTGTTTACCTATATTTACAGATGCCCTTTGGTAAAGTGCCGCACACGTGGTGGCTGAACAAGATAACAACACATGGTATTGCAGGGAATATGCGAGCATAGATAGAAGATTGGCTGATTGGCAGGAAGCAAAGAGTGGGAATAAAAGGGGATTTTTCTGGCTGCCTGCCGGTGGTATTAGTGGTATTCCACGGGGGACGATACAAAGATAGATGAAGAGGCAAGTGTTATTGAGGAGTCTGCAGAAGGTCTTAGATGACCGGAACGGGGAATAAAAAGTTGCAGGTGGAGTACACTATAGAACAGAAAATATATAACTTAGAAATTTACAGCACATTACAGGACCTTCGGCTCACAAGGTTGTGTCGACCATTTACCTATTCTAGAAATACCTGAAATGTTCCTAGAGCATAGCCCTCTATTTTTATTAGCTCCATATACCTATCTAAGTGTCTCTTTTAAAGACACTACTGTATCAACCTCCAGGAACCCACTACCTTCTCTGCTGGAAAAAAAAACATACCCCGTGTACCAGTTTCCAAGCACGTTAAAGCTATGTTCCCCAATGTTAGCCATTCCAGCCCTGGAAAAGAGCCTCTGGCTATCCACACAATCAATGACCCTCAACATCTTATACACCTCTATCAAGTCACCTCTTATCCTCCGTCGATCCAAGGAGAAATGGCCAAATTCACTCAACCTATTCTCATAAGGCACACCCTCCAGTCCAGGCAACATCCTTGTAAATTCCCTGTGCATTATTTTTTTCTATAGATTACATCTGCCAACACACTGATCATCGCAACTCTACAGCTCAACATTTCAGGTTCATGGGCATCTTAATTTCACGAGACTTCCGGTGAGCAGTAAAAAAAAAGGCTCGGCAGAGGATCTATTTCTTGCGGCAATTGATAAAACTCTACCTTCCCCAGAGACCAATCCTACACTGCCATCGCAGAGAATATTCTCGAGTCAGCCATTATTGTCTGGTTTGGTGCAGCGTCCTCTCACAGTAGACGAAAACTGCAGCGAACTGCCAGGTCAGCAGGAAAGGTCAATTACTGCAGTCTCCCATCACCGCAGGGTTTGTATATGTCCAGCGGGGGGGGGGGGGGGGGGGGCGGGGAATCAGAACCAAAACGTCAGGCGTTACTCCAAATGTCAAAGTGTCACTGACAGTTTATAAAGTTGATTGACGCCTTCCAGCTTCTGTACTCAATGTCACGGTCAATCTGGTATTTGGGCTGGGGGGAGCGGTGGTTACAGCACCGGATCAAAAGAGACCACAGAAAGTTGTAGAATTAATCAGCTCCGTCATGGGTACCAGCCTCCGTGGCATCTAAGACATCATCAGTTTGGTTGAATAATTACTTTGGTTCTGTCTTCACTAAGGAAGACATAAATAATCTTCCAGAAATAGTAAGGTACAGAGAGTCCAGTGAGATGGAGGAACTGAGCGAAATACATGTTAGTAGGGAAGTGGTGTTAGGTAAATTGAAGGGATTGAAGGCAGATAAATCCCCAGGGCCAGATGGTCTGCATCCTAGAGTGCTTAAGGAAGTAGCCCAAAAAATAGTGGATGTATTAGTGATAATTTTTCAAAACTCGTTAGATTCTGGACTAGTTCCTGAGGTATGGAGGGTGACTAATGTAACTCCACTTTTTAAAAAAGGAGGGAGAGAGAAACCGGGGAATTATAGGCCGGTTAGCCTAACGTCGGTGGTGGGGAAACTGCTGGAGTCAGTTATCAAGGATGTGATAACAGCACATTTGGAAAGCGGTGAAATAATCGGACAAAGTCAGCATGGATTTGTGAAAGGAAAATCATGTCTGAAGAATCTCATAGAATTTTCTGAGGATGTAACTAGTAGAGTGGATAGGGGAGAACCAGTGGATGTGGTATATTTGGATTTTCAAAAGGCTTTTGACAAGGTCCCACACAGAAGATTAGTGTGCAAACTTAAAGCACACGGTATTGGGGGTAAGGTATTGGTTGGGTGGAGAATTGGTTAGCACACAGGAAGCAAAGAGTGGGAATAAACGGGACCTTTTCAGAATGGCAGGCTGTGACTAGTGGGGTACCGCAAGGCTCAGTGCTGGGACCCCAGTTGTTTACAATATATATTAATGACTTGGATGAGGGAATTAAATGCAGCATCTCCAAGTTTGCGGATGACACGAAGCTGGGTGGCAGTGTTAGCTGTGAGGAGGATGCTAAGAGGATGCAGGGTGACTTGGATAGGTTGGGTGAGTGGGCAAATTCATGGCAGATGCAATTTATTGTGGATAAATGTGAAGTTATCCATTTAGGTGGCAAAAATAGGAAAACAGATTATTATCTGAATGGTGGCCGATTAGGAAAAGGGGAGGTGCAACGAGACCTGGGTGTTATTATACACCAGTCATTGAAAGTGGGCATGCAGGTACAGCACGCGGTGAAAAAAGGCGAATGGTATGCTGGCATTTATAGCGAGAGGATTCGAGTACAGGAGCAGGGAGGTACTACTGCAGTTGTACAAGGCCACGGTGAGACCGCACCTGGAGTATTGTGTGCAGTTTTGGTCCCCTAATCTGAGGAAAGACATCCTTGCCATAGAGGGAGTACAAAGAAGGTTCACCAGATTGATTCCTGGGATGGCAGGACTTTCATATGAATAAAGACTGGATGAACTGGGCTTGTACTCGTTGGAATTTAGAAGATTGAGGGGGGATCTGATTGAAACGTATAAGATCCTAAAGGGATTGGACAGGCTAGATGCGGGAAGATTGTTCCCGATGTTGGGGAGTCCAAAACGAGGGGCCACAGTTTGAGGATAAAGGGAAAGCCTTTTAGGACCGAGATTAGGAAAAACTCTTCACACAGAGAGTGGTGAATCTGTGGAATTCTCTGCCACAGGAAACAGTTGAGGCCAGTTCATAAGCTATATTTAAGAGGGAATTAGATATGGCCCTTGTGGCTACGGGGGTCAGGGGGTATGCAGGGAAGGATGGGGCGGGCTTCTGAGTTGGATGACCAGCCATGATCATAATAAATGGCGGTGCAGGCTCGAAGGGCCGAATGGCCTACTCCTGCACCTATTTTCTTTATGTCTGTGTTTCTATCTTCTCAGATCGGTGCCTCGGGAAGGCGGCGTCAATTTTTAAGGAACTGCCGAAGGGTCTCGGTCAGATTCGTCGACTGTACTTTTTCCCACAGATGCTGCCTGGCCTGCTGAGTTCCTTCAGCGTTTTGTGTGTGTTGCTTGAGTTAATCGATTAGAATGTACATATACAGGGAAATGTATGGTCATGTAGTTTGGTAGAGGAAATAAGGGCATGGAATGTTTTCTAATCAGTGATCAGTTGCAGGAATCGGAGGTGCAAAGAGACTTGGGAGTAGTCGTGCATGATTCCCTCAAGGTTACCTTGCATGCCGAGTCGGTGGGAAGAAAGGCAGAAGAAAAGTTCGCATTTATTTCGAGAGGAATAGAATATAAAAGAAAGATTGTAATTCGCGACTGTAGAAGGCATTGGTAAAATCGGGGTTGCCGCTTTATCTTAGAAAATGTGTTCATATTTGAAAGGGCCTAGAACATGTTCACGAGAATGATCGCGTAGATGAAAGGGTTAACATTTAAGTACGGTTTGATGGCTCTGGGGCTGTATTCACTGGAGTTTTCAAGAACGAAGACAGAAACTTCCCGCCTTGGCCCCCTCAGCTGTCAGGAGAAACAGTTTTGCGGGGGTTAATAGCTAAGCCGCATGTGACTGTCAGAAGCTGAACTTTGTTGTTATAGGCTATTTGAGACCCACACCATTGGAAGCATTTCAGGGGCACTACCCCTCCCTCCGGCTCTGACAACCTTCAGCTTAAAATGTAACCCTTAAATGATTCAATGATGTGAATAACTAATAGCTACGCGCTTGTGATGGAAAATAACTTATATTGTTTTGTTTTATCTCTTAGGAAATGACGGGGGTTTACATTATTGGTGATCTTAATCATTTCGAAACTTGTTTTTTTTCACTTTGTTCCGCAGTCCCGCCAAGCCCATTAAGTATTACATACAATGAAACAGAAAACAATGGTTCAGCGGCTGTCATTTTTGAATGTACAACTGCCGAATTCTACCCAGAGAACATCAACATTTCTTGGTACAAGAATGGTTTAACGGTTGAGACCGGGATACAATCAAAATTGCATTTAAGTGCAAGTGGTCTGTATGTCGTTTCCAGCATTTTGGAGGAGGCATCGCCTGTCAAGAGCGGGGCTACTTACACTTGCCTGGCAAACCATCCTACGGAACAAACGAAAACCGACATCCGGTTCATTCCAGAGAGCGTAACGAGTACAACAAACATTCGAGGTAAGCAAATTAATTCTATTAATCACAAATAGCATCCAGAAATAAATTCCCACAGATTATTTTAGTTACATTCTACAGCACCATGGGTGTGTTAAAAGATAGCTGTGTCCCAGAAAGATGAGGCGGAATGTGCTACAACACTTTAATGTCCGAATTGAACTGGAAACCATGATCTATAGAAGGGCAACGACGTGCAACAAAGAACAACAATCTAAAAGTTATTGGTGCAGATATCGCACAGCTTTGTGTGTGTGTGTGTGTGTGTGTGTGTGTGTGTGTGTGTGTGTGTGCTGTGTGTGTGTGCTGTGTGTGTGTGTGTGTGTGTGTGTGTATGCATGTGTGTGTGTGCGCGTAGAGCCAGGACATTGATACGAGCTCCCACAATACTCAATGTACCTCACAAATCACATTTCTACATGATATTTGGTGTTTCTTTTTTTTTTCCTTCAAGGTTTCAAGAGCAGAAGGTGGAATATAGTCTATGGATTCGCAGGATGTGGATTCTTATTCCTGTCTTTCATCACAATCGCATGTGTAATGAAGTTCAGGAAACTTAGAGGTATGCATTCCTGAATTTACTTCAGCTTCAGAGGTATCTTCGTGATTTAATTGAAGTGAATACGATGGAATAGATTAATATGATAACAGGCTTAGTCACAGCACTCCTACATCGACATCACTAGCAAATGAACAGTGCAATATTTAATGTACGAAGACAACTTGTAAGGGTGCTTTAGGAATCAACTAAACTTGACAATTGTCTCAAGAGCTGCTGGTAACCGGATACAGCAAATATTCTGACAACATTCCGCTTTTACAATGGATTTCTTGCTTCACAGTTAGTCACAATTTCAGTTGTATATACTCCTTATACAATTCAGTTACAAATCACTTGTTCAATGAGCATCATGTCAGTCTTAACTGAATAACTGGAAATTTCGATGGAAAGGTTGTTTGTTACCAATTACTCTCAAATAAGTTTGCAGTGTTTAAACCATGAATCTGGAACATATATATTCATAACACCATAACAAATAAAGCAGAAGCAGGCTATTGGACCTATTCATAAAGCAAGCATTGGTATTTTATTGTCTCTCTCCTTCTCATTCTCCTCCCTTCTCCCGGTAAATCTGGATGCCTGTCATGACTTCGAGTCATCGGTCGAGTACTCTGAAGCTCCAGGTTTTCTACTGCCCACTTCTTTGTGTGCTGTGCTTTTACTTATAATTATCTGTTTTGTTTCTATTCAGGTATTTTATAAGTTATTGTTAGGTCTTCTCTTGTTTATACAGAAACTGCAACTCTCCTTGGATAGTTCCAACTAATTCTTTGAAACTTTGCAGGTATCTAATTAAGTATCCTTGTACTGTTGTCGCTTTTAGAATGGTTACTTGAAAGCTTGTTATGATTCTGGGGTTTTATCAGATGGGCACGGCTTCTTTGGCGCCCTCGAGTGCTAATCCCTCGGTGTCTCAGTTGTTCTGATCCTCTGATATTTTGGCAGTGTGAAAAGGAGCGATTTATGTCCTTGTGAATTCCACTATTTTGAACTGTTTATAGAATTCCTAGCTTTGTTTATCTGTTCGAATTTTTGTGTGATTCTGCTCATTGGTCCGGCGATGTAACGTGACAGAACGTACGGGACCCTTGATCCAGCAGGATTCGACGTTCGGTCTGCTCTGGCACGGCAGCTGGGGCAGTCGGTCGGCACGAATAGATACTGCAACAGCTGGCCTTGTCCTTCAAGCCCTGCTCAGAGGCCCACGGAGCCACGCAGTCAGAAACATCGCCAAATGTGCCAGACGGTGTCGAAAGGTCCGAAACCCGTCCAATCCCGGAACGCTGAGCCTTGTCGTGGGTTCCCAGCGTTGCGCTATCTGGTCTTCCATTCGCTGCCTTTCACGTTTCCCACTGAACGTAGCAACGTGGTATGTATGATCTTCCTACTGTCGGTGAAGGCTCTGGCGTGGTCTACGGCGCCATGACGGACAGATGTTCCCGAATACTCGACCATTCGTTCACGAGAGCCTTAGGCACGGTCTTCAATCACCCTTTCGTGCAAGGGGGTGGGGTGGAGAAGGTGGGTTAGCAGACTTCTCGGAGCGACGAGCGTTACAGATCGTGACCGAGTACTCGAATATTGTGAGTCAGACACTGGCACTTGAGAGGGGGGTGGAAATCTTTGTCATGTTCTGCAGAGGTCTAAGTGCAAAGCTGAAGGGCGAACTGGAGAGGCGTAAACTGGATCAAGACCTTAATGGACTGATTAACTTCACTCCCCGACTCGATATTCGAACATCCAAGGGCCAGCTGGGGCGTCATGGCGAGTTCACCAGATATGATTCCCATTTTCCCTGTTCTTCAACCACAATTTCTACTCTCCAAGTTCCTCACTGCGAGCTTCCCCATCCGCAACCGAACAGACCACGCAATTCGGCAGGACCCGTCTCACCCCTTGTGCGCGGGACAGGAGGGTGAGAGACAGACAGTTTTTTTATTGCGAAAAAACCGAGCACTTGCGCCCAGCTTGTCTTGAGAGATCGGGTAGCTCGAAGGGCCGTTCAGTAGAGGGATGTCTGTAATGATCCCAAATACATCCCTAATCCTACGACCTCTGGGATAAATGTGTCCTGTATATTACCTGGGCTACAAGTGACTGGCCATTTGGAAACTTTATAGACTCCTGCTCGCAGGTTTTTTTTTTAATCTGGGGGTTTCCCGACTGTTGGCAGTCCCAATTTCTGGACAGTCACCGTCCTTGATTGTAGACCACTTGAGCCAGAAAAGGTTATGTCATTGTTCAGTGACACACCCGCTTTCGGATACGGGGCCATTCTGGTATTCAGTTCTTAGATTTCACATTAACTGTTCCCCTGAGATCTCTCTCACGTTAGGGTATCGGTGGGTGCCGCAGCAGAGCCCCGTTATCGTCTGGTCTGCTGGCAATATCCTGGACGGGGTTTCCAGCTTCCTTCCGGAAGCTTCCCCCGTTCTCAAGTCTGTCACCCGTGTTTCCAAGTCTGCCTTTAACATTCACAAGCTTGCGACCCTGGATGATCTCAAAAAGTATTCCGACTCTCTTGAGGGTATTAATGAACAGATGGTAACTATACTATCTCCCGATCGGCGTGTATGATTGTGCCATAGTGTGATTATCAGGAAGCCGTCGACCACCACGATGATTTTTTTTTCTCCTATGAGGACCTGTAAATCTGGCCTTGGACAAGTATATTCATGAGGCACTCGACCCAGGGTTACTGAGACCCTGCACGGTGCTCCTTTTTGTAACTGGAACAGATGGGAGTTGAGGCCTTGCATAGATTATAGGGGGTTTAATAAAATAACCGTTAAACATCCCTATCCTTGCCACTAAAATACACAGAGTTTGAATTTTTGTACTATTTTCACAAAACTGGACCCGATAAACGCTTATAATTTATTTCCTATTCGGGACGAGAAAAGAAATAATACCCGGTAAGCCGGCTGATTGTTGTTTTTAATCGTTTTAATTTTATTATAATATATCGTACTGCGTATAAAAATGAGAAGACTGGTGGATTATAGAGACAATTCGAGCCCAAGGTATGGTGGACACGTTGGAACCCGTTGAAGGTTTAATTAGAGAAATGGACATGGCCCTCATTTTCCGGAATGTTGATTCCCAAGTTAGACAAAACTTTGAAGAAATAACCAGGTTCCAGAAGGTGGTGCCTCTAGTCGATTACTTCTCCTTTCACAAACAAGAGAAAATCTGCAGATGCTGAAAATCGACGCAACACATAAAACGCTGGAGGAGCTCAGCAGGCCAGGCAGCATCTACAAAAAGAGAACTGACGATGTTTTGTGCAGAGACCCTTCAGCAGGATTAGTGAATTATTTGTCTTGTCTAATGGGGACACAATTCCAAGATAACAAGTCACCTGGGTATCACGTGGACACTTAAGTTAATTAAAAGAAGATCCTGGGTGCCCGGTATATACACGGATGTTTCGTGCAGGCTTCGGACATACGTACTCGTTAAGATCCTATTTCTTCTCCTGAAGGCTTTCTTCAACCTTTATCCATTCCTTCAGGTCCTTTGTCTCAGCTTTCTCTACATTTATATAACTGTCTGCCCCATTACATCCCTTTTCCAATATTTTAGTTGTGGTCGATAGGTTTTTCGAAGATTGCCGATTCATCCCTCGAACCAACCTACCATCATCGCGAGAAACCGCTGAAGTTTTCATACAGCAGGATTTGTGTACACGTTTTCCTCACTGATATTTTTTCTGACACATGTCCTTAATTTACATCCAAATTCTGAAAAGCATTTTGTAAGTCATCCCTGATGGTCCCATTGTCAGAGTAATAGACAGACTAAGAGGATGAACCATGACCTGGAGCGAAAACGTCACTGCCTAGTATCCGTTCATCTATCATGTTGGATGACCATTTAATCTGCGGGAGTTCGCCCATCAATACATCTCAAAATTCATCATTGCGTATGACACCTTTCGAATGTCAAATTGGGTTTCAGCCTCTTCCGTTCCTTGATCCGGAGGCCAAGTTTGGTATCCCCTCAGCCTAACAATTTGTTCAGAGCTGAAAAGAAAGGTGGCTGAAAGCCAGAAAGACCCTGGACGCGAGTTTATCCCGGCAACCGGCCAAGGTGAACAGAAAGAGACAGCCGCTCCGCTCTTTCTATATTGGTCAGCGGCGTTGGCTTTCAGCTAAATATCACCTGAATATGTTGGGCCCGCGGCCAAGTAGTTAAGGCGTTCGTGTTTGGGTCCTTGTGCTAGGCACTTAATCACACATTGCTCTAGTGTCCGTGCAAGGACAGGCGCCCCACACAGACTTCCAATCTTCTGGTCTGAGTCAACTTTCCCCCTAAATATCGTCCTCTTAAACTCGAATCTCGCAAAATTGCCCCTCGTTTAATCAGCCCCTTTCAAGAAAAAGAAGTTAACCCGGTGACATACAAGCTACAACTATCTTGCTGTCTGAAAATACATTCCACCATTCATGTATCCACGTTTGAAACGTTTACTTTGTAGCCCATTGGCCCCGATTCCTAAGCCATCTCCTCACACCAAGGATCGCAGGCAGTGTAATTGTCTACACAGTCCACAGACTGCTTCATTCACGAATATTACGGGAAGAACTACAGTTCTTGGTAGACTGGGAGGGATATGATTCGGAGGGACGGTGTTGCGTTCCTTCCATGAATATTTGCATCCTGGCATTATTTCATAAATCTATCGGTTGCATCCAGATAATCGTTGGCTGTCCGGTGCCGGGCATAGTGAGACGGGATCTGTTACGACCTCGGGTCGTCAGTAGAGTATTCCGAAGTCTCTGAGTATTTTTCTGTTGCTTTTGTTGTGTATGCTCTTTTTTTATGCCTTAGAGTTATCTGTATTGTTGCGCTTTGAGTGTTTTACGTGTTATTGTTCGGTCTCTGCAAGTTTACATTTAAGAATCTGTTGTTCTAGGGTGTCTGCGATTAATTTTCCAAGACTTTGCATCTGTCCAGTTACTTATCCCTGAACACTTGACTCTTATTGGAATGTTCACTTGCAGGCATTTTGGGTCTCTGTGTGATCCTGTGCTTGGGTCCAACGATATAGCGTGACGGATGTCGTTGCTAATCAAGTATCATTTGCCTCAAAAAATTCCTTCTCATCTCTGTGCTGAAGTGACGACCTTCTACTGTGAGTGTGCATCCTCATGTCCGCAAGTGTCCCACTGCTGGAAACATCATCTGCACGTTCCCTTTATCAAGGTCTTTCAATATTCCATAACTTTCAATGAGATGGCCGCCCCACGTCCATTCTCATTCTTATAAACGTCAGCTGGTACAGGCCCAGAGCAATCAAGCGCTCTTCATACGTTAAACATTTCATTCCCAGGATAATTTCGTGAACATTATCTGTACCCTCTTCAATGGCAGCACATCCTTTCTTAGATATGGTGCACAAAACTGTTCATAACACTCCACGTGCGGTATGAATAATGCTTTATAAAGCTTTGGTATTATATATTTTCTTTTGTATTCTAGTCCTCTCGAAGTAAATGGTAACAGTGCCTTTGCCTTCCTGACCACCAACTCAACTCACAATTTAAGCTTAGCGAAATTATTCACGAGGAGCTGCAATGTCCTATTGCACTTCTGACATATGAACATTCCTTACCGTTTAGAAAATAGTATTCACCTTTATTCCTTCTATAAAAGTGTATGACCATACACTTTCCTGCTCTTTATTTCATTTGCCATTTCTTTGCTCATCCCCCCAAGCTTTCTAAGTTCTACTGCCGACTCCGTCCATCCTCAACACTATCTGCCCCTGCACCCACCTACGTATCGTTCACAACGTTGACAAAATCGATGTTCCATCATTGACATATAATGTGCAAACAGGCAGTCCCAGCATCGATACTTGTGCAACACTAATATTCACAAGCCCCTTTTATTCTGACTGTTCATCTCATTCCTCTTAACCAAACTACCCATGATAGCATCCTTTCTGTGATCTGCAGCCTCGTTTCGGGCCTTGCAAATATGCCATCTGAAAATCCAAGAAAATAACATCCGATGCTCTCCGTTTTCTGTTGTGCCCATCAAAGAATTCCAACAGATATGGCAGGCAAGATTTCCTTTAAGGAAACAATGTTCTCTTTAGTCTATGGAATGTGCCTACCCGAAACATCACCGGCATATTGATAGTCATAACGTCGAAATTTGGAGTTCAATTCCGACGTCAGCTGCCCGTTTCTCCACGTAGAATGTATCCAAAAACGTGCCGGATAGTAAATTCATTGTTGGTCGTGCATTACCCTTGACCGGGCTCGAGTAAATCGGAGTTTGCAGGGTGGCACAGCTCGAAGGGCCAGAATATCATGGTCCGGTCCGTGAAGTCCGTATTCCGGTACCCGGTCCGGTCTATCGACCCTTGCTCCAGGTTTTCCTGTCTATCCCTTCTCTGTTCTTGCTGAGCTCTAATTGAGGCAGCTGATGCTCTTTGGGGCTGGTTGAACATATACCTTCAGAGACCAGGGCGTGGCTGCTAGATTGTTCTTGTCCTTACTCATTGTATCCCTTCCTCTGCCTTCTGTTTCCTCGCCTGAAACCTTGCCTTGTCTTGCTGGTAACTGTCGCCTTGCCTGAATTTCTCGTTTCACCTTGCATTGCCTGAAGCCTTGCCTGGTCTTGCTGCTAATTCTCGCCTCGTCTCGCCTTCCGTCTTGTCCTGCAGCCACCCCGTACTTAGCTCCATTCCTGTCCCTTACCTCCGCCGGTAAGTCAGGCTGTCTTGCCATTAGCCTGCAGCTGGTTCTGTCCCTTCCTGTCCTTTGCCTCCGTGGGGTAAGCCAGGCCGTGTTGCCGTTACCTACGGTTGGTTCTGTCCCTTCCTAACCTCTGCCTCTGTCTGGTAGGCGAGGCCGCATTGCCATTACCTACGGTTGTTTTTTTTTCCCTTCCTGTCCCCTGCCTCTGTCGGGTGGTGATCCGCGACCTGTCCAGGAGTACTGCTCTCTGCGCAGGAGTACCGTGCCCTGCCCAGGAGGCGCCTCTATTCTCTAGCCTCTAGCCTCAAGCGTGAAGACTCAGCCTTCTGCCTCCTGCCAAGCCTCGCCTCTAGTCTCTAGCCTCTAGCCTCAAGCCTGAAGACTCCAACCTCCTGCCAAGCCTCGACTCAAGTCTCTAGCGTCAAGCCTTAAATCTCCAGCCTCTAGCCTCCTGCCAACCCTCGCTTCAAATCTCTAGACTCTAGCCTCAAGCCTGAAGACTCCACCCTCCTGCTTCATGCCAAGCCTTGCCTAAAGTCTCTGGCCTCTAGCCTCAAGCATGAAGACTCCAGCCTCCTGCCTCCTGCCAAGCCTCGCCTAAAGTATCTGGCCTCTAGCCTCAAGCCTGAAGACTCTGCCAAGCCTCGACTCAAGCCTCTAGCCTCTAGCCTTAAGCCTGAAGTCTCCAGCGTCTAGCCTCTTGTCAAGCGTCGCCTCAAGTCTTTAACCACTCGCCTCAAGCCTGAAGACTCCAGCCTCCTGCCTCCTGCCATCCCTCGCATCCAGTCTCTAGCCTCAAGCCTGAAGACTCCAGCATCCCGCATCCTGCCAAGCCTCGCCTCAAGTCTTTAACCTCTCGCCTCAAGCCTGAAGACTCCAGCCACCTGCCAAACCTCGCCTCAAGTTTTTCGCCTCAAACCTGAAGACTCCAGCCTCCTGCCTCTTGCCAAGCCTTGCCTCAAGTCTCTAGCCTCAAGCCTGAAGACTCCAGCCTCGTTCTGCGTGCCAGCAAAGCCTCGTCATTGCCTAGTTCTGGGGTTCGAGCCAGAGGCAAGACCCAGTCTGTGTCCTTGTGCAGTCTCTGGCTCGGAGTCCAAACAAGGGCTCCTAGCTCTCTTGTCCAGTCCTGCTCCTGGTTCCCGGTTTTCCTGTCCAACTCCTTGCCCTCGCTCTGTATACTAGTCCTGTCCCTAGTACTTCAGTGTCCGTGGGTCCAATTGCTCTTGGGTCCGTTCCTAGCCACCTCCTTATGACACAGAAGGCCTCGTCCACACGGCATCTCAGTAAACAGATACATAAATAGACAGTTAATCAGATAGATAGATAGATAAACAAACAAACAAACAAACAAACAAAGTAAACAAACAAATAAATAAATCGATAGATAAATAGGTAAACGGTTCCTACATCCTACCAACTAATGAACTCATATAATGCTCTGGAAGCATTCCAGGATCTAGTGATTCTTTAAAGATCATTACTAATATATCCCGCATTTCTTCAGCAACCTCTTTCAGGACAAAGACATGTAGTCCACCTCGTCCAGCTGTTATCTACCATTATCGGTTCTCATTTACTCTTTACATATCCGAAACATTGCCGGTATCCTCTTTTACTACCATTGGTCAGTTTTCCTTCATGTTCGTTCTTTTCTCTTCTTTCCTGTTTTTTTTTCTTATCTTCTATTGGTTTATAAAAACTTCCAAATCCTCTAGCTTCGCACTTTTCTTGCTATATTAAACGCATTCTCTTTTAATTTCATTTGTATTGCAAATGCCTTGCCAGCTAAGGTCACTTTAGTATGTTCTTTGGAATGTATACATATTTCACCATCTGAATTGCTCCAAGCAACACCAATTGGTGCCGATATGGTGTCATATGTGCTAGTACCCCCTCTTATCCGATGCTACTGTAAATCCCTTAATTCTACTGTAATACTGATACATCTGATTTTAGCTTTTTCCTCTCAAATTATCATACTATACTTGCTGCCTCCCCGGGTTTCCTTTACAATTCGGCCATTAATTGAATCTGCTTCAATTCAATGCACCCGATGCTGAATTGTCTTTTCCTAAAGCTTGTTCTAAAAAGCTGTCTTATATGCATTCTAAAAATTCCTTTTCTTGGGATCCAGCACCAACCTGATTTTCTCAGCCTGTATATTAAAATCTCAGATGAGTATCTTCACCTTCTTTTAAACATGCCTTTTCTCTCTCCTGTTATGACTTGCAACCCACATCCTTTGAACCGCTCAGATACCTAGATATCACTCACACATCATGCTTTCTAGCCTTGCCCTTACTTAACTTTACCCACAAGGATTCTACATCTTCTGAAGTTCTGGGCTTTTTAAATGGAAATTATTGCCGTTTGTTATCAAGATAGCTACCCAGCCCTTCTATCCACTTTCCTTTCCTTGCAATACAATATCGATCATTGATTGTTAAGCTTCCAACAATGATTTTTCAGCCATGGCACATTGATGCCCATAACGCCATACCTGCCGATATCTAACTACACAACAAAATCATGTACAGTATTCCAGATACTACGTGGATTCAAATATAAGACCTTCAGTCTTGTATTGATCACCCTTATTAAATTTTGCCTGCTAGTTATCAGAAATTAAATGTATAAGTATTACATTTTTTTTGCCTTTTGTTTATTCTGGAGACTAGTAATCTCTCATGCACTCTCCATCTCTTTTGAATTATCTTCGTTTTTCCAAGCTGTTGAACCAACACTCAACCCATCACACTGTCATCAATAACTTTCGATTCAGTGAAATCATAAATGGAAGAGCTGTAAGCAACGGCGAGTAAGGAGTATTTGCCATTGGTAATGATGCACCGTTTGATTGAATAACAAGACATTTTCGTCATATAAGTGAGAAAATGCTTTAAGGAATGCCAAAACGGGAATATTTAATAGCATCCTTAGGACATTGCGGTAGCCTTCCGATCTGTGTTTTATCAGCCATCATTTTTATAAGGAAGTAAGTTTGAAAAGAGATTGAAAGATACAGCACCGTAGATCTAACCTCAAAATAGAAACATAAGCAATATTTAGTATGTCGTCAGGATTCTGCAGAAAGAAAATTTTGTTTGACAATTCAAGTTAAATGATCATTCCATCGATAAGACAGATAGACAGACAGACTGACAGATAAACAGAAAGACAAATCGATAGATAGATAGATTAGATCGATTTATATGTTTACATTCATGCATACATATATAAATGCATACATACTTTACATAGATATATAGACAGAAAGGCTGACAGACGGAGATACGAGGATTATTGGAAAGGGAAACGAAATGCATTCAAAGCTGTTGCTAAATCATAAAATCCAAAATATATTTGAAATACCCAACAGACAAGTCTATGGTTCTTTACTGTAAACAAACACATACAAAATTCCGATATCACAGATCAGAAACTTTGCAGTAATTCCCACTTAAAGATAACATATTAAAAAAAAGCATATATCAATTACAGCAAGGAAACAGGCCATCTCGGCCCTTCTGGTCCATGCCAAACGCTAACTGTCACCTAGTCCCACCGACCGCCTCTAGTGCCTAATGACAAAACGAAATTAAAATTATTCAAAATATCGGAATTTGATATTGAACCCTGAAAGTTGCTAAGTTCCCAGTGGAATGCGCATAAATTACTAATTACCAAGTATGCATTTGGATTCTTTGTAACAGCGCAGGAAGCCACAGATAGAGAATGGAAAATTGTATGATGGAAATTTTAATCAGAGGGAAGCAGTATTTTAGGTCCCATGTTATGGAACAGAGTAGTTCTGCACATCAACAATCCAAAAAAACTCCGAAATATATTGATGTACATTTGATTCTACGGTGGCGAAGGGACACCATCACAGGTCATGAGTACACGAATAGGCACAATAATTATTTTTTTACTTGACTTCACCTGGTTGAAGACAAAGAAAAAGCCACTCTTTTTCTCCTTTTGCAGAATGTGATGTCCGATTAAGAACGAAATAAATGCTCAACATTTTCGAAACAGCATGTTTTGAATTAAGTAGCAAAAGCATCATAAATTTCTAGACTAGACTAATAAATGTCATATTATGTTGAGCCTAGTAATCTGTCAGCACGAGTCAGCTCCACCACGGGAATCTCCTTCGATGGCATTTCCAGCTGAGTTAATCACTGACAAATTTGCGTGAATGGGGGTATACCAGTATTCACAGTTGATTGAAACTTTAGAGTATTTATATCAAATTGAGATCTTATCAACGATCTTAGTTTCCTTAATGTGAATAAATTAAGTGTTGTATCGAAACTTTACAGCGCCAAAAGACGTATCAACAGATTTGCAAAACATCGTAGTATCGGCTATACTTCTTGATTGTGGAAGGTAATACAGGAATGCGACTGGGCTGTTCCTCAAAAAAGAAGTCGCATTGGTACTCTCTTGATCCCTTGCTTTTAGCAATAAAGTCAAAATGCCATTTCACTTTTGTGCGTGATTGAGAGAAAGAACTTTTCCTCCCACTCATTTCACATGGTGTATATTTGCTTAATCTTGTGTGGAATTATGAGAACGAAGAGATCTTCTAAGGCGAATCCTACTTTTATTAGTTCTAAAGATATAGCCATTATGAATAAAGACGAATATACTTCTTGATTAAAGATTTTACCAAGCTGAACTCACCGAGCACCGTACAGGGAGTATGCTGTAATTAAATAAAAAGTGAAAAAAAATGATATGAGACAAAGCTTTCCATTTAGTAAACTAACCATTGTGTTCTGCATCATCGTTGAATTGAATGTGATTCATATCAGTTAAATTTTGAACAAAAAGATCAACAGTTCATTGTGAAGTTTTCAATTATTTCTTTAGCAGGAACGGGGGAAGCAACGGAACAAACGCCACCTGTTGAAAGACAGGTAGGTTTTCGTCATTCCTTCTATCATGTTTCGCCTGTATAAATGTACGACTGTGAAGCCAAAGATGAAATAGCTCTTTTCCCGAGATTCAGGCACATTGTTTTATTTAAGTAAAAGGAAAATAAATAACCACGCTACAGTAAACGTTTCTTTTCATATCTGGGAGTGGGAAATACATACTAAATATTCGCAGGACGTCGCGTTTTACATTTCATTTGAAAATGTTTTGTGGTATTTTCTGTTGTCCATCCCATCAAACTATTCCGCCACTACACTTCCAACACACTAAATAGCATCTTCGATATAGACAAATGAATAATACAGCTGATGTCATTCTAGTATATTCCATGTTCAGTGTTTTAACTATTACAGTGCTTGTTTGATGTTTTATGTATGCGCAAGAATTTTGCTAAATTTATTATGCAGTAAAGTACATATAGCATACCATTTTCCTGTTTTTTTTTCTAGGTTCCACTAAACGATATGGTGCAATACAGTGCAATAAATTGGTCCAAGTCAACGAAACGAAAAGAGGCCCACTTTCAAGATGATTCAGTATTGTACATCCAGGTAGGATGAGCATAAAACAAGTTCAATGTTGATGTCAAGGTGAATATATGACATCGACAAAAGTTTAACAAACCAATACACCACGTGTTCATGCCTCTTACGAATGCATATGCCGACGATTAAATTTACATTTGCTATGTAGTAATTATTATTTTATTCAATACTTACAGACAAGGACATTGAGAGCCAATAATAATCCAACATATGCCGTTTTGGAATTGGCGGATTCACAGAAGCCAAGAAAGTTTGAACGCAATGACGAACGTTCAGAATATGCTAAGTTGCAAACCAGTCAATAACAACAAGTGAACAAGGAATGAATGCGTTACTATGTGCAAAGATGGAAGAAATTTTGCAGTGCTTTCGCTTTAGCCTGTGAACTTCGACTTTCCTGCACCTTATCGTAATCGTTCTGTCATTATTTTTAACATCTCGACAGAATATCATCAGCTAGAACGGGCTTTGTGCATTACGAAGTAATCTATTCCACGAGAATTTGTAATCAGATGCTCAAAGGCTTTTGAGCTTCGAATATTATCAGATTAAAATTCGCTTTTACACATTCTTACACATCAGACATACAGTGTTGGCCTTCTATGGAATTTTAGTAATGTATATCACAGCGATATATGCTTACTGACCAGGTTCGCAAGGTGAATTCCAGGCATGGCGGGACTGTCATATGTCGAAAGATTGGAGCGACTGGGCTTGTATACTCTGGAATTTAGAAGGCTGTGAGGGGGTCTTACTGAAACATATAAGATTATTAAGGGATTGGACACGCAGGAGGCGGGAAGCATGTTCCCGCTGATGGGTGAGTCCAGAACCAGAGGCCACAGTTTAAGAATTAGGGGTAGGCCATTTAGAATGGAGTTGAGGATAAACCTTTTCACCCAGAGAGTGGTGGATATGTGGAATGTTCTGCCCCAGAAGGCAGTGGAGGCCAAGTCTCTGGATGCTTTCAAAAAAAGAGATAGATAGAGCTCTTCAAGATAGCGGAATCAAAGGTTATGGGGATAAGGCAGGAACTGGATACTGATTGTGGATGATCAGCCATGATCACAGTGAATGGCAGTGCTGGCTCGAAGGACCGAATGGCCTACTGCGGCACCTATTGTCTATTGTCTATTCACTATTGCTCTACGTGTAGATCGTAATGTCTACCTATCTTAATATAATTTGTCCACATTGTACTACTTTGACAACAAATTCCTATACCTGGCTGCCCCATTTTACTGCAATCATTCACTCTGTATCCTGCATGAACCGCTATTGTCATCATACCGGTCAGTCTGAAATCAGAATATATCAACTATAAACGTACTCAACTTTAAGATTCCTTTCCACATCTGAGCGTCAGCAGTTCTCGCTCTACAGAGTAGAGGCTTACATCCGCAAATTCTTAATTCCCCCAGTTTCTACCCCAACTCTGAGAACAACGCTGTCATTTTCTTGTCCACCTTGAACCTTAGCAAACTCTGGAGACAGTTTCCTAAGGATTTTTCCACAGTCCATTCAATGATGGGCTATCTGCATCCTCACATTTGAAGACGAGTAATGCCACTTCCTCAAAAAGCTCCTACCACCTGATTGAAAATACATTTTTGATACAGTTTAGAATTTCCCTTGCATTAACTCGCACTCAACATTGGACAAAAAAAAAACATCTAATCTACTACTACAACCCAATGAATTAGCAGCCTTCCACAATCTGCCTGCAGCTCTGTTCTACTGAATTCTGTTAACGGAACAGTGAAGATTGTGCACCTGTGCAAACATGGAGTAATACATCTCCATCTGTACCTGTCAGTTCTTTCGGATATAGGCTTTTACATGCTGACCTTTACTTGTCTGACAATTTCTCATTGTGCATATTAAAAGATTGCACAACAGGTATATGTTTTTTACGACGAATTTTAGTGCCATCTTACATCATAGGATAACATATACGGGCAAATAATATGCACTATATCAAGGCTAATGCATTAATTTATGCAATCAAGGAGCAAAGAATATTGTGATAAACATAATCTAAATTCTACAATATGAAACCCGCCTTGCTCCCCTGACTGGCTGCAGTTTGTGTGGATGCTGTGTAATTTGCAACCCTTTTACAACTCGATGCCATGAAATAACAAACAGATCACTACATGCGATAAAATTAATTATATTTATGAATCTTAACTTAACTAAAGTGTTAGTAAAATAAATTTACAAAGAAAACCCAAAGGGCCCATTGTAATTAACAGTCAAATGTGCACAAGTTGGATCTCAACTCCTCCCAAAATTCATATTCACCGATCTTCAGTTGATCTCCGCCCTTGGTTCAATCGAATAATGGTCTTCCACAGGGTTGAATCCTACGACCAGTTCTCCTTATCTCCAGCGTCTTCTCTCTTCGTATCCCACCGAACGAAGGACCCAGCTCACATTCCAAAGCACCCGCTATTTCTCATCCTAACACAAACTCTGTATCCCCAGAAAGACTATTATATTAGCAGTGAAACCTTTTGCGGCGTGTTACATGTATAATATAATCTTATGACTTGTTTACAGGATAGTGGATAATGTTTTTAAAAGAGGAGGTTTACAAATTTATAGTTTTTTTTTACCATTTTTATTGAGTTTTCAAACTTATTTACATGAAATAACTAACCTCCCCCCTCCCCTTAACCCTTCCCCCCGATACATACCCCTACCTAAAAGACAAGAATGAAAAAGAAAAACAAGGAAAGAAGGAAGGTCTCCACATGCTCCATGGGATTCGAAAAGAAAAACAAATAATATATTTATTTGTTTCTTTCCCCAAAGGACCAACATCTTCATTATCAGAGCACCTATAAATACCAACCTATCTTTTGTAAATAAGGGCGCCAAATATTCAAAAATGTATCATATTTATCTCTTAAATCATAAGTACATTTTTCAAGTGGAATACAGCTAAAACTTTCATTTATCCAACGATCCATACTTAAATACGAATCCGATTTCCAAGGAACTGCAAGAGCGTTCTTGGCCACTGTCAATGCGATTTTTATAACATCTTTCTGGTATTTATTCAATTGAAGTTTCGGTTTTATCCCTTCAATGTCACCTAATAAAAATAATACAGGGTTATGTGGAAGTTGAGTTCCAGTAATTTGTTCCAATAAATCTCTTAAATTTATCCCAAAAAAGGTTGAATTTGGGAACAGGACGAAGTAGAATGTTAAAAAGTACTAATTTCTACTACTAGCGTTTATCAGATAAGTTTGAATTTAATCTTTTTTTTTGCGGTGTAACATATAATTGGTGCAAAATTTATATTGTACTAATCTGAGTCGAACATTTATTGCATGTGTCATACTGTCAAGAAATAGTCTTGACCAATTTGTTTCATCAATATTAATACTCAAATAAGTTTCCCATATTTGTCGTGACTTAAGGATTCCTAGTTTAAGTGTCTGGTTTTGAATCAGATTATACATAAATTCCTTTTTGAATTAAAGTTCCAATTTCATTAGGTTTCGGCAAAAACATTGTTTGACCCAGTTTGTCTCTTAAATAAGCCCTTAATTGAAGGTAACCAAAGAAAGTGTTATTGGATATTTTATATTTATTCTTTAATTGTTCAAAGGACATCAATATACCTTCTTCATAACAGTCTCCTATACATCTAATCCCTTTTCGGTACCAATGATATAAAAGTTGATTATCATTGTAAAAGGAATAAGTCTGTTTTGGAACAAAGGTGTAATAACGATTGCTTCATTTCATCATCAACGTTTGTCTTATTCCATAGATCAATCTAATGTTTTAATATAGGAGATTCTTGCTTTTTCCGTAGCCATTTACATTCCCATTTATATGTAAAACCTACGGGTGTTATTTCTTCTATCTTATCTAATTCTATTGTAATCCACGCGTGTTTTATTTCGTCAATAAATCTAAGTTGATTTGCTTTATAATAATTCTTAAAATTTGGAAGTTGTAACCCTCCTAACTCAAATTTCCATGTCAATTTTTCCAGCGATATTCTGGACATCTTACCTTTTCAAAGAAATTTCCTCACACAGTTATTTAACTGTGGCGGGGTGGGGGGGGGGGCGGCGGTTTGTGGCACTTGTATTGCTAATGTTTGAAATAAATACTGTAATCTAGGAAATATATTCATTTTTACAGCATTGACTCTACTCACTAATGCTATTGGTAATATTATCCAGTTGTCAAGATCTTCCTGATTTTTTTTTTAATAGTGGTAATAATTAAATATATATACATTCTTTATGTCATTATCACGTCTTATACCTAAATACTTTATAACATTTATCGGCCATCTGAATTGAGTTGCTAATCGACATTGACTATAGTCTTCTTTAGTAAGAGGTAAGATTTCACTTATATCCCAATTTATTTTATACCCTGATACTTTCCCATATTCTTCCAATCTAGAAGATAGTTCACATAACGAATGCAGTGGGTTTGTAAAATAAATCGAAACATCATCAGCAAATAAATTGATCTTATATTCCTCCTTATTAACTCTAAAACCCTTACTATCTGAATCAATTCTAATTAATTCTGCTAATGGTTCTGTCACTGATACAAATAAATAGGTGATAATGGACAACGTTGTCTAGTTAACCTTTATAACTGGAATGGTGTTGAAATTTGACTATTTGTCACTACTTTAGCGTTAGGATTAGTGTTTACGGTTTTAATCCAGTTTATAAAAGGTACTCCTAACCCATATTTTTATAAACCTTTAAATAAAAATATCCCATTCCAATTTATGAAATGCTTTTTCTGCATCCAAGGCTACTACATACACATTTCCTCCCTTTTTTGTGCCAAATCAATTATAGTAAGTAGCCGAGCACATTATCTGCCGATTATCGATTTTTAATAAATCCAGTTTGATCCATATGTATTAATTTTGGTAAATACTTAGATAATCTACTAGTTATTTTTTTTTGCTATTATTTTATAATCCGTGTTCAACAAGAAATAGGCCTATGTGATGCCGGTTTTAAAAGATCTCTCTCTGTTTTTGGCAATACTATTACAATCGCTGTCGAGAAAGATTCTGGAAGTTTATGTGTTTTTTTTTCCACTTGCCATATTAACTCCATAAAAGGAGAAATTAATAAATTTTTAAACGTTTTATAAAATTCAGGAGGAAAACCATCCTCTACTGGAGAAATATTACTTTGAAGTGATCCTAAAGCTTCTTCAACCTTTTTTTTTAATGTAAAAGGCTTATCTAATCCCTTCTGTTCTTCCGAATTCAATTTTGGAAGAGTTATCTGTGATAAAAATCTTTCTATGTCATTAACATAGTGTTGTGATTACGATTGATATGATTCACAGTAGCAACTTTTAAATAGACAATAAACAATAGACAATATGTGTAGGAGTAGGCCATTCCGCCCCTCGAGCCAGCACCGCCATTCAATGTGATCATGGCTGATCACCCACAATCAGTATCCAGTTCCTGCCTTATTCCCTGACCTTTGATTCCGCTATCTTTAAGAGCTCTATCCGTTTTCTTTTTTCTTGAAAGCATCCAGAAACTTGGCCTCCACAGCCTTCTGGGGCAGAACATTTCATACATCCACCACTCTCTGGGTGAAAAAAGATTTTCCTCAACCCCGTTCTAAATGGCCTATCCCTTGTTCTTAAACTGTGGTCTCTGGTTCTGGACTCACGCATCAGCGGGAACATGCTTCCTGCCTCCAGCGTGTCCAATCCCTTAATAATCGTATATGTTTCAATACGATCCCCTCTCAGCCTTCTAAATTCCAGAGTATACAAGTCCAGTCGCTTCAATCTTTCGACACATGACAGTCCCGTCATTCCTGGTATTAACTTTGTGAATCCATGCTGCACTCCCTCAATAGCAATAATGACCTTCCTCAAAGTTGGAGACCAAAATGGTATACAGTACTCCAGGTGTGGTCTCACCAGGCCCTGTACAGCTTCAGAAGGACCTCTTTGCTCTTATACTCAATTCCCCTTGTTGTGAAGGACAGCATGCCATTAGCACTCTTCACAGCCTGCTGAACTTGAATGCTTGCTTTCAGTGACTGATGTACAATAACACCTAGATCTCGTTGTACTTCCCCCTTTCCTAACTTGAATCCATTTAGAGAATAATCTGCGTTCCCATTCTTACCACCAAAGTGGATAAACTCACATTTATCCACATTAAACTGCATCTGCCATGCATCTACCCACTCACCCAGCCTGTGCACGTCACCCTGCATTCTCAAAACATCCTCCTCATATTTCACACTGCCACCCAGCTTTGTGTCATCGGCAAATTTGCTAAAGTTACTTTTAATTCCCTCGTCTAAATCATTAATATATATTGTAAACAGCTGCGGTCCCAGCACTGAACCCTGTGGTACCCCACTGAACACTACCTGCCATTCCAAAAGGGATCTATTAATCGCTTCTCTTTGTTTTCTGTCAGCCAGCCAATTTTCAATCCATGTCAGTACTCTGCTCCCAATACCAGGTGCCCTAATTTTGCCCACTAATCTCTTATGTGGGACTTTATCAAATGCTTTCGGAAAGTCCAGGTACACTACATCCACTAGCTCTCCCTTGTCCATTTTCGCAGTTACTTACTCAAAACATTCCAGAAGATTAGTCAAGCAAGATTTCCCCTCGTAAATTCATGCTGACTCCGACCGATCCTGTTACTGCTATCCAGATCTGTAGGAATTTCAACTTTTATAGTTGACTCTAGCATATTTCCCACCACCGACGTCAGGCTAACCGGTCTATAATTCCCTGTTTTCTCTCTTCCTCCCTTCTTAAAGAGAGGGACAACATTAGCCACCCTCCAATCCACATGAACTGATGCTGAATCTAAAGAACATTGGAGAATAATTAGCAATGCGTCCACGATTTCTAAAGCCACCTCCTTAAGTACCCTGTGATGCAGACCATCAGGTCCCGGGGAGTTATCAGCCTTCAGACCCAACAGCCTATCCAACACCATTTCCTCCCTAATATGAAGGTTTCATTAATTTCTAAAGGTTTATAAGTAATTTTCATTTGCACTTGTTCTAATTGCATTCATCATTTTGGAAGCCTGTTCTGTTTTGCACTGCCAAGCAAGAATTTTATGTGATCTCTCACCTAACTCATAATACCTTTGCTTAGTTCTCATGATTGTTTTTTTTTTTCATTCGATATGTCTGAAGCATATTGTATTGTAACTTCATATTGACTAGTTGTCTTCGTTTTTCTTCTATCGTATGTCCTTGAGATTCTTTTTCTAATTTTCTAATCTTTTTTTACCAGTTGGTATAGTTCTACCATATATTCCTTCTTAATTTTAGACGTATAACTTAATATCTGACCCCTCAAATATGCCTTCATCGCATCCCATTATACAAATTTATCATCAACTGAATGAGAGTTTGTATCCAAAAAAAACCCTGTTTTTTCATAAAATCACAAAAATCTTGACGATTTAATAATATTGAATTAAATCTCCATCTATAAGTCGCTTCTTCCTTATCCGTCATCATTATTGTCATTAACAAAGGAGAATGATCTGACAATATTCTCGCTTTATATTCTATATTTTTCGCTCTGTCTTGAATATTCATTGATAATAGAGAAAAAAAAATCTATCCTTGAGTAGGTTTTATGTCTATTAGAATAGAACGAATAGTCTCTTTCTTTGGAATTAATTCTTCTCCATATATCAATCAAATTTAAATCTTACATCAACGATAAGGTTAGTTTTACAGCTTTCGATTTTGTAACAGCCTTGGTTGATCTATTTAAGACTGGGTGTAGACAAAAGTTAAAGTCTCAACCTATCAATATTTTATCATGTGCATCAGCCACATTCAAAAAGGCTTCTTGTATAAATTTTGCATCATTTTCATTTGGTGCATAAATGAGAGTCCATAATTCGGGAAAAAAATGTTGGCAGTGTATAAACACATATCTCCCCGCAGTATCAGTTATTATATTTTGCATTCTAATTGGTAATGTTTTATTGATCAAAATTGGTACTCCCCTCGCTTTTGAATTGAATGAAGCTGCAACAACACTTCCCACCCAGACTCTCTTTAACTTCTTATGTTCTGTTCCTGTTAAGTATGTTTCCTGCAAGAAGGCTATATCTACCTTCTTTTTGTTTAATGTGTGTAAAATTCGTATTTTTCTTTTCACCGGTCCGTTAAACCCATTAACGTTAAAACTCAGAAAATTCAATAAGTTAGTCACTATTCCTATCAAAATTATTCCAATCTAAAGCATTACTTCACATCTCAACTCTCATAGTTCCTTTTGGAATCTCCTTAAAAGTCACCATGTTGTTATGTGGTTCCCCCACCCCCAATCATCCAGGCAAAAAGAAAGAAATAAAAGATAGATAAACTATAAAAAAAAGAAAATAGCAATATACCCCCCTACTCTACTAATGTTGTGAGTGAAAAAAAAAAAACACAACATTACCCCCCTCCATTTTGCAGGTCATGGCTGTCGCCACGATTGCACACATGAATCCCGTAGCGATTGGGCAGTATTTTTTCCAGCTTCCCCGTAACAAAATATATAATTACTGTCACTATCCCCAACTAATATTCCTCAAACTTTTACATTCTTTCCCCACTATCATATAATTGGTAATATATTTACATATTCTTCCGCCTTTAAATATCAAACAAGTCTATTCCCTGTCCCAACCTTCATCTTTAATCCATCTCGCTCCCCTAGATTTCTTCTTGTGTCTGGTGAATTCTCAGATTCTCGCACAAACTCCTGCATGATCTGGTAGTCATTAAACAAAAACACTTTTTCTCCGCCAGCCAGAAATATCTACAAGGTTGCAGGATAGCGCAGTATAAATTGATAAACATGATCCCATTGCATTTTTTTCACTGGATTGAATTTTTTCCTTCTCTTCAGAAGTTCATAACTTATGTCAGGGTAGAAAAAAAGAAATCCTCCCTTCGATCAACAATGGCCCTTTTCTGTTCTTGGCAGCGTGGGCAGCCGCCTGCAGAATCATTTCTTGGTTTCGAAATATTAAATATTTTATAATTAAAAAAATTATCGCGGATTCTGGTCGTGTTGTGGCTTTGTTCTTAAAGCACTATGTGACAGTTCAATTTCAATTGACCGATTCCCTCTTCCATTTGCAAATTTTCCGGGATGCATCTTTGATAAATTTCTATCGGATTATCTCCCTCTATACCTTCTTGAAGACCAGCAATCTCAATATTACTTCGCCAACTAAAAATTTCCAACACATCCGCTTTTTCCCACAACCGATCTCTTTCCAGTTTCCAGGCAAGAATATAATTTGCTGTTTTTTTCCACTCTATCGTTGGTATCCTCCATTGTTCTTTCCAACTTTTGAAGTCTCTTATCTGTTTTCTCCTGTCTTTTTATAGCTTTATCATACCTAATCCTAATGTTTTTAACCTCTATTTTTGTTCCTTTTAATTCAAGCATTATTTGCACTACAGTCTCTCTCACGTCTCCACGATATCCTTTACTTTTAATCTCTTCGTGTTCTTCTTCCTCCTCTTCTTCATTTGTATTCTCCGGGGAATCCGATTCTGATCCAGATCACTCTCACTTTCAGTGGCAGTCGGTTTCCTGTCGTTCGACTTGTACCGATTTGAGAATGCCTACTTCTTTACGCATGCGTACTTCCCGCTTCTTCTTCCCAGGGACCGCTGCCGCCGCCATTGCTCCCTGTTCTTCAACGCTAGAGATAAAATACGTCTCTTCGGAAGGAAATCCAACCTGAGATCAAGGTTCCATCCCCGTAGTAGGCCCTTTTTTCTTCCCATCTCGCGGTGTCATCAAAACGGCAGTCTTCATCTGCTTCTGTTTACGAGGCATATCGTAAAATAGTCTTGACTAGATTATAAGCAGTTTTCAAAAAAACTATTTATTAACTTTTCGTTGCTTTAATGGTACTTTGCTGATTTTTTTTTTACGGGAGAGCTGGATTTCCGCCTCTCAATCCTACGTCATCACGTGATGTCTTCTACAAATTTATAGTTAAACCCACTGACGAAGATCCATGCAGTATAATTTTGTAAGGCATTGTGATCGAGGAACGTAAACACAAAATACTCCGCTGATGCTGGAGTCAAAGCAACACACGCAACACGGTGGAGGAACTCAGCAGGTAGGGCAGCATCCCTGGAAACGAACAGTCAACGTTTCGTGCCGAGATCCTTCGTAGGACTGAAGAGGGAGGGGGCTGCGTCCATGTAAAGAAGGTGGGGAGAGGGTGAGAAGGAGAAGGCTGGTAGGTGACAGGTGAAGAACGAGTAAGGGAAAAGATCAAGAGGTGAGGAAAGAGAAGCAAGGAGGAAATAGGCAGGAAAGGTGAAAAATAAATAGGGGAAAACACGATGATGAGTAAAAGGAGGAGCTGGAGGATAGGGCAGAGTGAAACTGGGGAAGAGGAGGGAGGGGAGGGATTCGCCGGAAGTTGGAGAATTCAATGTTCATGCCAAGGGGCTAGAGACTACCCAGACTTTATATGAGGTGTTGCTCCGCCAACCTGTGTTTGGCCTCATCATGGCAGTAGGGGCAGTCGCAGCAGGAGGAGCGAGAGGCTCGGGAGGGCATTGCGTGTGCTTAAAATTGGAGCGTGGAGGGCAACTGAAGGGTTAAATAGAGTGTTGATTAGTTGAATAGAGAGAATGAGTGCTTGTGATAATTTGCAGGGACAAATAAAAGAAGGTATAACTGAAGAGGAACAGCCAGTGTGTGAGTGGCTCAGGGTAGGAGTGGAGCTTTGAGGCTTTGGCTCGAGGGGCTTCGGCGAGCAGAGGCTGAGGACGAGTCTGCTCCCAGTGAGGTAAGGCTGGGTATGTTCCTTTAATTAATTTAATTAACTTACGAGCAGGTAACGGAGGCAGCAGTTAGGGCAGTCGAGAGCTCCGCATGCGGTATGTGGGAAGTCTGGGAGAGCACAATTGTCCCTGATGACTACACGTGTAAAAGGTGCATCCAGCTGCAGCTGCTGACATGTCGAGTTAGGGAACTGGAGCTGGAGCTAGATGAACTTCGGATCATTCCTGAGGCAGACGAGGAAAGAGACAGGAGTTTCAAGGAGATGGTCACCCCTAAAATCAGGAGGCAGGTCGCCGGGTGACTGTCAGCAGAGGGAATGGGAGTAGACAGAATGAACAGAGCACCCCTGTGGCCATTCCCATCAATAATAAGAATACCGTTTTTGATGCTGTTGGTGGGGACGACCTACCAGGGACAGGTTGTAGTGGTCACGCCTGAGGCACCGAGACTGGACTCTCAGCTCAGAAAGGAGGGAGTTGAAAAAGAGAGCAGTCGTGATAGAGGATTCGATAGTTGGGGGTGGGGGGCACAGATAAGAGGTTCTGTGGGAGAGATTATGAATCCCGGATGGTCTGTTGCCTCCCTGCTGCCAGGATCCGCGATATCTCGGATCGAGTTCTCGGTATTCTCACGAGGGAGGGTGAACAGCCAGATGTCGTGGTCCATGTAGAGATCAATGACGTGGATAGGAAGGAGGATGAGGTCCTGCAAACAAAGTATAGGGAGTTGGGTGCAAAGTTGAAGGACAGGACTTCCAAGGTTGCAATCACAGGATTTCTACCCGTGATACGTGCTAGTGAGGCTAGAAATAGGAAGATAATGCAGCTAAATACGTGGCTAACGAGATGGTGCAGAAGGGAGGGCTTGATGATTCTAGACCATTGAGCTTCGTGCCAGGGAATGTGGGACCTGTTCCGACGGCACGGTTTGCACCTGACTGGAGGGGAACTAAATTCATTTGGGTAGGTTTTCTAGTTCTACCTAGGGGGGTTTAAACTAGATTTGCAGGGGGAGGGGAACCAGAGTGTTAGAGCAGGTAGTGAGGTGGAGGTGGACAAAGGTCATGCGAGGACTGCATGTAGAGAAAGTAATTAAAGGGCTGTATGTGATAGAAATGTTCTCAGTTACATCTATTTCAATGCAAGGAGTACTGTAGGTAAGAAGGTTGAGTTTAGGCCGTGGATTGACAACTGGGATTACGACATTATTGCTATTAGTGAGACTTGGTTGCAGGAGGGTCAGGAATGGTAGTTTAATGCTCCGGGGTTCCGTTGTTTCCGACGGGACAGAGAGGGCGGGATGAAGGGCCGAGGGGTGCGCTACGAGTCAGGAAGAATATCACAGCTCTGCATAGACAGGACATCCCGGAATGCTTGTCTACAGAGGCCAAATGGGTGGAGCTGAGGAACGGGAAAGGTGTGACCACACTAATAGGGTTGCGTCATAGACTACCCAATAGTCAAAGAGAATTGGAGGAGCAAATATGTAGAGAGATAGCAGACCGACGTAAGAAACAGAAAGTTGTAATAATAGGGGACTTTATCTTTCCACATATTGACTGGGACTCCCACACTGTGAAAGGGTTAGATGGCGAGGAGTTAGTCAATTATGTTCAGGAAAGTTTTCTAAATCAATATATAGAGAGACCAACGAGAGAGGATGGAATACTCGATTCCCTAGTGGGGAACCAGACAGGTCAGGTGACATACATATGAGTAGGCGAACATTTTGAGTCCAGTGACCATAATGTCATTAGTTTCAAGTTAATTATAGATAAGGATAGAGCTGGTCCTCGAGTTAAGGTACTAAATTGGAGCAGGGCCGGTTTTAAGGAAATGAGAAAGGATCTCGGAAGAGTGGATTGGGATAAGTTGTTTTCTGGCAAGGATGTGTTCAGTATGTGGAAGTCATTCAAAGGCGAAATTTTGAGAGTGCAGAGTTTGCATGTTCCTGCCAGGATTGAAGCAAAGTTAAGAGGCATATGGAACCTTGGTTTTCAAGGGATATTGGCGATCTAGTTGGGAAAAAAAAGGAGAGAAGTGTATAGCAGGTATAGGCAACAAGGAAAAAAATGAGGTACTTGAAGTGTATAGAAAATGTAAGAAAATACCAAAGAAGGAAATTAGGAAGGCAGAAAGAAGACATGAGGTTGCTTTGGCAGATAATGTGAAAGTAAACCCGAAGGTTTTCTGCAAGTATATTAAGAATTAAAGGATAATAAGGACAAAATTCGTCCCCTAGAATATCAAAGTGGCCGTCTATGCATGGAACCTCACGAGATGGGGGAGATCTTACACATTTTTTTTTGCATCAGAATTTACTCAGGAAACTGGCATAGTGTATATGGAAGGAGGGGAAACAAGCAGTAGTGTCGTGGAACATATAGAGATTAAAGAGGAGGAGGTGCTTGCTGCCTTACAACGAATAAAGTTAGATAAATCGCCCGGGCCTGACATGATATTTGCTCGGACCATGAGAGATACGAGTGTAGAAATTACAGGGGCCCTGGCAGCAATATTTAAAATGTCCTTAGCCACGTGTATCATGCCGGAGGATTGGAGGATAGCTCATGTTGTTCGGTTTGTTTAATAAAAAGACTACAAAAGTAAACCAGGTAATTACAGGCCGGTGAGCCTGACATCAGTAATAAGTAAATTATTGGAAGGTATTCTGAGCGATCAGATATACAAGTATTTGGACAGCCAAGGGCTGTTTAACCTGATGGCATGAACATTGACTTCTCTAACTTCTTTTAATGCCCCGCTTCCCCTTCGTACCCCATCCCTTATTTATTTATTTATTTGGTTGGTTGGTGGTTTATTTATTTATATTTTTTCCATTTTTCTTCTCTCTTTCTTCTCCCTCTGTCCCTCTCACTATAATTCCTTGCCCATCCTCTGGGCTCCAACCTCCCTTTCTCTCTCCCTAGGCCTCCCGTCTACGATCTCTCCCTTCTCCAGCCTCATATCCCTTTTCCCAATCAACTTTCCAGCTCTTAGCTCCATCCCTCCCCATCCTGTCTTCTCCTATCATTTCGGATCTCCCCTTCCCCCTCCCACTTTAAAATCTCTTACTAGCTCTTCTTTCAGTTAGTCCTGACGAAGAATCTTGGCCTGAAACGTTGACTGTACAATTCTATAGATGCTTCCTGGCCTGCTTGGAATTCCAGCATCTGCAGATCTCCTCGTGTGTAAGGATAGTCAGCATGGATTTGTGCATGGTAGATCGTGTTTAATGAATCTTGTAGAGTTTTCGAGGAGGTTACCAAGAAAGTAGACGAAGGCAAGGCTGTGTATGTTGTCTACATGGACTTTAGTAAGGCCTTTGACAAGGTTCCTCGTGAGAGATTAGTTCAGAAGGTTCAGTCACTAGGTATCCATGGAGAGGTTGTAAACTGCATTCGAAATTGGCTGTGTGGGAGAAGACAGAGCGGTGGTGGATGATTGTTTATTAGACTGGAGGCCTGTGACTAGTGGTGTGCCTCAAGGATCTGTGCTGGGACCATTGTTGTTTGTTGTCTATATCAGTGATCTAGATAATAATGTGGTAAATTGGATCAGCAAGTTTGCTGATGACACTAAGATTGGAGGCGTGGACAGCGAGGAAGTCTTTCAAAGCTTGCAGAGGGATCTGGACCAATTGGAGGGGTGAGCCAGAAAGTGGCGGATAGAATTTAATACTGACAAGGTGAGGTGTTGCATTTTGGAAGGACAACTCAAGGTAGGACATTCACAGCAAATGGTAAGACACTGATGAGTGCTGAGGAACAAAGAGATCTGGGAGTTCAGATGCATAATTCCCTGAAGGTGGCGTCACAGGTAGACAGAGTTGTAAAGAAGGCTTCTGGCAGCCTGGTATTCATAAATCAAACTATTGAGTATAGCAGTTGAGATGTTATGGGGAGGTACTATAAGACATTGGTGAGGCCAAATTTAGAGTATTGTGTGCAGTTTTGGACACCTAACTATAGGAAGGATATCATTACGATTGAAAGAGTGCAGAGATTTACTAGGATGTTGTGGGTCTTCAGGAGTTAAGTGTCAGGGAAGGATTGAACAGGTTAGTACTTTATTCCTAGGAGCGTAGAAGAATGCGGTTTACAAAATTATGAGGGTTATAGACAGAGTAAATGTGAATAGGCTCTTTCCACTTAGATTAGGAGAGATAAATACAAGAGGACATGACTTTATGGTGAAAGGGGAAAGGTTTAGGAGAAACATTAGGGGGAACGTCTTCACTCAGAGACTGGTGGGAGTGTGGAACGAGCTGCCATCTGACGTGGTAAACGCGGGCTCACACTGAAGTTTTAAGAATAAATTGGACAGGTACATGAATGGGAGAGGTCTGGAGGGTTATGGACTGGATGCAGGTCAATAGGACTAGCGACATAAACTTTCGGCACAGACTAAAAGGGCCGAATAGCCTATTTTCTGTGCTGTAGTGCTATGGTTCTATTCTATCAAATATTTTGACTTTGAGGTGTCGTTTAGTTTTACTTCTATTTCGGCAACATTTGATCCCTTTTGTTATTGGCATAGCGAATGGTAAGTATTTATTTTATTTTATTTTTTTTTCTTTTGTCTAGTTTAATTCTCCACTATTTGTCCGACCTGCCACCACATAATTTATCACTAGAAATCTTTATAGCATTCTAGGTTTTGAAAATGGAATTATGGATGACTTTAAAAACCACCTGCATCAAATTATGTAGTCAGTGATTCTATTCGTGTATCTTTCTTCAGACTTCCTCAGTCAATCTGTTACCTCTTGGTCATCTCAAACTTAAATTGACTGTTGATGGAGTAGCTTTGAAAAAGGAAGTTACGAAATTTGCACATAAAGGAAAACAAGAGAATAGAAGAGTTTGGGACTGTTTAAGCACAATTGGCTTTCGTGGGGCTTTGCAATGGTGAGTACGCAACGGTAGTTGCTCATAAAATTGTCAAACTGTAACTATAAGTCTGTCAAAAGAAATGTGGGTCAATTGTTTAAGAAAAATAACCAGATGGCTTGAGTCGAAGAAATAGATTGAGGTGCTTTTATTTACCTCAAAGCAAGACAAAAACTGGAAAAAAAAAACACAAACAACATATAACAATATATAAAAGAAAACTAAATCCAAAGCCTTGGTAACCTGAGGCTTATAACTGCTAAGCCCCTCCCCCTAGACCAACCAAAGCTAATTAATTCAATTATCCAATTAAAGATGGTATCCTCCACCATCAGCACGCCTGTTTCAGACCCAGTCACTATTACTGCTGGGGATGAGTGTTTTACTCAATGCGCCATGTGCCATCCATAGTCAGTGACGGGCCTTCTTCACTTTACCACCCTCCTCTCCTGCAGCAGCAATGTTTGACAGTCTTGACAGGAAGTCCGTTTTGATGTTCTCCTTGCCTGCTTTGTGCCGCACACAGAACTTGAAAGGTTAATCTTCCAGGTACCACCTAGTCACCCAGGCATTCCGGTCCTTCTTTCTCTAGATAAAGATCAGGGCTCTGTGGAGCGTCTGGAGGTCAAACTCCCTCCCAAGAAGGTAGTACCTGAGGCTGTCAAACGCCCACTTGATTGCCAGACACTCCTTCTCGATTGTGGAGTACCGGGTTTCACGGGGCAGAAGTTTCCTGCTGAGATATAACACAGGACGTTCCTCACCTGGCTCTTCCTGAGCCAGTACACCCCGATGCCTACACCTGAAGCATCAACCTGCTCCAGGAAGCGGCGTTCAAAGTCAGGCTCTGCAACACCGCGGAAGAGCATAATTTCTCCTTCAGGCCCTGGAAAGCACTTTCACACTCCATTCCACAGGATTACGGGCTAACTTGCAGGTGAGGTTGGTCAATGGGGCTGCCCGGGTTGAAAAGTAAGGGATGAACCGTCGGTACCAGCCCACTAGGCCAAGAAAAGACCGGACCTGGGTCTTGGTACGGGGTCTGGGACAGTTCAGAATGGCCTTGACTTTATCCACCTGAGGCCGGACTTCACCCCTCCCCAACTGATAACACAGGTACCGGGTTTGCTGCCTGACGCACTCACATTTCTGCAGGTTGAGTGTGAGTTTTGCTGCATTGATTGCACCCAGGACTCGACGAAGGTGCTCCTCCCAGGTCAGGCTAACATGACCACACCATCCAAATATGGCGCTCTGCAGTCCTCACAACCTTGCAGCACTCTGTCCATAAGCCTCTGGAGTGTGACTGGGGCACCATGTCAGCCAAAGGACATCACCGTGAACTGGAAGAGGCCTAGAGGGGTACTGAATGCAGTGAAGGGCCGGGACTAGCTCTCCAGGGGGACCTGCCAATGCCCCTGTCCAAGGTGGTGATGTAGTTGGCTCTCGCAATCCTCTCCAACAAGTCCTCAATCCGGGTCATCGGGTAGGCAACGAAAAATGAGATGGCATTCAGTTTCCTAAAGTCAAAGCAAATGCGAAGAGTTCCATCCTTCTTCGGCACAATGACAATAGGGCTACTCCACTCACTTTCAGATGGTTCGATAACTCCTAGCTCCAACTTCAAGCAGTCCTCCTACTTCAACGTCTTCACCAGACGTTCTGGTACTCGGTAGCATGCCTGCCGTACTGGAGTCTGACCTGGTTTGACTCGATGGCATGCTGCGACACATCTGTATGGCCTGATTTCTGTGTGAAAAACTGAGGAACGGTCTTGAATATGACTTGCAATTCAACTGGTTTCTTACCATCCAGTTGAGAGAGATGCACCTTAGCAGGCTGTTTTCAGGCCCCCACTACACCTTCAGAGTCATCTTCCTCAATCACCCGGCGTGCCAGTGGTGAGGTGATGGAAGGAGGGCTCCTTCTTTCCCTGCAGGCTCTCAAGTGGTTCACATGGTAGGTTTGCTTTTGTTTTCCCTTCACCGGATACAGGATCTCATATGTTGTAGGCCCCATCCTCCTTATAACCTCAAGAGGTCTCTGCGACTTGGCCAGCAGCTTGCTGGATAAGCAAGGCAGGAGCAACGGGAGCTTTTGACCTGGTTTGAACTCACGTTGGTGTGCCTGCTGGTCATACCACCGCTTCTGAGTCTTCTGGGCTTCCAGGAGGTTGAGTCTGGCCTCTTCGCGGTACCGCTCCAACCGTCCCTCATATGGAGGACATATTATAAAACACCTTGCCCCTATACAGGATTAGCTGCCACCTTCTCCTCCCAGTTCTGTTTCAGCAGATCCAGGGACCCCTGGACTGGCTAACCATAGAGCAGCTCGAAAGGGGAGAGTCCGGTAGACGCCTGAGGCACTTCCCTGTAGGCAAAAAAGAGAAAGTGTAACCACTTATCCCAATCCTTCCCTGTAGCAAATACAAACTTTCTGAGCATCCTCGAGTGTTTGGTTAAAACTCTCCACCAGGCCATCTGTCTCTGGGTGATAAGGAGATGTCCTGATAGTGGTTTTGCCCAACTCCTTATGGAGCTGGCTCATCAGGCGAGATGTAAAGTTGTCTCCCTGGTCGGTCAAGATTTCGTCCGGGATGCCTACACGAGAAAAGAGCTGGAGAAGCGCACTGGTTAGTTTTGGAGTGGTCACTGACCGAAGAGGAAAAGCTTCAGGGAATCGTGTGGCATAATCACATAAAACAAGAATGTAGTGATATCCTGCTGAGCGTCTTTCCAGGGACATCACAATGTCCATTGCAATCCGCCTAAATTGGGTGGTAAACACGAGCATGGAACGGTGGGGTGCTCGGTCTGATTTACGGACAGCGCTGGTTTTATGACAGTCTGGGCACGTTTTGCAATATGTCTGCTCATCAGTGTACATTGAAAGCGAAAAGAACCGAGAGGCCAGCCTGGGTCTTGCCTTAGGCTCGGAGTCCATACCCTAGCCTCTTCATGTCTCCTCCAGTTCTGGGAGCCGATTCCGAGTCCTAGCCCAGACCCTTAGTCCAAGCCTAGTCATAGTCCTGAGTCCTTGTCCAGTTCGCTACTCCTGCTCCTGCCTTGCTCTGCTGGGATCGAACAATAAACTAAATCGATGTAACCTCTCATGATGTGTCTTGCATTTGGTTCCACCCTTGATCCCAACGCTCTGCCATTGTGACAGCACACTTAGTCCAAACATATCTCTCCTCACCCCGCCAAAATGTTCTATTTTAACTTCATCAGTCTACAGGACTGTTTTTTTCCAAAATGCATCAGGCTTGTTTAGATGTTCCTTTGCAGACTGTGATGAGAGCGCAGGAAAGGTTTTCTTCAGATGACGTTTCCATGAATGTGATATTTGTGCAGGTGTAGTTGCAAAGTAGAACAGTGCACCACCACTCCAGCGTCTGCTAAATCTTCCTGAAGGTCTTTTTGCAGTCAAACGGCGGTTTTGATTTGCCTTTCTTGGAATCCTACGACCAGTTATCCCGGAAAGTTTTCTTGGTCTTCAAGATCTCAACTTGACGTCCACCGTTCCTGTTAACTGTCATTTCTTAATTGCATTACCAACTGAGGAAACAACTAGCTGAAAACGCTTTTCTATCTTCTTTCAGCCGTCTCCTGCTTTATGGGCATCATTTATTTTAGTTTTCAGAGAGCTAGTCAGCTGCTTAGAGAAGCCCCTGGCTGCTGATTGTTAGGACAACGTTTGAGCAGTTAGAGCATTTATAAAGCTATGAAATTTGCATGTCCTGGCCGTTGCCAATGATGACTATGAACAAGCCATAGCCCGACAAGCTAATTAATTTCTGAGACTTTGGTAAAAGTTATCTGAGAGTTCAAATCTCTTGGGGTGCCTAAACTTTTGCATGGTGTTCGTTTCCCTTTTTTTTTTACTCTAAAATTGTACAAAAGAAAAATAATACTCTAACCTTGCTTAAAATGTTGAAAGGAATGTTTCATCTTTAAAATTATGACTATTGGAGATCAGTTCGTCTTCTAATTACTTAACTATTTACAATAAATTATCACCAGGGTGCCCAAATTTTTGTATGCCACTGAATCTCCTCATTGATAGGTAGAGATGTGCGTAGTGGCAGCTAAACTAGCCGTTGAAGATTAACAAGGAAGCATACCTGCATTTGAAGAGGAGCTGACTACAGTATAACCTCCCTTTATGGGGTTACCCATAGCTTTATCTCTATTAGATACGGTTTAAGTTCTTCCTTTGAGCTTATGACTTTGTGATCAGCAATCCGAATACCATCACACAATAAGAAGATTAATTAAACATTTGCTCTTGTATAATAATAACGTATAAAATATGTATTCTGACTTGGTACCCTCTCTGTGCTCAGCCGGACAAGCATGATTTCGATGAGATGGTGGCGCTCCCAGACGAGGCGGACACTATGTCCAATCAACAGGGTCTTATAATCTTTTTTTACAATCACGTCACTGCTAGATACTAATCACCTTAAGTACTGCAGGTCCATCCAATCAACGGGTGCTTAATAACGATGCAGATGGAATTACTGCGTCCATTTTTTTTTGTGTGTGATGGGTGCTTAGTGCTACCATCTAGTGTTCTCAGGGTGCTTCCCTCTGTTCTTCGCTCTATACTACCTACAGCTTTCGCTGGCTGTAGCTCTTCCATAACCTCCCATGAAGAAGCAGCTTGATAAGGAGAAATTACTCTCAATCATTCTTTAGCTATATTATCATGGGCAATAGTATATTTTGTGGCTGTGTGCTTTTGTCTCAAATCTTAACCATATGTGCTATATATTCTATGAACTATGTGTTCCGTACTGTTGGCCATGCGTTTTGCACTTTGGTCCCGTAGGAATGCTGTTTGGTTTGGATATATACATGTATGATTAAATGATAATTAAACATACATTGAACTTGAACCTCAATATTTATAAGGTTTAGTAATTCTTCATTCGCATTATTGCTGCTTGTTTGGTTCGCTTTGACTTAATTATGAGTAAGGTTCCGCATTATTATTGCATTGCCTTAATAGAATCGCCTCTAAATTGCTTACATGTACTACCTCAAAGCAAGACCAAAAGTGGAAAAAAAAAACTATATACATAGCCGCCCTCAGACTAAACACAAACGAAAACTACATCAATGCCTTGGTAACCTGAGACTTTTAACTGCTAAATCCCTCGCCTAGACCAACCAAAAGCTAATTAACTCAACTATCCAATTAAATATGGTATCCTCCACCATCAGCACACCCGCTTCAGACCCAGTCACTACTACTGCTGGGGATGAGTGTTTTACTGAGTGCTCCATGTGCAACTACTTAGCACCACTAACCTCCTGTTGTCTGTTCCGTATGATCTCCTAAGCAGGGGTAAAAGTCTCCGTAATGCTCGTGAACCTGCGTCAGAACCGAAAATGCATGTCTCTTGTTTTGTCATGACACGATCCCAGGCAAAAATCCAAGCTCAGTCTGGAATACAGCCTTTGCCAGACATATGTGGTAGTCTGCGCAATGCTGGAACCAAAGGGCCCAGAAAGACACGTCGGCAACGGCGGTAAGAGAAACATGCTCGTACACCTTTATCTTGTGAAATGCTGAAAATGCAGTGTCAGATGTTAAGTGGGAAGTGCCAGAAAACACCACCATGTTACAACACCCTGATATTTGTTAAAGTCTTTGTTAACCAAGGTCTTAGCCACTGCTAATTACACCGTATAGGTAGGTGGTGTAGTGTATGTTCTTCACAACGGCATCCTTTATCAGGGAGAGGTGCCAAGTAACAAGAGGTTAGTGTTGCCAAGTAGTTGCAGGTCCCTTATACTACACCTTACACATACCATTCCCTGGGCAGGACACTTAGAACGCCAGAACCAGGCATGGAAATGTCATGGACTAGGGAGAGGAGGAACATGGAAAACAGAGCTTCGGTCTCGGGAGAGCGGGTAAATGGAATCATGGACACATACACAGAACAGAGAGCCGGGACCCCTCCTAGGGTACAGGACATATGGCAGGGACTCATGACCCACTGTGGGGCAACGGCAATACGGGCTGACTTACCCCACGGAGGCGAGAACAAGACGAGACCCCCTGCGAGGCAACGGCAAGATGGCGTGACTTAGCCCACGTAGGCGAGGACAAGGCAAGACATGACCCCCCGCGGAACAACGGCAAGAAGGCCTGATTACCCCGCGGAGGCGAGGTCCAGACAAGACAAATAACAAAGAACAACACAGTTCCTGTCTAGCTCCAGTGATAGACCTAGACCGAGGTGCAGGCGAGGGCTAAAGACGAGGGCTAGAGGCGAGAGGGGCAGAGAGAGTATTCAGACAGGGGGGTATGACAGGAATCACAGACCAAAGGGGCCAGATTAGGTACTCGGATGCCGCCAGCACCAGGACTTGACTTGGTACTCTAATGCCGCCAGGGACAGAACTTGGACGTGGTACTTGGGGGCCACCGGAGCCAGGACTTGGACGTGGTACTTGGATGTCGCCGGAGCCAGGACGTGCTGCTTGGGACCTCTGGGTAGTGGCAAGCTCTAGACTCGGCCCAGGAACTGTAGACAGTGGATCCTGATACTCTTCGGCGGGTTAACTGACGGACCCACCTTGATGAGGAATTTTTGCAAGCTCGCTTCGGCGAGGTAACTGGACAGGGTTGCTGCGGTGAAAAAGGGCGAATTACCGGCATTCGCTTCGGCAGAGACGAGGCTTGCTCCGGCCAGATGACATCGGCACACGGTACCTTTGATGACCTTGCAGACGCTACCGAGCGGAACAGCTGAAAGCCGGAGACTGTAAACTACCGGTTCAGACGAGCGTTAATTGCCTCTCATCACCAAAGCCGAGGGACACGGGAAAACAGGGAATCAACGGTCCGGATCGTTACGTAAACAAAGTAAATTTAAAGGGACCCTGATCCGGAACAGGACAGTATCCCCCTCCCAATGGGAGTGTCCAGGCGGCCAACAGATTTGCCTGTATTATCTATGATGCGGTAGGTTGGAGGGGAATTTGTCGGCGGGAAATACAGAACAACACCTTGACTTTAAGGCTGACAAGCGTTTGGAAAAACAGTTTGTGTCTGCTGGGTCCATGTTTAGCGAGAGCGTTCTGTCACACTGGCGGGGGTGAGGGGGTGGGCATTGGGAAGAAGGGTGGACCTAAATGCTAGACACATCTTGTGAGGTTCCTAAGATTTAGTTTATTGTTCGAACCAGGAGAGCTAGGCAGGAGCAGGATTAGCGACTGGACAGGGACTCAGGACTACTAGTAACGAGACTAGGGGTCCTGGCTAGGACTGGGAATCGGCTCCCAGACCTAGAGCAGACATGAAGAGGCTGGGTATGGACTCCGAACCCGAGACTGGGCAAGGACGTAGTACCTGGGTCTTGCCTCGGGCTCGGACCCCAGAACCGGGCATGGACGTGTCATGGGCTAGGGAGCGGAGGAACATGGCAACCAGAGCCTCGGGCTCGGGAGAGCAGGTACATGGAACCATGGATACATACACAGAACACAGAGTCGGGACCCCTCCTTGGGTACAGGACATAGGGCCGGGACTCATAACCCTCCGCGGTGCAATGGCAAGACGGCCTGACTTACCCCACGGAGACGAGGACAAGCCAAGACAAACATTAAAGAACAACGCAGTTCCTATCTAGCTCCAATGATTGAACTAGACCGAGGAGCAGGCGAGGGTTACAGCCGAGGACTAGAGGCGACAGGGGCAGAGAGGGGATCCAGACAGGGGGGTAGGAAAGGAATCACAGACCGCCAGGATCAGGACTTGACTAGGTACTCGGATGACACAAGGGCCAGGAACTGACTTGGTACTCGGATGCCGCCGAAGACAGGACTTGGACGTGGTACTTGGATGCCGCCAGGGCCAGGGCTTGGAAGTCGTACTTGGATGCCGCCGGGGCCAGGGCTTGGTATTGGGACCTCCCGGTAGTTGCGACCTCTGGACTCAGTCTAGGAACAGTTGACAGCGGCTCCTGATTCTCTCCGGCGTGTTAGCTGACGGACCCATCTTGATGAGGAAACTTTGCAGGCTCGCTTCGGCGAGGTAAGTGGACAGCGTTGCTACGGTGAGGAAGGGCGAAATACCTGCACTCGCTTCGGTAGAGACTAGGCTTGCTCCGGCCGGGTGACATCGGCTCACCGTACCTTTGATGACCTTGCAGACGCTCCCGAGCTGAACAACTGAAAGCCGGAGATTATAAACTACCGGTTCAGCCGAGCATTAATTGCCTCTCATCACCAAAGCCGAGGGACACATTAAAACAGGGAATCAACGGAACGGATCGTAATATAAACAAGGGAAATTTAAAGAGACCTCGATCAGGACCAAGACAGTACCACCGTTCCAGTGGGAGCCTCCAGGACACCAACAGGCTTGCCTGTATTATCGATGACCCGGGGGTGTGGACCGGGATTTGGCCGGCGGGCAAAACAGAACAAAAACACCTTGATTTAGACCATAAGACCATAAGACAAAGGAGCAGAAGTAGGCCATTCGGCCCATCGAGTCTGCTCCGCCATTTTATCATGACCTGATCCATTTTATCCTATTTAGACCCACTGCCCCGCCTTCTCACCATAACCTTTGATGCCCTGGCTACTCAGATACCTATCAATCTCTGCCTTAAATACACCCAATGACTTGGCCTCCACTGCTGCCCGTGACAACAAATTTCACAGATTCACCACCCTCTGACTAAAAAGAAAAACCTCGCATTTCTGTCCTGAAAGTGCGCCCTTCAATCCTGAAGTCATGCCCTCTCGTACTAGACTCCCCCATCATGGGAAATAATTTTGCTACATCCGCTCTGTCCATGCCTTTTAACATTCGAAATGTTTCTATGAGGTCTCCCCTCATTCTTCTAAACTCCAAGGAATACAGTCCAAGAGCGGACAAAGATTCCTCATATGTCAACGCTCTCATTCCCGAAATCATTCTAGTGGATCTTCTCTGTACCCTCTCCAACGTCAGCACATCCTTTCTTAAATAAGGAGACCAAAACTGCCCACAGTACTCCAAGTGAGGTCTCAGCAGCGCCTTAAAGAGCATCAACATCACATCCCTGCTCCTAAACTCTATTCCTGTAGAAATTAATGCCAACATTGCATTCGCCTTCTTCACTACTGACTCAACCTGGAGGTTAACTTTAAGGGAATCCTGTACGAGGGCTCCCAAGTCCCGTTGCATCTCAGATCATTTAAATAATAGTCTGCCCGTTTATTTTTTTCTGCCAAAGTGCATAACCATACACTTTCCAACGTTGTACATCCTTTGCCACTTCTCTGCCCATTCTTCCAATCTATCCAAGTCTCTCTGCAGACTCTGTTTCCTCAGCACTACCGCCCCCTCCACCTATCTTCGTATCGTCAGCAAACTTAGCCACAAAGCCATCTATTCCATAATCCAAATCGTTGATGTACAATGTAAAAAGAAGCGGCTCCAACACTGATCCCTGTGGAACACCACTGGTAACCGGCAGCCAACCAGAATAGGATCCCTTTATTCCAACTCTTTTTCCTGCCAATCAGCCAACGCTCTATCCATGTATGTAACTTTCCAGTAATTCCATGGGCTCTTATCTTGTTAAGTAGCCTCATGTGCGGCACCTTGTCAAAAGCCTTCCTTCTGAAAATCCAAATATATGACATCCACTGCATCTCCCTCGTCTAGCCTACTGGTAATTTCCTCAAAAAATTGTAATAGGTTTGACAGGCAGGATTTTCCTTTAAGGAATCCATTCTGAGTTCTGTTTATCTTGTCATATGCCTCCAGGTACTCTGTAACCTCACCCTTGACAATAGACTCCAACAACTTCCCAACTACCGACGTCAAGCTAACAGGTCTATAATTTCCTTTTTGCTTCCTTGCCCCCTTCTTAAATAGCGGAGTGACATTTGCAATCTTCCAGTCTTCTGGAACCATGCCAGAATCTATCGACTTTTGAAAGATCATCGTTAATGCCTCCGCAATCTCTACAGCTACTTCCTTCAGAACACGAGGGTGCATTCCATCTGGTCCAGGAGATTTATCGACCTTTAGCCTTTTCAGCTTCCTGAGTACTTTCTCTGTCGTAATTGTGACTGCGCACACTTCTCTTCCCTGCCACACTTGTGTCCAGTATCCTGCTGTCTTCCTCAGTGAAGACTGATGCAAAATACTTGTTCAGTTCCTCTGCCATCTCCTCATCCCCCAGTACAATTTCTCCAGTATCATTTTCTATCGGTCCTATATCTACTCTCACCTGTCTTTAACTCTTTATATACTTGAAAAAGCTTTTAGTATCCTCTTTGATATTATTTGCTAGTTTCCTTTCATAGTTAATCTTTTCTCTCTTTATGAACTTCTTGGTTTCCTTTTGTAAGATTTCCAAAAACTTCCCAATCCTCTGTCTTCCCACTAATTTTTGCTTCCATGTATGCCTTCTCCTTTGCTTTAACTTTGGCTTTGACTTCTTTTGTCAACCACGGTTGCATCCTTTTTCCACTCGAAAATTTCTTCTTTTTTGGAATATACTTGTCTTGCACCTTCCTCATTTCTCGCATAAACTCCAGCCACTGCTGCTCTGCCGTCTTTCCCGCCAGTGTCCCTTTCCAGTCAACTTTGGCCAGTTCCTCTGTCATGCCACTGTAATTTCCTTTACTCCACTGAAACACCGACACATCAGATTTCGGCTTCTCTTTTTCTAATTTCGCAGTGAACTCAATCATGTTATGATCACCGCCTCCTAAGGGTTCCTTCACCTCAATCTTTCCAATCCCCTCCGGTTAATTACACAATACCCAATCCAGTACAGCCGATCCCCAGTGGGCTCAACAACAAGCTGTTCTAAAAAGCCATCTCGCAGACATTATACAAATTCTCTCTTGAGATCCAGTGCTGACCTGATTTTTCTAATCTACTCGCATGTTAAAATCTCCCACAATTATCATAACACTACCCTTCTGACAAGCCCTTTCTATTTTCAGTTGTAATTTGTAGTCCACATCACTGCAGCTGTTTGGAGGCCTATAAATAACTGCCATCAGGGTCCTTTTACCCCTGCTATTCCTTAGCTCAACCCATAAAGATTCTGCACCTTCCCATCCTATATCACCTCTTTCTAATGATTTAATATCTTTTCTTACCAATAAAGCCACGCCTCCCCCTCTGCCTACCTTCCTATACACCGTGTATCTTTAGACGTTCAGCTCCCAGAGACATGCATCCTTTAGCCAGGTCTCACTAATGCCCACAATATCATACCTGCCAATCTGTAGCTGTACAACAAGATCATCCACCTTATTCCTTATGTTGTGTGCATTTAAGTACAACAGCTTAAGACCAGTATTTGATACTTTTTGCTTTGATTTCACTGCAACTTTATTGCACTTCAACTCATCTCAATGGCTACACATTTGCCCCATCACGTGCCTGTCTTTCCTGACATCTTTCCTGCTCACTATCTTAGATTTATTTCTGTTTTCCCCTTCCTCCGCTCTATCATTCCGGTTCCCACCTCCCCCCCCCCTGCCAAATTAGTTTAAACCCTCCCTAACAGCTCTATTAAACTTTCCCGCCAGGATATTGGTCCCCTTCGGGTTCAGGTGTAACCTGTCCTTTTTGAACAGGTCATACATTCCCCAGAAGAGATCCCAATTATCCAAAAATCTGAAGCCCTGCCCCCTACACCAGTCTCTCAGCCAGGCATTCATCTGCCTGATCCGACTACTCTTGCCCTCGCTAGCACGTGGCACAGGTAGCAATCCCGAGATTACTACCCTGGAGGTCCTGCTTCTCTGCTTCCTTCCTAACTCCTGGAAATCTCTCTTGAGGACCTCCTCTTTTGCCCTATCTATGTCCTTGGTACCCACATGTACCAAGACAACTGGCTGCTCACCCTCCCCCTTTAGAATATTCAGGACCCGATCCGAGACATCCCGAACCCTGGCACCTGGGAGGCAACACACCATGCGGGTATCTCTGTCAGGCTCACAGAATCTCCTGTCTGTTCCCCTGACTATAGAATCCCCCACGACTACTGCATTTCTCTTCTCCCTCCTTTTCTCCTGCACAACAGACCAGGTCACGTGGACGTCCCCCGTCAGGTCATCCCCCTCAACAGCATCCAGAACAAGATATTTGTTGCTGAGGGGGACAGCCACAGGGGGGCTCTCCACTCTCCGGACATTTCCCTTCCCTCTCTTGATAGTGAACCATTGTTCTCACTCCTGTACCATAGGGATGACTACTGACTCCTGTAGCCTAGGGATGGCTACCTCCCTGTAGCTCCTGTCGATCACTTCTTCACTTTCCCTGATAAGCAGTAGGTCATCAAGCTGCAGCTCCAGATCCCTAACACGGTCTCTGAGGAGCTGCAGCTCGGTGCAGCTGCTGCAGATGTGGCCATCAGGGAGGCTGGAGGTCTCCCAGGATTCCCACATCTGACACCCTGAACAAAGCACTAACCCTGCAGGCATGCAATCTAATTCTACACGAATGAAACAGGAAAAATAAGTCTACTCACACATTTACCTCGCTAAACAGGCAAACCTTTTTAAACCGTTAGCTCGTACCGTTAGCTGTAAGAGCCCTGCTGTTCCTGTCTGTCCGGGCCGATTCGCGAAAGGGGTGGCGGGGGGGGGGGGGGGTGGGGGGGAAGGAAAAGATAAAAAAACAAGAGTTGGCGCTTCGCTCTCGCCTCTTCCCGTTTATCGCCGAAGCCCGTTGAAGCCAAAGCCCTACACTCTGCTACCGCTCCGACAGCTGCCCGCTGTATAGGGTGGTCGACTTTCTAGCTGACAAGAGTTTGGAAAAACTGTTTATGCCTGCTGGGTCCATGTTTGGCGAGAGCGTTCTGTCACACTTGTGGGGGGGGGGGGGGAGGCGGCATTGGGAGCAAGGGTGGACCCAAATGCGCGACAGATCTTGTGATACACTTAGATTTAATTTATTGTTCGATACCAGGAGAGCAAGGCAGGAGCAGGAAATAGCAAACTGGACAAGGACTCAGGACTATGACCAGACTGGGACTAGGGGCCTGGGCTAGGACTTGGAATCGGCTCCCAGAACTAGAGGAGGCATGAAGAGGCTCGGGTATGGACTCCGCGCCCGAGAGTGGGCAAGGATCCACTACCTGGATCCTGCCTCGGACTCGGACCCCAGAACCCGGCAAGTACATGACATGGGCACTAGGTCCATGGAACCATGCAGACATACACAGAACACAGAGTCGGGACCCCTCCTTGGGTACAGGACATAGGGCCGGGACTCACACACAGAACAGAGAGTCGGGACACCTCCTTGGGTCCAAGACATAGGGCCGGGACTCATGAGCCTCCGCAGGGCAAGGGCAAGACGGCCTGACTTACCCCACGGAGGTGAAGACCAGACAAGACATGACCCCCGCGGAGCAACGGAAAAACGGCCTGACTTACCCCACGGAGGCGAGGACAAGACAAGACAAGACATGACCCCACGCGGAGCAATGGCAAGACGGCCTGATTTACCCCACGGAGGCGAGGACAGGACAAGACAAATACCAAAGAACAAGACAGTTCCTATCTAGCTCCAGTGATAGAACTAGACCGAGGTGCAGGAGAGGGCTACAGACGAGGGCTTGAGGCGAGAGGGGCAGAGAAGGGATTCAGACAGGGGTAAGACAGGAATCACATTCCGCCAGGGCCAGAACTAGACTAAAAACTCGGATGCCACCAGGGACAGGACTTGACCAGGTACTCGGATGCCGCCAGGGCCAGGACTTGGACTTGGTACTTGGTACTCCGGTACTTGGACAAGACAAGACATTACCCCCCGCGGATCAACGGCAAGACGGCCTGACTTACCCTACGGAGGCGAGGACAGGACAAGACAGATACCATAGAGCACGACAGTTCCTATCTAGCTCCGGGACAGGACTTGACTTGGTACTCGGATGCTACAGGGACAGGAATTGGACTTGGACGTGGTACTTGGATGCCAACAGGACAGGACTTGACTTGGTACTCGGATGCCGCCAGGGACAGGACATGTCTTGGTACTCGGGTGCCGCCAGGGACAGGACATGACATAGCACGCGGATGCCGCCAGGGCCAGGACTTGACATAGCACGCAGATGCCGCCAGGGACAGGACATGACTTGGACGTGGTACTTGGCTGCCACCGGAGCCAGGACTTGGACTTGGAAATGGTATATGGATGCCACCCGGGCCAGGACTTGACTTGGTACTCGGATGCTGCCAGGGCCAAGACTTGTCTTGGTACTCAGATGCCGCCAGAGCTAGGACTTGACTTGGTACTCGGATGCCGCTAGATCCAGGACTTGGACTTGGACGTGGTACTTGGATGCCACCGGATCCAGGACTTGGACTTGGACGTGGCACCTGGATGGCGCCGAAGCCAGGACGTGGTACTTGGAACCTCCGGGTTGTGGTGAGCTCTGGACTCGGCCCAGAAACAGTAGACAGCGGCTCCTGATTGTCTCCGGCGGGTTAACTGACGGACCCACCTTGATGAGGAAACTTTGCAGGCTGGCTTCGGCGAGGTAACTGGACAGGGTTGCTCCAGTGAGGAAGGACGAATTACCGGCACTCGCTCCGGCAGAGTCCAGGCTTGCTCCGGCCAGATGACATCAGCACACCGTACCTTTGATGACCTTGCAGATGCTCCCGAGCTGAACAGCTGAATGCCGGAGACTATAAACTACCCGGTTCAGCCGAGCGTTAATTGCCTGCAATCACCAAAGCCGAGCGACACGAGAAAACAGGGATTCAACGGTCCTGATCGTAACTTAAACAAGGTAAATTTAAAGGGACCCCGATCCGGACCATGGCAGGTGAAGAATTTCATTAAAAGAACACCTCTCCAACTGTTAAGAACGGGGGTGCATCGATCATGCTTAGGGTTTGTGTTGCAGCCAGTGGCACGGGGAACATTTCACTGGTAGGGGAGAATGGATTCAATTAAATACCAGCAATTTCTGGAAGGATAAATCACACCGTCTGTAAAAACAAAAAGCTGAAGATGAAAAAAGGGTGGTTTCTACAACAGGATAATGATCCAAAACACACCTGAAAATCCACAATGGACGACATCAAGAGGCGCAAACTGAACGTTTAGCCATGGCACTCACAGTCCCCCGACCTAACCATTATACAAAATACCCGGATAGACCATAAAAGAGCAGTGTATGTAAGACGGCCCGAGAATCTCACACAGCTAGACGCTTTTTTGCAAGGAAGAATGGTCGAATTTCCCCCAAACAAGAATTAAAAGACTCTTAGTTGGCTACAGAAAGCTTTTACAAGCTGTGATACTTGCCAAAGTCGTTGTCCAATCCCTTTAGGATTTTATACGTTTCAATCAGATCCCCCCTCAATCTTCTAAATTCCAACGAGTACAAGCCCAGTTCATCCAGTCTTTCTATATATGAAAGTCCTGCCATCTCAGGAATCAATCTGGTGAACCTTCTTTGTACTCCCTCTATGACATGGATGTCTTTCCTCAGATTAGGGGACCAAAACTGCACACAATACTCCAGGTGTGGTCTCAACAAGGCCTTGTACAACTGCAGTAGTACCTCCCTGCTCCTGTACTCGAATCCTCTCGCTATAAAAATTTTGATCAATGGTGCCTAAACTTTTGCACACCACTGTACATCCACGAACTGAATAAGTATGTTTCATCAGTCTTCACTGGGGAAGACACTAGCACAATAGTGGATATTCCATGTGTCAGTGAGCATCAAGTGTGGGGAGTTACCATTACTAGAGAAAAGGTTCCTGGGAAACTGAAAGGTCTGAATGTAGACAAGTCATCTAGACTAGATAATGTTCACCCCAGAGTTCTGAAAATGATGGCTGAAGAAATCGTGGAAGCCTAAGTAATGATCGTCCAGGAATCCATTAGATTCTGGAATGTTTCTGGAAGACCAGAAACTTTCAAATGCCACTCTACTCTTCAAGAAGGGAGAGGGACACAAGAAAGGATGGTGTCAAGTTAGTCTGAACTCAGTGTTTGGGAAGATGTTGGAGTCGATTAGCAAGGGTAAGTAACAAGGTACTTGAAGGCATATAATAAAGTAGGCCATAGGCAACATCGTTTCCTCAAAGGAACATCTTGATGGAAAAATCCATACATGAGCTGCATCTTTATTCTTTCTTCAGCCACTTGGTGAATTTCACACGTATAAGATATTTTTTAGAAGTCTATTTACAAATGGTCTAAGATTTCTGTAGTTACCGTTCCCAAATTCTAGCAGTCAATCTTCCTCTCCCAATTACCAATTATTGTACGGAATAACTCGCCACATCATCGCCAGATCGTCAATTCCGTTGGCAGACTGCTGTGGCCTCATCACCAACGTCTCCAAACACATGCAGTTAGGGAGAGTTCACTTAAACACCTTGAGCAACAACGTGTGCGTGTAGTACAGACATCGGATTACCAACGCATCAATGTCCCAGTGATTCCGGAAAACGGCGGCTCCCCGGGTAGAGGCAAGGGGCCTTCTACGAGCAATTTCTCCCAGGTCCCTCGTTCCAGCAACATAGCCCGTCTCAGTCTTTCGGTACTCCTCCACGCTCTGCCGGTTCTACACGCACAGGAGGCTCTCGTGGACCCGATTCTGTTTATGGAGTTTGGACCCTAACAAACTTACCTCTCATACATATAGATTTACGTGGATAGGGCGTTGGCTGTTTGGCAGTAAACATAGAGTGGGAACAAAGGGATGCGATTCTGGTTGTCTGCCGGTTACCAGTGGTGTTCCACATGGGTCCGTGATGGGGCCGCTTCTTTTTACGTTGTACCTTAACGAATTGGATAATGTAATAGAAAGCTTTGTGGCTAAGTTTGCTGATGACACGAATATAGGCCAAGGGGCTGGTAGTGCTGAGGAAATAGATAATCTGCAGAGAGACTTGGATAGATTAGATGAATGGGCAAAGAAGTGGGAAATGAAATACAATGTTGGACAGTGTATGGTTCTGCACTTTGGCAGAAGAAATAAAAGGACAGACTATTATTTAAATGGGGAGAAAATTCAAAGTCTGACTTGGGAGTCCTCGTGCAGGATACCCTTAATGTAAACCTCCGGGTTGAGTCGACGGTGAATAAGGTGAATGCAACGTTAGCATTCATTTCTAGAGGAATAAAGTATAGGAGCAGGGATGTAATGTTGAGGATCTATAAGGCGCCTGTGAGACCTCAGTTGGAGTACTGTGGGCAGTTTCGGTTTCCTTATTTAAGAAAGGATGTTCTGACGTTGGAGACGGTACAGAGAAGATTCAATAGAATGATTCCAGGAATGAGAGGGCTAACATATGAAGAACGCTTGTCCGCTCTTGGATTGTATTCCTTGGAGTTTAGAAGAATTGGGGAGGGGACTCACAGAAACATTTCGAATGTTGAAAGGCATGGACAGAGTGGATGTGGCAAAGTTGTTTCCCATGATGCGGGGGGGGGGGGGTCTAGACGAGAGGACATAGCTTAAGGGTTGAAAGGCGCCCGATGAGAACAGAGATGCGAAGAAATTTGTTTTAGCCAGATGGTGGTGAGTCTACGGAATTTGTTGCCACAGGCGGCAGCTGGAGGTCAAGTCCTTGGGTGTATTTAAGGCAGAGATTAATAGGTATCTGCGTAGCCAGGGCATCAAATGTGATAGTGAGAAGGCGGGGTTGTGGGACTGAATGGGAGAATGGATGAGCTAATGATAAAATGGGGAAGCAAACTCAATGGGCCGAATGGCTGACTTCTGCTCTTTTCTCTTATGGTTTTATTTTGTGCGTGTTGCTTGAATTTCCAGCATCCGTAGATTTCCTCGTGTTTGGTCAAAATTCGGTATTTATTTTCATTCTGTATGCAACTGAAAATTAAACGGAAACAGGACTGCGTTTTTAGCTTGGTGATGCCTGGATAATTTGCAGAATTAATCCATAAATTTGCTGCAGTTGCTTCACTTCAATAAAGCCTTTGCTCCAAAACGTTAACTTCCTTTTGTTCTCTACGAGTACTGCCTAACCTGGTGAGTATTTCCAATATTTCCCATTTTACTCTATGTACAGACATTTCTTGTTTTTTTTTCTATAATCGATGTTTAAGTCTCCAGGTACAGATCAATAACATAATCATGTCAATGCGTCCAGTAAACACGTCTATATTACTTTGCATCAAGTAACTGGAGGTTCGGCTTTTAGAAATATATGCTTTAGTTGTTTGACTTTTCCTGAAATATCAAGATAGAAAATTAAGCAAATGACGCCGGACACTTGGTGTGTCTCATTATTTTAGTTGTTGAATTGATTTATATATATATATATATATATATACTTTTTTTTCTATACAATAGTGCAAGACAGCAAATTGTCAGTCCGGAAATATTTCAAACCTGTTTAGAGTGAATTATCTAAAATAAATACAAAACCTGATTATCTTCAGAGTATTGGTTAATAATAACTTGATGAGCACGTAATGTCTGAGGAAATGAGATGGCGGAAAATATGTGCATGTTGTACGGTGCTTGGAAAATATGTGTCTCATTTACGTGATTATCCGATTTCATACTTCACTTTATTGTCGCCAAACAATTGATACTAGAGCGTACAATCATCACAGCGAAATTTGATTCTGCGCTTCGCTCTCCCTGGAGTACAAGTCGGTAGTAAATATTATAAATTTAAATTATAAATCAGAAATAGAAAATAGAAAAGGGAAAATAAGGTAGTGGGAAAAAAAAAGACTGAGAGGCAGGTCCCCATATTTGGAGGCTACGGCCCAGAACCGGGTCAGGATCCGTTCAGTAGTCTTCACACAATTGGAAAGAAGCTGTTCCCAAATCTGGCCGTACAAGTCTTCAAGCTCCTGACCCTTCTCCCGGAGGGAAGAGGGACGACAAGTGTGCTAGCTGGTTGGGTCGTGTCCTTGATTATTCTGGCAGCACGGCTCCGACAGCGTGCGGTGCAAAATGAATCCAGGCCGGAAGATTGGTTTGTGTGATGTGCTGCGCTGTGTTCACGATCTTCTGCAGCTTCTTCCAGTCTTGGACAGGACAACATCCACACCAGGTTGTGATGCACCCTAGAAGAATGCTTTCTACGGTGCATCTTTAAAACAAAGTGAGGGTTTTAGGGGACAGGCCAAAGTTCTTTAGCTTTCTCAGGAAGTAAAGACGCTGGTGGGTCTTCTTGGCAGTGGACTCTGTTTGGCTGGACCAAGTCAGGTCATTTGTGATATTGACCCCGAGGAACTTAAAGGTTTTGACCTGTTCCACTTGCGCACCACCGATGTAAATTGGGTCGTGCGGTCCACTACTCCTTCTGAAGTCAACAACAAATTCCTTCGTCTTGCTGACGTTGAGAGATAGGTTATTGTCTTCGCACCACGCCACCAGGTTCTTAATTTCCTCCCTGTACTAAAACTCATCATTACTCGAGATACGGCCTGCAATTGTGGTGACATTAGCAAACTTATATATTGAGTTTGATGGAAATTTGGCTACACAATCATGGGTGTACAGTGAGTAGAGCAGGGGGCTGAGTACACAGCCTTGTGGGGCACCGGTGCTCAGAGTGATTGTAGAGGACAGCATGTCCCCTATTTTTTCAGCCTGGGTACTGTCTGTGAGGAATTTGAAGATCCAGCTGCAGATCTGAGTGAAAAGGCCCAGGGTCCGGAGCTTAGGAATCAGTTAATTTGGAATGATGGTATTAAAGGCAGGGCTGTAGTCAATGAAAACGAGCCTTACATATGCGGTTTTATTTTCTAGGTGTTCTAAGGAGGAATGTAGGGTCAGAGGGATGGCATCTGCCGTTGACCTGTTGCTCCGGTGGCGAATTGCAAAGCGTCGAGGTAGACCGGTAGACTGTGGTTGATGTGTGCCATAACCAATGACTCGAAGCACGTTACAGCAATTGATGTCAGAGCCACAAGTTGATAGTCATTCAGGCATGCCACCTTGCTCTTCTTCGGCACTGGGATTATCGTTGCCTTCTTAAACCCGAGGGGATCTTAGACTGAAGCAAGGAGCAGTTGAAAATTTCAGCAAACACTCCAGCTAGCTCGCTTGCACAGGCCCGGAGAACCCGTCCCGGACGCCATCCTTGGATTCATCTTCAGGAAGGCCTTTCTAGCGTCCTCCTCGCTGACGATGAATCTCGATGCCACCAGGTCCGGTTCATCCAGAAAGAGCGGGACGTTCCTTTTCTGTTCCAATCTTGCGGAAGTTCGTCAGGAAGAGAAGCACAACAGTTATTGATATTCCCAGCCCTTTCTTTGCGCCCAGTAATCTCATTTAGACCCTGCCATAGTCTACCAGCATCCCTCTGGTTAGCCTGGGCTTCTATCTTGGCTCGGATATTACCTCTTGACGCCCTTAGTGGCTCTCCGGAGTTCACGCCTGGATTCCGTGTAGCGTCTGGTATCCCTGGAGTTAAAAGCCGCAGCTCTAGCCTTTAAAAGGGGCATGGCCTCACAATTCATCCAAGATCGTCTTGCGAGATACACAGTCCTCTGTGCACTTCCAGATAAAGTCCCTGATAACTGAGGCATACTCATTGAGTTTAACTTCCATTGATGGTCATACGTTTCCATAGCAATCAAAGCATTGCTAGAAATTTGAAATAAAGCCTCACAATTGTGACAGACTATTTTTCGAATATGTTTGTAAGGTCTACATCGGAAACTACACAGCAGAAATGAATTATATGAGCACTTTTATATTAAACACTTCAATCCATGTGACTAATGCTATAAAGTACTTGCGTGTTTTTGATTGGCATGTATGTAGAGGACCAATTTTTCAAGAGACGTGCTTTTTTTTTCGAAATCTTTTCTAGTTAACGCAAGGAAAAATCACCAAAAGTAATATACCAGGTGCTGCCACTGTATTGCGCGGTTTCGAAGTCAAGATTGTCCTGTTAAAGATCGTTATTGATTTTAGTCCCAGCGAAATTTTACTCATACAAATATAAGACAGTAAAATTAGACTCACACTATGCCAGATTCTGTGTGTGTGTTTGTGTGTGTGTGTGTGTGTGTGTGTGTGTGTGTGTGTGCGCGCGCGCGTGTACGTGCGCATTCCGGATCTGTTTGGAGTACATGGATTAACCGGATATTCAGTCGTAATGTATCTTTGTAGCTTGGCAAATCTAATTCAGGGCCTGATTCTAACTCAGCAACAGAACTGTGGAGTTTCGGAATTCCTCTACTGTTCATTGAATCGCAGTCAGATAGCTTTATCGAAGCTAATTTAAATACAACAGACATGACTGATTTCAGTATCGGATGAATCCGTCAAGATCTTTTGAGAAAATTTGCTGTGAACTGTCATAACATTACAGGCTTATGGTAATTACTGTTGATGAAATACATAATTGTATCCTTTTATGCTCCGAGCAGTGCCGATGAACTGTCTAAATCTTTGTTCTGTAAACTTACAAATACATTTTGGTCCTGTGAACGCGGTATGAAGCAGTTGCAGAAAAAAAATAATTTTGTTTTCAAAACAACATTTTTAAAGCATTTTTTTAAAACAGCATTTGGGATAACGTGATAAAGTAAACTAAACTATAATTAAATGACGGTTGTTCTGGTTCAATGGGATGATTGATGATTTATATGGAAAAATAATGGGCTGTCGATAATGGGAGTCCTAATGGCGGAAGACATACCTGATTAACATAATAATATCATGGCAGAAAATAACTCCCTGATTCAAACTTTATCTAGCAGTAGTGTATGATCCTAGATACAGTGTGAGGCTGTTTTATAAGATAAAAAAGGTAAAAAAATAATAAGTACAACAACACACAGGCGGATTTAAAATGCAATGAACACTGAAGCAATAGGAAACAGAATTTGTCATTATAATATTCGGTTACATCAGAGTGAAATGATTGATCTCGCTCCTCAAGGTTTTGTCAACTATTTCACTACAATATGTCATCAAGCCGGGTGACATGGATAGGTTAGGTGAGTGGGCAAATTCATGGCAGATGCAATTTAATGTGGATAAATGTGAAGTTATCCACTTTGGTGGCAAAAACAGGAAAACAGATTATTATCTGAATGGTGGCCGATTAGGAAAAAGGGAGGTGCAACGAGACCTGGGAGTCACTATACACCAGTAATTGAAAGTGGGCATGCAGGTACAGCAGGCGGTGAAAAAGGCGAATGGTGTGCAGGCATTTATAGCGTGAGGATTCGAGTACAGGGGCAGGGAGGTACTACTGCAGTTGTACAAGGCCTTGGTGAGACCACACCTGGCGTATTGTGTGCAGTTTTGGTCCCCTAATCTGAGGAAAGACATCCTTGCCATAGAGGGAGTACAAAGAAGGTTCACGAGATTGATTCCTGGGATGGCAGGACTTTAATATGATGAAAGACTGGATGAACTAGGCTTACACTCGTTGGAATTTAGAGGGTTGAGGGGGGATCTGATAGAAACGTATAAAATCCTAGGGTAGATGCAGGAAGATTGTTCCCGATGTTGGGGAAGTCCAGAACGAGGGGTCACAGTTGAGGATATAGGGGAAGCCTTTTAGGACTAAGATTAGGAAAAACTTCTTCACACAGAGAGTGATGAATCTGTGGAATTCTCTGCCACAGGAAACAGTTGAGGCCAGTTCATTGGCTATATCTAAGAGGGAGTTAGATATGGCCCTTGTGGCTAAAGGGATCAGGGGGTATGGAGGGAAGGCTGGGTTCTGAGTTGGATGATCAGCCATGATCATACTGAATGGCGGTGCAGGCTCGAAGGGCCGAATGGCCTACTGCTGCACCTATTTTCTATGTTTCTATGTTTCTATGCCACCCTGGATAGTTGTATTCATTAATCCACACAGCCAAATGATGCAGGCACATTTTCCGGGCTCGAAGCATATCTGTCCCATCTTTCCTATAGGCAGGTCAGCTTGCCAGCACAGGAAGTATTGACATCAAAATGAAACAAATATTTAAGGACTGAACGCATCAAGCTTGGTAACAGGGCAGGCAGAGGTGCTAATCACATTCTTTACGGGTAAAAGACTATAAACAGTGTTTACTGAAGGGATTGGTGGAAATATATTTATTTGTTTCTGATGATTAATGTTCTGGATGTAAGTAAATGAAACTTGTTTAGTACATCGGTGCAACAGAATCATAGGTAACGAGAACAGTTCAGTCAGTGCATCGCGTCCACGCCGATCATTATCGTTCAATTATACTAAACCTACACCAACCTCATTTTATTCTGCTCACATCAAACCAACTTCCCACGATTGCATACCAGAACTACTTTGAGTGACACATTAAACATTCCAGTGTTTTGGATTTGAGAGAAAACCCTTCTGAAAGGAGGAAATCTACAGGTAAAATATGCAAATTCCACACAAACAGTAGCAGAAATCAGCAGCAGAACGTTTATCGCTGGAGCTGGGAGAAAACAATACCCGCTACAATACAATGCAATTCACCGATAATGCAAAATTTAGTGTTTTGACCGATAATTCGGAAAGTACTCCGCAGTTGCAAACCGATGGCCATAAACTGTAAGATAAAAAAATTAAAACTGAAATACGTGACACGATGCAGCTTGGAAGGCCAATTAAGCACAGATAATAAAGAATATGTGTTCTGAAACTAGGAAGGACGGAATAACAGAGGAACTGTGGTTGCATGTTCATATATTATCGTGTAATAACAGGGACACATGTATTAATTGGGTACACCGGTTTCTGGAATTCACCAGCAAAGATATACAAACAGTTTATGGTAAAAGTAATAAATTAAGCGGATTATACCTGTCCTCTCACAAATACCAAAAAATCAGCCAGATGCTGGAAGTCTATTGCAACGCCCACAAGATGCTGGAGGATCTCAGTAGGCCAGGCAGCATCTATAGAGAAGAGTAAACCGGTGACGTTGCAGGCTAAGATCCGTCATCGGCACGAAACGTCGACTATTTTTTTTTCCAATGATGCTACCTTTAATTTTGTGTGTATTCTCGTTGCAACGTGATAAGAAGCTCGATACGGCAATGCAGAAGGCACTGGGATAATCAACAGTAGATTGTTTGAGACAGAAAGTGTCAACTTGAATATAGAGTTTTTAGAGGAATTTGAAAGCTGCAAATGAGCAGCCAGATGAGATCCAAAGGCAATCATAAAATGGAAAAAAAAAATAGAAAATCACTTGGAATGTCATGCTTACGAAGGCAATGGGAGACTGCTGAAAAAGACATTGATATAGTTAGTCCAGCATTAATGGAGTCCACCGAAGCTCCTGATCTCGTTGTATGATTCTCTGACTGAATTCACCAAAGTTGAACCTCTGTAAACAATAAGAATGGCACAGCTTAATGTAATGTTTATTCAATCATATTTCTGAGAGAACCACTCTCGGCTACATTATAGCAGATCCAGAAAAAATTGCTACGAAAAAAGAAGTATGAAGATACTCGTTTTGCATTCATCCGCATGGAATTATTATGGTTGTGTTGGTACTTTTTGCTGTATGGACGTGGAACGGAAGAGATCTGGAGTCATTTTGAAACTGGAGATAGACCCGAGCCTTATTTTCTCTAAATTTCCAACCGTGATAATTTGAATAATGAATGGACATTATTGAGATGAGTCAAAATTGAACGGATTTTTTCTTTTTCTCAAAGGCAAATGTAAACATAAATTAACAGACACCAGGTTTCAGCACGTAGAATACATTACCTTCAGCAGCTGCAGTACCTATTAAGTAATGGCAGATTTTATATTCAATCGGAAACAACCTAGCAACGTTGCGTGATCTTGCAACTCTGTGGTTTAGGCGAAAATAACGACATTCTTAAAATGAGATTATTTCAAAGCAGAGTAAGCAACTGTGATGTTGCCTTGTAAGCAATAGGTGGAAACCACTGCAACAGTCGAATATGTCACAGCCGTTTGTCATAAATACAATTCAAAACTGATCAGTATAGTTGTAGAAAGGAACGGCTGATCCCAAATTGATGCATTTTTTCAGATTGCATTGGTCACATCTTAAAATGTTATTTCCGTCGAGTTGTTCCTCGTACGCAGGTGTGCATGCATGTACAGTGTAATCAGTATATCTCATCATCTCACGTTCTTGATATTTATTATTTATTTATTTATTTATTTATTTATTTATTTATTATTATTATTATTATTATTATTATTATTATTATTATTATTATTATTATGGTGTTTGCACAGCTTATTGTCTCTTGCATATCGGGTGCTTTCCCGTCTTGCTCTCTGTGTGAGTGAGTGAGTGAATGTGTGTATGTGTGTGTGTGTGTGTGTGTGTGTGTGTGTGTTGGTGAATGATCACAGGAAAACAAATCACAGGATTGTTTATAGTGCCATAAATGTACTTCGGTAATAAGTTTACTTTGAACGTTGAATATAGATGTACTTGCAGGATTACTGGCACGTAGCCTTCACAGGAGAAAATGACTTTACCATACTGCGTGCACTTTTACAAAAGGAACACAAGTAGATCACAAGGAACTGTTCATTTTATTGTTAAATGATCAAAATTTTCATAGCGGTGTTGAACTGTAGTGATAACGATTGTGCTGTTCGTTCAACAACCGAATAGTTGAAGGAAATTAACTTAGTAGACGCGGTTATATGAAATTTTAGGCTTCTGCAGCTCTCTCTGATGACAGCTGCGAAAAGATAGCATGGCGTGGATGATGGGAAAATTCGATGAATTTTGTTGTCTACTTAAGGCAATGCTTCCAGTAGATACTGCCGATAGTAGGGAGAGAGAATGGTGATGTATTGGGTTGATTCTCTGTAAGGTGCACGTTTTTAAATTGTATTTTCGAATGGGATAAGACCATGACTTATCCAGTCATGATGTTTTCAAAAGTGTAACTCTAGCCGGTTTTTTAATGTGGAATTGCTAAGTCGAACGTGGAACAGATATTAATTTAATACTACTTTTTTGTGTAAGCGGGGAAGACTGAAATCCAGAAACTGCCTTTAAAGTTGTCCACACTTACTGCGAATCTCCTCTGAAACCCAAGATCCATATGAATTATTAATGGACTTGGTGGGAGGAGCGTACTCCTGCTACTTACTAATTTCCAATGGTAGTTTAATAAACGAATTTCTCCTTTTCAATTAGATGTATTACTTAAGAAAGTTCCATCAGTTTTTTTTTGCAAGTTGACTGTTGTGGGAAACAATAACTACAAAGCAAGTCAAATATGAATGACGTTATTACATAAAAGAGAATATACTGTTTTAAATGAAATATGATAATAGTAGGATACCATGTCAGTGACAACTGTTTGCAATTAGCATTTTAAGGCATGCACCTGCTTGCTGGCTAAGCATATCTTCCATCCTGTGCACAATTTCGTTTCTATTTTTCAGAGGCAACGTATGAATATTGCGATGTCACTTTTGCTCCGCAAGTATATACGTCGAGGCAACGACCAACGCAGTGTAGTGCTGTGCATTTGATATTTGTCAGATCCTATACTGGGGAGCTGACAGAAAGCTTGAATAGTATGAAACATATTAAATCCGCACCCAGATGTTCTGCTCTGTTGGCTTGAAGCTTCCAAAATGCAAACACTCTGGGAACACTGCCTGAACAAAAATAAATGCTTCTACTCATCCAATTACAAGATAAGTACAATGCAGTTCTCTTGGCTTCAAGGATGAATATAATCAGACCTATTTAAATATAAAATGCAAACATTCCGTGTACTTTCTCTATACCTCAAAATAGTTTATATACTAGATTGCCCTTCAATCTCTCTCCAAATTTATCTAACTTCCCCATAGTTAGTATTTTCTAATCCAGTTATCCTCACAGTAAAATTCTTTTTCACACTTTTCAAATCTTTTACATCCATCCTTCCTGTAGAAGCGACTACTAGAAAGTACGGTGTTGTAAATTTGTCAAAAATAATTGCACTTATACCTTTTCAGCACGATTTCCGCAAGATTACACTCAGTGCCCCTACTAATGCAAACAAGCATGTCCTACTCTTTATGTATATTGTTGCCACTTTCAGAGAGCTCTCGGTTTTTAACACACAATACCTCTGTATATCCATGCTTTTGAGCGTCCTGCCATTTACTGTATACTACACACTTTCATCGATGCACGTTTATTGGAGAACGTTGCAAGTAGCATATGGATTGTTTGCTATGCAACGGTGCCTGGGACTGATTGGTCCTTTCATTCAGTAAGTGTGTGAGTTGACGAGCATACCCTGTCTTCACATTCGTGTATTAATCTAGAGAGCAGATGCTACAACAGTAGCCCACGTCCCAAATGCATGCTATATGGTTACTTTAACATTGCAACAGTGTGTAATTGATTATTCGAATTTGGTGGAATGGATGTCAACGGGGAGAGAATAAACAGATTGAATATAAATCAATTTTAGACTTAATATAGTGACCTGTATTACCCAGTGGACCGGTGTCCATGTCCATACTGTACGTTTACACGACTTTATCATCTTCCTTGTCTGGCCAATCGACCGCTGGCATTTAGGGTAGCAATGAAGGTTCTCCATCTCTGGGGATATTCACAGTATCTTAATCGTGTCAGTAGCTTCTTCTTGGTTTCCTGTCAGTCATGCAAATCCTGGGTGGAGACTCAGGAATACCGTCACACACCCATTTACAATGATTCTTCACTGCTGCTTTCAGAGCAGTTTCTTTTTTTTTTCCATCCAGGTTAGTTAGCCCTGAGGTAGTGAACCTTGAGGATCGGTGGACCACTCTTAGTCTGCCCTCTACCTTTTGATATGTTTGGTATAGTTGGTCAGACTAAGATGTAAAGCATAAAACCTTGATTTCATCCAACCTATAGCTTAGCCTCTTTGAGGCACGCAAGCCTCCAGGACAAAATTATGGCCGTCTCAGAGGAAATGCAGATTGGTGAGGCGATGATGCTCGCTCCGTTATTGTGAATAAGTTATTGTAAGTCCAATTTTAACTCGGAATTGCCATCTCCAACAACTGATCAACTTCAATATAAAATCTTTTGTTTTAAATTTGCTAATGATACAACGATTGGAGGAGTAGTGGACAGTGAGCAAGGTTTTCAAAGCTTGCAGAGGGATTTGTACCAGCTGGAAAAATAGGCTGAAAAATGGCAGATGGAGTTTAATACAGACAAGTGTGAGGTATTGCAGGTTGGAAGGACAAACAAAGGTAGAACATACAGGGTAAATGGTTAGGCACTGAGGAGTGCAGTAGAACAGAGGGATCTGGGAATACAGTCACAAAATTCCCTAAAAGTGGTGTCACATGTAGACAGGGTCGTAAAGAGATATTTTGGTACATTGGCCTTTATAAATCAAACTATTGAGTATAAGACCTGCAATGTTATGGTGAGTTTGCATTGGTGAGGCTGAATTTGGAGTATTTGTACAGTTTTCGTCACCAAATTAAGGAAGGATATTAATAAGGTTGAAGGAGTGCAGAGAAGGTTTACAAGGATGTTGCGGACTTGAAAAATTGAGTTACAGAGAAAGGTTGAATAGGTTAAAGATGGCGCCGGTAACTGGCGACTTTGCGCGTGCTCTCCGAGCAAACTGACCTCTCCACTATCCTATACCTGAGAAACCCTTCTATACCAACAATTCAGCAAGATGAAGATCAACAACACCCAGGCGAAGCTACTGACCCAGCTGGAGACCACCGCGCCAGAAATGCTTCTTTATCTCCGGACCGCACCTGGACCCAACTAACGAGGCCCACCAAGTTCCCGAAGGCCCACGGCCTGCTACCGTGCGGGAGTGCTTGGAGACACGGCCCATTCCGACCAGCACCTTTCCGGAGCAGACGACCACACAGAAGTGAGGGCGGAAACCTCAAGGTGCCCCAGACGCTTCCCCGGAGCGACCACCGTAAAGACCCGTTGTAGGCCATCCACAGTTGCCGGAAATGAGGCTTCCGCTGCTGACTTCGGTAAACGAGCCCGAGGCTCGACTGAAGCGGAGGCCTCCGGAACCGTGACTCGGCTTGAGGACTTGCTTCAGCCAGGAGCCCGGCCCTGCGGGATTAAGTGTCGGATTCGGGGCCCGACCCAATCGACAGCCCGGACCTCCGGCAGCTGGAAGTGGCAGCGGAGCCTCCCCGGTCACTCGGCTCGATGTGGCGTATCCGACGAAGCGACCCGCCGATTGATCTCCGTGGGACGCGTCCACAAACCTCAAAGAGCTGACAATAACACACTGCATCGATGAACACCTGGAAATATGCACTACCTACCGTGGAAGCGTGGGAAAAGAGCTGGAGGTCAGATTGAAGCTGAGGGGCTTCAGGTCCCTATGCCCACCACCCTACTAGCTAATTTGCAAGCCATAGAGAACAAGGTGGATGACCTTAAAGGGAAACTCACCTACTGCAGGGAGATGCAGAACTGCTGTGTATCGTGTTTCACCGAGAGCTGGCTCTCCCCTGACACCCCAGACTGTGCTATCCGACTGGAGGGATTTTCGATCCATCGGATGGACCGCACGGCGTCTTCAGGCAAGACGAAGGGGACGTGGTGTCTGCCTACTGAACAGCACTGGATGGTGCTCGGACACAGTGGCACTGACAAACTCATGCAGACCGGACATGCAACACCTATCGGTGAAGAGTCGTCCCCACTATCTGCCACGGGAATTCACCTCGGTCATACTGACAGCGGTCTATATTCCCCCCCCCCCCGCCCCCCAGGCGGACGTGGAGTTTGCTCTGAACATACTATATGCCAACATCAATGAACTTGAAACCAGGTTCCGGAGGCTTTGCTCATTACAGCAGGGGACTTTAAACAGGCCAACCTCAGAAAGGCTCTGCCAAAGTTATACCAACACGTCTTCTGCCCGACTAGAGGTCCGAATATACTTGACCACTGGTACACAGCAGTCAAGGATGCCTACCGTTCCGTCCCACGACCTCACTTTGGAAAATGTCTTCACTCTGGCCCTACATTCCTCCTTAGAACACCTGGAGAATAAAGAGGCATACGTAAGACTCCTTTTCATTGACTACAGCTCTGCCTTTAATACCATCGTTCCAAATAAACTGATTCCTAAGCTCTGGAACCTGGGCCTTAGCAAACAGATCTGCAGCTGGATCTTCAACGTCCTCACAGACAGGACCCAGGCTGTAAAAATAGGGGGGAGCTCTCCTCTACAATCACTCTGAGCACTTGTGTCCCACAAGGCTGTGTACTCAGCCCCCTGCTGTTCTCACTGTACACCCATAATTGTGTAGCTAAGTTTCCATCAAACTCAATGTATAAGTTTGCTGATGACACAACAATTGTAGGCCGTATCTCGGGTAATAATGAGTTTGAGGGCAGAGAGGAAATTAAGAACCTGGTGGCATGGTGTGGAAACAATAAACAATCGATTAACGTCAGCAAGACGAAGCAATTGGTTGTTAACTTCAGAAGGAGTAGTGGACCACACGACCCAACTTACATCGGTGGTGCGCAAGTGGAACAGGTCAAAAGCTTTAAGTTCCTCGGGGTCAATATCACGAATGAGCTGACTTGGTCCAACCAAGCAGAGTTCACTGCCATGAAGGCCCACCAGCGCCCTTACTTCCTGAGAACTGTAAAGAAATTTGGCCTGTCCCCTAAAACCCTCACTAATTTTTATAGATGCACCGTAGAAAGCATTCTTCTCGGGTGCATCACAACCTGGTATGGAAGTTGTCCTGTCCAAGACCGGAAGAAGCTGCAGAAGATCGTAAACACGGCGCAGGACATCACACAAACCAATCTTCCGCCCGTGGACTCACTTTACACTGCACGCTGTCGGAGCAGTGCTGCCAGGATAATCAAGGACACGACCCACCCAGCCAACACACCTTTCGTCCCTCTTCCCTCCGGGAGAAGGTTCAGAAGCTTGAAGACCCGTACGGCCAGATTTAGGAACAGCTTCTTTCCAACTGTGATGAGACTGCTGGACGGATCCTGGCCCGGATTTGGGTCGTACCCTCAAAATACCCGGACCTTCCTCTCGTTTTTTTTTTCACTACCTTACTTCCCATTTTTCTATTTTCTATTTATGATTTATAATTTAAATTTTTAATATTTATTAATTTTAACTATTTTCAATATTTTTTATATTTCACATTTTGAAATCCAGGAAGTGTGAAGCGCAGAATCAAATATCGCTGTGATGATTGTACGTTCTAGTACCAATTGTTTGGCGACAATAAAGTATAAAGTATAACGTGTAAAGGTTAGAACTTTATTCCCTGGAGCGTAGAAGAATGAGGGGAGATTTGATAGAGGTATATAAAATTATGATCGGCACAGATAGTGTGAATGCAAGCAGGCTTTTTCCACTGAGGCAAGGGGTGAAAAAAGAACAAAACAGAGTACATGGGTTAAGGGTGAAGGGGGAAAGGTTTAAAGGGAACATGGGGCGGCGGGGGGGGGGGCTTCTTCACACAGAGGGTGGTGGGAGTGTGGGATAAACTGCCAGATGAAGTGGTAAATGCGGACTCACTTTTAACATTTAAGAAAAACTTGGACAGGGACATGGATGAGAGGCGTATGGAAGGATATGTTCCAGGTCAGGTCAGTGGGACTGGGCAGAAAAATGGTTCGGCACAGCCAAGAAGGGCGAAAATGCCTGTTACTGTGCTGTCATGTTCTATGGTTCTAAAAAAAAGCTTTCTTCACTTGCTGTCCTTCCTTCATCCTTTAAGAAAACCATAATTTCAAAACGAAAGGAAAGAAAAAAAAAATCATATATAGTAGCCGTTCCATGTTCAATGCTCAACACTTCTTAAATAGAGTATCACTTGAAATCTGCCACGTCACTTTGGTAGGATAGAGTCAGAGTTATAGAGAAGTACAGGACAGAAACAGACCCTTTGGCATATCTTGTCCATGAGGAAACCACTGAGATTGCCTACTCCCATTGACCTGCACAGGGCCATAGCTCTCCAGACCCCTACTCCTGACCTACCAATCTAAATTTCTCTTAAACGTTAAATTCGAACTCACCTGCAGCATTTGTGCGTAGAGCTCATTCCACACGCCAACGACCCGCTGTGTGAAGACGTTTTCCCCTATGTTCTCCTTAACCTTTTTTACTTTTCATTCTTAACCAATGACCTGTGGTTATAGTGCCACAGTGGCAAAAGACAGCCTGCATTTACTGTCTTTAGCCCTGATAATTTTGTATACCTCTATCAAATAGCCTCTCTCTTTTTTTTTTGTGTTCTCAGGAACAGTGCGAACCTATTCTGTCACTACTTTCGGATATGGTCCAAGTGCAGAGAGGACACTGAAGCGGAGAGTAGTTTAATGGAAAAGAAAACAAACGCTAGGCCAAACAGGGCTGTGGGCTAAAACTCTCAAACGGAAGACTAGATACCAACACCACAGCTTAAGTGAAGGGCTAAATACAAAATTAATACTTTGGTATACTATTCTTCAGCCCCAGTCCACTCGATAGTTCGTTTTATCAGGCCAGGCCAAATCCAAGTAGTCAGCGTAACGTTGCCGTACTTTGCTCAAGTCTCGGCAAGCGCTACTGCGAAAAGAAGGGTGTTAAATATCGCAACAATAAAATGATAATTAGCTGACACACGTATCTTCACAACCGCAGTGGCCGAATTCGCTGCGCTGCCGAGTCCGTGGTTGTGACACTATTCAGTCTTTTCATATAATTCAGGTCCTCCAGATCTGGCCATATCGTTGTGATTTTTCTCTTGTAGAAAGGTATTTTCCCTGCAGGTAAATGATCAAAACTGCACACTATACGCCAAATTAGGCTTCATCAATATCTTATACAACGTCAACGTAACATCCCTCTTCCTGTACTCGATCTTTAATTTATGAAGGCTAACGTGCCAAAAGCTTCCTTTACGGCCTTATCTATTTGTATTGGCACTGTGAACAAGTTATGTACGTGTATTCCCACATCCATTTGTTCTCCCACACTACCCAGTGCCTAATTTTCACTGTGTAAGACCTATCATGGTTGATCCTACTGAAGTGCAAAATCTCGCATTTGTCGGCATTAAATTTCATCTGACATTTTTCAGTCAATTTTCCCATCTGATGTGGATCCCGCTGCAATCCACGATAGCCTTCCTCACCATCCACTACACCCCCAGTCTTGGTGTCATCCGTAAATTTGCTGATCAACTTAACCACATTATTCACCAGATCATTGATTTACATGACAAAAATCAAGCGACCCAGCTCCGATCCCTGCGGCACACAACTAGGCACAGGGCTGCAGTCAGAGAGACAACCCTCTACTCATACTCTCTGGCTTTTCATCAGTTACAATGTCTAATCCAAATACAACATCATTGTGAATGGCAAGCGGCTGAACATTCTTGGGTAGTATTCCATTTCAAATGCCTTACTAAAGCCTATGGTAGACAATATCCACAGTCTTGTCTTCATCCACTTTCCTAGCAATTTCCTAGAAAATCTCTATAACATTGTCTCGACCTGACCTACCATGCACGAAGCCATGCTGGCTATCCTTAATCTGTTTGTGTCTAATCATATCTTTATATATCCTGTGCCTTAGAATATTCTAGAGTATCTTTTCAGCAATTGATGTCAGACTGCCGGGCCTATGGTTAGAACCTTTTTATACGGTGGAACTGCATGGGCTGTACACCAATCCTCTAATAATGATTTAAATATCTCTGCAATTTATGCACTTGCCTCCCGTAGTGTTAGAGGGAACATCCTGGCAGGACCCTAGGACTTATCCAGCCTGATTTTCCTCGGAATAGGACACACCTCTCTCCCTGTAGTCGGCATGGTCCACGAAGTTGATGCTACTTTGCTTCACTTCTATAGACTTTGTCTCCATCTCCTGTGTAAAATGATACAACATGATCTCACACATTTCCTCCAAGTTCCCTTTCACTGCTTTAAATTTCTGTGCTCGCATTCGTACTCATTGCATTTCGTTTGTATTACAGCTAGGCTTGCTAAGTATGTCCATTAAACCTTTTTTGGCTCGATTTCAACTCGTACTTTATTGGAAAAAAAGCGGTACTCCGTGCACCTGACACCAGTATGTTGTTTATAATTGAGGCATTACTTCCCTAACTCTGTATTAAATCAACACAGCAACAAACTATAAACTTGCACTGGCACTTTAATTACGTGCATCACGTAGTAGTAGCCTTTTGTCAATAATGTATAAGGGCATTCAGATCATTCTATGCTTTAAGACTTTGCAAGCTTGCAGATATTTGCTGACAAAATACACAAAAGTTGACGAGAGTTCAAATAACTGATACAGAAATAAGTGACTCGACATTTGAATGGATTTGAAATCCGACAGGAAATTCAGCCACAATGTCACATTGGGGTGCTGGGGACGGACCCAAATGTGAGACACAGACACTGACGTACAAGGAACAGGACTTGACTAGAGACAGGATGCAGGCAAGGAGCAGGCACAAGAACGCAGAGTAGGGCTAGGGAAAGCGGGACCAGGACTAGAAACCATGGACCAGGAGGCAAGGCATCGACTCCGAGCCTGAGACTGGACAAGGACCCGGAACTTGGGTCTTGAGCTTCGCTTGACGCTGCGGTCTTGGATCTTGAGCTTGGCTTGAGGCTGGGGTCTTGCCTTCAGCTTGGCTTGAGGCTGGGTTCTTGGGTCTTGAGTTTGGCCTAAGGCTGGTGTCTTGAGTCTTGAGCTAGGCTTTAGGCTGGAGTCTTGGGTCTTGAGCTTGGCTTGGGATCCTCGAGGCTTCCGTTCTTGGAGCTTGGCTGCGGGATCGTCGAAGCTTGGGTTCTTGGAGCTTGGCTGCGGGATTTTCGAGGCTTGGGTTCTTGGAGCTTGGCTGCGGGATCGTCGAGGCTTGAGTTCTTGGAACTTGGCTGCCGGGATCGACGAGGCTAGAGTTTTTCGAGCTCAGAGACAGACTAGGAACCGAGCATCAACATAGTGTCGGGACTTATCCTTCGACAAGTCGAGACTCATCTTTAACACGACAGGATCATGAGAGAGGACGGAACATAGACATAGAGCCGGGACTTATCCGAAGACAAGCCGGGACTCAACTTCATCTTGACACCAAGGTGGGACAGGTCCCTCCGTCAGGTAACGACAGAAAGGCCTGACTCACCCAACGGGGGCAAAGACAAGACAAGACGGATTCCACCGCAGGGAAACGGCTAAACGGCCTGTTTACCCCACGGAGGTGAGAAACAGACGAGACAAACACCAAAAAATAACAGACGGTTCCGTCGCTGCTCCGGGGAAACTCCATGTCTCATTTCGGCCATCAACCACAGCTGGCTACGGAAACAGCCAGATCCCCACTTAACTCGGAGTGACTGGCAGCCACTCTGCTGGCCTAGGAAACAGCCGAATTCCATACAGGAAAGACAGCTCCGACTACCGACAGCAAGGCTCCATGAAGAGATGGTTCTCCAATCCCCAGCAGGGCCTAAAGATGACGAGTGGCCGCTCAAACCTCCCACCAGAAGGTTGCTCCCAGGGGAACTGACGAAACAAACCAGCAACCCACACTCAACCCCAAGGCCACTTGTATTTCAAGCCCAAAGATGGGAATCAGCTGCCCATGATTAACTCAATGAAACGAGGGACAGCCGGAAGAACCGGAGTCCTGAGTACACGGACCAGACCATGAACCGGAATGCGGATTTCACGGACCAGACCATGACACACAAGAGTTGTGCTGATCAAAAGTTATAACATAGAACTTAGAATAATACAGCACAGTACAGGCCCTTCGGCCCACATTCCTGTTCCGACCTCAAACGCTGCGTCCCATATAACCCCCCACCTTAAACTCCTCCATACACCTGTCTAGTAGTCGCTTAAACTTCACTAGTGTATCTGCCTCCACCACTGACTCAGGCAGTGGATTCCACTCACCAACTGCTCTCTGAGTAAAATGCCGTCCTCTACTATCACCCTTGAAATTCCCACCCCTCAACTTAAAACCAAGTCCATTTGTATTCAGCAGTGGTGCCCTGGGGAAGAGGCGCTGGCTATCCACACTATCTGTTAATTTAATATATTGTATACCTCTACCATGTCTCCTCTTATCCTCCTTCTCTCCAAAGAGTAAAACTCTAGCTCCCTTAATCTCTGATCATAATCCATACTCTCCAAACGAAGCAGCATTCTGGAAAATCTCCTCTGTACCCTTTCCAGTGCTTCCACATCCCTCCTACAGTAAGTCGACCAGAACTGGACACAATAGTCCAAGTGTGGCCTAACCAGAGTTTTATGGAGCTGCATCATTACCTCGCGACTCTTAAACGCTATCCGTTGACTTATGAAAGCTAACATAAGCTTTCTTAACTACCCTATCTACCCGTGAGGCAACTTCGAGGAATCTGTGGACATGTACCCCCCGATCCCTCTGTTACTCCACACTACCAAGTATCCTGCCATTTAATTTGTACTCTGCCTTGGAGCTTGTCCTTCGAAAGTGTACCACCTCACACTTCTCCGGGTTGAAGTCCATCTGCCACTGCGCAGTCCACTTCCGCACCCTTTCAATGTCTCTCTGCAATCTTCAACAATCCTCTACACTATCTACAACACCACCACCTTTGTATCGTCTGAAAACATGCCATCCCACCCTTCTACCCGATATCCAGGTCGTTAATAAAACTCACGAAAAGTACCGATCCTTGTGGGACACCACTGGTCCCAACCCTCCATTCTGAATGCAGTCCCTCCACCACGAGCCTCTGTCTTCTGCAGGCAAGCCAATTCAGAATCAACTTGGCCAAACTTCCCTGGAGTCCATGCATTCTGACTTTCTGATTAAGTCTACCGTGTGGAACCTTGTCAAATGCCTTACTAAAACCATATAGGTCACTTCCGCTGCACTACCCTCATCTATATGCTTGGTCACATTTTCAAATACTTCCATCAGGCTTGTTAGACACGATCTGCCCTTCACAAAGTCATGTTGTGTCCGTCATCAGACCATGATTCTCTAAATGCCCATAGCTCATATCTCTAAGAGTCTCTTCCAACAGCTTTCCCAGCACAGACGTAAGCCTCACTAGTCTATAATTAGCCGCCCTATACCTACTACCTTTTTTGAACAAGGGGACAACATTTGCCTCCCTCCCATCCTCCAATTAGCTGTATGAATTACAGATAACTTATTGAGTATTCACTGAAATAGATTGCCTTAGGACAGGCAACACAGGATACAACAACACTCCAACCCAATATATAGATTCAACAGGGAACAGAATATATTGGGAACAACAGGAATTCTGCAGATGCTGGAAATTCAAGCAACACACATCAAAGTTGCTGGTGAACGCAGCAGGCCAGGCAGCATCTATAGGAAGAGGCGCAGTCGACGTTTCAGGCCGAGACCCTTCGTCAGGACTAACTGAATGAAGAGTGAGTAAGGGATTTGAAAGCTGGAGGGGGAGGGGGAGATGCAAAATGATAGGAGAAGACAGGAGGGGGAGGGATGGAGCCGAGAGCTGGACAGGTGATAGGCAGAAGGGGATACGAGAGGATCATGGGACAGGAGGTCCGGGAAGAAAGACGGGGGGGTGGGGTGACCCAGAGGCCACACATTTTAATTCCACATCCCATTCCCATTCTGACATGTCTATCCACGGCCTCCTCTACTGTAAAGATGAAGCCACACTCAGGTTGGAGGAACAACACCTTATATTCCGTATGGGTAGCCTCCAACCTGATGGCATGAACATTGACTTCTCTAACTTCCGCTAGGCCCCACCTCCCCCTCGTACCCCATCTGTTACTCTTTTTTATGCACACATTCTTTCTCTTACTCTCCTTTTTCTCCCTCTGTCCCTCTGAATATACCTCTTGCCCATCCTCTGGGTCACCCCCCGCCCCCGTCTTTCTTCCCGGACCTCCTGTCCCATGATCCTCTCGTATCCCCTTCTGCCTATCACCTGTCCAGCTCTCGGCTCAATCCCTCCCCCTCCTGTCTTCTCCTATCATTTTGCATCTCCCCCTCCCCCTCCAGCTTTCAAATCCCTTACTCACTCTTCCTTCAGTTAGTCCTGACGAAGAATATATTGGGAGATTGCTACTGTCATATCATTAAACTAATATGGATATCTATTGCATGTAATATTTTCTCAATTTATGCTTATTATGAGGACACTTTTGGATAGAACTCACCGAATGCGAAACATTTATTTAAAACCAACTTTCCTCTTCTGGTTCTCAACCTGACCAGCCTATGTTTCGTAAGATATTTCAAAATATCTCGGTTTAGCCTGTAGTGATCGTCAGTTATTTGCTCCATTCTAGCCTATCAGATTAAAGTCGCAAATTAGATGCCCAATGCTTATAGGTTTGAAGTTAAAATGCCTGCCCTTCCGTCAGAAATAAGAGTACTTATGCTGTTGAATGAAACCATGCCGTGGACTGCGTCTGATGAAGGCAATGGCACAGGGCCTCACGTTAGCGAAACAGCCAAATTGCACTAATCGTATCACCAACTGTCTTTAAAGTGTATTTTTACATCCTTAAACGTAGGATGAAAGACACTGGAGTCAATTGGTTTTATCTTCAATCTACCATCACGCCACTCTCTTAATATCAACCGCACTGCTGAAAACGCTTTAACCGTCATGCGTCGTAATATTTCAGACGGCTGTGTCAAGACGTCGAGTTTTGTCAGTTCTGTTTCAAAAATGAATCTTTTCTTGTTAGTGATCTTCAATATTATTTATCCAGGTAAAGTGTACTTTTCCCTATCTCTCTTGTGGAAAAAGTAAACAGTAAGTAATCCAGCGCTGGAAACTTAAAACCATTTTAATATTGTATATGTTTGAAATATGTAGTTCATTGCCGATCACTTCATTAGGATTAGGGTCATTCGACACAATACAATTAACGCCCCGAACATGAAATGATTATTAGAAACAAGTAGGTGTTGTGGCTGTTAGCACGTGGTAACTGGTAAAATAAGTTAAAATTATGATGTGCAAAAAATAAAAGTTGTATTCTCACGTATCTATGCTTGAAGATGAAATTGTTCATTCACATGCTGTGTATCTACGGCTATATGTATTAATTTCCATTCTTTACCACACAGCCGTGACAGAAGTACCGAACAAGGTTTTGCAACTCCCTGTCAGCTTAAACGTGATCATTGGTGGAAGCGTCACTTTCTACCGCGCTCTCCCACTCCTCCAAGATAACTCAGATCTAAATGTTGTCTGGTGGAAACTAGGGGGAAACAATTTTCTGCAGACTTGGCTGGACAGCAGGAAATATGTCCCTACTTTGAGTAACGGGAAGGCTTCTTTTCAGCTTATAAACGTCAGTGTCGCAGACACGGGAGTAAATTATTGTGGGGTGAAACGTCGAGATCATTCAATAATAAATGGAACTGGGTCAAAACTCCTGGTCCATGGTAAGAAGAAATTATTAAAGTTTATACCGAAATAAAGTAAAGAAAGTTCACTTCGATTTCTCTTATAATAACGACCTAAATTTTATGCCAAAAAATAATCTGGATTCTATTCCCACATAAATTGTCTGTCTTCTTAAGTGTTTCCGGATTTTATTTTTTTTTATTCCCTGGAGCGTAGAAGAATGAGGGGAGATTTGATGGAGGTATATAAATTTATGATGGGTATAGATAAAGTGAATGCAAGCAGGCTTTTTCCACTGAGGCAAAGGGAGAGAAAAGAAAATCAGAGGACATGGGTTAAGGGTGAGGGAGGAAACGTGTAAAGGGAACATGGGGGGCGGTTCTTCACACAGAGAGTGGTGGATGTATGGAATGAGCTGCCAGACGAGGTGGTAAATTAGTTTTTTTTTTAACATTTAAGAATAAATTGGACAGATACATGGATGGGAGTTGTAAGGAGGGATATGGTCCATGTGCAGGTCAGTGGCACAAGGCAGAAAATGGTTCGGCACAGCCAAGAAGGGCCAAAAGGCCTGTTTCTGTGCTGTAGCTCTTTCTATGGTTTTTCTATAGTTTATTGTTTCACTCTTCTGTAAATGCTGTGTTTTTGATCTGAGAGTTGGAAGCTGAATTGTGAATTCAAAATTGCTACAAGTACAATATAGGGTTCGCTATGGCTTCATTTAAGGACATGACTGAAAATTATTCGCATTCAAATTTGTTTCTGAATCGAATCATGAATATTTTTGTCATTCAAATTTAATCTCACTTTTTTGATTCTTAGTCTATGGAATAATGGTGGTGTAATAAAATCAAGAGCATGACTTTCACCAAACCTTTAACAGAAATTCCAAAGAAACACAGTCAAAAGATGATTCGGTGTTCTTCCTTAGTAAGAGAGCAGTGTAACCGACAGTTCGATGCTTGTGTTTTGTTTTACCAACTGAAGTAATTAATGTTGAGTAATCTTTTTTTTTCGCATCTCACATTAGATGTTGGATTCAAATGACGACAATTTCTGCTTCATTCTAGTGCTTCAAAATCTACGACTTTCTTATTTGCCGGGCATCGTTTAGATTTTCCTTCTTAATATTATAGTTTTCCTCCTGAAACATATCTGCAACACCTTAAAAAAAACTCCCAACCTCCCAAATACCTTTAGCTGTGTGATGAGAATTGTATTTTTCTAATGCTATCAAATATTGTATCTAAACGGATTCTTCCACGGACATTTCCAACATTTTGATGGGGAGTACCCCGGCGGCTGTGCCCCTTAACAACAGGTACTCCTGTTTGAGTACTGTTGGGGGGGACAGCTTACCCGGGGGAAGCGACAGTGGCCCTGCCTCCGGCACAGAATCTGGCCCTGTAGCTCAGAAGGGTAGGGCAAGGAAGAGGAGGGCAGTTGTGATAGGGGACTCGATAGTAAGGGGGTCAGATAGGCGATTCTGTGGACGCAGTCCAGAGACTCGGATGGTAGTTTGCCTCCCTGGTGCCAGGGTCCGGGATATTTCTGATCGTGTCCAAGATATCCTGAAGTGGGAGGGTGAAGAGCCAGAGGTCCTGGTACATATAGGTACCAATGACATAGGTAGGAAAAGGGATGAGGTCCTGAAAGAAGAATATAGGGAGCTAGGAAGGGAGTTGAGAAAAAGGACCGCAAAGGTAGTAATCTCGGGATTACTGCCTGTGCCACGCGACAGTGAGAGTAGGAATGCGATGAGGTGGAGGATAAATGCGTGGCTGAGGGATTGGAGCAGGGGGCAGGGATTCAAGTTTTTGGATCATTGGGACCTCTTTTGGCGCAGGTGTGACCTGTACAAAAAGGACGAGTTACACTTAAATCCTCGGGGGACCAATATCCTGGCAGGGAGATTAGCGGGGGCTACTGAGGAGACTTTAAACTAGAATGGTTGGGGGGTGGGAATCAAATTAAAGCGGCTAGGTGTGAGGAGGTTAGTTCACAACAGAGGGATGGGAACCAGTGCAGAGAGACAGAGGGGTGTAAAGTGAGCGTAGAAGCAAAAAGTACAAAGGGGAAAAGTAAAAGTGGCAGGCCGACAAATCCAGGGCAAGCATTAAAAAGGGCTAAGAGAGTTGTAAAAGAGTGCCTGAAGGCTTTATGTGTCAATGCAAGGAGCATTCGTAATAAGGTGGATGAATTGAAAGTGCAGATTGTTATTAATGATTATGATATAGTTGGGATCACAGAGACATGGCTCCAGGGTGACCAGGGATGGGAGCTCAACGTTCAGGGATATTCAATATTCAGGAGGGATAGACACGAAGGAAGGGGAGGTGGGGTGGCGTTGCTGGTTAAAAAAGAGATTAACGCAATAGAAAGGAAGGACATAAGCCGGGAAGATGTGGAATCGATATGGGTAGAGCTGCGTAACACTAAGGGGCAGAAGACGCTGGTGGGAGTTGTGTACAGGCCACCTAACAGTAGTAGTGAGGTCGGAGATGGTATTAAACAGGAAATTAGAAATGTGTGCAATAAAGGAACAGCAGTTATAATGGGTGACTTCAATCTACATGTAGACTGGGTGAACCAAATTGGTAAAGGTGCTGAGGAAGAGGATTTCTTGGAATGTATGCGGGATGGTTTTTTGAACCAACATGTCGAGGAACCGACTAGAGAGCAGGCTATTCTGGACTGGGTTTTGAGCAATGAGGAAGGGTTAATTAGCGATCTTGTCGTGAGAGGCCCCTTGGGTAAGAGTGACCATAATATGGTGGAATTCTTCATTAACATGGAGAGTGACGTAGTTAATTCAGAAACAAAGGTTCTGAACTTAAAGAGGGGTAACTTTGAAGGTATGAGACATGAATTAGCTAAGATAGACTGGCAAATGACACTTCAAGGATTGACGGTGGATATGCAATGGCAGGCATTTAAAGGTTGCATGGATGAACTACAACAATTGTTCATCCCAGTTTGGCAAAAGAATAAATCAAGGAAGGTAGTGCACCCGTGGCTGACAAGAGAAATTAGGGATAGTATCAATTCCAAAGAAGTAGCATACAAATTAGCCAGAGAAAGTGGCTCACCTGAGGACTGGGAGAAATTCAGAGTTCAGCAGAGGAGGACAAAGGGCTTAATTAGGAAGGGGAAAAAAGATTATGAGAGAAAACTGGCAGAGAACATAAAAACGGACTGTAAAAGCTTTTATAGATATGTAAAAAGGAAAAGACTGATAAAGACAAATGTAGGTCCCCTGCAAACAGAAACAGGTGAATTGATTATGGGGAGCAAGGACATGGCAGACCAATTGAATAATTACTTTGGTTCTGTCTTCACTAAGGAGGACATAAATAATCTTCCAGAAATAGTAAGGGACAGAGGGTCCAGTGAGATGGAGGAACTGAGCGAAATACATGTTAGTAGGGAAGTGGTGTTAGGTAAATTGAAGGGATTGAAGGCAGATAAATCCCCAGGGCCAGATGGTCTGCATCCCAGAGTGCTTAAGGAAGTGGCCCAAGAAATAGTGGATGCATTAGTGATAATTTTTCAAAACTCGTTAGATTCTGGACTAGTTCCTGAGGATTGGAGGGTGGCTAATGTAACCCCACTTTTTAAAAAAGGAGGGAGAGAGAAACCGGGGAATTATAGGCCGGTTAGCCTAACGTCGGTGGTGGGGAAACTGCTGGAGTCAGTTATCAAGGATGTGATAACAGCACATTTGGAAAGCGGTGAAATGATCGGACAAAGTCAGCATGGATTTGTGAAAGGAAAATCATGTCTGACGAATCTCATAGAATTTTTTGAGGATGTAACTAGTAGAGTGGATAGGGGAGAACCAGTGGATGTGGTATATTTGGATTTTCAAAAGGCTTTCGACAAGGTCCCACATAGGAGATTAGTGTGCAAACTTAAAGCACACGGTATTGGGGGTAAGGTATTGGTGTGGGTGGAGAATTGGTTAGCAGACAGGAAGCAAAGAGTGGGAATAAACGGGACCTTTTCAGAATGGCAGGCGGTGACTAGTGGGGTACCGCAAGGCTCAGTGCTAGGACCCCAGTTGTTTACAATATATATTAATGACTTGGATGAGGGAATTAAATGCAGCATCTCCAAGTTTGCGGATGACACGAAGCTGGGTGGCAGTGTTAGCAGTGAGGAGGATGCTAAGAGGATGCAGGGTGACTTGGATAGGTTGGGTGAGTGGGCAAACTCATGGCAGATGCAATTTAATGTGGATAAATGTGAAGTTATCCACTTTGGTGGCAAAAATAGGAAAACAGATTATTATCTGAATGGTGGCCGATTAGGAAAAGGGGAGGTGCAACGAGACCTGGGTGTCATTATACACCAGTCATTGAAAGTGGGCATGCAGGTACAGCAGGCGGTGAAAAAGGCGAACGGTATGCTGGCATTTATAGCGAGAGGATTCGAGTACAGGAGCAGGGAGGTACTACTGCAGTTGTACAAGGCCTTGGTGAGACCACACCTGGAGTATTGTGTGCAGTTTTGGTCCCCTAATCTGAGGAAAGACATCTTTGCCATAGAGGGAGTACAAAGAAGGTTCACCAGATTGATTCCTGGGATGGCAGGTCTTTCATATGAAGAAAGACTGGATGAACTGGGCTTGTACTCGTTGGAATTTAGAAGATTGAGGGGGGATCTGATTGAAACGTATAAGATCCTAAAGGGATTGGACAGGCTAGATGCAGGAAGATTGTTCCCGATGTTGGGGAGGTCTAGAACGAGGGGTCACAGTTTGAGGATAGAGGGGAAGCCTTTTAGGACCGAGGTTAGGAAAAACTTCTTCACACAGAGAGTGGTGAATCTGTGGAATTCTCTGCCACAGCAAACTGTTGAGGCCAGTTCATTAGCTATGTTTAAAAGGAAGTTAGATATGGCCCTTGTGGCTACAGGGGTCAGGGGGTATGGAGGGAAGGCTGGGTTCTGAGTTGGATGATCAGCCATGATCATAATAAATGGCGGTGCAGGCTCGAAGGGCCGAATGGCCTACTCCTGCACCTATTTTCTATGTTTCTATGTTTCTATTTACTTCATTACTTAAACCTGCCATTTGGCAATCCAAGCCTTCCTCTTAAAAATGCTACAGCTTCTTTGATGTAACCTTGCAGCATCGGAACCAGCAACTCTTTTAAGTTTGTGATCCCGCCTATAGGTACCATTATTATCTATGTGAGCATTTCACGGCATCGAAATTAAAATGAAATAATGTGATTAATTTATAATTTTCTCACCACCTATAGGCAAACAATGTTTATGTCCTGTGCAGATAGTAAACAGAAAGTCCAGTAATGTTATTGATGTCACAGTCGATGAAATGTATACAATGTCAATTTGCTTTTACCGAAGAAAGATTTAAATTATTCTGCAATTTTGGATAAAAATATCTGGTATGAATAAATATTTAACTTGTTCTGCAGTTCCAACGGTTCTATGCAACGGTGCCTGGGCCTGTTCGGTGCTTTCATTCAGTAACTGTGTGAGTTGGCAAGCATACCTTGCCTTCGTATTCGTGTCATTAAACTAGAGACTAGATGCTACGATATTCACTCACATCCCAAAAGCTTGGTATTTGGCTACTTTAACATTACAACAGTGTGTAATTGATTATTCGAATCTGGCAGAATGGATGTCAACGTGAAGAGAATAGAACTGATTGAATATAAATCAGTTCTAGATTTGATGTAATGACATGCATTATCCAGTGGACTGGTGTCCGTACTGTATGTTTACTGGACTCCATCATCTTCCTCGTCTGGCCAATCCATCGTTGGCATTTAGTGTAGCAATGAGGGTCCACCATGTCTGGGGGGCATTCACAGTATTTTCATCCTGACAGTAGCTTCTTCTCGGTTTCCTGTCAGTCATGCAAATCCTGGGTGGAGACTCAGGAATACCGTCACACACCCATTTACAATGATTCTTCACTGCTGCTTTCAGAGCAGTTTCTTTTTTTTTTCCCATCCAGGTTTGTTAGCCCTGAGTTGGTGAATCAGAGGGATCGGCGGACAATTCTTAGTCTGCCATCTACCTTTTGATATGTTTGATATACTTGATCTTGCTGAGACCCGGAGCATAAAACCTTGACTTCTTCTTGTATATCTTTTAGCATCTTTGAGGCACGGGAGCTTCCAGGACAAAGTTCTGGTCCTCTTCTTGGAAAAGCAGATTGGCGAGGCGATGATGCTCGTTTCGTAATTGTGATTAAGTTATAAATCCAATCTTAACTCGGAATTAGAATCTCTAACAATCGATCTACTTTAAAATAAAATAGCTATATTCACTTGCTGTCCTTCCTTCATCCTTTGAGAAAACAATAATTTCAAAACGAAATCAGGTATAATCGAAACAGGTATATGGAGGAATTTAACGTGGAGGTGTTATATGGGCGGCAGGGTTCAAGGGTCGTCACAACATTGTGCGCTGAAGGGCCTGTACTGTGCTGTACTATTCTTTGATCTTTGAAAGGAAAGAAAAAAAAATATGGTCACCGTTCCTTGTTCAACGCAAAAAACTTCTTAAAAAGATTTTCACTCCTAATCTGCCGTTTTCACTCTGTCAGGATAGAATCAGAGCTATTGAGAAGTACAGCACCGAAGCAGACCCTTTGGCACATCTTGTCGATGCCGAAACCGCTGAGATTGCCTACTCCCATTGTCCTGCAGAGGGCCATAGCTCTTCAGGCCCCCACTACCGATCTACCAGTCTAAATTTCTCCTAAACTTTGAATTCGAGCTCACCTGCACCATTTGTGCGTAGAGCTCATTCCACACTCCAGCGACCCGCTGTGTGAAGACGTTTCCCGTCATGTTCTCCTTAAACCTTTTACTTTTCACTCTTAACCAATGGCCTGTGGTTATAGTGCCACAGTGGAAAAAGGCAGCTTCCATTTACCTTGTCTTTAGCCCGCGTAATTTTGTATACCTTTATCAAATATCCTCTCAATTTTTCGCTTTCTCAGGAAGACAGTCCGAACCTATTCTGTCACTATGTTTGGATACGGCTCAAGTGCAGGGAGAAGGACACTGAAGCGGGCAGTATTTTAAGGAAAAGAAAACAAACACTAGGCCAAACAGGGCTGTAGACTAAAACTCTCAAACGGAAAACTAGATACTAAACACCACAGCTTGAGTGAAGATCTAAATACAAAACAGATACTTTTGTATGCTGTTCTTCGGCCCCAGTCCACTCGATAGTACGCTTTATCGGGCCAGGCCAAATCCAAGTCGGAAGCGTAACGTTGCTGTACTTTGCTCAAGTCTCGGCAAGCGTTACAGCAAAAACCACGGAGTTAAAGACCGCAATAATGAAATGATAATTATCTGAAGGGCATATTCACGAGCGCAGTGGCCGAATTTGTTGCGCTGCCGAGTCCGTAGTTGTGACACTATTCAGTCTTTCCATATAACTCAGGTGCTCCAGATCTGGCCATATCGTTGTAATTTTTCTCTTGTAGAAAGTTATTTTTCTTGTAGGTAAATGACCAAAACTGCACACAATACTCCAAATTAGGCCATATCAATGTATTATACAACCTCAACATTTCCCAACCTCCTGTACTCGATACTTTGATTTACGAAGGCTCACGTGCCAAAAACTTTCTTTACGGCCTTGTCTACTCGTATTGTCATGTCAACAAATTATGTACCTGTATTCCCATACCCATTTGTCCTACCACACTCCCCAGCGCCTAATTTTCACTGTGTAAGACCTATCATGGTTGATCCTAACGAAGTGAAAATTCTCACATTTGTCTGCGTTAAATTACATCTGACATCTTTCAGTCAATTTTCCCAGATGATGTAGATCCTTAATCTGCCCGTGTCTAACCATATCTTTATATATCCTGTGACTTAGAATATCTTCCAGTATCTTTCCAACAACTGATGCCAGACTGACGGGCCCATGTTTACAACCTTTTTATACGGTGGAACTGCATGGGTTATCCACCAATCCTCCAGAGCCTCGAAGAATGATTTAAATATCTCTGTTAGAGCCCTGAAAATGTATGCACTTACCTCTCATAGTGTTAGAGGGAACACCTTGTCAGGCCCCTAGAACTTATCCAGCGTGATTTGCCTCAGGATAGAAAGCAACTCCTCCCTTGTAATCGGCATGGGGCCCACGAAGTTGATCCACTTTGCTTCACTTCTACAGACTTTGTCTCAGTCTCCTGTGTAAAATGATACAGCATGATCTTACATATTTCCTCCAAGTTCCCTTTCACGACTTTAAATTTCTGTGGTCACATTCCTACACGTTGCACTTCGTTTGTATCACAGCTAGGCATATGAGGTATGTCCATTAAACCTTCTCTGGCTCGATTTCAACTCGTACTTGATTAAAAAAAAAACAGGTATTCCGTGCACCTGACACCAGAGATGTTGCTTATAATTGAGACATTACTTCCCTAACATTGTACAAAATCCGCCCAGCAAAAAGCTAAAAGCTTGCATTGTCATTTTAATTACTTGCGTCACGTAGCCAGTAGCCTTTAGTGATTAATGTATAACGGCATTCAGATCCCTCTATGATTTAATACTTTGCAAGCTTTCACATATTTGCTGACAATATACACAGAAGTTGAAGAGAGTTGAAATAACTGATACAGAAATACGTGACTCGACATTTGCTGGTCTGAAAATCCGACAGCAAAATCAACCACAGGACTTGTGTTGATTAAAAGTTATTTGCATGAATTACGGATAGTTTCTTGAGTATTCACTGAAATAGATTGTCTGTGCACAGGCAACATAGGATACAACAACACTTCAACCCAATATATAGATTCAACAGGGAACAAAATATATTGATGATATTGCTACTCTCACATCATTAAACTAATATGGATATCTATTATGAGTATTTTTGTTATGTTTTTACCATTTATGCTTATTATGTGGGCTCTAATGGACGGAACTCACCGAATGCGAAACCTCTATTTAAAGCAACTTTCCTCTTCCGGTTTTCAACTTGATCAGCGTATGTTTTGTTAATCATTTCAAAATATCTTGGTTTATCCTGCAGTGATCGTCGGACCTTTGCTCCATTCTAGCCTATCAGATTAAAGTCGCAAATCTGATGCCCTGTGCTTATAGGTTTGACGACAAAATGCCTGCCCTTCCGACCGAAATAAGAATACTTATGACGTTGAATGAAACCATACTGTGGATTGCCTCTGATGATGGCAATGTCAGAGGGACTCTCGTTGGCTAAACTACCAAGCTGCATTAATCGTATCACTAACTGCTATTAAGGTGTGTTTTTTCGTCCTTAAACGTAGGACGAAAGACTCCGGAGTCAATTGGTTTTATGCTCACGCTAACCTCACGCCACTCAATCGCACTGTTGAAAACACTTTAAGCGTCATGCGTCGTAACATTCCAGACGGCTGTGTCAAGACGTCGAATTTTGTCAGTTCTGTTTCAAAAATGCATCTTCCATTGTTATTAGTGATCTTCAATATTATTTATCCAGGTAAAGTGTATGTTTTCCTATCTCTCTTGTGGACAAAAAGTAAACAGAAAAGTTATCCAGCGCTGGAAACTTAAAATCACTTTAATATTGTCTATGTTTGAAATATTTATTTTCATTGCCGATCACTTCATTCGACGCCATACAATTAGCGGCACGAATCTGAAATGAGTATTAGAAACAAATAGGTGGTTTGGCTGTTAGCACGCGGTAACTTGCAAATAAGTTAATATTATGATGTGCAAAAAATAAGAGTTCTATTCTCACGTACTTATGCTTGAAGATTAAATTGTTCATTCACATACGGTGTATCTCCGGCTATATGTATTAATTTCCATTCTTTACCACACAGCCGTTGCAGAAGTACCGAACAAGGTTTTGCAACTTCCTGTCAGCACCAACGTGATCATTGGTGGAAGCGTGACTTTCTACTGTGCTTTCCCACTCCTCCAAGATAACTCAGATCTAAATATTTTCTGGTGGAAACTAGGGGGAAACAATTTCCTGCAGACTTGGTTGGACAGCAGGAAATATGTCCCTACTTTGAGTAAAGGGGAGGCTACCTTTCAGCTCATGAACGTCAGTGCCGCAGACACGGGAGTATATTATTGTGGGCTGAAACGTCGAGATAATCCACTGATAAATGGAACTGGGTCAAAGCTCGTGGTCCATGGTAAGCAGAAGTTATTAAAGTTGATACCAAAATAAAGTAAAGAAAATTCACTTCGATTTCTGCTTTAATTACGACATACATTTTAAGCACAAAAAAAGGTCTGGATTCTCTTCCCACATAAGTTGTCTGGCATTTGTAGTGTTTCTGGATATTTTTTTTATTATTATTTCACTCTTCTGTAACTGCAGTGTGTTTGATCTGAGAGCTGGAAGCTGAATTGTGAATTCAAAATTGCTAGGAATGCAATATAGGGTTCGCTATGGATTATTTTAAATACATGACTGAATGTAATTCGCATTCAAATTTGCTTCTGAAGCGAATCATGAATATTTAGGTCAATTAAATTTGAACTCACTTTTTTGATTCTTCGTTTCTGGAATAATGGTGGTGTAATAAAATCATGAACATGTCTTACACCAAACTTTTAAAAGAAATTCCAAAGAAACACCGTCAAAAAATGATTCGGTGTTCTTGGTTATTCAGAGAGCAGTGTAACCGACAGTTCGACGCTTGTGTTTCGTTTTACCAACTGAAGTAGTTAATGTTGAGTAATTTTTTTTTCGCAGCTCACATTAGATGTTGGATTCAAATGACGACAATTTCTGCTTCATTCTAGTGCTTGAAAATCTACGACTTTCTTATCTGCCGGGCATCGTTTAGTTTTACGTTCTTCATATATTTATTTTGCTCCTGAAACATACATGCAACACCGTAAAAAAGAAGTCCCAACCTCCCAAATACCATTAGCTGCGTGCTGAGAATTGCATTTTTCAAATGCCATCAAATATTGTATCGAAACTGATTCTTCCTCGGACATTTCCAACATTTACTTCATTACTTAAACCTCCTATTTGGCAATTCCACCTTACTCTTAACAATGTTACAGCTTCTTTGATATAACCCTGCAGCATCCGAACCACCAACTCTTTTAAGTTTGTGATCCCGCCTACAGGTACCATTATTATCTATGTGAGCATTTCAGGGCATCGAAATTAAAATGAAATAATCTGATTAATTTACAATTTTCTCACCACCCATCAGGAAACAATATTTATTTCCTGCGCAGATACTAAGCAGGAATCCAAGTAATGTTATTAGTGGCAGAGTTGATGAAATGTATATGATGCCAATTTGCTTTTACCGAGAATAGATTTAAATATTTTATGCAATTTTGGTTAAATATTACTGTTATGAATAAACATTTAACTTGTTCTGCAGTTCCACCGACCCCCTTACGAATTACTTACAATGAAACCAAACAGAATGGATCTATCGCCCTTGCAATTGCATGCACAACTCCTGAATTCTACCCTGGTGAGATAAATATTACTTGGTGCAAGAATGGTCTGACCGTCGGGAACGGTATAACTACAATAAAAGTGCTAAACGCAAATGGTCTCTATGAAGTTACCAGCATTCTGGTCGAGGTACAACCTGTCAAGAGCGGGACTATTTACACTTGTCAGGCAAGTCATCCTACAATCAAAACGGCAAAGGAGTTCCAATTTATGTCAACGACTACAGGAGGTAAATATAGAATTCTATTAACCATTAGCCACGTTCCTGAAACAATTTTTTTTTTCGAATATTAGGAACACATTGACGCACTACTTGTTAGTAATAGGCAGAATCTTAAAAAATGTTTGCGCCTGTATTGGAAAGGATGGCTGTAATTCGAAAGCGATGAGGCAAAATCAGTTAAAATCTTAATTTGACGAAACAATAAATTTGTGGTGCACTGAAAGGGGTGTCACGATAGCGTTACGGCAAGCGTAACACTTTTAGAGCGCCAGCTGTAATACTACAGATCAATTCCCGCCACTGTCACGAGTTTCCGCGTTTGACGCGTGGCCGCGTGTGTTTCCTCCGGGTCATATTGTTCCTCATACATTTCATAGATGCGCTGTGAAAGTTAGTAAGTTATGGACATGCTGTTTTGACACCACTTGAGTTGTCCAGCCAGATCTCGCTGATTGAATTTGACGTAAGCTACACATTTTCCTCTATGTTTTCATGCAAATGCCGCAATCAAAGCTGATTTAATTACTGGATATGATCTTGGTTAAGATGAATGCCCCGAGGATACCTACCAAAAATCTATTTGTACAGTCATAGGGCTATAGACTACCGATGCACGACGTCTGCCTAACCATTCCATGTCGATTACTGAGCTAATTCCGAATTTCTGTTTTTGTTGCCCGCTGTCCCATCCACTCTGTGTACCTATTTTACCTGCCTCAGCTACCTACTCTAACAGATCATTCAATATATCTACCACCCTCCGTGTGAAAAAAAAAAGTAATTCAGATTTGATTTTAAATCTTCCTTCTATCGTTCTAAAGTGATGCACCAGAGATTTGGAACTCCTCATCCTGGGGAACAGGTATTTAGTCTGAGGAAATGCCGAGTAAAATATCTAACAACTGTAGACATAATAGCAACTTCCGTATAGGCACATACCCAAATAAAAGATCAGAAGTGTGACATTATACTTTTCAATCACATTAAAGTTGTTCTACAATAATTCGTTACATTTCCTTGCAGAAATTCACCATGTACAATGGTATGTTCAGATTTGTCGGTCGATTGGCGGTGGATTGTACATTCTATTGCTTATAAGAATCATAATACAAAAGTTTGTAAGAAAATACAGAGGTAAGGAATCATGACATTATAACAAGTTAATTGCAAGCTTTGGTTTTCTTCAGTGAGCTAAGTGCACTTCGGTTAAAGTTAGATGAAATTAATGCCAAGGTTGATGCAAGGTTAGCACAGTCCTTGATTACATCCCATATTGCAAGGAAAATATACAGAACATATCATTAGATAATTGGCCTGCGTGGTAAAAAAAAATATATATATATATATTGCCGTGCAGTCTCATCACTTCCCTTTTGGCTGCTTTGAATATATCCGGAATAAATGTATTACATCTGGCACTTCGTTAACAGGATATATTTGAACAAGTTTTGACACCATGTGGTTCCGGATATACATTATTTACAGAAATGTGCCGTAAGGAGCCAGTAACATAATGAGGGATTTCACCCATTCGGCCTATGGATTGTTTGTCCCACTGCCATGGGGAAGAGTCTGCATAGCATCCACGTTAACACCACCATTTTCAAAAGCAGTTGCTTTCTGCAAATAGCGAGACCGGACCGGCACCTTCATCCACTAATGCACCTCTTCAAACCTCCAACCGTCAGAACTTTATTGCAAACTATATTGCATATATTTCTCTGACATTAAATATATCTTTGAAATCTTTGAAACCTTTATGTTTTCCTGTTAGTCACCTTATGTACAGACAGTCCTGTGCCAAGCGATTTTCTATCGACATACAATCAATCTATCTTATGAACTTATAGTTATGGTGTTGTTATATTATTATAGTGTTCTTTAGCTTATTGCATTTTTTGTGCTGCATCGAAGCCACAGTAACAATTGTTCCGTTTTCCATTACACGTGTGTACTGGAAATGACAGTAAACGTTCCTGAATCGTGAATCCTGAATTTTGAAACCTATAGTCATAAATTCAGCGCCGTGTTATGGCATGTTAGTCTGTGTGTGTGTGTGTGTGTGTGTGTGTTAGAGAGAGAGAGAGAGAGAGAGATAAAGGGGGTGGGGTGGGGGTGTAAGGAGAGCGTATAAGATAAAGTGTTCTGCCAGGAATACTCGGTTGAAAAAACTTGTCAAAACCACTTCCTCTTCCTTTACTACACTGAGTAAAATGTTCGTGAAGTTAATGCAGTATATAAATACCATCCTTTAATTTTGTCATGCTGTCGAGAGCAGTGAGCGAGAAGTGAGGCATGGCCGGGGTATTATACGCTGTGCTAAATGCTGAGGGTAATGTTAGACGCCATAATTACAAATCGAAGAGCAATTTCTGTTTTTAACATATGGCAGTATTCAGCAAATATCGTACTACAATATTGCTTCAAATATTAATGTAAATATTGCCCATCAGAAATATTATTTCATGCTGAAAAGCGAATAATTAATTGGATAATTTGGAATTATGATCATGATTATGTACAAGAGATTCGGAAGACAACGCAGTGCATTCTGAAGGACAGGTAGGTTCTGTTCTGTTTTTGCTTTGGTAGATTGGTAAATAGATAGAAACAAAGCGAGACAGAAAGGCAGACTCTCGACATAGATATGTAGCCACATATAGTTATAAATAAATGCAATTAAACAAATAGTGGACACAAACAACCCGACATTTACCCTCTATCGTGGAAAATTATTTTGACTGATTATTATTTCCTGCGTCCCTTTCCTGCTTTTTTTCTTCTGTCACTCTTGACATGTCGAAATATTTCATTCTCTGCAATTAGTAATTAAATTGTCTGACCACTGACACAATTTGTACCAGAAAAAAATAGCATTCACTTCTGTCTGGCACATTTTGAATATTTGGTTAATAGTTTCTGATCTTTGATATCTGAAGCCTCAAGCAATGTTGTCCCTCTTTCTAAACTGACTAGCCTTCCCTTTTTGCAGTTAGTTATGTAAGTTCTTATTTTTACACAACAGGGCATGATTGCTTACACGTGGCCTTTGAAATATACGCCAAACTTGCCATTATATCTCTGTAACTGCCACAGTCGGTCAACAATATATTCCTTCTTCACTTTTCCTGCCTATCACCTCCCTGCTTCCCCTTTCCCACCCATTTATCGTTCCCCTTACTGGTTATTCACCTGGAACCTACCAGCCTTCTCCTTCCCACCCTCCTTCCACCTTCTTTATACGGCCTCTGCCCCTTCCCTCTTCAGTCCTGATGAAGGGTTCCGGCCCGAAACGTTGACTGATCGTTCCCACGGATGCTGCCCAACCTGCTGAGTTCCTCCAGCGTCTTGTGAGTGTTGCTTTGAACGCAGCATCTGCAGAGTATTTTGTGACTCTAATATCTGAAAACTCAATCAATTCTGTCCCTCTTTCTAATCTGTCTCGTGTGCCCTTTTTGCAGTTAGATTTTCAATATTTTTACACACCGGTACATAACTGCATATATTTGAACTTTGAAATATACGCCAATATTCCCATCAGATCTATGTAACTGCCACAGTCGGTCAACAATAAATACATATAGCAATATATAAAACAAAAGATCTGATCGTGGATTACCGGAGGAACAGAGACAGGCTAAGCTCGATTAACAGCTGACAGGGTGAATAGCTTCAAGTTCCTCGGTATATACATCTCTGAAGATCTCAACTGGACTGTACACACCGGCTGTGCGGCAAAAATCAACAACAACAACAACAACAACAACAACAACAACAACAACAAGCGTCTCTTCCTCTTCCAATTGAATCACGATGCTTGTATGTTCTAGATCTACTTGCCCGCATTACGCAGTTTGTTTTTTTTTCTCCTCTCCAGCTCATATAACCTCCCTACCCTTCTTCTGTCTAAGCTCCAGACGACTGAGAACGAATTTGCTACCCATTATTTATTTTTGTCTGAATCCCAATAAAACTTTTCAGTTGAAACTTTAATAAGAGATTCTTCCCACTATGTTGACTGCTGTCTTTGAGCTTGCATGCATGTTTTCTTTTTTTTTTGTAATAGAATTCTCGTTCGCTCGTCAATCACGTGCTCGTCTCCAGACTCTGAAGAATTTGAGACATTACGACCAATAAATCCATATTTCTGTTTCCATTTGGGAACTTCGTTTTGGGATGCAATTGTCAGGTCCTGGTAATTTGTTACCCTTTTATCCCCATTAATTTCGAATTTTTATGTCTTTCCGAAAACTGATTTCCTTCATTCCTTTCCTCCTTACATACTCATGTCGCAGCTGCTTCTTTTGTGCTGCTTTGCGAAGACTAAATGAATGCAGTGATCGAACTTCCCCTGCATGTTATTTGGCCAAGTATATTTACTACCTTTATGAATGTAAAGTTACCATATTTGCTGCACTCTTTATAAATTTGCACAATTTTCAAATGAAAATGTTACATTCCTTGCACGATTGTTTTCATACTCTAATAAGCATATCAATTTTCATGTTCTTTTTTCTGAATTATCAATGCCTATATTCTGCAACCCTTCATTATTTCTGAGAGGCTTATAAACGTTCTCTTTGAATCTTATAATTTCTCTTATGTCCGTGGTTGAACATCTTTCTTTACGTAATTTTGTGCAGGACATGGAAACCATCGAAACCATATAAAAACTACAGCACGGAAACTGGTCTTTTGGTCCTTGGCTGTGCTGAACTATTTTCTGTCTACTCCCACTGACCTGCAAACGGACCATATCGCTCCATACACCTCCCATCCATGTATCTGTCCAATTTATTCCTAAATGCTAAAAAAAAAAAAAATAGCATTTACTACCTCGTCTGGCAGCTCATTCCATTATCCCACCACTCTCTGTGTGAAGAAGCCCCCCCCACCACCACAACCACAATGTTCCTTTAAACTCCCCCCCCCCACCCTTGACCTCTGTTTTATTCTCCCCTTGCCTCAGTGGAAAAAATGTCTGCTTGCATTCACTCTATCTATACCCTTCATAGTTTTATGTAACTCTATCAAATCTCCCCTCATTCTTCTACACTCCAGGGAATAAATTCCTAACCTATTCAACCTTTCTCTGAAGCTGAGTTTCTCAAATCCCAGCAACATCCTTGCAAACCTTCTCTGCACTCTTTCAACCTCACTAATAACCATCCTGTAATTTGGTGACCAATATTGAACACAATACTCCAGATTCGGCCTCACCAATGCGTTATGCAACTTCATAATAACATACCAGCTCTTATACTTAATACTTTCATTAATAAAGGCCAATGTACAAAAAGCTCTCTTTACGACCTTATTTACCTGTGCCGTCACTTTTAGGGAATTTTGTATCTGTATTCCCATATCCCTCTGTTCTACTGCACTCCTCAGTGCCTTACCACTTACCCTGTATGTTCTACCTTTGTTTGTCCTTCCAGACCTCACGCTTGTCTGTATTAAACCCCATCTGCCATTTTTCAGCCCATTTTTCCAGTTGGTCCAAGACCCTCTGCAGGCTCTGAAAACCTTCCTCACTGTCCACTACACCTCCAATCTTTGTATCATCAGCAAATTTGCTGATCCAATGTACCACATTATCATCCAGATCATTGATATAGATGACAAATAACAATGGACCCAGCACTGATCCGTGTGGCACACCACTAATCACTGGCCTCCACTCTCAGAATCAATTCTCTACTATCACTCTTTGGCTTTTTCCATTGAACCGATGTCTAATCCAGCTACCACCTCTCTATGTATACCTAGCGACTGAATTTTCCGAACTAACCTGCCATGCGGGACCTTGTCAACGGCCTTACTGAAGTCCATGAAGACAATATTCACTGCCTTCCCTTCATCAACTTTCCTGGTAACCTCGTCGAAAAACTCCAGCAGATTGGACAAACATAACCTACCACGCACAAAGCCATGTTGCCTCTTCCTAATAAGTCCCTATTCATCCAATTGCCTGTAGATTCTGTCTCTTAGTACTCCCTTCAATAACTTATCCACTACCGACGTCAAACTTACTGGACTATAATGTCCAGTATTACTTTTCGAATATTTTTTAAACATCTTGTGATTTTTTTTGTATCTGTGTTCATTAAATATTACCATAACCTAACTAATGACTGATTCACCCTTCAGACATTATTGTTTTGTGTGCTCTCTAACACTGGTGCTTCAACTTCAATATATATTTCTTAGATCATGCTTTGCCCACCTTTCCAAAAATGCTTTTAAAAAATGTATTCTTTCTTCATGATTTGCTCAATTATTCAGAAGACAAATATTACTGATTAAACTGTGCATTATTGCATGTATCTCTAACCAATTGTTAAATTTAATCCAGCTTATCGTCTCTACTCTCTGCAGATAACAAAATTTCGAAAAATCACAACTATGAATGTTTTATTTCTATTTAAGAGGAAGTAACCTCTCTGAAACAAAATGACCAGAGACCTTTAAGAATATTTAAAGTGTTTTAGGTGCACAGAGTCCGAATCAAAATACAAAACATTTCATGGATGGCGAGCGTCCATAATGATGGATGCCACCTTCTTGAAGCAACGCCTTGTGAAGGTATGCTTTATTTGTCGCGTTGTGGCCCGAAAGGAAATGATTGTGTGGGCAATCCTTTGCATCCCCTTATGATTCTCCTTATTGATACTCCAGAACAGTTGTTAATGCATGCCAATATAGTAAGCAGGTTACAGCAATTGCTGTGTTATTTAAATTTCGAAATGGGAAAATACAGTGGAATCATTGGGCATCTGCAAGTCTATGTGACCCAGTGCGCAAAATTTCACTTAGCACAATTTAAGAAATTTTATCAAATCAATCGTCTAAAGGATAATGCAACTATTGTCATACTGATAAGTTCGTGTCATGAATCTTCCTCTATGTACATACTGCAGTATATAGTTCATGATAGTTACCTGAGCGTCAAGAATAATAAGTTTGTGTTCGAGCAACTGTAATGCGTAACTTTAATTTCCGTTTTATGGAGATATCACTGAACGATAAGGTGCATCATACTACGATAAATGTGACCAAGTCAGTTAAAAGCAAGGAACATCTGCATCGAGGAGAGATACTTATATACGAAAAAGTATATCAAAGACCACTTTCTATGAGTATTCTTTGATCGGAAAGCTAAATTTATTTGCTAGGTTCTAGCTATTTTCCCAACCTTTGTTTTGCAGGCAAAACACACGACTAGCATGAATGACTGGCCTGATTCCCTGAAGACAAAGTACTCTGAACGAAATTACAGGAGTGCGGATATGCAAAAGTGCACATGAAACAACAGTCTAGGATATTTATTAAGAAAGCAGTTAACGGGACACCTGCGGAGAGGTCACCACAATTGTTCAGTTTCCTCCCTTAACTTATGGGTTTGGACCGGCCTTCCTCTTGCTCTGATGTTGTAACTAGCATTTTTTAACATCTCAATCCTCCATTGCGACTGAATTAACCGGAACAATTATTTTTTTCTGTCATTTTTCCAATAATATCAAATATAGTGCATGACACCAAAAGATATAGGTGCCGCTTTACGCCATTTCGCCCATCTAGCCTGCACTGCCATTTCATCATGGCTGATCCAATTTTGAATGGACAATTAAAGGAACACAGCACAAAAGGAATGCATTCCTTTAGTAATGAAATACCTAACGAGCTGGGGACACTGAATGCTGCAAGAACTGAAACGACAAACTGGCTTTTTCGACTTTACATCAAATTTCGAGTTACTCCTTATTCTAATTCCTTCACCATACCCATATGCTATACCCAAAAGTGGCGAGACTAAATTAAAATCAGTATTTGTCTGCATTGAAAATGGCTGATTCATGAAACAAAAATGCAAGCGTAGGAACATTCTGCGTTTGGTTCAAATTACCATAGATCACCAAATGTTGTCATCTAAGATTAAACAAAACTGCCCCAATGTGCTCTCTTCTGCAGAAAACAAAATTCTGTGATCATGCAGTTTGCTGATTTTACACCATGAACTTGGACCAGTTTGTAATTTTTCCGTCAGTGCTTTCAAATCCATGCCAATTGGCCCGGTGACTTTACAAATTGCTCTGTAATACATTAAAACGTGAAACTGTACACCGCCCATAACGTCATATAGTAATATCATAATTGCAGACGTTTGTTGAGAATTTTTCGAGCACCCTTCAAAGATGACGTACAGATTTTGTATTTCTGCCCCCTTCAGCATGAGGTGTGAAGTCTAATTCTATTAATGGCAGTATTCACAGATAACAGGTAACAGACAATAAGGAACTAAGGAGAGGTTCACGATATTTTTCCTGTATCCTTTTTCCACATTGATTTTGAGACCAGCAACAGTACTGTCAATTTCAAATTTAAAGATAGGCTTGTCCTGTACCTGGACCCAGAGTCATGGGTGTAATAGGGTTACAGCAGGGGATATGCAGTCATTGGTATAATAAGGTTAGAAGACTCTCCAGGAGACGCTCATAGCGTGAGGTACAGTTCGCATTCTCACCATTCTCTTTACTTCTTTTACCTGTAACCACCTTTATTTACTTTATCTATACCTGCACTAAAGGGTTTATACCACAAATAGATCTTTGAACTTCGATTTTAACTTACTGAAAATGCTGACCAGAGAGCATAAAGTTAAAGGTGGGAAAGTTTCCGGCGGGAACGAAAAAAAAAGATAGCGATCCCCAAGCATCTAAGCATATTCCATTAACAACGAAACAATGTCAAAACTTCTAGAGGATACAGTTAACTAAAGATTTGCTCCGTTTGAAGACGTTTTGAAGATCATTCAATATGATGTTAAATCATATGTTAAATCTAGTACGAAAGGGCATTACTTAAGGATTGAAGGGTGCCCATTCAGAACAGAAATGCGAAGTTTTTTTTTTAGTCAGACGGTGGTGAATCTATGGAATTTGTTGCCATGGGCAGCAGTGGAGGCCAAGTCATTATGTGTATTTAAGGCAGAGATTGATAGGTATCTGAGTAGCCAGGGCATGAAAGGTTATGGTGAGAAGGCGGGGGAGTGGGACTAAATAGGAGAATGGATCAGCTCATGATAAAATGGCGGAACAGACTCGATAGGCTGAATGGCCTACTTCTGCTCCTTTTTCTTATGGTCTTATGGTCTAATTGGTTTAGATGCGAAGTCGATCAACAACAGATTAGAATTTCAGAGCTGGTTGAAGCCGGTCGGAAGAGAGACCAAAAAATTGAATCTGTGGAGAGAAATCTGTCTTCGACATCTCAGCTGTTGTAATGTTATAAATCAAAGATTATCGATCTTGAAAATCAAACTTGGCGACAGAATCTGGGAATAATCGGAGTTCCCAAAGATGTTGAGATGGGCGATCCCACTAAATACTTTTCTAAATTGTTAATGGATGTGTTTGGACCAGAAGTTATGGCGGCCCCCCCATTGCTAAATCGTGCGTATCGCACCTTCCGAAGAATTTAAACCGAGACCTGTTATTGTTCGGTTTCACGATATTCACATTAAGGATCAAATAATGCATTTTTTTTTCTTTTTTGTAATTTGTAACTTGCTTTTCGTGTTTTTTTTTGAAGAAAAAAGCTAATATCCAGATTAGAGATTTCGTTTTTTACATTTTGAAGGCTGTCGCCTTGGTTTTGTAGTGTAGGAGTTTTTCGTATTTTTGAATGAAAGTATTCTTCTTTTTTTCTTTTTTCGTTAGTGATTTTGTATTTTTTTCACTTTTCATCAGTTTTCTTTTGAGAGTAATTAAGTAGTAGATTCAGTGTTTGATTTTCCTTTTGTTTGAAACTTTATTGGAGAAGTATTACATCTTAAGGTGGTGAATTGCTCTGTCCTTCTTCTCAGAATTTATCTTCTCTTGCTGCGTCATTTCCAATCATTTATATATGAAATAAACTAATAATATGAATCGGCACTTGGTCTTTTTTTTGAATTATGAGGAAGTAAAAACTATTTTATGTTTGTAATTGTTGTAATCTTTTATTTACAATTATAGTGATCGATTTTTTTTTTTCTTTTTGACCACTCCGGAATGACTATCGACCTGTGGCTCTGGCATCAATTACTATGAAGTGCTTCGAGAGATTGGTTATGGCACACATCAACCACAGCCTACCAGTCAACCTCGACGCTTTACAATTCGCCTACCGGAGCAACAGTTCAACGGCTGGTGCCATCTGTCTGGCCTTACATTCCACCTTACAACACCTGGAGAATAAAAACGCATAGGTAAAGTTCCTTTCCATTTCTACAGCTCTGCCTTTTCTACCATCATTCCAAATAAACTGATTCCTAAGCTCCAGAACCTGGGCCTTAGCACTCAGATCTGCAACTGGATCTTCAACTTCCTCACAGAAAGGACCCAAGCTGTATAACTAGGGGACAAGCTCTCCTCTACATTCACTCTGAGCACCGGTGCCGCATAAGGCTGTGTACTCAGCCCCCTGCTGTACTCACTGTACACCCGTGATTGTGTAACCAAGTTTCCATTAAGCTCAATATAAGTTTGCTAATGACACAACAATTGCAGGTCGTTTCTCGGGTAATGATGAGTTTGAGTACAGAGAGGAAATTAAGAACCTGGTGACATGGTGCGAAGACAATAACCTATCCCTCAACGTCAGCAAGACGAAGGAATTGGTTGTTGACTTCAGAAGGAGTAGCGGACCGCAGAACTCAATTTACATCGGTGGTGCGCAAGTGGAACACGTCAAAAGCTTTAAGTTCCTCGGGGTCAGTATCACAAATGACATGACTTGGTCCAACCAAGTAGAGTTCACTGCCAAGAAGGCCCACCAGCGCCTTTGCTTCCTGAGAAAACTAAAGAAATTTGGCCTGTCCCAAAAAACCCTCACTAATTATTATAGATGCACCGGGGAAAGCATTCTTCTAGGGTGCATCACAACCTGGTACGCCAGTTGTCCTATCCAAGACCGAAAGAAGCTGCAGAAGATCGTGAACACGGCGCAGCACATCACACAAACCAATCTTCTGTCCGTGGACTCACTTTCCATTTAAGAGTTTGTTTATCCCGCCGGAATAGCTTTATTATTTGCCTTTTTTAAAATTATTTATAATTTTTTTGTTTATTGAAATCTTAATTCTATTGAGATGGAACTCCATGGATCTGAGTGAACATTTATTATAGGCAGTACTGGCATACAGTTTATTGCCTACTTTGATTTTATTTTTATGGTAGTGGGTTGAGGAGATAATGTTCACAATATAATACGGTGCGTGGTTGATGGCGACCACTAGTTGCCATGGGGTTAGGTTCGCATAGTTTAGCTGCTCCTCCTTACGGTGGATCTGCACAAGCCCTATAGTTTTATGTTTTGAGTAAGGGAGGGGGAATTCAAGACTTCAGATGTCTATATGTGCAAATGTATATCGTGCACCCAACACAGGAGTAATATTTCTTACTCCGTTTCCTGGTATAAATGACATGCATATATACGTAACAAAAACACACTCACAATATCTTGAATATTAAAGTCAAAGGTTGGAATGTTAGGGGACTAAAGAAGTTAACCAAATTAAAACAGATTATAAATAGGATCATACCGCTCAAGTCCAAAAATAGTTTTTTTCTTCAAGAAACCTATCTGAAAATCTCGGATATTAAATAGGTGCGGAATAGATGGCCTGGACAAGCAATATATACAACATACAACAGCGATGCTAGAGGTGTACTTACACTTATGCATAGAACGATACCATTTCAAACTATGAAAACAACCTAAGACTCAGCCGGAATGCATGTTATTATGCAAGGTAATATCCTCTGTTCCACATTAAACCTTGTCAATATAAATGGCCTAAATGAGTATAATCCTACTTTTTTTTCAAGATTTTTCCCTCACTGTGTACGTTTTCGAGGCTTTTATTTCATTGGAGGAGACTTTAATTGCACTTTAAACCCAGCAATGGAATGCTTTACAGGCTGTGTTACCTACAAGGCACAAATTATAACATTATTAAAACAATACATCGTGGATACAAATTTGGTTGTAGTATGCAGAGAACAAAACCGGGCAAAATAGAATACTCTTGCTATTCAAATACATGCACATCTCGTTCTCGTATTGATTATTTTCTTGTCTCAAGAGAGCTCTTATCAAAGATTAAAAGTTGCTGGTATGATAGCATTACATATGGAGCGACCATGCTGCTATTTCATTAAGTACTCATATAGAGAAATTTATTCACAGTCCCCCTAACTGGCGATTCCAGGTGATATGGCTACAAAACCAAGACGTTGTTAAATTTGTGGAAACTAAAATAGATAGTTATTTTGAGTTAAATACAGTTCAAACTGGTGGCAGCACGAGATGGGAGGCGTTCAAGGCATATATTAGAGGATAAATCATTAGTTATACAAGCTCCACGTCCAAACAACAAAAATAGAGATGGAAACTTTGGAAAAATAATTATACCTTTAGAGAAAGAACGAAATGAAAGGGATGATCAACCAAAACCAAGAGATCTGCTACCTTTGAGAGCCAAATATGAAAAATTATATGCAGATAAAGCTGAAAAAAAGTTTAATGTGGATGAAGCAATCTTATTACGATCAATGAGAAAAAGCTGGAAAACTATTGGCATGGAGAATTAACAAAGTAGAGGTTCATAGAGCAACTAATAATATAACAACCTCTTTAGGAAGCCGAACAGTAGACTCATTGGAAATTTAAAAAAACTGTTTTACAAAGTTTTGTGTGCACTTATATAGATCAGAATTCCCCCAAGTCTCAGAATAACGGGATACATTTTTTGATCACTTTCAATTCCAGACACTGACAGAAGATGCAAAAAAAGGAGATAGGTACAGGTATACCAATTCAAGAGATATCACAGGCTATCCAGAATATTAATAGTCGTAAAACGCCAGGGCAGGACGGCCTAACAATTGAATTCTACAAATCATTTCAAGAAAAAAATTACTCGTCTCACTCTTAAATATGTATGATGAACCTTATCGGAATGTAATTCTTCCACCCTCTGTAAGGTTGGCAATGATAACTCTGATCTTGAAGCCAGGCAAACCGCCTACAGAATGTTCCTCATTTAGACCGATAAGTTTAATTGGATCGGACACAAAAATACTTTGTAAAGCCCTGGTGAGAAGATTAGATAATTATATGTCACATCTAGTTCATAATGATCAGAATGGTTTTCTGCAAAAACGCCAAGGATTCCATATATTAGAAGAGTTCTTCACATAATTCACGAAAAAAATAATGCTAAAATACAGCGGTGTTATCACTGGATGATCGGTAGGCCTTCGTTAAAAGAGAATGGCCATATATATTTAATATATTGCCTAGATTCGGATTTGGAAAAAACTTCCTTAAGTGGATTCAGATTTTATATACAAATCCAAAAGCCAGTGTCTTAACAAATAGTACAGTTTCTAAACCAGTCGTCTTGAAGCGAGGTACTCTCCAAAGATTCCTTTGTCACAGATGTTCTTTATACTGGCCATAAAACACCAAGCTATGGCAATAAGAACACAGACAGGCCTATTGGGCATCCAGCAAGGATAACAGGAACACAGAATATCCTTATATACTGACAATGTGTTTTTTTTTACATTTATTTCCGTCATTATTCCAAACCTAATGCAACAGATTGAATCGTTTGGCCAGTTCTCTGATTATGACATGAACAACTCAAAATCATCAATATGTATTTGAACACAGAAGAAAGATTGAAACCAGTCATAAAAAAATACATTTATAAATACAAAGGAAGGATTTACCTACCTTGTGTCAAAATTACCCCTGAAATTAAAACAATGGTCCCAACAAACTGTGATCCACTAGTGGGGGAAGTGAACGAGACTTGGGATCGATGGATAACAATGCCCACATCGATGAATGGCCGTATAAACATGATGAAAATGAATATATTGCCAAAATTTCTATACCTTTTTCAATCACTTCCTCTCCCACTACCAAAATTTTAGTAAATTAATTTGGAATAATAAAAAAATCTAGACTGGGACTTAGGCTGTTATACGTGCCATATCAAAGTGGTGGACTACAGCTCCCGAACCTGAAATGGTATTATTGGTCTGCTCAGTGACATTCCACATTGTTTTATTTCTTTATGGATGACATTCCAGCTTGGTTGAATATTGAACAGGCATCAATGCAAAAACTCCCATTAAAGCTCTATCTATACTCTACAGGCCCAAGAAATCTGAAAAGAACAACCGAGAACCCTTTCCTCGAAAATACTTTTGACATCTGCGAATATACTGTTGACATCTGATATAAAGCACATCAACATATTAAAGATACTCATCCCATTACTCGCTTCTCCCCAATATATGGCAATACGTACTTCAGGGCAGGAAGAGCAGATGGTGGTTTCAGAATCTGGGCAAGCAAAGGTGTGCAGAAAATAGTGGGCCTTTATATGAATGGTATCCTCACTATAGGAAAGATGTGAAAGCATTGGAAAGGGTACAGAGGAGATTTACCAGGATGCTGCCTGGTTTAGAAAGTATGCATTATGATCAGAGATTAAGGGAGCTAGGGCTTTACACTTTGGAGAGAAGGAGGATGAGAGGAGACATGATAGAGGTGTACAAGATAATAAGAGGAATGGATAGAGTGGATAGCCAGCGCCTCTTCCCCAGGGCACCACTGATCAATACAAGAGTACATGGCTTTAAGGTAAGGGGTGGGAAGTTCAAGGGGGATATTAGAGGAAGGTTTTTTACACAGAGAGTGGTTGGTGCGTGGAATGCACTGCCTGAGTCAGTGGTGGAGGCAGATACACGAGTGAAGTTTAAGAGACAAATGGACAGGTATATGGAGGAATCTAAGGTGGGGGCTTATATGGGAGGCAGGGCTTGAGAGTAAGCACAACATTGTGGACCGAAGGGCCTGTACTGTGCTGTACAATTCTATGTTCTATGCAATCTGATTACATTTGATGAATTGTATCAGACATTCCATATTCCTGAAAACACTTTAAAAATATTTGCAACTGAAATATTTCATACTATCAAAATATAAGCATTTAATATCCGAACCACCACTAACTATCACATCTTGAAAATCGCACAGTTCTAAACCTAAAATAGAGGAGTCAGATTTCTTTATTCTATACGGCTTTGATGTCATATGGTAAGGATTCCGCCATTGACAGGCTTGGGGCATGGAGCCTGGAGGTTCAAGAGGACATACAAGAAACTGAATGGGAAATGACATGCTTAAAAGCTCAAAACTAATCAATAAACACGAGAGTGAAGCTATTGCAATACAAATGATTAATGAATACAATATTACCCCGGGCAAACTGAAACGTTGGTCCCCTGACTTCCCGGAGAACAGTGTTAAATGTTATAAGAAAAGGATACTCTGTTTTCCTGTGTATGGGACTGTCCAAATTTTAAGAAAAATACTGGAAAACAGTTGCTTAGACTACATCTGAGATCGTTGGAGTAAAGGTGACTCACCAAGTAAAATCTGTGTACAATGTATATATCCAAAGAACTTTACAGTTAGTGAAAAAAAAACAATCAATTTCAATTGACTTTGGACTCCTGCAGGCCAGGAGGATGATAGCTTTATCTTGGAGAAAAATGGATATACATTCGGTGCATGTATGGGTGAAGGAGATGACATCTTGTATTGAATTGGAGAGACTGGCTTACATAACTAGAGGAAGGGCAGGAGAATTTGAAAATATGTGGAAACCTTTATTGGTGTTTTTTTGGACATCAAGGTGCACAGTCATTTTAAAATAGCTGTGTGTTGTTGAGTGTTTCTTCGTTTTTTTTTCTTTTGTTTTTACTTTGTAATCTATCTGAAGCATGTGCAATGTTATAATTCTATTTCTTTGATGATTGTGAACAAAAAACCATGACATTTCTCAATGTTTAGTTAATTATTATTATTGTTTATTTGTATACGTGAAATGCATGTAAAATCCAATAAAAATATTGCTAAAACTTAGCAGCAGCAGTTCAATGCAATACATAATATAGGAAAAATTATATTAATAATACATACATTACTGTATACGTATATTGAAAAGATTAAAAATCGTGCAAAGTACGGAAATATATATGATTATGTTCATTATGATTATGATTATGAGGACACGTAGACCCCTTTCATTGTAATTTAGTAATGCATGCATTAAGAAATGATAAAATGTTTTTTCCAGAATGATATCACGAAAAACACATGACAAACCGATTTAAAAAAACTCACAGAAAACACAAAATTATAGCATATAGTTACAACAGTGCAAAAAAATACCGTAATTTGCTAAGAACAGACCATGGCACAGTAAAGTCTCTCGAAAGTCCAATCTTCTCAAGCAGACGGTAAACCTCCAAAGCCGCCAAATTGCCTCTGCAGCATCCTGTAAGCATCCGTCCACAGTCCGCCTCCGAGTCCGTCCGAAAAACTCCGAACCTCCGACCACCTATTCGACGCCGAGCACCGAGCACCATCTGTGCCGAGAGCTTCGATCCCGGCCCCGGCAACAGGTGATACGCAAAGCCTAGTATTTGGGGCTTCGTCTCCGGATATTCTCGATCACACAGTAGCAGAGGCAGCGAAGCAGGCATTTCAGAAGTTACTCCGGATGCTTCTCTGCGCTTCTCACGGCTGTCTCCATCAAATGCGGATTGTGCACGGCCCCTAGTTACATATACTATAACATTCGGAATGGCCGCGTGCGCTGCGTCGCCCCGCCATCTTCTCCTCCCTCCTCCAAAGAGCGAGGTTCTGTCGAAGGGTTCAATGTCCATTTGGGAATAGGATGGCAAAGGGGCAGAGGTAGATCTCTTGAAATGATTGATAACACGACATTTGCCTTCCTCGATTCCGACTCAGACTGCAAGGTAAAATTCAGTGTTTTCTGCATTAGGACTGCCAAATCCCTCTGCAAGTCAGATTCCTGGATTATCTCCCCGATTCGAAAACAATGCGTGCTAATACAAAATTGCATGACCATGCATTTTCCGGCATTGTATTTCATTTGCCACATTCTTGCCCATTCTCCTAATCTGACTGTCCTTCTGCATCCTGCCTGTTTCCTCAACACTACCTGCCACTCCACCAAACTCTGTATCATCTACATTGAGGAGAAGATGGCGGCGCGACGGCAGCGCGCGCAGACTCTCCAGTGATGAATATCTGTTGTCTATCATGTAGGGGACCCGGCACAAATCTGATTTGATGGAGACGGCGGTAAGAGTACGGAGGAACATCTGGAAAACTTCTGAAGTGCCCGCTTCGCTGCCGCTGCTGCTGTCTGGTAATCGGAATCTCGGGATCAGAATGCCCCGAATACTCGGCTTTGCTTGTTTCAGCGGCCGGGGTTAGGTCGAGGGCGCTCGGGAGGCTCTGTCGGAGGGACTGCTCGGAGGCTCGATGTGTTCGGACGGACGGACTGTGTTCTGGCTGTGGTCGGCTGCTTCCAAGGCATCGGCAAGTTGACGGTGCCTGGAGGTTTATGGCAGGAAGTTTTACTATTTTGCCGCCTGCCATCGGAGACTCGGGAGTCGGTCGACTCGGGGACTTTTGAGACTTTTTTTTTTACCGTGCCCATGGTTTGTTCTTCATTAAATTATGGTATTGCTTTTCCTGCTGTAACTATATGCTATAATCATGTGGTTCCTTCAGTGTTAGTCTTTGGTTTGTCCTATTTTCTGTGATATCACTCCTGAGAAACATTGTATCATTTCTTAATGCATGTATGTATTTGTAAGTGACAATAAAAGAGGTCTGTGTGTTCACATAATCTAAAATTTGGAAACAAAACAGTCTGTTCCATCATCTAAATCATTTATATACGGCACAAAAAGAAGTGGTCCCAACAGCGACCCCTGTGGAACACAGCTAGTCACTGGCAGCCAACCAGAAAAGGATCATTTGATTCCCACTCGCGGCCTCCTAGCAAGCAGCCAAAGCTCTAACCATGTTAGTAACTTTCTTGTAATACCATGGGCTCTTAAGCAGTCCATATATATAACATCCACTGCATGCCCTTTATCTATCCAACTGGTAATAACCTGAAGGAATTCGAATAGATTGTTCAGGCAGGATTTTCCCTGCAGGAAACCAAGTTGACTTTGTACTATCTTGTCCTGTGTCACCAAGTACTCCATCACCTCATCCTTAACATTTGCCCCTAACAATATCCTATCTCTATGAATGATGTCCAGGAATTTCCCAACAACTGACGCCTGACTCCCCAGTCTATACTTCCCAGGATTTTCCCTTCTTTCCTTCTCAAATAGAAATACAACATTAGCCAACCGCTACTCGTCCGGAACCTTGTCTTTCCCAGAAAGGACACGAGATTTCTAGTCAAGGCCTGAGCAATCTCGTCTATTGCCTCCTTCCATGATCTTGGCTAAATCCTATCGGGACTTGATGACATCCACATGAGTGCACTAAGGAGACCTACACTTCCTCTTCTTCAACCTCTGCATGCCCTAAAATACTGATTCACACAAAATTAATCACATGGTTCTTCATGTCCTTCTTGTCGGGAAACACTGAAACAATGTACTCATTAGGTACCTCAATTACATTCTCTGCATCTAAGCGAATTTTCCTATATTTATTCTTGATCCTTAATATTACCTGCTAATAACTTTTCATGGCCTTTTCTGGCTTTCTTAATTCTTTTTTTTTTTATTTTGGCTCTTTTCTGGCTGCTTTATACACCTCATGTGCTCCAGTAGAGCTTAACTTCCGAAGCTGTACGGAATTATCATGCTTCTTCTTGACTAACTTCATCAGCTCTCTGGATATCCAAAGTTCGAATATCTTTCCATCCTTGTTTTTCATTGTAACAGGTACATAGCTTTCCAGTATTCTGCGCAACTGATCTTTAAACACCATCCAGATGACTGATGTGGACTTGTCAGAAATAAAAGGCATAGCCAATAATCTCGTCTTAGTTCTTTCCTAAAACACTTGTAATTTGCCTTACTCCAGCAAAAATACTCTTATAAACACCTATCCATCCTTATCTATAGCTATCCTGAGAGTTAAGGAGTTGTGGTCACTGTTCCCTATCTGCGAACCGACAGAAAGGTCAGTTAGCTCACCAGTTGCATTGCCCAACAACTGAATAATCAAGATTCCATGTATCTCTGCTCTAAAGATACTCAGCAGTGAGTGGCGATGCATTCTACAGATTAATTACAGGCCGCCAAAATATTCTTCCTCATCTCTGGTGTAGAAGGTCGACCTTGTGTTCTGCTGCTGTACCCTCTGGCCCAAGACACTTCCACTCAATCCGCCCCCCCCCCCGCCATCACTCTGAACTCCAGAGTGTACAGGAAACCAATAAATGTTTCTCATACTGTAAATTCTTCAATTCTCCTCAACATGCTCTGGATCCTCTCCAGTGTCAGGACAGCTTTTTTTTGGATCAGGTGTCCAAATTTGCTCACTATACTCACTCAATTGCTCACTAAGTGTGGTTTAACGAATACCTTATAAAGCCTCAGCCACATTATTCCTCCGATTTTTGAATTATCTCTCTGTTCACATTTTCATTTCGACCAAATGTATGAGCTTATACTGCCCTAGCCGAAATTCCATATGTCCATCATTTGTCCATTCTAATCTGAATATCTTCCTCTTCAGATTCCCTGCTTCCTCAAACCACCAACACCGATCCCTGCGGACCACATGCAGCCAACCAGAAATTTCCCTCTTTATTCAAATAAAATTGTTTCAGTCCCGCACTAGCACAAAAATGTTGAGATAGGATCTTATGTGTATCATAGGCACAGTTGGGATGCCTATGAATTTATTATGGGATGTTTTGTCTACACGCCGTTTGCTGGCTATTGCTTATATTGCTGCTAAAATTGGAAGAATGCAAAAACTTTTTGCAAAGCACATTCAGAGGGAAGGACAGGGATGGAAAGGAAACAGTACCTTGGATGTAAAGAGAGGTGATGAATTTAGACAAGAAGGAAAATGAGAAGTATATGAAGCTTTGGAAGCTAAGATCAAACGTGGCATATGAGGATTATAAAAAATCCAGAAATAACTTGAGAATAGAAATAGGAAACTTGAGAGGGGTCATGATAAGCCCTTGACAAGTAGGATTAAGATGAATCCCAAAGAATTCTATATATACATCAAGAAAAAAAGAGAATAAGTTGGGAGAGGTAGGACCATTCAATGAAAAACACGGGGAATTTGTTTAAGGTCATAGATTCACAGACAAGTACAGCACAGAATCAGGCCCTTCGGCCCATACAGTCCGCATTGAACCATCTGAATTGCAAACTCCCATTGGGACCACTGGAGCCTCTACCATCCATGTATCGATTCAAACCTCCCTTAATCTTTCAAAATGGAAGCTTGACAACATTCTTAGGACACTTTTGAGAAGAATTTCCCCCTGATATTCCTCTTAAACTTTCCGCCTTTCAGCCTTAACCTATGACTGCTCGTTTTCGTCACACCCTTCCCTAGTGAAAAAAAACCCTGCTTGCATTTGCCCTATCTACACCCTTTCTAATCTTGTATATCTCTCTCAATCTTCTACCATCCAGGAATTAAGTTCGAACTTAGTCAAGCATTCCATAAACTCAGGTCCTCCAGACCCGTCAACAAACTTATAAAAAATCATTATACTCTTTCAACGAAACTTCCATCTTTCCTGTACGTAGCTGACTAAAACTGCACAAATTAGGGCTGGTGAATGTCCAATTCAACTTGAAAATCTCCTGTACTCAATATTTTGTTTTATGATTGTCGCTGTACTAAATGCTTTATTTCCGACCCTATCTACCTGTGGCGTCGGTTTCAATGAATTATGAACCTGAATAGTTATACTACACACCACAGTGTCCTACCATTCACTATGTAAACGAATCGTAGTTGACCCCACTGAAGCACAACACCTGGCAATTTTCTGCATTAAATTCCATCTACCATTTTTGAGTCCTCCTTTCCAGCTGACCCAGATCCCGCGACAAACCATAATAGTCTCTCTCAATGTCTAAAACACCCCCACTCTTGGCATCAGTCGCAAATTTGTTGATCCAGTAAGCCACATTAATATCCAGATCATTGATATAAATAACAAGCAGCAATGGACCCAGCACAGATACCCACAGACACCACTAGTCACAGGCTTCCAGTCAAAGAGGAAGCCATCTACTACCACTTCCTGGCTTCGCCCGCACAGCCAACATCTACTGCAATTTACCACTGCACATTGAATGCCGAGCGACTTAACGCCTTGCCCAATCTCCCATGCAGGACCTTGTCAAATGCCTTACTTAAGTCCATATGAATACCATTACCTGCCTTGTCTTCATCAACGTTCATAGACCACATAGAGCCAGAACATAGAACATGTAACCCACTCTAGAAACTGCCTAATATTACCCTAACTCATAGCCCTAGATTTTTCTAAGCTCCACGTACCTACCTAACAGTCTCTTAAAAGACCCTTTTGTATCCGCCTCTACCAACTTCACAGGCTGTGCATTCTACGCACCCACCACTCTCAGTGACCAAAAAAAAAAACCTCTCATATCCCCATTGTAACTATTTCCATGAACCTTAAAATTGCCCCCTCAACCCTAGGAAAAAATACCTCTCGTTGTTCACAGCATCAATGCCTCTTATCATCTTATACACCTCTAACAGGTATCCTCTCATCCTCTATTTCTCAGGGAAAAGGTCAAGGTGACTTAACCTATCTCGTAAGTCATGCTCGGCAGTCCAGGCAACATCCCAGTGAATCTCCTGTGCACTCTGTCTATAGCATCCACATCATTCTTGTAGTGAGGTGACCAGAAATGAACACATACTCCACGTGGGGATCTAACCAAAGTCTTATGTAGCAATATTTCCTCACGGCCCACTTTGATGAAGACCAACACACGCTACAGCTTATTAACAGTACTGGTCTCTTCTCTTCCCCTCTTTATCAGGGAGAAGCAGAGAGAAAAAGAGAGAGCCTGTTACATGAGTGACATCTCTGTCAGTTTATTAGGTATTAAGAGAGCTCGTGGCATGTAACATTGGTCGGGTAAACGGTTAGTTGTCTTTTTTTTCATAACTGAAGATCATGGTCTTCTGAAGGGGATTTGCGACTGTGGGTGGTCGGTGGTTGGTGCTGATGCATTTCGAATAAAGTAAGTGGGGGATGGGAAACGGGAGGGATGATGCATTGTTACTGCTTGTGCGTGAGATGAGGGAGAAGGAAGCTTTGTGGTTATGTTGTTTTTATTGTCATTCATTCGTTGGGGTACTCTGTTTTCGTGGATGTTTATGAGGAGCAAGAATTTCAGGTTGTATATTATATATAGGCATAGGATAATCTGATGAGACCATGGATTTGCGCCTTGGAAAATTTCCGGGGCCCAGGCCTGGCAAGGTTATATGGAAGACAGGCAGTTGACAATGCTGCAAGTCTCCCCTCTCCACGCCACGGATGTTGTCCAAGGGAAGGGCATTAGGACCCATATAGCTTGCAACCGGTGACATCGCAGAGCAATCGCTGGTTAAGTGCCTTGCTCAAGGATGTATATTATATACATTTGTTGATATTAATTCGGACTACTGAGACGTAGGAGCTTTGAAGTTTTTACTGCATACTTTGCTTCAGCGTTTACCAAGGGAAAAGAGATAGCGGATCAGGGGATCAGTACTGAGTGCATGAATATATTAGGGCGTTTAAAGGTCATGGAGGAAGAAGCGTTAAGTCTCCAAATCAGTGCTAAGGTGGACAATACCCCTGACAGATGGGATTTACTCCTGGCATTTGAAGAATGCAAGAGACAAGAAGCCTTCAGTCCGCCCCGTATCATTGTGTCCTCTCTAGGCATAGGAGAGGTTTCGAGCATCTGGCTAGTGGCTAACTTTATACGTCATGTAAGTGGTGCACAAGGGAAACCTCTGTGAACTACAGACTTGTGTATAACAATAGTCGTGTGCAAATTGCTGGAGAAAATTATAAGTGATAGGATATATGAGCATTTGGAAACCCATGGTCTAATTAGGGAGAGCCAGGGTGCTCTGGTTGGTGCAAGTTGTATCCTTTCAATTTGATTGTGTTTTCTGACAAGGTGACAAAAGTTTGATGAACCTAGGGCATTGGATGTTGTCTACATGAATCTTAGTAAGCGTTTGACAAAGACCCTCATGTGAAGCTAACCAGGGCATTAAAATGCATGCGGTCTATGGTGAATTGGCTGGTTGGATCCAGAATTGGCTTGCAAATAGAAGACAGAGGACAGTGATTCAAGGGACTGATTCGAGCTGTAGAACTGCACTTAGTGGAGTTCCGCAAGGATCCGTGATGGGACCACGGCTGTTTGTGGTTACAAATGTAGGTGGGTTGATACGTTTGCGGTTGATGCCAAGATTGGTGTAGTTTTGTATCCTGTAGAAGACTGGCAAAAAATACGGCAAGATACTGATCAGTTGCAGATTTAGACAGAGATATGGCAGATGGTGTTACAACTTGGCAGGGCAAATGCAAGAAGATAGCATACTGTTACAGGCAAGACCCTTAACAGTGTTGCTGACCAGAGAGATCTTGGGGTCCAAGTTCATTTCTATGAACGTGGCTGCATAAATCCGTAGGGAGGTTCAGAAGGCTTATGGAATGCTTACTGTTATTAGTTGAGGCATTGATTTCTAAAGTAAAGAGCTTATGTTGACACGCTACTGAACTCTGATTAGGTCACGTCTTAGGAAGTGCATAAAATTCTGGTTAGCCCACTATTGGAAGGATGTTCTGACTTTGGAGAGGGTGCAGAAGCTACTGGTTTAGAGGATATCTGCTTTCATGAGAGGCGGGACAAACTTTGGTTGTTTAATTTGGAGCCGCGGAGTCTAGGGTGAGGTCAGATGAGGGTTTATAAGATCATGAGAGGCATAGATGGAGTACTCTGGGAGTATCTATCTTCTCAGGGTAAAATGTCTAAAACCAAAGGGCATGCATTGAAGATGAGAGAGAATAGGTTCAAGGGGATGTGAACGGTACTTTTATTTTACTCAGCGACCGCTGAATTGTGCTTCCTGGAGACTTTGAAGTGATGTTCAGATAGGCACAAGAATATGAAGAAGATGGCGGAGAGGGACATTTTATAGGTTGGAGATATTAGGTTTTGGGCAGTTTTATTTATGTTTTAACTGAGTCAGCACAGCCTTGAGGGCCAAAGAGCCTGTTGCTGTGATGTGCTGTTCAATGTTATGTTTTCTATATTTGACAAAGTACCACTGGAATTTCATTCGTAAGTTCAACAATAGTTCAGAAAAGATTCATTAATTTGTTATTTTTAGGACCATGGCAATCAGAAATCTATCATGACAGGGTAAACTTCCAAAGGGTATTCCAATTTATAGTCAAACACTGATATTAGTTCTCTGTCGTTCAATCAGGAGGCATATAAACCTCTTTCATATGAATAGTATTGTGTAATTTCTTAAATAACACCAGAGCAGTTCTATAGATGCATTCTGCGCTACATTGTCAACTATATGGGTATTGCTATATTGCTGACTTCATACATCCATACTGAGCTCGTTAATTACCTCAACGTTTCCTTCAAACTCCACACTATCGTTAGAAACACTTAGGCCATTACTGTCACCTCTCCCCCGCCCCCCCCCCCCATCTCTCTGTCTCTATCAAGAAGATATATGAAAACAGAAATATCTTGAGGATCTCAGCACTAACATTTTACACAGGGAGCTATTGCTGTTTGCTACTGCCAGCGAGAGATAGTGACAAAATCAAATGATACGATTATGTATTGGACTCCAAGTTTAAATTGGAGCGATGGATAAGAAAGAACTTCTACCAAAAACAGACGACATTGGTTCAGATTATCAACAAGGGTTTAGTGGACAAATTACTGTATTGTCTCACTCAGTAGCTCGTTAGACAATTAACACAGAAACATTTAAGACAAGCTGTAAGTGACTAATCACTGAGACGGCAAATATTAAGCACTTTGAATGAGCAGTAACTGTTAAAGCAACTTGCCCTTTTTAAGACGTCTCAGGTACCTATCATAGATTCACGATTGAGATTCAGTAATTCTGTACAGCAATAAATCTGCTGGAGACGCAGTTTAAGTGGCATCCATAGGAGAAAAGAACTGGTTGACTTTTCAGGTCAGAACTCTAATTGGCTCCACGCTCTGTAACGACGCAGAGTTCTTACCTGGAACGTCAACAAATTAGTTTGTACTATAGATGCTACTCAAACTGCTAAGCTTCCCCAGCAAACTGATTGTTCTATGGAATTTCTGAATCTTAGTAGAGAAGCTATGATAGGTACCTGAGACGTCTTAATGATGCTAAATTCCTCCAGAATTTTCTTTTTTGTTGTTTCATAGATCGAGCATTTGAATTCTCTTGTGCTTCCTCAGCGACAATTTTTTTGAATATTTTGGAATATTAAAGCAATATGTAACATATTCATTTGTTTGTTTATTTATGAATGAATTTATTTACCGTACAGAATAGGCCTTTCCAGCAATCCCCCGATCTAATCCTACCCTAATCACGGGACAATTTACAATGAACAATTAACCTACAAACTGCTAGATCTTATGGACTGTGGGACGAAACCGGAGCACCCGGAGGAAATGCACACGGTCACGGGAAGCATGTACAAGCTCCTTACATGCAGAGGCGGGAATAGAGCAAGGTCACCCTTACTGTAGATGGTTTTGCTAACCACTACGTTACCATCCAGCCATATACCTTTGTCATTCGTCATCCTAATTAAAATGCATTTTAGCTGATGTGCAGGAAACAAAATATTGTTCTGTATGGACATTGCTTAGTTCGGAGGGATTCATTTTTTTATATATATATTTACGTTTTAGCTAGGTTAGCACAGCACTGTGGTCAGAAGGACATGTCCTTGTGCTATACCGTTCTGATGTAAGAATAATGTTATCGTTGTACCACAAACACAGTTTAATAATCCGGATTTTAACTTCGTGCACTTGCATCTTCAATTAACTTTGATTACCTGTGTCAAACTTAAGAAAAGATCCATTGCTTCCTTTGAAATTACTTAGATAGATACAGTTACTCTCGATGATATGTGAAATTTAAATAGAATAATTCTATGCAAGCTTTTTTCCTCATGTGATCAATTACCATATTCGAAGTATCACACTGAGGAAACTTCAAGCTTTCACTTTCTGGTGTCATATATGACATATTCCTTTACCTACCATGTACTCTGCAGTCACTTAAACATGCTATGGAACGATAGCTTCCAGTTAGTTAATAAATTATGAAACTAAACAAGTTATTAACGGTGTCAAACAGACTGGAAGGTGGTTTCAGATTTAGGGTACCATTTGTTTCTAAAAGCAAACGCTGCAGAAATATGGATCGGAAAGACCAAATGAAGACGATGTGCAGAAAGAGATAGAAAAAAAAAATAAATGAAATGTTAACATTTCCTATGGAATAATGTTTTACCAGAATAACCTGAAAGCTCAACACAGCTCTTAGCTCCACCATGAAGTATTAGCATGATTGCCTCTTTAACCAAATGTTGTAAATACCACAACTTAACATGCGTTATTCCAATGAATTTAATATACTTTTTCTCTACCTCTCAAGTACACATATTGCATTCCAATTTACAAGTCATGTAAAGGGCAACAAAGGCAGCAGAATAATAATTATTCACTTTGGCACTTTACTTATATCTGAGTTATGCACATGTACATTTTATCAGAGAAACAACAAAACGTATTCTATATCATTTCTTACATTCATCCCCAATCTTAATATTTTAATTAGTGGCAATTGCAGGAACAGATTTGAGTGCAATGCTACATTTTCTACGCTGTACCCGTTGCATGCTGCACAACCCCATGCTTAACCTCTTCAGGTGTTTTTATTTTAATGAAAAATATTGCATATTTTCTTAAATACTGATTTTCGAGTGATTGTGGCAAGATTGTAATATATTGTCACTAATTGTTTATGATTTCCACTAAACAAATATTCCACAGTTTCATTATATGTAGAAACATACTATATATATTTTTTTTTAAATGATGCATCTTGTTACTGTACACGTACTCATACAGGGAATAGTTTGTTTTCCGTATATATATGAAGCTCCTGATTAACGAGGAGTACGGTGAGGTAGATAAATAATCAGGTCTAGGAATCTGTGGCGTGAGAAGGCTGAAGTATTATACTTCGAGTAGCATTAACATGTTTAATCAGAAATCAGGATGGAGATGTATTATCAGCCTTGAAATTTCTCAACGAGTTCAATCTATCGAATGCCTTTGACTCTCGGAGGCAGTTCGCTCCCAATAGATACTCGGGTGAGAATTCAAATAACGTCGTCGGTGAAAGGTGCAAATATAAAGCCATGTGCTGATCAACTGGAAATGCAGCCAAAGATATTCACTTAAAAGTGCATTCTTCTACTTTTCAGCAAAATACAAATTTCCACTCAAACGAATTGAATCTCTGTTATTGTACAAGATTCTCAGAAGCAGAATTTATAAGTATTTGCTGAAGCACAGCTTCATTACGGAGAGTAGGCATGTCCTTAGGAGGACGGAGTGGCTCATCACGAGCATAATTAAATTCTTTGAGATCATGACAACCCATATTGTTTACTAGCCTATGTGACTTATACGGATCCTAGCAAGGAGTTTGATAAGGTTTACCATGGTAGGGTCATTCAGAAAGTCAGGAGTTATAGGACCCTGGAACAATTGGCTGTGTGCATACTGAATTGGCATGCCCGGAAAAAAAAAAACAACGAGGGTCGTGGTAGATGGACCACATTTAATTTCCTTGGACATTGGTGACCAGTGGTTTTCAGCACTGATCTGTATTGGGAGCTCCGGTCTTTATCATTTTCATAATTTATTTGAATGAGGAAGTGGAAGGGTATCTTTGGAAGTTTATGGAAACCAGGAACTTTGAGGAAAGTGTAGAATGTTGTTCTCAGTTACAATGGGGATTTAACAGGGTACATAACTGGTCTGGGAAATTGTAAATAGAAATCAACCTGGTAAAATGAAAGGTTATTCATCTTGCATGTTCAAATTTGAAGGCAAATTGCAGTGTTAATAATAGGATTCTTCGTAGTGTGAACCGATGGATCTTGGTTTCCTGCCCATAGGTCTCCAAAATTTACGGTGCAAGTTGAGAGGGCTGTTTAGAAGGCGTATGGTGTATTGGTTTTCATTGATAGGGGATTGTTTTCAGGAGCCGCAATGTAATTTCAGTATTCTATCAAAACACTATCTGGACATTGGAAATGTTTGAACCAATTAAACCCTGGAATATGGAGTTCATTTGTGTTTCGCTTATTATGAGAAGGGTATGGGCAGTTTAGGGAGGCTGCACAGGAGATTTACCAAGATGCTGATAGGCTTCCAGGAGAGGCTCAGTTTCTGATTCTTCTGGTTTCATTGGTCTGAACTATGGAGGAAGGAATTTATAGAGGAATGGAAGCATGGTTCTGAAGTGGTGGCTTCAAAGGAGATAGCTCAGACAGGAGAGGATGCTCAGAGAGAGGAAGTAGGATATTATCTTAATAATGGGCTGTTGATGAGGAAACCACCCTGCAAGTCAAGTGGTGGTTCCGAAAGTTTACAGGGCTGAAATTTTAAGCATGGCTTACAGTATTCCTTTAGGTGAACATCATGGAGTGAGAAAGACAGTGAACATGATTATGAAGGATTTTTGCTGCCCAGTTTAAGAAAGGACGTTGTGGAATTTTACAGGACTTGTCATACCTGTCAAGTTGAGAGGAAATCTCATCAGGTTATTCAGGTAGCACGAGTAAAACTGATACCTGCTTTTCGTGAGCCTTTTTATTAGGGTGATAGTGGATTGTGTAGGCTCATTGCCAAAGACTGCAGCTGGTTATCAGCATCTGTTAACAATTATGTGTGCTGTGTCTAGGTTCCCTGGAACCATGTTTCCTGAAAATATCGAGGCCAAGACTGTGGTGAAGTCAGTCAGTAGGTTTGCACACTGGTATGTCTGCCCAAGAAACTCAATTTGACCAGGGTAGTAACTTTATTTGGAGAAAAAAAAAGAACACCGACAAACTGCATCCACTGAAATCCGGAGTATACAATGGATAAAGTGAATGGGCTCAGGGAATCCAGCATTATCTGGGGGGATGTTAGGGATGGTCGATATTTGAGTCGAGATTCGGTTTCTGGATTTGTGACTCCTGATAGTGGTGCATTTTCTCGACACAAAATTCGGAGCATTCTTTTCCGACCACAAATGATAAAGACCCGCTGGCCTACCCCAGCAAAAGGATTGTCCCTTTAGTTTTAAGTAAAGTGACTTAGGCTTTAACAAACTCTTCATAAGTTCGATGTATTTTCAAAGGAAGTAGACAGATAATGCATTAGCTAATTGTATTTCCATCCTCATATTCATTCAGAGAATGTCTCTTCGCATCTGCTGAGAAGTAAACTGTAATGAATCGACAAGCAAGAGGGTGACAGTTATTACTGGATACAGATGTCATATATTAATGGCATGGTGGGTGGATGGTGTTTCACGATATACCATATGGAGGCTAAAACTGCCTTCTGTGTGTTGCGTTCCTTGCGATGAATCTGGACGCTTGTTTTTAAATCTTATAGTTCACAGAGTCTGAGATCTCTCAGGTACGAGGCAACACATATTGAGGCAAAGCAGGGGTGTAAACAAATTTCATCACCAAACTTGTATGCATCATCAGCTATCATATTTACAACGATGCTACTTCTATCGTCATTTCAGAGGTTCTTGTATTCCCTTCACTGTAGAACATGGGACGTAAAGAAATACAGCAGATTGGTCTACTGAATTAATTAACATAGTATTTAAAATATTAACTGAATCAATCCCTTCAGCCTACATAATGGCCATATCCCTCCATTTCCGGACACTCGTACACCTACCTAACAGTTTCTTAATCGACTGAATGACCAACTTGGCAGCACAGTGTTGTTGATATCTCAGTCATCCGAGCTATATCCATGTGTATAAGACTTTTCCACAGCGCTCTATTTGTCAACCTGGAGTGGTGAGCGGAGCGATTTATAAACCTGGCGGGAGACATGGGTGCTGGGAATAACGAGAGTGGAGCACAGCGGGAGCGGTATGGGGCGGGTACCGTGAAGGTGAACAGGGGGTGGCTGTGGTGCGGAGCAAACACACCCAGCCCTGAGACAGCAGGCAAGGTCAGTTGATTCCAAACATTTCATTCATTGGTCATTCCAAAATGTCTCTCTGGTACTTTCCACTCCATCCATTTTCCATTCTCACGTCTTCTTTCTACTAGCCCCTGTCGTGGTTTCACAAATGACAAGGAGTCGCCGAAAAATTTTCAAGAAGTTTCAAACTTTAATTTGCAAATCAAAACTGAGCCAATCAGTGTGGCTAGCCTCTGAACCAGTACTTCAATTCAGGTAACATTCTGGTCAATATCCCCTGTAACCACTGGAGAGTTTCCATGTACTTCAGATTATGAAATGATCAGAAGAGAACACAACACTTGAAGTGTAATTTAACCTGAATTATAAAGAGCTGTAATATTATCTAGCAGCTCTTAAACTCTATCCCCTGACTAATTAAATGAACAATGCAACGCACTATACGTCTTCCTAACAACCCTACCAACATTCACTGCAACACTGAGGTGCATATGGACGTATAACGCAAGGTCCCTCTGTCCCTTCACAACTTTCATCACTCTGCAGTAAAAAAGCGAACGTTCCCAATATCGCAAGCCTGCTAGAAACTTCCGCACCGTCCTCCTCACTTTTTAAATGTCGCCTCCACCTCGTTAGCACATCCATAACATCGACCTGCATTTACTTGGACAACTACTGGAATCATAATATCGACAGTCTGTAGTAACAGACGTGTGCCTGTGCAATCGGACTACTGCTTAACAATAAACATGACTACATCGCGCGCCATTTGTGATTATATTAAGCGTACCGGTTGCGAGTTTTAAAGTTAATTTAGTCATTGTGCTGTATCTGATATAAGCATCTTGGAGTATCTTCATTTAGCAAGATTATAGTGCATTGAGCTCCGCTACAAAAACAAAATATCTCTTTCTCTCCCCTACACCCCACATCCGTTTGGAAGCCCGGATTTTGATAATTAGCTGTCTGGATTCATCAGTTTTCGGCTCATTATCTCCTCTTAGTTTTTGATAGAGTTTCCTTTTCCTCTATCATTTGCACTCATCCTTTATGCGACACTATTTATTTAAAGCTTCTGCGAACTCCTACGAAGGCAGAGATAATAGGTTCAATTGTTCCTTTTCACTCTAATGCTGTGACTGCATGGGTTTTTGGTTTTTCATAAAGACACTGAAACCACAGCGGTGTATCTTTCCGCCGAGTTACTCTCGCATTCGATTCCATTTCTCAATGTGTTTCATAACAACTGAGAAAGCCAGTGGAAATTCTGACTTGATTGTAATAGCAGATACGTCCAGCCAGCGTGCAACTTTAAACGTTTTTTTTTGTTCGCCGTTGTGACGTAATTTGAAACAAAGTCATCAGTTGCAACAGCACTTCCATCAGGCACCCTTAAAGCTTCCTTTCATTGTGTTATTTGACTGAGCCGCTGCCAAACAGTTACCACGGTTCGATTTTATTGCTTCTGTTCAAAATGCAAATATTTGATCTGCTGCAGTATCTCTTAGTCCTGCAGATTACTTACACTGGTATGTATACGCTTCTCTCGTTAATGCTGATTAACGGAGCGGGTGCAGGGGATATCTTCATGAGGTATGGTTTGCTCAATTAGTAAATCGCAGTTTAGATATTTACAATTATTTTACTTCAATCACAAGGAAATTGACCTGTTTTCGTTTACAGTGACAGTTAATGTTTTTTTTTCTGGTCAATAAAGCCGTTCACTATGCTCTGATAACGAATATTTTTCATTCTGACAGTTGCTGACAGGGCCTCGTTCACAGTGAACCAGATTCCTGAGCAGGTGACGAAGACAAAGGGTGAAAATGTGTCAATTTACTGCACCTACCCAATCTTCGCTCAGAACTCACTGGTGGATGTTTATTGGAGGAAAGGGGGACAAAAACAATTTATAGATGCCACTGCAGACAGAAGGATGAGTATTATAACTTCAGAGCAAGGTTCTGCCGAATTCCATATCCTCGGGGTGAGCTTCGGTGACTCTGGAATCTATTATTGCAGTGTGAGAGACTGGACAAGAAAATTTTCCCAAGGCAATGGCACGAACGTTATTGTACACGGTAAGTCTCACTCGGCGTGTCTTAGACAAATGCAACGACTACATTTAACGGAGCGCGTTATATATTGATAAAGTAGAACAAGGGACTGCTACACTATCCACAATAGTATTCTTCCTTTCGGGTTTGCATAACCACCGTTTACTGTTGGTGGAACAGTGTAATCTCCGAAAGAACATGGTTTTCTAATTAAAAAAAAATGATGCTCCTTTTTTATCTGGAAATTTAATTCCTGGGATGTATATCTAATGAAGGATTTTAAGTCCGTAGCTAGGCAATTACTGAAATAGAATGTTATATGTGTTAACTGAAATTATTTCATCCGATTGTAGACTGTGAGTTACAGATGATGTCGTGTCCCTCGTAAGTTAAGAATTCAGCGATTACCTGCAGAATATCAAAACGATTCTGGAAAATGTTCTAATGTTTTGTTAGCATATATAACAAATAACCGCTTCTCGGGTTTCCAGCCGGGTACAAATATCAATTGCAACCGATGTCTCGGTTGCATACTCTGCGATCATTAGAAAAGCCCGAGATTAGTTTATTTGTAAACTCGAGTCTGTCTGTCACTTTGCAAATGGAAAAAAAAAGAATAAATATTTGTTATGTGTATTTAGCGATTGGAGAACTTCTAAACAGAATTAACTTCTAATCAGAATCAGAATCAGGACTAAAGTCATCGTCGGCATACGTCGTGAAATTTATTAACGTACCGGCAGCAGTACAATATAAAGCAAATGAAACATAATAATATAGGAAAAAGAGAAAATCAGCAAAATCATTTAACGTTGTTGTTCAGTTGTTAAGTCCTTAAGTCGAGTTCGACTCTTCGTGACATCGTAGACCATAGCGTATACAGGGTATTCATGGCAGATATGGAAGTAGATGGCTGGGCATTTGTTCTCTGCAGACACTGGTGCTGTCCAGGCTGGGACTCGGCTGGGTTTGAACTCAGAACAATCCGCCCTTGGAGTCCAGTGCTGATGTCAGTGAGGTAGTGTTTATAGGTTCATTATCCATGAGAGATCGGATAGCAGAGAGGAAGAAGGATTTCTTTGAATCGCTGAGTGTGTGTCTTCACGCTTTCATACCTCCTTCCTTAGGGTTATAATGAGAAGAGGACATGTCTTGGGTAATGGAAGTCCTTAATGATGAAGGCAGTCCTCCAGAGACACTGCTCCTTGAAGATGTCTTGGATACTATGGATGCTAGCACCCATGATAGAACAGACTCATTTATAACTTGCCGTAGCTTCTTTCGATCTAGTACAGTAGTCGCTCTCCAGCATGCCAGACGGTGATGCAACCTGTCAAAATGCTCTTCTGGTACATCTCTAGACGTTTACGAGGGTCTTAGGTGACAAACCAGATCTCCTCAAACTTCCAAAAAAAATATAGCTACTAACTTGCCCACATTATAGCAACGTCGATATGTTAGGACCAGGTTAGTTCCCCAGAGATATTGACACCCAGGAACTTGACATTGCCCACTCTCTCCAAATCTGAGGATTGCTTTATGATCCATCCTCCTACTGTTTCTGAAGTCCTCGGTCAACTTTCTCATCTGACTGCGTTGAGTGAAAGGTCGTTGCTGCAACTCCACTCAGCTGGCTAATATCACTCTCTGCTGTACGCCCTGCCCTTTCCATCTGAGATTCTGCCAACAATTGTTGTATCATTAACAAATTTATTGCTGACAGTTTAGCTATTACTCAGCCGCATAGCCATGGATATAGAGAGAGTAGATAAGTGGGCTAAGGGCACATTCCAGAGATGCGACAGTGTTGGTCCTCAGTGAGGAGGAGTTATTGATACAAATTGTTTTCTTCAGGTTAGCAAGTCGAAAATCCAATTGCTGAGGGAGGTACAGAGACCCATAGCTTATCAATCAGACTGAAAGAATGATGGTGATAAAGGCTGGAGTCAACGAACTGCAAGCAGCACAGTTAGCGCGTATTGGTATTGTCCTGGTGATCTAAGGCCGTCTGAAAAGCCGCTGATTGTGGTTCTAGTCCTGTGAGCTACTATATCTGCTGTCGTACATTCTGATTCTGTAAAAAAAACACAGCAGCGTGCACTGTATGAATTCCTCCGTCAATAACTATTAGGAACCACTAGACGGTTTTAGTGGTATTGACCGTGTTCTAGTTTGCTCTCTGTTTTATTTAAAAATACGGTTTATTACTTAGTTTAGAATGCTAAACTTGTGCAATTCTCTGCCCAGTGAAGCAGTGGAGGCTCCCTCAGTTAATAGATTTAAGAGAAGGTTGGATAAAAGTTTTGCATAGGAGGGAAATTAACGATTACGGAGAAAAGGCAGGTTGATATGGAGATGAGTCCATGACCAGAGCAGCAGTGATCTTATTGAATGACGGAGCAGGCTCGAGGGGCCAGATGGCCTTCTTCTGCTCCTATTTCTTATATTCTTAAGTACTCAGTTAAACAGTAGAACATGTAAAAATAAAACAATGATATTAATAATTATAAATATATGAAAGATTTCATGACATTTTGCGAGTTTCAGTTGTGAATGCGGTACAGCATGTAATATAAGTTTGTCTTGGAGGCAGGTATCGGTAAAATAAATGGCAGTATGTTTGCTCACGATGGAAGACAGAACACTTTAAATCACACAATTGAGCATTGTACACAGAATCAATGCAACGTCTAACAGAAGATTGGTCCAAAGTATGTAAAAAATAGAAATATCTGTTAAATTCAGAATTCCTGAACATTTAACGGTTGTAACCCTCCTTGGGATGGTATGTCCTTGTTATACATTTCGAAGCTGTTACTGGGAAATTTATAATTTATTTTGCTCAGCAGTGAAACCCGCAATTTCTGGTCATCATTGTCATGACAGTACTGGAAGCAACCTTTATTTAGTTATGTGCCCTCTTTTCACCTTGCGTCTGCATTACTGCATCAAGCTAGTTGGAAAATTGCTACAGCAATATGTACCCCCAAAAAGGACGGTATTTTTCTTTTTTGTTCCAATATTATTTTCCAGTCTTTCCCGCAGGTTAACGATGTTCCTCTGAAAAAAAAAAAATCCTTCTTTATATTCCGTTCTGAACGGCAGGGAGTTTTCATCATTTTGTCATAACTTGCTGCAGCCTTAGAGACAAATCAAAAGCATGTAGCGTCCAGAACATTACACAAATAATGATCTGTAACATTTTAAAATAAATATTTCACCAGATTCATTTGAAATAATGGCAAAGGGTATAATATCTTTGGCAGATTTGCTTTATAAATTCTGTCCAGATCACAAGAGAATTAAAGATTTTAGCTTTATTGTTTCACTCTTACTGCAATTTCTGCTTATTATATTCCTCCTGTTACTTATTATTTTTCATTCCCCTGGTTGCCTCTGATTGCAGCATGGTCCAACACGCTGACCTCCACAATCACGCGTTCCCGATCCTCTGCGTCCATCAAACATTTTTTGTTTATTCCTTTACCTGCTGCAATGCTATTTATTCCGGAAATATACGTTTACCGCAACTTCTGGAGCTATACAAGCCTTTGATGAATATCTTCCACAGAACATCTAGGTATGCAGATTCAGGATGTTTACCAGACATCCGGGTAGGATCGCTGAATTATTTCCCCGGAAGGATGGTCTTGCGGTTTACAGTGGGTGGACACCATTTTTTTTCTTGAATTGGAAGCCTTTGCTCTACATAGGCTTGGGTTGTAGTTATGACGAAATATCACGGAATATTTTGAGATTTCGTCAAAACACAATCTTTCAGGCCTCTACCAAAGTTTCCCGCAACCCTTTGTTTCAAACAAAGCAAGCACTTGGGTGACGGTGTGTTATGCTCAGGCTGCACAGAACTACAGCAGGTTTAGAGAATTAAACCATAGGGGTAGAACGTATTGTGTTAAATAAGTAGTAATTTACTCTGACACAACCAAATAGAGGGGTCGAGTATTTCGTCACTAGTGAGGGGTTGAAAGGTTTTGGTAGTCACTGAGTTCTGTTCTTGTATGTGAATGTTACATCTGAACCCCGTCCGGTGAGGAAAATCGCATACTGTCAGAAAGCATCAAATGAATGATGGAAGAAACAGTTTATTAAGGAAATAATGAAATCCAAACATTATAAATTACAATACCTGATATTACAACACCTTAAATTTACAGATGTAAGTTAATGTGGATAAATGTGAGGTTATCTACTTTGGTGGCAAAAACAGAAAAACAGATTATTATCTGAATGGTGGCCGATTAGGAAAGGGGAGGTGCAACGAGATCCGGGTGTCATTATACACCAGTCATTGAAAGTGGGCATGCAGGTACAGCAGGCGTTGAAAAAGGCGAATGGTATGCTGACATTCATTGCAACAGGATTCAAGTACAGCAGCAGCGAGGTATCACTGCAGTTGTCAAGGGCTCGGTAAGACAACACCTGAAGCATCAGGAACACAGGTGATGAACTGAGAGTTTCGATACATACATGGAATTATGATGTAGTGGCCATTACAGAGACTTGGCTGGCACCAGGACAGGAATGGATTCTCAATATTCCTGGATTTCAGTGCTTTAAAAGGGATAGAGAGGGCGGAAAAAGGGGAGGAGGGGTGGCATTACTTGTCAGGGATACTATTACAACTACAGAAAGGGTGGGTAATGTAGCAGGATCCTCTTTTGAGTCAATATAGGTGGAAGTCAGGAACAGGAAGGGCGCAGTTAATCTACTGGGGGTATTCTAAAGGCCCCCTGGTAGCAGCAGAGATACAGGTGAGCAGATTGTGAGGCAGATGTTGGAAAGGTGCAAAAATAACAGGGTTGTTATCATGGGTGACTTTAACTTCCCTAATATTGATTGGCACCTGATTATCTCCAAGGGTTTAGATGGCGCAGAATTTGTTAAGTGTGTCCAGGATGGATTTCTGTCACAGTATGTGGACAGGCCGACCAGGGGAAATGCCATACTAGATCGAGTACTAGGTAATAAACCGGGTCAGGTCACAGATCTCTCAGTGCGTGAGCATCTGGGGGACAGTGATCACCGATTCCTGGCCTTTATAATTATCATGGAAAAGGATAGAATCAAAGATGAAGGGAACATTTTTAATTGGGGAAAGGCAAATTATGAGGCTATAAGGCTAGAACTTGCGGGTGTGAATTGGGATGATGTTTTTGCAGGGAAATATACTATGGACATGTGGTCGATGTTTAGAGATCTCTTGCGAGATGCAAGGGATAAATTTGTCCCGGTGAGGAAGATAAAGAATAGTAGGGTGAAAGAACCATGGGTGACGTGAGGTGGAAAATCTAGTCAGGAGGAAGAAGGCAGCATACATGAGGTTTAGGAAGCAAGGATCAGCTGGGTCTATTGAGGAATATAGGGAAGCACGAAAGAAGCTTAAGAAAGGGCTGAGAAGAGCAAGAAGGGGGCATGAGAAGGCCTTGGCGAGTAGGGTAAAGGAAAACCCCAAGGCATTCTTCAATTACGTGAAGAAAAAAAAGGATGACAGGAGTTAAGGTAGGAGCGATTAGAGATAAAGGTGGGAAGATGTGCCTGGAGGCTGTGGAAGTGAGCGAGGTCCTCAATGAATACTTCTCTTCGCTATTCATCGATGAGAGGGAACTTGATGATGGTGAGGACAATATGAGTGAGGTTGATGTACTGGAGCATGTTGATATTAAGGGAGAGGAGGTGTTAGAGTTGTTAAAATATATTAGGACGGATAAGTCCCCGGGGCCTGACGGAATATTCCCCAGGCTGCTCCACGAGGCGAGAGAAGAGATTGCTGAACCTCTGGGTAGGATCTTTATGTCCTCGTTGTCCACGGTAATGGTACCGGAGGATTGGAGGGAGGCGAATGTTGTTCCCTTGTTCAAAAAAGGTAGTAGGGATAGTCCGGGTAATTATAGACCAGTGAGCCTTACGTCTGTGGTGGGAAAGCTGTTGGAAAAGATTCTTAGAGATAGGATCTATAGGCATTTAGTGAATCATGGTCTGATCAGGGACAGTCAGCATGGCTTTGTGAAGGGCAGATCGTGTCTAACAAGAATGATAGAGTTCTTTGAGGAGGTGACCAGGCATATAGATGCGGGTAGTGCAGTGGATGTGATCTATATGGATTTTAGTAAGGCATTTGACAAGGTTCCACACTGTAGGCTTATTCAGAAAGTCAGAAGGCATGGGATTCAGGGAAGTTCGATCAGGTGGATTCAGAATTGGCTTGCCTGCAGAAGGCAGAGGATGGTGGTGGAGGGAGTACATTCAGATTGGAGGGTTGTGACTAGTGGTGTCCTCCAAGGATCTGTTCTGGCACCTCTACTTTTCGTGATTTTTATTAACGACCTGGATGTGGGGGTAGAAGGGTGGGTTGGCAAGATTACAGACGACACAAAGGTTGGTGGTGTTGTAGATAGTGTCGAGGATTGTCAAAGATTGCAGAGAGACATTGATAGGATGCAGGAGTGGGCTGAGAAGTGGCAGATGGAGTTCAACCCGGCGAAGTGTGAGGTGGTACACTTTGGAAGGACAAACTCCAAGGCAGAGTACAAAGTAAATGGCAGGATACTTGGTAGTGTGGAGGAGCAGAGGGATCTCGGGGTACATTTCCACAGATCCCTGAAAGTTGCCTTACAGGTAGATAGGGTAGTTAAGAAAGCTTATTGGGTGTTAGCTTTCATAAGTCGAGGGATAGAGTTTAAGAGCCGCGATGTAATGATGCAGCTCTATAAAACTCTGGTTAGGCCACACTTGGAGTATTGTGTCCAGTTCTGGTGACCTCACTATAGGAAGGATGTGGAGGCATTGGAAAGGGTACAGAGGAGATTTACCAGGATGCTGCCTGGTTTAGAAAGTATGCATTATGATCAGAGATTAAGGAGCTAGGCCTTTACTCTTTGGAGAGAAGGAGGATGAGAGGAGACATGATAGAGGTGTACAAGATAATAAGAGGAATAGATAGAGTGGATAGCCAGCGCCTCTTCCCTAGGACACCGCTGCTCAATACAAGGGGACATGGCTTTAAGGTAAGGGGTGGGAAGTTCAAGGGGGATATTAGAGGAAGGTTTTTTACTCAGAGAGTGGGTGGTTCGTGGAATGCACTGCCTGAGTCAGTGGTGGAGGCAGATACACTGGTGAAGTTTGGGAGACTACTAGACAGATATATGTGGGGATCTAAAGTGGGGGCTTATATGGGAGGCAGGGTTTGAGGGTCGGCACAACATTGTGGGCCGAAGGGCCTGTACTGTGCTGTACTATTCTATATTCTATGTTCTATGTACTGTGTGCAGTTTTGGTCCCCTAATCTGAGGAAAGACATTCTTGCCATAGAGGGAGTACTAAGAACGTTCACCAGATTGATTCCTGGTACGGCAGGACTTTCATATGATGAAAGACTGGATCGAATAGGCTTATACTCGCTGGAATTTAGAAGATTGAGGAGGGATCTTATTGAAACGTACAAAATCATAAAGTGATTGTAAGGCTAGATTCAGGAAGATTGTTTCCGATGTTGGGAAAGTCCAGAACGGCGGGTCACAGTTAAGGATAAAGGGAAAGCCTTTTAGGACCGAGATGAGGAAAAACTTCTTTACACAGAGAGTGGTGAATCTGTGGACTTCTCTGCGACAGGAAACATTTGAGGCCAGTTCATTGGCTATATTTAGTAGGGAGTTAGATATGGCCCTTGTGGCTAAAGGGATCAGGGGGTATGGAGAAAAGGCAGGTACAGGGTTCTGAGTTGGATGATCAGCCATGATCATACTGAATGGCGGTGCAGGCTGTAAGGGCCGAACGGCCTACTCCTGCAACTATTTTCTATGTTTCTATTCCATGGCATTATTAAAGGAATGACATTAAATGTCGCTAAATTACCTACACCGGAACAATCTCACTACGCTGTGTTTGGATCATTAACTTTATTGACGTAGGAATTTATTCTTGTTATAGGCAACTGACAACTGTATGTTTACTTTGAAACGATTCGCGTCGTAACGAGCTGAGGACAATGTCCAATTACAATCACTTCTTTCCTGTTGTTGCTGAATCTGACCAAGCTACAGGAACGCCTGTGCTTCTTCTTAAATCGGGTATTTTTCTTTTTCGTAACTAGATCTAGAGAAACCCTGTCATGGAAAGGAGGAGGGTTGGGCATGAAATAATACTTACGTTTTGTTGGCTCTTTTTCATACATCTGTTTTGTTTCATTTCCCGTTGCCAACCATGATCACTTTACTCTCCAAGCCGATTTAACAAACTGATATCTCCCCGGCGACAAAGTCATGGTACATTTCACCTTCCAACTTGAAAGTGAAAATGCAGATCGGCCATGATCTTTCACTGTGTTAGAAAACAAATTGTAGTTTTTCTTGCATGTTGACAGACAGGAGAGAACTGCAGGAACCAATTACCCGCTGACATTGTAGGGTTATTAAAATGCACAACATTAGTTTGATTTTTTTTTCACACGAGTCATAGATTTATATAACCTAGACGGACAGTTCTCAACCTAAATCTGACATGCCGAACAAACCCCAATATCCCTGAACACATTTTTTTTCTATTCATGGGCATGTCTGAATGTTTATATTTTTTGGCATTATCATTTTATCCCGCTTCCTCAGCTTCCTCGTGCATGTCATTTTATGTACCAACTGCCAAGTGTGCAGAAAAAGATACCTTTTAGGTTCAATTTAAACCTATGCCCATTCATTTTAAACCCATCCCTCCAGTTGCAAACACCGAGAATGTGGAAAGAAGACTTTGACTACCCACATTATCTTGGTCCTTATAACTTTATAAACATCTATCAGATCACTGTTCGACCTCCTTCTCTGCTGACAAAGAGTCGTAGATTCTCCAAAGTAAATGAAATCCTGCAGAGCCAATGCTGCACGCACTCATACCAGATTAATGACATCTATGCTGTGGCTAGGTTAAGAGGACCATGGACAATACCTCAAGTATGTTCTCACCAACGACTTGTGCAATTTCAGCCTGACGTCCCAATTCCTGACCAACGCAGGCAGGAATATCAAACTGCCTTATTCGCCACATTTCTCAACTGTGTCAGTACTTTGAGGGATTAGGCACGTACGGTACTAGGGCTCTGTTTATGTCAACCCTCTCTATGGAACTCCCAATTATTGTTTAAGCATTGTTCTTGTTTAATGTAGAAAATAGAGCACATCGCTATACGTTATTTTTCGTATTGCAAACAGGTTTGTTCCGGGTAAACATGTTGGAATTAGCAGTCTTATTGCGACATCGATTAGAGCATTGTTGGATAACCAATTGTATGTGTGATGAATTCTGAGAGATTTAATTATTGTCCTTATAGGAATTTGATCAGTTGACATTTCAATGCCTGTCGATTATACAGAATGCTGTTGTGCCGCTCTAATTTCAACTAACAATTGCATCACGCACAAGTTCCATATCCTCTCCATATATACTGATTTCCACTTCCAGTCCACTCAGGTAGATATCATTATTCCATCCTCTCTAAATAGTAACATTTTATTAAGCGAGTTACAGAACAGTTGACACAACACTTATTCCTGATTTAAAAGTGGCTTTTTTATTTCTGCTTATAAAACGATCTCTTTTTCTCACTAAACCTAGTGTAGGATTTACACTCTGTACAAGGAGATTTGTTCTCACAAAAGCTTCTTGGGTTTTTCTATTGCTGATGAATTACATTCTTAATTGAACGTTCTTTCCTTAAATTGTTTTTGATAGGAACACAATCGATGGTATTATAAATTACTCACTGCATCATTTTGCATCACTGTGTCAGTAATCAAAATCTCGCACGTCATTCTGCATTGTAAAATTTCGGCCGTTAATCATACTAGATAGTGTAGACCACCTTGCGTTTAAAACCTCCTTCCCTTAAGTTTCTCCAAAAATAGTTAAACTGCGTTTTGTTATCAACTCTTCCCGTTGTGTTTTGACTCAATCTCGCCCACCCGATTCGTTCTGTGGAACCAATACCAATCCGAAATGTGGAACTGGTATCTGCAGTAAAGGTCCAAAATTCAGGATTCAAGATTGCTTCATGTAACTTCCTGTACACAAGTATAAAGGAGAATGAAATAATTATTACGCAGGATCCGATACAATACAAGTAAACATTTGATAACAACACAATTAGAATAAAACTAACGATAAATTTAATTGCATACGTTAGCTAAAATAGGTCTTCTGTACCATCAAATTATTTTTATATGCAACACGCTGTAAGGTAATTGACGTGACTAAACGTGTATATATTTTCAATCGGTATGAAGAGTCGATGGAAGATATAATGGGATTCAAACTGAATTCAGTATTTGCAAAAAAAAAGGTCATGTGTTTGTGTAATATGTAGTGGGATTCTGTTGTTTCGGCGTATAACCATTACGGCATATAGAATATGAGAAGAATTACGAGGACCTAATCGAAATGCTTTACAGCACAACACATTAGAGAACGTGCAGAACGTTCTCACAATGTAAATCCAATCATGTATAAAATGTTGATTTAAGATTAGACAAATTTACAAAAAAACAAACTAATCTTATTGCAGCTTTTTGCATGTGGAATAAGGAGAAATAAATAGTGGTCACGTAGTTAAATAGTAACACGGAAAGGTTTTATCTAATTTCTCCGTGATACGTTCACCTGAGTTGAAAGTGTTCTATTCAATGCAAAAAAAACTACTAACGAATATTTATATCGCCGCATAAAACGTCATGCAGAAATGTTTAACATGCTTGATTTGGGATTAATGTTTTCAAGTTAAATTCAGATTAACGTTCCAGGTTGTGAAGAATACTTCTCTGTCGGCGATTATTTTCTCTGATAAATGCGCGCTTAGAGATTTTAGCTCTCGTCTTTTTTTTTTAATCATTTGCAGTTCCGCCAGCTCCGTTGAAAATCACCGAAGTGAACGCTCCTTCCGCGGCTCTGACGTGCACAACTGCTGCTTTTTTCCCGAAGGACTATAAGCTCATATGGTACAAAAATGAATTCAAAATCACTTCAGGAATGCATACCACACGAATGCAGAACGAGGAGGGATTATATCTCGTTTCAAGCTCCCTCAATGTAACAGAAAGCGGGTATGTTTATACTTGCCAGGTGTTTCATGAATCTATGAAGGAGCCAGCTTCCGAGTCATACAGAATCATATTGGGTAAGAGGCTTATATGCTTAACCACATGTTTTATGTCTGGTATTTATCAATTCCTCACAAACAGTGACGAAGCGAGCATATTCAAAGGGGGAAAGCAAAATGTAAGGCATTGGCTATATAAGGAAGAGTTAGAGATCATATTATACTGCTGCTGTTTCCTGCTTCAAGAAATAATATGCAAAAATAAATGGCATAACTCCTTGACTTTTGCAGATCCTGTCTTTCTAAATCCCTGTTATCGGCAATGCTGACTTGCATTTTATGTAATTTTATGTGATCTCCACTTTGCACGATCAGATTCACTGAATTTTCTGATCACTGAATTACATGACCTGAAATTTGTTGTTGTTTGACAGCAGTACAATGCAGTCATCGACCTACTATAAGTTACATATATAAATCAGTAGTACAAAAATATTCGCGTAAGGAAACAGAATGTTTCATAATCGGTGTGCGTGGGTCTTCAGTTATCTTCTCCACGACTGAGCAAAGTGAAGAATGCATGCAGTTTCGACTGCATCTCTAACAGAAATAGACTTTCCTGCATCCTCTCTAACGCGTCACAATCTTACTATAATTGAACACAATATCACAATATAAGAGACCATAGTTCAATACAAATGCAGCGTGAGTTCACTTATTTCAGATTCCACATTTGTGCCGACAAATTCCATAAGCCTTACTATCATCTTCGCAACATGCCCTGACATGATACTATAAATAAATGTAAGCTGGTTTTCCCTTCCTCTGGTTTAAAACATACTGATATCCCTAATTCTGCACACCAAGCTGCTAGACCTTATATTGGCCTGCCTGTCTATTATATCAGAGTTCGTATCTGCTAAATTTTGCCGGCACAATTCACAACTGTACCTAGAAATTCGATTTTGCATCATCATATTCTTTGACCTGAGGTCGCTTGCGTATATTTGCCAGCCCTCGCTTCAATCCATGCCTTATCAACTTATTCAAGAGTACAGAATTACTGATGAAAATAAGCTGAATTAAATATTGATATAATTACTTAGTAATGTCCTACGTATAATCCACGTTTTATTTCAATTTGCGATTTACTACGAAGCCAATGTGGTCAAGATGCGAGAGAAAGTACGGATCGGATTCTTTACGTCCGCGGTACACGTGATTCAATTGTTTAATCTCCGTAAAATGCTAATATTTGACTTCTATTGCACACCTCAGAAAGCAGAGACAAGTTCATCTTAATCCTCACGGGTGCATTTGCAGCATGCGGAGTCATTATCCTCGCGCTGTTGTTACTTATCAGACGTTTCAGAGTAGACAAGACTGAAGGTAAGTCTTTACATTGCCTTGGTCCATATTTAGTTTCACTAGCATATTGGAGTTGAAATGGCAGTGAGAAGGGTAAAACATTCATGTTAAGAAATAGGTTTAAGTAGATGTGCTTGAGAGTCTATCCGACAACTGAGTGTTGTGTGCAGAACAAGATTTAAAACGCATTTTTACTCGATGTTACTAAATTTTGCAACAACTAAAAACAATGTTGTTAATTCTGCAATTAGTGTTACAAATTTAGAACGTTTGTTGCCGCAGGAGAACATATGCAAGCCACAGAGTTTGAACATTTCTACGCATACACTAGGTCCATTTTTATCACCAGTAATATCATCATTGGGTGGTTTGATAAAATGACAAGAATTGTATCAGATCACTGGCCTATTTCGAACCGATCTGTTTACTTTTGGAATATTCAATAACATTCGGTGCAACTGTTCACAAGCTGAGGATGAAATTGGTCACTTTTTATTTCCTCTAGTTGTAGCCGAAAGTGATGAGAACTTAAGTCGCTACCTGGAAAATCAGGTAAGATTAATATTATGACATATATAGGGGTTTATATATAGTCATAGTCATACTTTATTGATCCCGGGAGAAATTGGTTTTCGTTACAGTTGCACCATAAATAATAAATAGTAATGGAACCATAAATAGTTAAATAGTAATATGCAATTTATGCCAGTAAATTAAGAAATAAGTCCAGGACCAGCCTATTGGCTCAGGGTGTCTGACCCTCCAAGTGGGGAGTTGTAAATTTTGATGGCCACAGGTAGGAATGACTTCCTATCACGCTCAGTGCTGCATCTCGGTGGAATGAGTCACTGGCTGAATGTACTTCTGTGCCCATCCAGGTCATTATGTAGTGGATAGGAGATATTGACCAAGATGGTATGCAACTTAGACAGCATCCTGTTTTCAGACACCACCGTGAGAGAGTCCAGTTCCATCCCCACAACATCACTGGCCTTACGAATGAGTTTCTTGATTCTGTTGGTGTCTGCTTCCCGCAGCCAGCTGACCCAGCGCAAAACAGCAACAAATGATAGCACTGGACACCACAGACTCGTAGAATATCCGCAGCATATGTTGCACATACACCCATTATCAGGAACACATAATTAGAGCAACAGAATGACTGTCACTTTGCATGTAACACCTCATGTTCTAGAATAGCAGTGCTCATTTTTGTTCTGTATCTCTGACTTATGCAGTGCAGCATCTTCAGCGATTTATTTATTGAGAGGAGTTTCACAATGACGATTCCAGGAATGAAAGCTGTATCACACAAGGAAAGTTTGAAGGGTCCGGATCTGCACTTGCTGGAATTCAAAAGGCTGAGGGGGATCCCATTGAAACCTTTCGAATGTTGAAAGGCCTAGACAGGGTAGATTTGGAAAGGATGTTTTCCATGGTCGGAGAATCTCAGACAAAATAGCAGAGCCTCAGGAAAGAGGGGCGCCCTTTCAAAGCAGAGATCCAGAGATGTTTTTTTTTTAAGCAAAACGTTGTGAATTTGTGGAATTTGATGCCACATATCGCTGTGTAGGCCAATTCATTGGTGTAATTAAGGCAGAGATAGGTTTAAACTAATTTCGCAGGGGGATGGGAAACGGAATGACAGAGCAGAGGAAGCGGAAAACAGAAATAAATCTAAGATAACGAGCAGTGAATATATCAGGAAAGACAGGCATGTGATGGGGCAAATTTGTAACCATTGGGATGAGTTACAATGCAATAAAGTTGCAGTGAAATCAAAGCAAAAAGTACCAAATACTGGTCTTAAGCTGTTATACTTAAATACACGCAGCATAAGGAATAAGGTGGATGATCTTGTCGTACAGCTACAGATTGGCAAGTATGATACTGTGGCCATCAATGAGACGTGGCTAAAGGATGTATGTCTCTGGCAGCTGAACGTCCAAGGATACAGGGTGTATTGGAAGGATAGGAAGGTAGGCAGAGGGGGAGGCGTGGCTTTTTTTTTTGTAAAAATGACATTAAATAATTAGAAACAGGTGATATAGGATCGGAAGGTGAAGAATCTTTATGCGTTGAGCTACGAAATCGCAGGGGTAAAAAGAGCCTGATGGTAGTTATTTATAGGCCTCCAAACAGCTACAGGGATGTGGACTACAAATTACAACAGGAAATAGACAAGGCTTGTCAGAAGGGCGGTGTTATGATAATTGTGGAGGATTTTAAGATGCGAATGGATTCAGAAAATTAGGTCGCCATTGGATCTCAAGAGAGAATTTGTAGAATGTCTGCGAGATGGCTTTTTAGAACAGCTTGTTGTTGAGCCCACAAGGGGGTCGGCTGTACTGGATTGGGTATTGTGTAATGAACTGGAGGTGATTAGAGAGATTGCGATGAAGGAACCCATAGGATTCAGTGATCTTAACATGATTGAAGTCACTGTGAAATTTGAAAAAGTGAAGCCGAAATCTGATGTGTCGGTATTTCAGTGGTGTAAAGGAAATTACAGTGGCATGAGAGAGGAAATGGCCAAAGTTGACTGGAAAGGGAGACTGGCGGGAAAGACGGCAGAGCAGCGGTGGCTGGAGTTTATGCGAGAAGTGAGGGAGGTGCAAGACGGGTATATTCCAAAAAAGAATAAAATTTCGAATGGAAAAAGGATGCAGCCGTGGTTGACAAGAGAAGTCAAAGCCAAAGTTAAAGCAAAGGAGAGGGCATACAAGGAAGCAAAAATTCGTGGGAAAACAAGATTGGGAAGTTTCTAAAACCTTACAAAAGGAAACTAAGAAGGTCATTAAGAGGGAAAAGATTAACCAAGAAAGGAAGTTAGCAAATAATGTCAAAAGAGGATACTAAAGGCTTTTTTAAGTATATAAAGAGCAAAAGATGGGTGAGAGTAGATATAGGACCGATGGAAAATGATGCTGGAGAAATTGTAATCGGAGTTAAGGAGGTGGCGGAGGAACTGAACGAGTATTTTGCAACAGTCTTCACTGAGGAAGACATCAGCACTATACTGGACACTCAAGCGTCGCAGGGAAGAGAAGTGTGCGCAGTCACAATTACGACGGAGAAAGTACTCATGAAGATGAATAGCCTAAAGCTGTATAAATTTTCCAGACAAGATGGAATGCACTCTCGTGTTCTTAAGGAAGTAGCTGTGGACATTGCTGAGATATTAGCGATGATCTATCAATAGTCAATCGATTCTGGCATGGTTCCAGAGGACTGGAAGACTGCAAATGTCACTCCGCTATTCAAGAGGCGGGTAAGGAAGCAAAATAGAAATTATAGATCTGTTCGCTTGACATCTGTGATTGGGAAGTTGTTGGAGTCGGTTGTCAAGGATGAGGTTACAGAGTACCTGGAGGCATATGACAAGATAGGCAGAACTCAGCAAGGATTCCTTAAAGGAAAAGTCTGCCTGACAAACCTATTACAATTTTTTTTTGAGGAAATTACGAGTAGGCTAGACAAGGGAGATGCAGTGGATGTTGTATATTTGGATTTTCAGAAGGCCTTTGACAAGGTGCCACGCATGAGGCTACTTAACAAGAAAAGCGCCCACGGAATTACGGGAAATTTACATACGTTGGATAGAGCGTTGGCTGATTGGCAGGAAACAGAGTGGAAATAAAGGGATCGTATTCTGGTTGGCTGCCGGTTACCACTGGTTTTCCAGAGTGGTCGGAGTTCGGGCCGTTTCTTTTTACATTGTACATCAACGATTTGGATTATGGAATAAACGGTTTTCTGGCTAAGTTTGCTGACGATACGAAGATAGGTGGAGGGGCCGGAACTGCCGAGGAAACGGAGAGTCTGCAGTAAGACTTGGATAGATTGGAAGAATGGGCAAAGACGTGCTCAATGAAATATAGTGTTGGAAAGTGTATGGTTATGCACTTTGGCAGAAAAAAAACGGGCAGAATATTAATTAAGTGGGGAAAGAATTGAACATTCTGAGATGCAACGGGACTTAGGAATCCTCGTACAGGATACCCTTAAGGGTAACCTCCAAGTTGAGTCAGTGGTGAAGAAGGCGAATGCAATGTTGGCATTCATTTCCAGAGGAATAGAGTATAGGAGCAGGGATGTGATGCGAGGCTCTATAAGGCGGTGACGAGACCTCACTTGGAGCACTGTTGGCAGTTCTGGTCTCCCTATTTAAGAAAGGATGTGCTGACGTTGGAGAGGGTACAGAGAAGATTCAGTAGAATAATTCCAGATTCCAGGCATGAGAGGGTTAACATATGAGGAATGTTTGTCCGCTCTTGGACTGTATTCCTTGGAGTTTAGAGGGATGAGGGGAGAGCTCATTGAAGCATTTCGAATGTTGAACGGCATGGCCAGAGTGGATGTGGCAAAGATGTTTCCCATGGTGAGGGAGTCTAGTACGAGAGGGCATGACTTACGGATTGAAGGGCGCCCATTCAGAACAGAGATGCGAGGATTTTTTTAGTCAGAGGGTGGTGAATCTATGGAATTTGTTGCCGTGGGCAACAGTGGAGGCCAAGGTATTGGGTGTATTTAAGGCAGAGATTGATAGATATCTGAGTAGCCAGGGCATCACAGGTTATGGTGAGAAGGCGGGGGAATAGGAATCAATGGGAGAATGGATCAGCTCATGATAAAATGGAGGAGCAGACTCGATGGGCCGTATGGCCGACTTCTGCTCCTTTGTCTTTTGGTCTTTTGGACTAAATTAGTTTTCAAATATAGTGGATCAGAAGCTCCTTATCTCTAATGATTGCTTCCATAGATCATCCAAGGAACTGAAGATACACTTATGTATGCATGTGTGGATCTCGCCGCTTCTCAGAAAAACGCAAGAAGAGTGCAAAAGACTCATGAGACCGAGTATGCAGGAATAAAGATAAAGGAAGAGGCTAGAAATATGGAAACGAAAAGAGCAACTTATAGTTATTGATAATTGTATTACTCGTTACTGGCCATCGTGGTGTCGAGGAGTTGTTACTGTTTCGTAATAACTGTGGAGTAAGCAAAGGATTTTAATGAGAAATCACCAATTCCAACAAAACAAAAAAAAAAAAAACTACGATTAATGGACCACTGAATAGGAAATCGTGTTCAGCACAGCAGGTGTATAGAAACGAAATCCCTATTAGCAGCATTGGGCGCGCATCACACGACACTTTACAATATAATCACCAGTTCAAATACATTTTAACTGTTGGTTGTAGCTGCCTCCATTACCTTCCGGGCAGCTCATTCCAAATAAACTACACCCTATGACTCACATACGCACTCTTGTTTTAAATTCCGCCCTCTAATTTTGAACAGTTGTTCCCAAGTTACACTGTCTGTCTGTCACAACCGGAGCGTTGAAGGCAGAACCAAATGCCATACACAAACACTGAAGTACTACGAGCAGGACAGGACTAGAGACTAGACCTGTTAACCCAGCAAGGGACGTAACTGGAGGCAGACTAGGAGCTGAGACAAGAACACAAACTTTGGCTAGGCAAGCAGGACCAGGACTAGGAACTGAGAACTAGGAGCCTGGGCTTGTACTCCGAGCCAGAGACTGGACAAGGACCCAGAACCTGGGTCCTGTCTCGGGCTCGGACGCCGGAACTAGGCGAAGACATGACGTGCCTACAGGACTGGACATGGCTTGGGATCCTCGAGGACTGGGTTCTTCGTGGGTTGGGTTCCTCGAGGCGAGGACAGGACGAGTCTTGTGTTCCTCGAGGCGAGGACATGACCAGATTGGGTTTGAACTCCGAGCCAGAGCCTGGACAAGGACACAGAACCTGGGTCTTAACTCCGGCTCGGAATCCGAAACTAGGCGAAGAACTGATGTGGTCTTGGGAGACAGAACTAGGCGCGGCTACAGGACAGAACGAGAGACTCCTAGGCAAGACAAGCCAATACAGGACGAGGGAAATCCAGCACTGGACAACACAAACGGACAGGACGAGGCACATGGGCAGGACGAGAACACGAAGCCTTGACTTGGTCGAGGGAGACAGGAACGCAGAGCCCTGGTTGAAGGGAGTCATAAAGGCAAAACATAGAGCCTTGGGCTTCGGAGACAGGAACGCAGAACCTTGTTCGAGGGAGGGCAGGGACACCGAGCCTTGGACTTGAGATGACAGGAACGCAGAGACATGGAACACAGAGCCGTGACCCCTCCTTGGGAACAGGACTTGGGGCCTGGGCTTTACACAGAGTCAGGACCCTTCGTAGGAAGCAGGACGTAGAGCCGGGACTAGTAACAGAGCACAGAGAGGCAGTTTATAACACCAGATAGCGGCAAATGGCCGGACCTACCTAGCGAAGGCGTGGACACAGAGACAGTTCTCAATACTAGCCAGCGGCAAACGGCCGAAAGTACCTATCGAAGGCGTGGACACAGAGGAGCAGTTCCAAACAATGACAGATAGTTTCTTATCCAGACACATAAAGGCTCTGGTCTTGCTCCGACTGTTGAACTTGACAGTGGTGCTGGCGAGGTTGCAGGCGAGGTAAGGCTTCACGGCAGACAAGGCTTCAGGCGAGGCAAGGCAAGGCTATAGACACAGGTTGCAGGCAAGGCTTCAGACATTGGTTGTCGGGCAAGGCTTCAGGAGGAAGGGGCAGAGAAGGGATTCAGATAGGGCGTTTTGACGGGAACAATCCAGCAACTGAAGCTGAACAAAGGAGCTATTTATGTAGCCAGCACAAAATGTGAATCAGCTGCCTCAATTAGAGAACCCAACAGAAAAAAGGGAAAACCAGAAAACATGGAATAACGGACGATGGACCGGACAGTGAACCGGAATGCGGAGTTCACGGACTGGACCATAACACTATCTGCCTTACATGTGCCTCTTATACATAAATAAACTTCCACAAGGTCATCCTCAACATCGCATTCCCAACCTATCCAATTGCTCCTTACAACTACATTTTAAGATTTCAGACAACATCTATGATTCTCTTCTGCTATCTCACCACCCTTCCACGTCATGCGGAGAACGTAAATCTTTAGAATACATTAGTATATATTTTGCCCAGCCGCAAAATAACCTTGACACAAAGTCAGCCGGAGAGATAGGTAGTGTTGAGGAAGAAATGCGATTGCAGCAGGACTGAGACAAATTGTGAGAATGGGCAAAGCAGTACAGTATTTGGGAAATGTATGATAACGCATTTTGGTAAAAGGAACAATACTGCGGACAATAATCTAAATAGGGAGACGGTTGAAACATCAGAGGTGCAAGGAGATTTCGGAATACTCGTTCAAGAATCCCAGGTGAGTCTTTAGTACAGAAGACAAATGTAATGTTGCCATCTTTTTTCAAGAGGGTAGAATAAAACAACAAGGAGATAATACTGAGCTTTTATGAGACTAGTCAGATCGCATTTGGAAAATTATCAATAGTTTTGCTCCCAATATCTCCAAAAGCAAGTGCCGTAATTGGAGATAGTTTAGGGAAGTTCACGAGAATAAAGGGGTTGACATATCAGGAGCGTTTGGCAGCTTTGGGCCTGTACTCAGTGGAATTTAGAAGAATGTGTGTTTGTGTGTGTGTTTGGGGTGGGGGGGTGGGTAGATAGGTGATCTCATGTCAACCTACCGAATGTATGGTAATGTCAAAAGGCTGTTCCCTATGGTGGGGTTACCCGGAACTAAAGGGCATAGACTCGAAGGTGAGGTACGACCCTTTAGAACAGAGGTAAGGAGAATTTTATTTTTTTTCCCAGAAAAAATCTGTGGAATGCTGTGCCACAGACTGGGGTAAAGGTCAAGCTCCTGCAAACATTTAAGGCGGAAGTTTATCGTTTGCTGATCAGTCAGGGTAGCAATGGACATAGAAACATAGAAACATAGAAAATAGGTGCAGGAGTAGGCCATTCGGCCCTCGAGCCTGCACCGCCATTTATTATGATCATGGCTGATCATCCAACTCAGAACCCCGCCCCAGCATTCCCTCCATACCCCCTGATCTCCGTAGCCATAAGGGCCATATCTAACTCTCTCTAACATAGCCAATGAACTGGCCTCAACAGTTTCCTGTGGCAGAGAATTCCACAGATTCACCACTCTCTGTGTGAAGAAGTTTTTCCTAATCTCGGTCTAAAAGGCTTCCCCTCTATCCTCAAACTGTGACCCCTCGTTCAGGACTTCCCCAACATCGGGAACAATCTTCCTGCATCTAGCCTGTCCAATCCCTTTAGGATCTTATACGTTTCAATCAGATCCCACCTCAATCTTCTAAATTCCAACGAGTACAAGCCCAGTTCATCCAGTCTTTCTTCATATGAAAGTCCTGCCATCCCAGGAATCAATCTGGTGAACCTTCTTTGTACTCCCTCTATGGCAAAGATGTCTTTCCTCAGATTAGGGGACCAAAAGTGCACACAATACTCCAGATGTGGTCTCACCAAGGCCTTGTACAACTGCAGTAGTACCTCCCTGCTCCTGTACTCGAATCCTCTCGCTATAAATGCCAGCATACCATTCGCCTTTTTCACCGCCTGCTGTACCTGCATGCCCACTTTCAATGACTGGTGTATAATGACACCCAGGTCTCGTTGCACCTCCCCTTTTCCTAATCGGCCACCATTCAGATAATAATCTATTTTCCTATTTTTGCCACCAAAGTGGATAACTTCACATTTATCCACATTAAATTGCATCTGCCATGAGTTTGCCCACTCACCCAACCTATCCAAGTCACCCTGCATCCTCTTAGCATCCTCCTCACTGCTAACACTGCCACCCAGCTTCGTGTCATCCGCAAACTTGGAGATGCTGCATTTAATTCCCTCATCCAAGTCATTAATATATATTGTAAACAGCTGGGGTCCCAGCACTGAGCCTTGCGGTACCCCACTAGTCACCGCCTGCCATTCTGAAAAGGTCCCGTTTATTCCCACTCTTTGCTTCCTGTCTGCTAACCAATTCTCCACCCACACCAATACCTTACCCCCAATACCGTGTGCTTTAAGTTTCCACACTAATCTCCTGTGTGGGACCTTGTCAAAAGCCTTTTGAAAATCCAAATATACCACATCCACTGGTTCTCCCCTATCCACTCTACTAGTTACATCCTCAGTTGAGTGTGATCCGCGATCAGCTATGCTGTAATGGGAGAACAGACTCGATGGGCTTTAGAATCAGAATCAGAATCCTTTATTATCGCCAAGTATGTGGACACATACAGGGAGTTTGATGCCGGTTTCCCCGAGCTCTCGCTGTACAGCATCAAAAAGCAAACAAAACTATAGTGCAAATAATCGTGAACTATATACAATAAGGTATACCTGTGTATGTACAGTGGACATGGTTTATAATGGACCAAAGTTCAAGTGTTCATTAGACTGATGGCATAGGGAAATAAACTGTTCTTGTACCTATTTGTCCTGGCATACAGTGATCTAAGGCGCCTACAGAAGGAAGGAGTTGGGACAGGTGATGTCCAGGGTGTGCTTGGTCTACAATGATGCTGCTTGCTCGCTTCCTGACTCTAGATGCTTATAAGTCCTGGATCGAGGCAGCTTCACACCAACAATTCTTTCCGCAGCCCTGACGGGTATTTAGAGTCTATTCGTGTCCTGTGAGTTAGCTGATACAAACCAGACAGTGATGGACGAACAGAGAACAGACTGGATTATTCCTGAATAGAATTGCATCAGTAGCTCCTGAAGCAGGCTGTACTTCCGGAGTTGACGTAGGAAATACAACCTTTACTGAGCCTTTTTGACAAGAGTGTCCGCGTCGGGTGTCCATTTCATGTCTTGGGCGATTTGTGGTCCAATTCTGCTCCTATGTCTTATGGTCGGGATGAGGATTACAAACTCCAGCAGGAGGTGGAAAAAACGTGTCTGAAAGGCAATGTCCTGATAATCGTTGGGGATTTTAAAATGAAAGTGGTTTGGGAAACCAGGTCAGTACTGGCTTTTTAGAACAGCTTGCCGGTGAGGCCACTAGGTGATCGGCTGCGCAGAATTGGGTGCTGTGCAATGCAACGGAGCTGATAAGAGAGCTTATGGTTAAGGAACCCTGAGGGGCAAGTGATCACAATATGATGGAGTTCACATTGAAAACCGAAGGGAAGAATAAAGTCCAATGTGTCAGTATTGCAGTGGAATAAAGGAAATTACAATGGCATCAGAGTGGATCTGGCCGAACTAGACTGGAAAGGGACAATTGCAGGAACGGCAGAAGAGCAGCAATGGTTGGAGTATCTGAGGAAAATGAGGGAAATGCAAAACATATACATTCCAAACAATAAATTTTCAAGGGAAGGAGGACACTACCGTGGCTGGCAAGTGAAGTCAGAGCCAAAGTAAAAGCAAAAGAGAAGGCATAAAACGAACCCAGCGCTAGTGGGAATATAGAGGATTGGGGAGCTTTTAAGAACTTGCACAAGTAAACTAATAAGGTCATTAAGAAGGAAAAGATGAATTATGAGCGGAAGCTGACGACTAATATCAATGAAGATACGAAAAGCGTTTTTAGGTACAGTATATAAAGGATAAAAGAGAGTCGAGTTAGATATAGGACCAGTAGAAAATGATGCTGGATATATTGTAATGCGAGATGCAGAGATGGCAGAAGACTACAATGCGTATTTTGCATCAGTCTTCACAGTGGAAGACGTCTGCCGTATATCGCACATTCGAGAGTGTCAGAGAAGTTACGTTTGTGGAGAGAAAATTACGAGTGAGAAGGTGCTCAGGAAGCTTAATGGTCTGTGGGTGAATAAATCTCCTGACCCTGATAGAGTGCACCCTCGGGTTCTGAAAGAAGTAGCTGAAGCGTTTGCAGAGGCACTAACAATGATCTTTGAAGAATTGATAGATTCTGGCATTGTACAGAATGACTGGAAAATTGCAAATGTTACTCAGCTATTTAAGAAGGGTGGGAGGTAGCAGAAAGAAAACTACAGACCTGTTAGTCTGGCATCAGTGGTTGGAAAGTTATTGGAACCGATTGGTAGGGATGAGATTACACAGTACTTGGAGGCACATGAGAAGATATGCCAGAGCCAGCTTGGTTTCCTGAAAGGAAAATTCTGCCTAACAAACCAAATGCACTCATTTGAGTAAATACAAGCAGGGTAGACAAAGGAGATGCAGTAGGCATGGTGTACTTGGATATTCAGAAGGCCTTTGACATGGTGCCACACATGAGGCTGTTTAGCAAGATGAGATCTCATGGAATTACAGGGAACTTGAGGAGGACTTCCGGATCATCAAGGGAATGGCGGCGTAAGGAAAAGGTCTCTCGACAAAAAAGAAGGTAAACTGCCCCAAAATCGAATTTAGACAAATACTTAATATTGCATAAGTATATTAATAAAAGGGGCAAGGTTGATGTCTAAGAACAAGAAACAAAAGTCCGCTCTGAAGGCTGATAAACATAAAGAGATGCAGCAAGGCGAAGGGCCTAGCTCTCCCACGGCAAGCCAGGACAGAGATAATGAGGGGGAATCGGTGACTTTGTCTTTGATTCTCGCAGAGATTCGCGAGTTCCGACAAGATAACAGCAAACAGCTGGAAGATATTAAAGGAGAAATAGTAAAAACTAACTCGCGGATAGATGAAGCCGAAGCGAGGATTGTTGGAATTGAAGAGAAGCTACAAAACGCAGAGGAGGTGATAGCAGAAATGCTGAAGCTACAAGACCAACTCCAGTGGAAACTAATAGATCAAGAAGGCCGCTCGAGAAGGGAAAATGTGAGGATCTACGGAGTTCCCGAAGGAACCGAAGGTAAACCCGGATTGATGATTCCCTTCGTGGAGAAGCTGCTTAGAGAGAACCTTGATATACCGGCCGCAAAAGACCTACAGATAGAAAGTGCTCACCGCGCGTTGGCACCACAGCCTCCGGCAGGCGCCCAGCCCAGATTTCTCAGTTACAGAACGAAGGAAGAGGTGCTTAAAAGAGCATGGCAAAAGAAAGGTTTCATGTGGAACAAATGTAAAATCAGTTTAGACCACGACTACGCACCGGGGATTCTTGCCGGACGGAAGGAATATATGGAAACACGGAGAGTCCGGAAGGAAAACAACATCAGATTCCAGACCCTGTATCCAGCTCGGCTGAGAGTCTTTTACGACGTAGGGACAAAAACTTACGCTACGGTGGAGGAGGCAACGTCGGACCTGGCGGACCGGGGACTACCTGTTAAAGTTATCACCCAACCGGAGTCGCTACTGGAGAGGATTCGGCAGAAGTCGTGGCAGTTAGTGGGGCGAGGACGCTCCACACGAAGCAGAGTGTCAAACTACAAGGAAAAGCTGCAAATATTCAGACGCGAATGTACAGAGAATACAGATTAATTAAGAGAAATGACTGAAAAGAGTAAATCGGACTTAAAAGTAAAATGAAAACTGGTAACTGAAAATAATCTAGGCGGAATAACTTGAATGATAGCAATATGGTCGAGACATAAATAGGAGAAAATTCTCTATGATTATTCAAACTGCTGAGGGCCCTCTAACACAGGGTGAAGATAGAGGTTATCCCTCTGAACTGAGGCGGGTCGGTGCTCAGGCCTCACTGTGGGAAGTCGGGGAAAATTTTCAAATGTTATACATTCAGAAATGTCTAGGGTGTGGTTATATGTCTTGGTTTACTGTTGAGAAGGGATTGCTTACTGTTTGGTTAGAAAAGGAGAGTGCTTTTTTTCTACTAGAGAAAAATGCAAACTGAATTGGTAAAAATAATTTCCTATAATGTTAATGGGGTTTTGAATCCAATTAAAAGAAAGAAGATTACGTCTAAATTGAAAAAAGAGAGGGCACAAATAGATTTCCTCCAGGAAACACATATGAGCCAATCTGAACATGGAAAATTAAAAAGAATGGGCTTTAAGCATGTATTTTATTCATCATATAAATTGAGTCACAAAAGAGGGGTAGCTACTTTAATATCAAGTACTCTTAATTATGAACATATTTCAGAGACTAGAGACAAAGAAGGACGGTTTGTAAAAATCACAGGAAGAATAGAAGGTACAGAAATAACATTGCTGAATGTTTATGCTCCTCCAGGTAGTGAATGGTCATTTTATAGACACATTTTTGACCTAATGGTCAGTTCTCGAGGGGTAGTAATTTGTGGAGGGGATTTTAATATTAGAATAAATCCTATATTAGATTCTTCAAGAAAAGTTACTTAGAATAAACCTCTGACTCGGAAAGTGAATTCATTGATGCAGGAGTTGGGAATTATAGATGTCTGGAGGGAATTACACTCTACTAGTAAAGATTATACATATTACTCTTTCCCTCATTCAGCCTATTCAACGATAGACTATTTCTTTATCTTTAATACAGATAGACTCAGGATAAAAAAAACTGTAATATTGCAACAATTGATCTGTCGGATCATAGCCCAGTCTCTATGTCTCTAATCCTGGAAAGGAAAATGAGGAAAACACTATGGAGGCTAAACTCACATATACTTAATAACCCAAAAGTAATGGAGAGATTAAGGGGAGAAATCAAAGAATATCTAGACCTTAATGACACGGGAGAAACATCACCAGTGATTTTATGGGATACATTGAAAGCTGTACTGAGAGGGAAAATTATTTCCATTACTACTCACATGAAAAAAATCAATGCACAAAAATTAGCAGACCTTCAAGGAAAATTAAAACAACTTCAAGTTGTGGATAGCAACAAAAGTAATTCAAATCCAAAACAGGAAATTAGGAAATTGCAAAGTGAAATTGATGATATTTATACGTTGGAAACTCAAAAAAATTTTCTTTACCTGAGACAAAAGAATTATGAAGTAGGAGGTAAATCAGCTAGATTATTAGCATATAAATTACGAAAACAACAAGCAGACAATACAATTCATAAAATAAAGAATCCAAAGACAAAGCTTGTGAAGAGTACAATAGGGAAAATTCAAGAGAGTTTTGAAACGTATTATCGAGAGCTGTACTCCCAACCCCGGGCCCCCAGTGAGCCCTATATAGACAGTGCATTGATTTTTTTCGATCTACCTAAACTTACAGATTTACAAAATGAAAGTTTATTAGAACCAGTAACTGTCAAAGAACTGAACGTGACCATCTCTAGGTTAAAGGCTGGAAAGTCCCCGGGTTCTGATGGGTTTACCTCAGAGTGGTACAAGTCCCTGAAGACACAGTTAGCCCCATTACTACTTAACACCTTTAATTGGATCTTGCAGAGAGGAGAAACTCCACCTTCCTGGAGAGAAGCGATTATTTCAGTTATTCCTAAAGAGGGTAAAGATAAACTAGAATGTGGCAATTATCGGCCAATTAGTGTTCTTAATTTAGATTACAAACTATTGACATCTATATTAGCGCGCAGATTGGAAAAGCTTTTACCTGGCCTAATCCATTTAGACCAGACTGGATTTATTCAACAAAGACAAACACAGGACAACATAAGGAGAACTCTGCACATATTAGAACAGGTTAATAAGAACGAGACAGAGACAATGGTAGTAGGATTGGACGCTGAGAAAGCTTTTGATTCGGTTAGTTGGGCATTCCTATACAGAGTGTTAGGAAGATTCGGCTTTCAAGAAAGGTTTATTAAAGTAGTTCAGACTCTGTATGACAGCCCAACAGCCCGAATTAAGATAAATGGGGATCTCTCTGACTCCTTCATTTTAGAGAGAGGCACTAGACAGGGATGCCCAATTTCTCCTCTCCTTTTATGCGCTATATATTGAACCACTTGCCCAACTGATAAGACAGAGCGAAATCGTAAAAGTTATCAAGGTGGCAGGGATTGAACAGAAAGTGGCGTTATTCGCAGATGATGTTTTGGTCTATCTGAGTGAACCAGAGAAATCATTTATAGGATTGTTTACACTGTTGGATGACTTTGGGAAAATATCAGGTTATAAAATAAATGTAAAGAAAACGCAGGTTATGTCCCTAAATTATACACCATCCAAAAAGTTACAGGATACATACGATCTTAAGTGGGAAGCTAAATCATTAAAATATTTAGGAATAACCCTGCCGAAGGATCTTTCAACACTGTCACAGGTAAATTATGGGCCATTAATCTCAGAGATAAAAGCAGATATGCATAGATGGAATCTTATCCCCTTTTTAAGTTTAAATTCAAGGATACATGCTATAAAAATGAATATTCTACCTCGGTTATTATATCTTTTCCGTACCTTACCAGTGGAGGTAGATGATAATCAATTCAGGGAATGGGACAAATGGATTTCCCGCTTCATTTGGCAAGGAAGGAAACCTAGAATTCGATATAACACCTTACAGTTAGGGAAGGAAAGAGGAGGTATGGTTCTTCCTTGCCTGAGAAATTATTTTTATGCCTCACAGATAACCCCTCTGTTATATTGGTGTAATAGGGAATATAAGGCTAGATGGAAGGAAATAGAATTTGGATTGGTTGACAGTTTTCCTCTTCAGGCCTCAATAGCTGACAAAGGATTGATGGCCCAGTTGGAAAAAAATAATAATGCTTGGATAAATCTTACATTAAAAGTATGACAGAAGGTGGTTAATTCATGTGGAATTAATAACATGCTAAAACTCTTTAGATGGTGTGCATATGATACCGAATTCCTTCCCAAGAGAGGAGATAAAAGATTTGAGCTATGGATAAAGAAAGGTCTTACAACCTACCTCTCATATATAGATAAAAGAGTATTACAAAGTTTCCAAATCCTGCAGGACAAACATGGCCTAGAACATAATGACTTTTTTAGGTACCTTCAAATACGAAACTATGTTAACCAGAGTTGTAGATATACAGACCTATCAACAGTAGAATTAGAATTTTTCAAGATTCTGAATTCGGCTTGCAGTTTAATACCTAGTAAATCAGTTTCTCGTCTATATAATGCACTCTCCCATGCTAAAAATGTAAATACACTGTATATTAAAGAGAAGTGGGAGAAAGAAGCGGGGTTGGTACTTTCAGAGGAGGCTTGGGGGAAAATCTGCAGCTTTCAATGGTCCTCGACTAATTCTTTGACTTGGAGAGAACATTGTTGGAAAAACATTATAAGATACTTGAAGACCCCATATCAGGAAAAATATAAAGATACAAATGTGATGTGTTGGAGAAGGTGCGGCTCCAAGGAGGCAAATCATTTTCATATTTTCTGGGATTGCCCTAAATTAAGTCTATTTTGGGAAGGTATTCATAGAACATTAGTTAAGGTACTTAGGTCCCAGATACCTCTGAACTTTGAGACGCTCTATTTGGGGCATGTATTGTTCCTTGAACAGAAGGAAGATATAAAGTTGCTGCAGGCGCTCTTAGCGGCGAGTAAGAAATCAATCACTAGAAAATGGCTAAATCCAATACCACCTACATTAGAAGATTGGTACGAAATTATCTTGGAAATATTTAAAATGGAAAAGTTGACCTACTCCCTGAGAACTCAAAAAGAAACATTTTATCAAATCTGGAATAAATGGATTGAATATATAACCCCAATGCGAGCAGACTTTAGATGACTCTCCTAATGTCTTATATTGCTCTTCTCTTCAACACAGTAATATTGCTAACGTAAGCACCCCTAGTCTAAATGTTTGTTGTATTTTTTTGGAAAATAGAGAATTATCACAAGTAAAGGGAAAGATTTGGGAAAGGGATAAAAAAAATGAAAAAATTAAGTAAATAAGTACATAGGGATTGGATAATTATGTCTGCGGGCAGGAACAAGCACGAACAAATTGGGATATAAACACCTACAGTGGTTGGTATATAGGCTTATATGCAGCATTTTGGACCAGTGGAAATGGTCCAGAAGGGTTGTATGGAAACTATTATTACCATTTTTCTTAACAACTAATTTCATTACTTAGCCTAATAGGTTAGATTTACCACAGTACATAATTGTCTATTTAAATGTTTATTTTGCTTTTATATCATTTCAATGTGTCCTTAAGAATGTATAAATAATTGTAGTTTTATACATATAAAAAAATGGAAAAGGTTATATGTGTGAAAAAAGTACATGATAATTGTGAACTCCTTATCCAAATAAAAATAAAATTAAAAAAAAAAGAATTACAGGGAACTTAAAAGCGGGGGGCGGGGGGATTGACTGGTCGGCAGAAAACACAGAGTTGGAATAAAGAGATCCTATTCTGGCTGGCAGCTAGTTACCAGTGGAGTTACACACTGGTCGGTATTGGGACAGCAGCTTTTTAAGATGTATGCCAATGATTTAGAAAACGGTATTAATGGATTTGTTGCTAAATTTGCCGACGAAACAAAAATAGGTGGAGGGGAGGGTAGTGTTGAAGAAACAGAGAGCTGCAGAGAGACTTAGATATCTATCTCGACCCCTCTAGTCCGTGCAGAACTCTTACTGTCACCTATTCCCGCCGACCTGCACTCAGCCCATAACCCTTAATTCCTTTCCTGTCCATATAGCTATCCAATTTAACTTTAAACGACAACTTCAAACCTACCTCAACCACTTCAGCTGGAAGCTCGTTGAACACAGCTACCACGCTCTGAGTAAAGAACTCTCCCTCATTTTACCCCTAAACTTTTGCCCCGTAACTCTCCAATTATGTCCTCTTGTTTGAAACTCCCCCACTCACAATGGAAAAAGCCTATCCACGTTAACTCTATCTATCCCATTTATAATTTTAAACACCTCTATCAAGTCTCCACCCCCCAACTTTCTACGTTCCAAAGAATAAAGACCGAACTTGTTCAACCTTTCTCTGTAACTTAGGTGATGAAACCCAGGTAAAATTCTAGTAAATCTTTTCTGTACCATCTCTATTTTGCTGACATCTTTCTGTACTCTCTCCATTTTGATAGTTTCGGGGAATAGGCAAAGAAGTGGCAAATGAAATACAATGTTAGATACTGTATGGTCATGCATCTTGGTGAAATAAATAAACGAGCAAAATATTATTAAGACGGAGAAAGAATTCGAAATACAGAGATGCAAAGCGACCTGGGAGTCATTCTTCAAGATATCCTAAAGGTTAACCTCCAGGTCGAGTCGGTTGTGAAAAGGCAAATGCAACGTTGACATTGATATGTCGAGGTATTGAATATAAGAGCAGGGATGTGATGTTGAGGCTCTATAAGGCTCTCGTGAGACCGCACTTGGAGTATTGTGTGCAGTTTTTGGGCTCCTTATTTGAGAAAAAATATGCTGACATTGGAAAGTATTCAGAGAATATTTTCGAAATTGATCCCAGGAATGAAAGGGTTACCGTATGAGGAACGTCTGGCAGCTCTTGGGCTGTATTCCCTGGAGTTCGGGAAACTGAGGGGGCATCTCATAGAAACATTACAAATCTTAAAAGGCCTGAAAAGATTAGATATGGCAAGCTTATTTCCTATGGTAGAGGACTCTAGGACAAGATTGAAGGACATGCTTTTAGAACTGAGCTGCAGAGAAATTACTTTAGTCAGAAGGTGGCAAATATGGAATTTTTCGCCACAATCGGCTATGGAGGCCAAGTCATTGGGCATATTTAAGGCAAAGATAGATAGGGTTTTCATTAGCCAAACCATCAACGGGTATGGGGTGAAAACAGGGGAATGCGGATGACTGGAAGGAATGCATCAGTCTATGATTTAATGGCGAAGCAGACTGGATGAGCCTCATGGCCCACTTCTGCTCCTATATCTTATGGTCTTATTGTCTTATCTCACTACCATGTCCTATGAGCCAAACCCACCAAGTGCCTTCTTCACTACCCTGTCCGAGAGTTTCAACATGTTCTAGCGAGGTATGGATTTGCAACACAAGATCAGACTTCCAAAGGTCCTTTCATTTACTCTATTTTTCATACAACAGGAATAAACTCAAAATGTAGACGTCAGAAATTTATCGTTGAATTTCCATTTATGGTCTGCAATATCAATGGAAACACTTATTCGCTATCTACATCTCCAACAATTATATAATTAGGTATCAATGTTGCAATCCCAACTTGTCAAAAGCAAACATCCCGAAAAAAAACATCCAGTATCAAAGTTTGTTCTCCGATCGAGAAAACAATTTAAGATCCAACTTGCTAACACGGTTTTTCTTCGTGCTTTATTCTCCCTAACGGAACTGAGTACAATTTGAAATCTTGTAAAAGTATTACAGAAGTTTATGTAAATTATATCTACTGGGTCGTTATATCCCATTTTCTACGCTCCTTACGTTACACTGTGAACACTTTGCTGCACAGAACCGAGTCATTCGGCTCGTCTAGCTTACTCTATTGGCCACCGTTACGCCCATGTCATCAGCAAATGTTCCAATTATTCTTCTGTTTCTCGAGGCAAAGTAAATAAAATAACTGGTCGACAATGTTTTGTTCACTCGCTGTGTGCATATGCTGTAGAAAATAATATAAAAGATCTAGATTTGCGGGAGACTCTGTAATTTCTTTCCGAATTTGACCACATTTCACACCCTCCACCTGTCAATTTCGCCAGCATTTTTAAATGTTCCCATAGATGATCTACTTTCTGTTAATAGTCATGATTTGTGCAATTTAGCATGCAGATTTTGAAATGCCAAACGTCTTGCAGTAATGTCTTATCCCATAACGCTGTTAGTTCATTAAATAATATCAGAATTCTGATATTGCATGCACATTTATTTACAGAATTCGGACTGTAAGAATATCATGAGCAAGAGCGAATAGAAATGAGGCAAGTGCAAGCGGAGTAGACATTATTTTCAGTGCGCCAGTGTATAAAGAGGCTTTGCTTCATCAGTCTTGGGCAAGCGAAAGTATCTGGTGCGTTTAGAAACGGAGAATATAGAATTTTACAGCATATTGCACGTCTTTTGGCCCACAATGTTGTGCCGACCATATTACCTACTCTAGAACCTGCCTGGCGCTTAGCCATCTATCTTTCTAAACTTCATGCACCTATTTAAAATGCTGTTAAATTGCCCTATTGTATTCGCGTCGATCACGGCGGCCGACAGAGCATTCCACGCATCCACCACTCTCTGTGTGAAAAAAAAAAATACCCTTGGCATCCCCACGGTACCTATTTCCAAGCAGCTTAAAACTATGCCTCATCATGTTAACCATTTCAGCTCTGGGAAAATATATTTGGCTGTTCACGATCAATGCCCTTCATCATATTTTCTTCCTTTTTATTTCTTCATTCCTCGCCTGTTAGGACATTGTAGCGCAGTGAGAAGGGTTCCAGCGGCAGTGTTTTGTAGTGTGTGTGCGATGTACGAAGTCTTGAATGCCCATAGTCTCCCGGATGAACACAGCGGGAGCAGGTGCACGGAGTTGCTGAGAAAACGTATTAAGGAACTGGAACTGCAGCTCTGTGACGTGCGACTCACACTGAAGGATGAGGAACTGATAGATAGGAGCTACATGGAGGAAGTCACCCTTGGTCGCAGGAGACAGGTATTTAGATAACTATTAAGAGAATGAAGAGAAATGAACAGCCAGTGCATAGTAAGCCTGCGGCCGTTTCCCTCAATAATAAGCATACATACTCAGATACTGTTAAAGGCAACAGACTACGAGGGGTGAGCCACGGTGACCGGGTCTCTGGCACTAACTCTGCTGTTCTAGCTCGGAAGAACAGAGAGGTGAACAGGACTGATAGGAGATTTCACAGACAGAGAGGCAGAGAGGAAATTCTGTAGGTGTGATAGAGACGCCAGGACTGCTAGTTGCCTCTCCAGCGCCAGGATGACGGATATATCAGATTGGGCCCATGGTATTCTCATGGACGACTGTGCGGAGCCAGATGTCTTGGTCCATATTGGTTCCAATGAGATAGGTGACAAAGTCAGGAGGTCTGGAACAACGATTTTAGGAAATTGGGTAGAACGCCGAAAACAGGACCTTCCAGATAGTGATCTCTGAATTGTTGCTTGTGTCAGGTGCAAGCGAGAATAAAAATATGACGATTTGGCAGGTGAAAACTGTGGCTGAGCAACTGGTACAGGGAATATGGGTTCAGACTTCTGGTCACTGGAGTCTCTTCTGGGGTAAAGGGACAGGTTAGAAATGAAACCGAGGGGTTCCATGATCCTTGCAGGTAGGTTTGCTAGAGTTGTTCGGAAGTAGTAAGGATGTGGTCTACAAGTCACAACGGGAGACAGAAAATGCCAAAATTTAAATGTTGCAAGAGACATGGAGGATTTCAATATGCAGGTAAATCGGGAAAATAAGGTAGTGCTGGAATCCAGGAAAGGATATTTCTAGAAAACCTACGAGGTGTCATTTTAGAGCAACTAGCTAGAGAATTAGCTCCTCTGGGCAGGGTGTTGTGCAGTTAATTAGAATGATTAGAGAGCCTAATTTAAAAGTACTCCTCTTGGACAGCTGTCAGAGTATACCAGAATTCACGCTGAAAGTTAAGCTAAAATCAAATGCATTGCAAGGCAATGACTGGGGCATGAGTGAGCAGTTGGTCAAAATCATTGGAAAAGAAAACTGGCAGGAATAACGGCTGAGCAGTAAAGGTGGAATTTCTGGAAGCAAATTGCACTGTACAGGATATATACATTCCCAAATGGAAGAATCATTCTGAAGGTGAAATGACAGATCTGCGACGAACAAGAGAAGTCAAAGTTATAAAATCCAAATGGAGGATATACAATAAAGTAATAATCACTGGGTAATTACGAAGATTGGGAAACGTTTTAAAAGCAGTAGGAAGCTACTGCGAGGTAAGCAAGCTAATAATATTAAAGAGGATATTATAAGATTCTTCAGTTGCATAAGTTGTAAAATTGAGTCACTGTATGATCAAGTAGGCGGTAGTTAGCATGGTTTCCTCTAGGGAAACACTTCTCTGACAAATCTGTTAGGATTCTTTTGAAGAAATAACACGTTGTATAGAGAAAGAAGACTCGGTCGATGCTGTGTACTTGATTTTTAGAATGGCTTTGACAAACAGAGCACAGGAGGCTGCTGAACAAGTTAAGAGCCAATGTTAATAGAGGAAATATACCAGCATGGATAAAGTAGTGGTTAATTGGCAGGAGAAAAAGAGTGGGAATAAGGAGAGACATTTCTGGTTAACTACAGTTGACTACTAGTGTTTCACAGCGGTCTCCGCTGGGGCAACTTTTGTACGTTATCTGTCATAGATTTTGGTGACAGAATTGATGGCTTTGTTTCAATTTTGCGGACAATATGAAGATACGCATAAGGGCAGGTTGTTTTAAGAAAGTGGAGGGGTTACAAAAGAACGTAAACATATTCGGAGAATGGGCAAAAAAGGGGAAGATGGTATACAGTATCGGGAAAATGTACAGTCATGCACTTGGGTTAGAAGAAAGAAAAGAATGACTGTTTTCTAAATAGAGAGTAGATTAAAAAAAACAGAGGGAGAGCAACTTGCGAGTCCCTGTGCAGAATTCTCTAAATGTGTACTTTGCAGGTTGACTCTGAGGTGAGGAAGGCATTTTCAAGGTTGGGATTCATCCCAAGAAGAGGGTTAATAAAAAAAAAAAAACAAGAATGTAATTTTGCGGCTTTGTATAGTACCGGCGGGGCCTCTGTTGGAGCACTGCGAAAATGATTGGGCCCGTTATGATAGAAAGAATGTGCGAGCACTGGAAGGGTTCAAAGGAAGTTCACCGCAATGATTGCAGAATTGAACGGCTTGTCGTATGAACAGCAGTTGATGGCTCTGGGCCTGTATTCACTACAATTTGTTGAAACAGAGCGATTGTTGAAAGGCCTTGATCGAATGGATATAGACAGCATGTTTCAGATGGTAGGAGAGCCGAAGACCAGAGGTCACAGGGTCTTTATAGAACAGATATGAGCAGGAATTTCTTCACCCAAAGAGCAGTGAACCTATGGAATTCGGTGACACTAGCGGTGCTGAAGGCCAAATGTTTACCTAAATTTAAGGCAGAGGTTGATAGCCTTTGGTTGGTCAAGTGATGAATGGAAACAGGAAGAGGCAGGTAATTGGGGCTGAGAGGAAAAGTGGATCAGCCATGTTGATATGTTGGAGCAGCCTCGACGGGCCAAATTCTGCCAAATCCTAATTCTGTTGCTATGTCTTATGGTCTTATGCATCGATTGTTGAGTTCGTCCAACATTTGGTATGTGCTAGGAAATTATATTTTCCATTTTGCAGAAACTACTGATTTGGCTTTAATTGTCCATTGGGGGATTTAAAAAATGCTGATTTCATGTCTATTGTCGCTCAGAAACGCCACAATTCATCCCTCTTATCATTTTGAAGTTAATTTAGGTGTGGAATCTCAGTGTCAAATCTGTTGCTGCTGGTTTATTTCTAAACCGTTAAAATTCGTAACAGTATGCATAGTGTTATCCCACCACTTTGTGGCGACCACCTGTTAATAATAAAAACAACTGGCATCACCGTTGCAGAAATATCATTTATTTCATAGAAAAGGATGCAAAGTAAATTGAAGGCTATTTCCAAACTGTTTGAATATTCATTGTAATTTGTTCACGAGTGGTTCACATCATGGAGAATGTATTAATTGTTTAACCATAAATGCTTCTGAACTGTAGAAGAACTTAAAAGCTTTCTCGGGTGGAGATACGTATAGACAGGTTTTCTTTTCTGAAAATCGGACAGTTTTGTCTTTACCATTAATGAGCTTACATTTGCTATATTCAAGTATATTTAACTATCATTGTTACGGGAAAAAAAAATCTCAGGTTCAGCAGACAAAATAGATCAGGCCGACTCAGAGAGTTGTTTCAGACTAGAGGACTTTATTGCATGATATCATGTACAGCCTTCTTCCAGCTAAGAGCTGTGCTTCGGAGCAGTGTTGATCTTGCAGACCCGCTTTATTATATAGGCACAGCGTACGTGATTAAAAACACTTAACAGTAATATTGCTTGACTTTGAATTTAGGACTAGATGTTCAACAAACAGGAGAGAGACGTAAATGTGGTGCCATAGCATTCTTGTTTAGACTTTAGCAAGGTCTAGATTCTAAGACGTACAAGGACTTTTTGATAAATTCTAAGAGCATTCGCAATCGAATAGATTAATACCGACATATGCAAAGAGTCTTAAATTCTTCCACAATTGTAATATAAATTAATTGAATTAATCTCTATAAAGAACAGGCAGGCAAGTATCTTCCCGTACCTCGGAATATGTGACAATAAGAAACAAAAACATCAATTACAATCACTGTTATAAACAGTGATTTCAAATTTCGGCTATTGCACCAATGGCCCAGTGCTCTGCTAGATTGCTCAATAACACAAACACGAAAACATCTGCAGATGCTGGAAATTCAAGCAACACACACAAAATGCTCGTGGAACCCATCAGGCCAGGCAATATCTATAGGAAGAAGTACAGCTGACGTTTCGGGTCGCATCAGGACTAACGGAAAAAAGAGATAGTAAAAAATTAGAAAGTGGGAGGGGGAAGGGGAGACCCCAAATCATAATAGAACACAGAAAGGTGAGGGATGAAACCAAGAGCAAGGAAGTTGATTGGCTAAAGGGATACAAGGCTGGAGAAGGGAGAATATCATGGGCGGAAGTCCTTGAAAGAAAGAAAGGGGAAGGGAGCACCAGAGGAAGATGGAGAACAGGAAAGGAATTATTATGAGAGGGAAAGAGAAAGAAATAAATAAACAAACAAACAAACAAATTCATTACTAAATAGGAATGGGGTTAGAAGTGGAGGAGGGGCATTAACGGAAGTTAGAAAAATCAATGTTCATGCCATCAGTTTGGAGGCAACCCAGACCGAATATAAGGTTCTTCCTCCAGCCTCAGTGTGGTTTCATCTCGACATAGAGGAGGGTACGGATTCACATATCATAATTGGAATGGGACGTGGAATTAACATGAGAGGGCCACTGGGAAATCCTGCTTCCTCTGGCGGCTAGAGCAAAGATGTCTAGTGAAGCGATCTCTCAATTTGCGTCGGGTCTCACAAATATATAGAGGGCCACACCGGGAGCACCGGGCACAGTATATCACACCGGCAGACTGACAAGTGAACTGTCGCCTCACCAGGAAGGACTGTCTGGGGCCCTGAATGGTGGTGAGGGAGGAAGGGTAATGGTCGCAATTGTTCCGCTTACAAGGATAAGTGGCAAGAGGGAGATCGGTAGGAAGGGATGGGGTATAGCGGGGTAGAAATGGCAAGGGAGTCGCGTAGGGAGCGATCCCTGCGGAAAGTAGAAAGTGGGGAGGGGTAGGGAAATATGTGCTTGGCGGTGGGATCCCGTTGGAGATGGCGGACGTTACGGAGAATTATATGTTGGACACGGAGGCTGGATGGATGGTAGGTCCGGACAAGAGAAACCCTATCTCTACTGGGGTGGCGGGAGGATAGGGTGACAGCAGATGTGCGTGAAATAGGAAGATGCGTTTGATGGCAGAGTTCATGGTGGAGGAAGGGAATATCCTTGCTTTAATAAAGGAAGACATCACCTTCGTCTTGGAATAAAACGCCTCATTCTGACAGCAGGTGCGGTGGAGACGGGGTAATCCAATGAAGTTGATGGCATTTTTACAAGTGACAGGATGGGAAGAGGAATCCTTTGTCTCAGTGATATTAAGTGGAAGTTTGTTGCTGCTACATCACTGAAGAAACTGATCTATGTCACTCCTGTACGCCTCCCCTTCACCATTTAAAAATTGCTGTGTTTAATCTCACGGTCATAAATGCAGAACGAGACAATTCTACAGTGGGCTGTACACGAACATTTGATATATACCAGCATTAATCGTCAGTGATAACTATTTTCGATCCCCACTGAATGCGGTAATCTGATGAGTAAGTGAAGAGTCCACTTGCAGAAGGACGTACAGAGGTCCAGGCGTTGGAATTGTTGACAAGTACTGAGAATATGATGTTGTTGTATTCTGATGAGTAATCAATAAACAGCAAGCTAACGTGGGTATTGTTAGTGTTCAGATGATCCAAGGCCAAACCAATGATAATAGATTAACTGCAGACATATTGTGGCAATTGGCAAATTTCAGCCGGTCAAGCTCAATGCTAAGGAAGGAATTGGTTCAGGCCACAGCCAAACTCTCATAGCACTGCGGGACGATAAGTTTCAGTGCAACTGGGAGATAGTCCTTGAGCGAACTGACCCTGCCCTTCTTGGGTCCTGCATTTCTCGAACATTCGCCCTCACCCCACCATCTCGCCATCTTAACAAGATAGACTTCCTTTTCACGCCTCTACTACCCCAGTAGGCTTTGCATCCAACACATTACTCTCTGCAACCGCCTGGATCTTCTACTGAACCTTACCACAAGACTCCTCCTTACCTGACCCACACCCACCGATCTCCGATTACCCCAATAATCTCTCCATTCGTATTTCCCTTGTCTATCAGTCCCACGCTGTAACCTCCTTCTTGGCATTTTCTCCAGAACAAACGAATTGATTCACCTGTTGTATGCTTCCTTCACCACCCAGGTAGTTTCATCTTCTAGCCAGTCTCTTTGCTCACTCGAACCTTCTTAGCCTCGCTTCATCACCCTCCTTTCCAGTCTTGACGTAAGGTCTAGGCCTGAAACATCCATTATTAATTTGCCTATGCCTGGCCTACTGCGTTCCCCCATAACTTTTTGTGTGATGATTTGGATTTCCAGCATCTGCACAGCCCGTTGTGTTTATATCAGACTGATCGGTTTTGGAAGAGAATTGACTTGCCGGAAATCAGGAAGATGAAGAAGTGCGGTGGCGACAAATTGCCGATGCACCGCTCAACTATTGGTTTACCCGAAATTGATTTTTTTTTGCCGATTCAGAGAGGCCATGTCAAGAATAACAAATGTACAAACAAGACTGGACATGAATCTTTCCTTCAACAGGACAAGTTTTTCGTTGAGGTGCTTAATGAAATTGCATTGCAACTCTTGTGAATGCAGAGGAAATTGTTTTCTTACATTCAATCCGACATGTTTTGGGACTTACCCCAGTCTCTGGCTCAGAGTCCATACCCAAGCCTCGAAGTACCCTAGCCCCGAAGAACGCAAGCCTCGTCATGTCTCCTGTTAGATCCGAGGTCCAAACCCGAGTCAAGACCTATGTTTTGGGTCCTTATCCAGCCTCTGGCTCGGAGTTCAAGCCCAGGCTCCTAGTTCCTAGTTCCATGTCCTGGTTCCACTACCCTCGTCAGCCCAGGCCCTAGATCTTTGTCTCGCCCAGGGCCTGTGTCATGTCCAGCATCCTTTCTTCCCCACTTCTCTTGCTTCCTTGATTAACCTAGTACTGTTGATAGTAGTTCAATATCCGTGTCTTGCTTTTGGGTCCGTTGACAGCGCCCACGTATGACATTAATCTTCTGTAGCATACCTACTTCCTCAAAACGACCTGCTTCTCCACCTATCTTCTTGCCGTCTGCATAATTATGGACAAATTCGTGAATTCCGACCTTTAAGTGTAATCCTCAGCTTCTGCCAAGTGCGTAATTCTATGGAAGACAATCTCTAGTCCCACCAAACGTGAGAGATTGAGGTGCAAATCCACCTGTTTGTTTGGATGTTGCGTGATGTGTCAGCCTGTTAGAAATCAGTACCACGAAATAACTGACAGTTTACCAAATGGAATTAAACCATTTAGCTTTATAATTGTTTAGTTTACTTAACTGTTAGTTAAGTAAAACAAAAAGAAAAAAAGGCCAATTTTAATGAAATAATCTATTGTATACAAGTTGGAGCTCACAGTATTCCTTCCGCTGGTTCTCCACCAATTTCCCAGTGTCACATTGGCGGGGGCTTTGGGAGCAAGGGTGGACCCAAATGCAAAACACATCTTGTGAGGTTACTTAGATTTAGTTTATTATTTGATACCAGGAGAGCAAGGCAGGAGCAGGAAATAACGAACTGGACAAGGACTGAGGACTACTACTAGGCTGGGACCAAGGGTCTGGGCTTGGACTCGTAATCGGTTCTCAGGACTAGAGGAGACATGAAGTGGCTAGGGCATGGACTCCGAGTCAGAGAGTGGGCAGGGTCCCTGTACCTGGGTCTTGCCTCGGTCTCGGACCAGGCAAGGCCATGACATGGGCTAGGGAGGAGAGGAATATGGGAACACAGAGCCTTGGTCTCGGGGAGCAGGTACATGAAAGCATGGACACATACACAGAACACAGAGTCGGGACCCCCGCTTCGGTACAGGACAGAGAGCCGGGACTCACACACAGAACAGAGAGCCGGGACTCCTCCTTTGGTACAGGACATAGGGCCGGGACTCAACACCCTACTCGGGGCAACGACAAAACGGCCTGAATTACCCCGCGGAGGCGAGGACAAGGCGGAACATGACCCACGCTGAGCAACGGCAAGACGGCCTGACTTACCCCACGGAGGGGAGGACAAGACAAGACAAGACCAGCACGAATGAACACCAGACTGTACCTATCTAGCTCCGGTGATGGAACTAGGCCGAAGTGCAGGAGGGAACTGCAGACTAGGGCTAGAGGCAAGAGGGGCAGACGAGGGATTCAGACAAGGGGGTAGGACAGGAATCACAGATCGCCAGGGCTAGGGCTTGACGCAGAACTGGGAACCCGCCAGGGACAGGACTTCACTTAGTGCTTGAATGCCTCCAGGAAGAGGACTTGACTTGGTGCTTGAATGCCGCCAGAGCCAGGACTTGACTTGGATCTTGAATGCTGCCGGAGCCAGGACTTGACTTGGAGCCACCGGGTAGTGGCGAGCTCTCGACTCGGCCCGGGTCAGTAGACAGCGGTTCTTGATTCCCTCCAGCGGGTTAAATGAAGGACCCACCTCGGTGAGGAAACTTTGCAGGCTTGCTTTGGCGAGGTAACGGGACAGGGTTGCTCCGGTGAGGAGAGGCGAATTACCGGCACTCGCTTCGGCTGAGAGTAGGCTTGCTCTGGCCAGATGACATTGGCACACCGTACCTTGGATGAGTTTGCAGACGGTCCCGCGGCGAACGACTGAATGCCGGAGACTATAATATACCGGTTCAGCCGAGTGTTAATTGCCTCTAATCACCAAAGTCGAGGGACACGGGAAAACAAGGAATCAAAGGTCCAGATCTTAACGTAAACAAGGTAATTTTAAAGGGACCCCGATCCTGACCATGACAGTAACCTCCTCCCAATGGGAACTTCCAGGCGACCAACAGATTTGCCTGCATTATCCATGACCCGGGAGGCGCGGGGGGGGGGGGGAGATTTTGGCCGGTGGGCAAAACAGAACAACAACACCTTGACTTTCAGGCTGACAAGTGTTTGGAAAACAGTTTGTGTCTGCTGGGTCCATGCTTGGCTGGAGCGTTCTATCACTTTGGCAGGGGCTTTGGGAGCAAGGGTGGACGCAAATGCAAGACACATCTTGTGAGGGTACTTAAATTTAGTTTATTGTTCGATCCCAGGAGAGCAAGGCAGGAGCAGGATTAGCGACTGGACAGGGAATCAGGATTACTACTGGGCTGGGACTAAGGGTCTGGGCTTGACTTGGAATCGGCTCCCAGAACTAGAGGAGACATGAAGAGGCTAGGGTATGGACTCCGAGCCAGAGACTGGGCAAGGACCCTGTACCTGGCTCTTGCCTCGGGCTCGGACCCCATAACCAGGCAAGGACATGACATGGGTTAGGGAGGGGAGGAACATGGGAACACAGAGCCTTGATCTCGGGGAGCAGGTACATGGAACCATGGACACAAACACAGAGCACAGAGTCGGGACCCCCGCTTCGGTAAAGGACATAGGTCCGGGACTCACACACAGAGCAGAGAGCCGGGACCCCTCCTTGGGTACAGGATATAGGGCTGGGACTCGCACACAGAACAGAGAGCCGGGACACCTCCTTGGGTACAGGACATAGGGCAGGGACTCGTGAACCTCCGCGGGGCAACGGCAAGACGGCCAGACTTGCTCTCCCGGAGGCGAAGACCAGACAAGACACGTCATGTCCCCCCGCGGAGCAACGGTACGACGGCCTGTCTTACCCCACGGAGGCGAGGACAAGGCAGGTAAAGGACAACACGAATGAACACCAGACAGTACCTATCTAGCTCCGATGATGGAATTAGACCGAAGTGCAGGTCGGGGCTGCAGACGACGGCGAGAGGCGAGCGGACCAGAGGAGGGATTCAGACAAGTGGGTAGGACAGGAATCACAGACCGCCAGGGACAGGACTTGACTCAGAACTGGGAAGCCACCAGGACCAGGACTTGACTTGGTGCTTGAATGCCGTCAGGGCCAAGACTTGACTTGGTGCTTCAATGCCGCCATGGACAGGACTTGGCTTGGTGTTTGAATGCCGCCAGTGCCAGGACTTGACTTGGTGCTTGAATGCCGCCATGGACAGGACTTGACATGGTGCTTGAATGCCGCAATGGCCAGGACTTGACTTGGTGCTTGAATGCCGCCTGGACCAGGACTTGACTTGGTGGATTGAATGCCGCCAGTAGGACTTGACTTGGTGCTTGAATGCCGCCCGAAAGAGGACTTGAATTGGAGCTTGACTGCCACCGGAAACAGGACTTGATTTGGAGCCACCGGGTAGTGGCGAGTTCTCGACTTGGCCCGGGAACAGTAAACAGCGATTGTTGAATCCCTCCGGCGGGATAACTGACGGACCCATCAGGGTGAGGAAACTTTTCAGGCTCGCATTGGCGAGGTAACTGGACAAGTTTGCTCCGGTGAGGAGAGGCGAATTACTGGCACTCGCTTCGGCAGAGACCAGGTTTGCTCCGGCCAGATGACAGCTGCACACCGTACCTTGTATGACTTTGCAGACGCTCCCGCGCCGAACGGCTGAAAGCCGGGACTATAAACTACCAGTTCAGCCGAGTGTGTATTGCCTCTAATAGCCAAAGTCAAGGGACACGGGAGAACAGGGAATTAACGGCCGGATCGTAACATAAACAAGGTAATTTTAAAGGGACCCCCATCCGGACCATGACACCCCGGGCTTCGTTGATTGCCGGCACCGCTTCATCTCCATTCCTTTCAGGTGTCTACGACCTCTCCTTTCTCGTGTCTCCTCTCTTCGTCTTCCACCGAAAACAGACCCAGGTCATTTCGGTGTCAGGCACACAGGCAGAACAACCCTCCCAAAATTGAACGTCTCACACTCCAAAGCCTCCGTTATCTCTAAACATAACCCAAACACCGCTGCTACAGAAAGACCAATACTTTGGCAGTGCTGCTAAAGACCATTACACTAGAAGCTAAACGTTTCCTATGGTGGTACGCTTCCCCCCCCCCCCCACCCCACCAAATTTAGTAATGTCCTCATGACATTAAGATAAATTGCCAACCCTTCATGCAAATCACAACGTCCAACCCAGGTGTAAAAGGCAGTGACATAGCTCCCCAAGGTGTTAAGTGCCACATTTTGTTCCCTCGGTGCTACATGGACCAGACTATTCGGTGGTCGCCTGATTCTTTGAGACCTCTCTACCCGCTGATCTACCCCTTCAGGTTCCAACACTACCTGGGGTACTTCTGTTCTACCTGGTGAGGACTCTCCCCGTACCCTCCTGCAGCTCTGTCCCTCGGCTGAGCTCGCTTCTTCCCTTGCATGGTACAGTTGAATCCCAGTCCCCAGGCTGTCTACAGAAAGACCAATCCCACAAAATCACCCCACCCCCCGCCCAAGATTTCACCAAATGTGCCTCCTTACATAGTAGGTAACACTTTCGTTGTCTTGAACAATGAATTGGCAACTTCCAAAGAATAACACGTGATAAAAAAAGAAAAAAACATGGTGATTTTCATAATCAGTAGCGTAAAGTCCATAAGGTGCATACGAAGGTATTAAGGAAGCAAAATATGTTTTGCCAAGTGTTACCGTAGCCTTTCCTGAACAATGGACAACAGTAGAATCAGAATCAGAATCAGGTTTATTAACTCCGGCAGGTGACGTGAAATTTGTTAACTTACAGCAGCAGTTCAATGCAATACATAATCTAGAAGGTAAATAAATAAATAAACAAATAGATAGATAGATAGATAGATAGATAAATAAATAAATAAATAAATAAATAAATAAACAAACAAACAAACAGATAGATAGATAAATAAATAAATAAATAAATAAATAAATAAATAAATAAATAAATAGATAAATAGTGTGTATTTATTTCGGTAAATGAATTGCAGTACACATATAATGAATATATTTTAAAACGTCCGTAATGGCTTCTTTGTCATGTTTCACTGCCAATGCTAATGTAATGGCTTCTCTGTAATGTTCACTGCTGATGTAACGGTTTCTCTGTAGCAGAAATGTTTGGGTTATGGCTGGAGATAGTTATGCACGTTAGCCAATCAGGATTCTGTTGCCTGTCTGTTAATTCTGGAAGCTGTTGGTTTAGTGGGTGTATGTTAGAGGGTGAGAGAAGGATGAAGAGAGAAGACGCGAATGCTGAGATTCGATAGGCCGCCAGACACAGTGGACTGCAACTGGTGGTCCGAAGGTCGGTTACACTCGGAGGAGATCGAATGGTGGAAGGAAGACTACTGAGTGAGCTCCAACAGTTCTATACAGACTGTTTAATAAGATTCGCCCCATTTTCTTTTATATTTTGTTTCTCTATTGATCACATAGTCAAAGTAAGAGTTATAAAGCTTAATCATTTAATCGAATTTGGTGTACTGCTTGTTATTTTGGGGTACTGATTTGTGACAAGGGACACATCACGCAGCATCCACCCAAACGAGATTTCTTAAGTTTGGCCGGTACCTTAGAATGTCCTGGTTATTTTTTTAGGCTAATACCCAAGATGGAGCTGGCAGATTTACAACCCTCTGCAACTTGTTTTGGTCCTGTGTAGTAGCGCCCCCCACCCCCATACCAGACAGAGATGCAGCCTGTCAGAATGTTCTCCAAAGTACACTATGGAAGATTTTGAGTGTATTTATTGATTTGCCAAATCTCCTCATACTCCTAATATAGTATAGACGCTCTCTTGCTTTCTTGATAACTACATCAATATGTTGGGACCAGGTTAGCTCCTCAGAGATCTTAACACCCAAGAACTTGAAACTGTTCAATCTCTCCACTTCTGATTCCTCTATGAGGATTTGTATGTGTTCCTTCGTCTTGCCCTTCCTGATTTCCACAAGCAGCTGTTTGACGTTGAGTGCCAGATTGTTGTAGCGGCACTACTCCACTAGTTGGCATATCGCACTCATGTACGCCCTCTCGTCACTACCCGAGATTCTACCAACAACAGTTGTATCGTCAGCAAATTTATACCTGGGATCTGAACTATTCCAAGCCACATTGTCATATGTATATAGAGAGCAGAGCAGTGGACTAAGCTCACACCGCTGAGGTGCGTAAGTGTTGATCGCCAGCGAGGAGGATTGATTATCACCAATCCTCACAGATTGTGTTCTTCCAGTTAGGAAGCCGAGGATCCAATTGCAGGGGTACAGAGGCCCTGGTTCTGCAACTTCTCAATCAGGATTGTGGGAATGTTTGCATTCAATACTCAGCTTTAATCGACGAACAGCATCCCGACGTAGGTGTTTGTGCTGGCCAGGTGGTCGAAAGCGGTGTGGATAGCCATTGAACTTGCGTCTGCCGTTGAGCTGTTGTGGCGATAGGAAAATTGTAATGGGTGCAGATCCTTGCTGAGGCAGGAGTACAGTCTAATCATGGCCAACCTGTCATAGCATTTTATTATTCTCGATGTGAGTGCTACCGGACGATAGTCATTAAGATAACCCACATTATTCTTCTAGGCGTTGGTATAATTGTTGCCTTTTTAAAGAAAGTGGGAACTTCCGCCGGCAGCAGTGAGACATTGAAAATGTCCTTGAATACTCCCACTACTTGGTTAGCACAGGTTTTCAGAGCCTTACCAGGTAATCCATCCAGACCTTCCGCCTTGCGAGGGTTCACCCGCTTTAAAGACAGCCTAACATCAGCCTCTGAGACAGAGATCATAGCGATGCTGCAATCCTCCTGTTCCTTAGCTGTGGTTCAGACTGCCATAAAAACCTCTGCTAAAGCCTATGTGATTCCTGCGGTAGTTCTCCACGTGGTCACATTAGAACATAGTACATTGAAAAGTACAACAGTGTAAGATGTCATACGGCCACAATGTCGAGCCGATCCAGCTACAACTTAAATTAAGAAAACCCAAAAACGAATCCCTCCATATCTCCCCACCTTCCTCGTAATCATGTGCCTATCAAGACGATACTTAAAATCTTCAAATGTATTTTCTTCTACCGCCATATCAGACACTGCTTTAAGGGCATCCACCATTGTCCGGATTAAAAATAATAATAATAAAATAAAAATAAACAAACAAACAAACAAACACACAAACAAACAAACAAATAAAGAAATAAACAAACAGATAGATAGATAAATAAATAAATATATATATATATAGCTAGATAGATAGATAGATAGATAGATAGATGAATGAATAAATAAGTAAGTAACGTTTCTCATACCCTTTGATACGATTCTCTTACATTCGATGCTTGCTATCTGGCGAATCAAGAACTTATCTATCTTTGTCTGAAATGCGCTCAATAACTTGGCCTCCACGGCCAATCCTGCCAGAGAATTCCACAAATTAACCACCCTCTGACTAAAGTAATTTTTCTGCATCTCTGTTCTAAATGGATGTCCTTCAATCCTGAAGTCGTACCCTGTTTTCCTAGACTCTCCGACCATGGATAATAATTTTGCCATATCTAATCTGTGCAGGCCATTGGACGTTCAGAAAGTTTCTATGAGATCCCCCCCGCTCATTCTCCTGAACTGCAGAGAATGCAGCCCAAGTCCTGCCAATCGTTCCTAAAGCGTTAACCCTTTTGTTCCTGGAATCATTCTCGTGAAACTTCACTGAACCCTCTCCAATGTCAGTATATCGTTTTTAAAATAAGGAGTCCAAAACTGCACACAATGCTCCAGGTGTTGTCTCACGGGTGCCATATAGAGCCTCGATATCACAACCCTGCTCTTATGTTCCATACTTCTAGAACGCAATGCCAACCTGGCATTTGTCTTCTTCACCAGCGACGAAACCTGAAGGTTAACATTTAGGGTATCCTGCAAAAAGGGGTCCCCAGTCCCTTTGCATTTCTGCATTTTGAATTAGTTCCCCGACCATTGTATTTCATTTGCCACTTCTTTGCCCTTTCCTCTAAACTACCAAAGTCCCTCTGAAGGGTCCTTGTTTCCTCAACACTACCGGCTCCTCCACCTATCTTTGTATCATCGGCAAATTTAACCACAAATCCATTAATCGCATGGTGCACATCATTGCCATACATCAGAAAAAGCAGCAGTCCCAGCACCGACCCTTGCGGAACTCCACTGGTAAACGGCAGACAGCCAGAACAGGATCCCTTTATTCCCAGTCTCTGTTTTCTGCCGTTCAGCCAATCCTCCGCCCATGCTAGCAACTCTTCTGTAATTCCATGGGCTCTATCTTACCAAACAGCCTCATGTGCGGAAACTTGTCAAAGGCCTTCTGAAAATCCAAGTACACTACGTCTACTGCATCTATTTTCTCTACGCTGCTTGTAATTTCCTCAAAACACTGCAGTATGCTTATCAGGCAGGAAATTCCTTTCAGGAAATCATGTTGGGTATGACCTATCTTGTAATGTGCCTCCGTTATCTCGTCCCCAACAATCAATTCCAACAACTTCCCAACCGCTAACTGGTCTATATTTTCCTTTATGATGCCACACACCGTTCTTAAATAGCGGAATAGCTTTCGCAATTTTCCAGTCATGCGGTATTATGCCAGAATGTATCTATTCTTGAAAGATCATTATTAATGACTGTACAATCTCTGCAGCTAGTTCCTTCAGAACCCAAGGGTGCAGTCCAACAGGTCCAAGAAACTTATCCACGCTCAAACACTCAAGCGCCCTGAGCACATTCTCAGTCGTAATTTTCACTGCACATACTACACTTCCCTGAAACTCTTGAATGTCCAGTATACTGTAGAACCTTCCCCTGTGAGAACTGATACAAAACACGAATTCAGTTCCTCTGCCATCTCTGCATGTCTCATTACAATATCTGCAGCATCAAAAATAATTCGACCTTAAAAACAAGCGTCACTTACGCTTTGTTAACCACAATATCGACCTGAAACAGCTCACCTTTATCTGGGTAAAAGTAGACACCTTGCTCGCCCTGTGGATTTATCCACCCAATTTGGCTCAGCATTTCAAGATCACCTCCCTGTTTATCTATTCATAAGCCCATCGTTTGGCAAGCGAATGCAACGACGCCAACGCCTGTTAAGATGTTTCTTGTCTCCCTCGCATCCATGTAAAAATGACCACGGTGATTATCCTGACGACCAATTTGGTCCACTGCTCTTATTATATCTGTAGAAATGCTGCTATTCCCCTTCACAATCTCGGATAGCACAAACTGATGTCCTCATGATTTCGCTCTTTAGTGTCTTTTTCATTTCACACACTAGTCACGTAACACATTTGTTCTTTGCTGTCTGTATATTAGCTGGAATAGAATAGTGCAGCACAGTACAGGCCCTTTGGCCCGCAATGTTGTGCCAACCCTCAAACCCTGCCTCCCATGTAACCCACCCCCACATTAAATTCCTCCATATACCTGTCTAGTAGTCTCTTAAACTTTATTAGTGTATCTGCCTTCACTACTGACTCAAGCAGTGTATTCCACGCACCAACCACTCTCTGAGTGAAAAAAAAATCCTCTAATATCCTCCTTGAACTTTGCACCCTTACCTTAAAGCCATGTCTTCTTGTATTGAGCAGGTGTGCCCTGGGGAAGAGGCGCTGGCTTTCTATTTTATCTATTCCTCTTAATGTCGTCTATACCTCTATCATGTCTCCTCTTATCCTCCTTCTCTCCAAGGAGTAAAGCCCTAGTGTTCCCTTAATCTCTGATCATAATCCATGCGCTCTGAACCTCGAAGCATCCTGGTAAATCTCCTCTGTACCCTTTCCAATGTTTCCAAATCCTTCCTATAGTGAGGTGACCAGAACTGACCACAGTACTCCAAGTGTGGGCTAACCAGAGTTTTATAGAGCTCCATCATTACCTGGCAACTCCTAAGCTCTATCCCTTGGCTAATGAAGCCTAACACCCCATAAGCTTTATAATCTACCCTTTCTACCTGTGGGGCAACTTTCACGGATCTGTGGATATGTACTCCCAGATTCCTCCGCTCCTCCACATTTCCACGTTTGCTGCCATTTACTTTAAACTTCTCTGGGTTTAACTCCATCCGCCACTTCTCAGCACACTTCTGATCCTATCAATGTCTCCGTGCAATATTTGCGATTTAATTATTTCGTATTTTAAGCCAGGCTTCATATCTTTCTCGATAACAAAAGGGTCCGTAAACCTGTTTGCTTTCTCTTTTATTCTGACAGGTACATGCAAACTTTGTACTCCCGAAATTTCTGAAGACCTCCCATTCATTTGGCAGAAAATAACCTGAGCCAATCCACTATTTCCAATTCCGTCTGGTAACGTCAAAACTGTCCATTCTCTGTGCAACCGGGAGCGGAGCGAACCGAATCACAAAACGAGTTTGCGGAAGCTAGGGTCGTTGATTTCAAAGACAGGGTTCTATCGTTTCTGAGAAGTGAGGAGAAGGAGCGGCCGTTATTGTCTATTACAACTGTGGTGAAGAGGGACACTTCAGGCGAGAGTAGGAATGACAGGAAACACTGCGGAGAGTGAGCCCACGGATACCTAAGCAGAGCGGGTCGTTGGCAATCGTTAAAAGACACCCAGTGAGGGATAGCAAGGTGTAGTGGGGTGGGGTGGCACATTTCTCGCAATATATTAAGGAACAGTCGAAAGCAAAGAACCCTATTTCTTAATGCTTAATGGACCAAGCTCCAGCGCATCGCTACTGATAGAACGTATTTATACTAGAGCCATACTTGACACAGAGTCGAAAGTCACTTCGTTGTACCGTTCATTTTATAACCAATGGCGCAATTCAGTGCACTTGAGATCCGAGGTCTGAGTACGACTGGTTATCCATATGATGGTTACTTGTCAGTAAAACTAGAGCTTTCGGAGGCCGATGTGTGAGTGGCTGAGGGGCTTGATACATTACCGCTAGGCTGTCAGGACCCTGCTGAGAAAGGCGGTGGTTCAATTTTTGTGGAAACCAACCCTCCTATTGTGACGAAGCTCATGGGAGCCTGTAACGAGAAAGCTGAAGAGAGCTTTCTGAGAACATTGTCCTTTCACTCGGGGTTTCGAGCTGCCTTTGAGGAAATGCGTGGCTGCATTGGGCCTGATAACGAATTTAAACGAGGGACTGTGTGGTTCCCCAGTCCAAGCCAATCATGTTACGTCCCGGGGAAGTAGCAAGAGTAATGGGAAACCCCAAATTTCCCGGAATGCCCAAGGGTGAGGCCTTCTTAGTGGATGCTCCGGAAGACCACGAAGAAGAGTCGGGAATGCCTGCTGTGGTGCTGGTGAGGCCGGAACTGCAAAAGCCCTCGGTTGTACAGGCGAACAAGATGGGAGTGATTGTCAGAAACACTACTAAGACTGGGGTCACATTCAGTCGTGGGTTGCCCCTGTCTCATCTTTTCCCGGAAACAGTAGTTCTCCTGTCCCTGTGAGACAAGTGGGGGAGAAATTATCTGCAAAGAGGGTAATTGTCGACTGCTGAGTCATTCAACTTCGGGGACTCCCAGGTACCTGCGGGTTAGAAAAACAAATTTACAGAGAAGATGTTGTAGCTTGAAGATGTATTTTCCACTGACGAGTTCAATGTGGGTTGTTCCAAGAGCTGTCTACACACTATGCGCGCGACTTCGGACACCCTGTTCAGAGAGAGGTCACAGTAAATGCCTCCTGCAGAGGTGGAAGACGTTTGGTAAAATTCTGTAAGTTGAAGGAGGCTGAGATTATCATCGGGTCCCGAAACTCCTATACGTCACACAATAGTGGTGGCCAGAAAGAGGAATGGGAAGGTATGAATATGTGTGCACTGTAGGACTCTGAACAGCCCTACCGTCTCCGACCGATATACTGTCCCAAGGATCGAAGACGCACTGGCCTGTCTGGTTAGTACGAAGTGGTTTAGTGTGCTGGACTTGAGGAGTGGATATTACCTGATCCTCGTGAGTGAGTCTGACAAAGAAGAGACGGCATTTATATATTGTTACGTACCCCGTAACTGGGTTGCCAAACCAGCAGAAATGGATCACTTAGTTGGAGTCTAGATTACTAGAACTAAGAAAGTTTTATCAAAGAAACAAGCAACACAGTAATCGAAAGGATAATAAATGCAACAGTTCAGTAATGTTAACCACACATGTGCACAGAATTAAGATAACAGCATCAATCAAGCTCTATCGTTGTCTAGGGGTAAATGACCAAATTTCAAAGTGACTCAAAGTTCAGTCCAGTTTAGTAGTTCAGTTCGCAGTAATCGTTGCCATGGATGGACAACGTGGGGGAAGAGAGAGAGAGAAGAGGAACAACTGATCATTCAGACACGGCTTCACTCACAGACCAACGATATGGCTCACAAGCAACTTTTGGGCGGGTCCTTGGTGATGTCACCTGAGGTCACCGACTGTGGCCCCTCCTCCAGATGCGGTCGATCCTCTGCAGTGAACCCGGCACCCAGGCAAGGGCGGACACACACCGGGTTCCCGCTGATCGTACCTTTCCACCCTGGCCGTTGTCTGGTACTTCTCACTGACTCGTGAGGGGCGTACCGCTTCCAGGGTCTCGTTACCTCGGGTGTCGTGTGTCCTGCCTTAGCGAACCTGTTCCTTTTTATCCCCCTGCTGGGGCATCGCCTGTCCACCACTTCAAACAGTTCAGGTTTCAAAGAGGGAGCCGCTCCAGACAGCTCTCTCTGCCCCGTCCCTCCATTACACATCTCCAGACGCTGCTCCCTTGTTCCTTATCTTTCCTTCCCCTGAGGGCAGGTGGCAGACCACTTGCTAAAGTCACTGATGCTAACCCAGGCCAGCAAACATCTTAATTTTATGTGTATTCTCGTCACACTTCCCCCCTTTAAGGATTTTTACCGGGAGGTAAAAATTACAAACATGAATACATTATTTGATACATACACAAATATACATCTTTATCAGCTATTTGGCTAACACAGCGAGTTTGAAGCTGTCAACACCTTGACAGACAGTCATCACATTTTCTGTTCCTTTTACACGTGCTATTAATAATCCCTTAGACCAGGCTCCAACTCAGCAAACTTCATAGTGGTCAAAAACACTGATGAATTGCGATCAATGTAACCTCTCATTTGGCTTTGTCCCGGACCACAATAACAAGGGTCGTCCCATTCCGGCTCAGTTTTCTCTCGCAAGGGCTTAGTAGGAGGGGGACGGGTATTGACCGCAGAGTTATTGCAAAACTTCCTGCAGTACCCCACCATCTCCAAGAGCCTTCTGAGGGTCCTCTTGTCTGTCGGGGTTGGGAGGTCAGCGATAGCCTGCACTGTAGCTTGCATCGCTGCCAGCTGCCCCTGTGTCACCACAATTCCCAGGTAAGTGACCCTCGTGTGGCCGAACTCATTTTTTTTCAAGGTTCACTATCAAACTGGCTTCAGACAGCCGTATTAAATTGCCTATACACACCTCTGTGTTCATCAGCCCTTTAGTCACTGAATTACTCATTAAATATGGGTGTTGTTTACTAGGTGTACCTATTGTAAGAGACATCACCCAACATCCCAGTTCTTTGCATTTCCTCGGGACAATCAAACACACGGGTGCGAGTCGTCTAATTACTTCTTCTAAAGATTCGCTTTGTTCGGGGATTAAGGGAGAGACCTTATCAGTAGACCTGGCCAAAACAATAGCCTTCTCCCATCTTATCGATCCCATACTAATCTGCTCAAAATGTTTTTTTCCTCTTATCAGGGGGCACCTAGCTTCTTTGATTTCCACGCTAACACCGACTAGGTTTGTTAGCATATCAAAAGCCGGTGACCGTCTCAGTTCGCGTCGGTCATGATCAATAACATTTTTCCCCCTGGGCAGCCGGTAAATCTCTTTCATGATTCCACCAACTGTTTCCTCCAGCACCGCAAAATGTCCACCGGGGGGTACCTCGTGGGCCATGTTAAAAACCTCATCCCCATAACTCTTTTGCACCACCCCCCATTCCTCATCTGCGGATACTGTCCTTGATTTCCCTTTCTTCCTTCGCACTTCCTCATCCGCACAATAGCCTACTAGTTCCCTTGTGAAAGCTGTGTCAGAGAGAGCTGTCTCTGCAAAAACCATCAGCCCCTCGTCTCGCTCCTGCGTCTGCACAAATTCTTTCCTGGCTACCGCTATGTCCGCCCCAGTTCCCTCACTACCTCTTATCTCACTACACCCTGTCTCATACAAGGTTGGCAGAAATGTTTCAGCTAAATTCACTATCGCGGGCCCGTGATGAACCTGTGAGTCCATGGGCGGGGCCTCAATGCTGGCAGGCTGACCTGTCAATCTCAGGACTGGGAACACGATTCCTCCGGCGATGTCATTACCGAGCAAGACTTCCACGTCTTTCATCGGTAATTCGGACCTCACCCCGATCGTGACTAGTCCAGAGACCAGGTTGCTCTGTAAGTGTATCTGGTGCAAAGGGACTGACTCTGTCCCTTCCCCAACACCTTTGACCTCTACCTCCCCAGTCTGGGTCTCTGAGCTAAACTCTAATACACTCTTCAGTATTAGTGACTGACACGCTCCCGTGTCTCTCCAGATCCGCACTGGAACTGGTTTTAACCTCTCCTTCACTGACACCAGTCCGGCCGAGATAAACCTCTCGCGCCCTTCCTGGACATTTTCAGACCTGTCCTTCCCTAGCGGTTCGCTTAACAGCTCGATACAGCCATTCAAAATTTCCGCTTTTCCTTTTCCCGTCTCCTTCCTTGGGGCAAAGCACCTGGACGCAAAGTGTCCGACTTTCCCACAATTATAACAGACGACCCCAGGAGACTTCCTACCAGACTGCTCCCGGTTTACCTTATCCTTTTCACTAGTCCCCGGCTTACTTTCTGACTTTTCCGGCAGACTCTCTCCGCCGTCCTGACTACCCTTCTGGTAGCCTTTACTCGGGGCAAACTTCATTTTATGCGTCAACGCATACTCATCCGCTAACTTAGTAGTTGCGGCTAACGTGGCTGCCTCTTTCTCATCGAGGTAGGGTCTCATACCCTCAGGGACACAACCTTTAAACTGCTCAATCAGGATCAGTTGTAGCAGTCTGTCATAATCCCCCTCTACCCGCTTCGAGGCGCACCAACGCTCACAATATGTCTGCATCTCACGGGCAAACTCCAAATATGTGCGGTCCCACTGCTTCCTCGCATTCCGGAACCTCTGCCTGTATGCCTCCGGGACCAACTCATAAATCCTGAGGAAGGCCTCTTTCACCACCTCATACCTCTGGGCATCTTCCGCGGACAAAGCTGAGTAAGATTGTTGGGCCTTCCCTTTCAGTACACTCTGAAGTAAAACAACCCACTTATCTCTCGGCCAGTCCTGACTTATAGCCACTTTTTCGAAGTGGAGGAAGTACCGATCCACGTCGGTATCGTCAAATGGGGGAACCAGCCTAACCTCCTGGGTCGCCCGGAACCCTCCACCTTGGGTCGGCACGAGCCCCTGCTCGGCCCTTTAACTTCTCTAGCTCAAATTCCCTTTCCCTCTGTTTCCCTCTCTCTTCTCGCTCCCATTGCCTCTCTTTCTCCTCTCTGTCTAACTGTCTGTCCCTCTCTCTCTGTTCTCTCTCCAACTGTCTTTCTCTCGCTTGCCTTTCTACCTCTTTCTCTTTCTCCCGCCTTTCTAACTCTCTCTCTTGCCTTTCTAACTGCTTCTCTTCGTGTTCTAACTGCCGTACCCGGAACTCGTGCTCGAGTCTCAGTTTTTCAAGCTGTACCTGTACCGCGTCTCCAGCAGATTTTTCAATAGACACCACCCCCAGATCACCTTGGGGAAACACACCATTAGATACATAGTGCTCTACAATAGCTCTGTGTATCTCCTCTCTCCTCATTGTCGACTTCACCTTAGCAAGATTCAACCGTTTGGCCACAGCTATCAATTCCGATTTCCTGGCATCCTCTCATGCCTCCAAGGTCGGCGTCTTTATAAATTCCTCAGCCTCCATTTCTGCTGTTTGTCTTTTCTTTCTTTCGGGAATTTTAACCCAATCAATTTACTCCATCCCAAATTTAGCGTTCAAAATCGCGGACGAGAACCCCACTTATGTTACGTACCCCGTAACTGGGTTGCCAAACCTGCAGAAATGGATCACTTAGTTGGAGAGTGGATTACTAGAACTAAGAAAGTTTTATTAAAGAAACAAGCAACACAGTAATCGAAAGGATAATAAATGCAATAGTTCAGTAATGTTAACCACACATGTGCACAGAATTAAGATAACAGCATCAATCAAGCTCTATCGTTGTCTAGGGGTAAATGACCAAATTTCAAAGTGACTCAAAGTTCAGTCCAGTTTAGTAGTTCAGTTCGCAGTAATCGTTGCCATGGATGGACAACGTGGGGGAAGAGAGAGAGAGAACAGGAACAACTGATCATTCAGACACGGCTTCACTCACAGACCAACGATATGGCTCACAAGCAACTTTTGGGCGGGTCCTTGGTGATGTCACCTGAGGTCACCGACTGTGACCCCTCCTCCAGATGCGGTCGATCCTCTGCAGTGAACCCGGCACCCAGGCAAGGGCGGACACACACCGGGTTCCCGCTGATCGTACCTTTCCACCCTGGCCGTTGTCTGGTACTTCTCACTGACTCGTGAGGGGCGTACCGCTTCCAGGGTCTCGTTACATCGGGTGTCGTGTGTCCTGCCTTAGCGAACCTGTCCCTTTTTATCCCCCTGCTGGAGCATCGCCTGTCCACCGCTTCAAACAGTTCAGGGTTCAAAGAGGGAGCCGCTTCAGACAGCTCTCTCTCCCCCGTCCCTTCATTACCCATCTCCAGACGCTGCTCCATTGTTCCTTATCTCTCCTTCCCCTGAGGGCAGGTTTCAGACCACTTGCTAATGTCACTGATGCTAACCCAGGCCAGCAAACATCTTAATTTTATGTGTATTCTCTTCACAATATCCACTGGGATTCTTCCAGTTTGAAGTGCTGCCCAGGGCATCTCGCGTCTCCCTGCAACCTTCCAGCGGGTCATGGGGCATATGAGCTTTCTTGAAGTATCGGTGTATCTGGATGACTTCATAGTGTGCAGGTCCATCTTGGAAAAAGCATGAAGCGGAGCTCAGGCAAGGGACAGATCGGTTCGAGTTGTAGGTAGGGACGAGTGATAGCCCAGGGGAGGCCTTGCAAGGTAGACCAGAAGTATCCCCCAGTAGTGTCGAAACATAAAGAGGTAGATGAGGGACTATGGAGGTTTCACACATCAGAAGGCTACGGGATAGGCTGGCCTATGGTGCACTGGAGAAACGGAGTGTAACCCTTATTGCTTTGGGCAGCTATGTCACTGCCTTTTACACGTGGGTTGTACTTTGTGTTCTGCCGGAAGGGATGACAAATTATCTCAAAGTCATGAGGGCATGACTAAATTCAGAGGGGTCAGCGTTTCACGCCCTGGGAAAGGTTTCACTGCTAATCTAATGGTATCTCTGTGCTAACAGTGTTTGCGTTATGACTGACGGAAGCTTTGGAATATGCTGCGCCCAATGGGGGAAGTTTCTTCTTCTTTCTTGTGTTCCCGAGATATAGGGAGTCGCAGCGTTTGTTCAGACACATTTCTGTCACCTGCTCTGTCTCATTTCGTATCTTCCTGATAACATCTGTACCATTAGGTCGTCTGTTATTTTAAATTTCTGCATATTGCCGCAATGACGTCAAAGTGAAACCAAGATGCAAGGGTTGTGCAGTCTATTTGCAAAACCATTTCCACACGACCCACGAAAAAGCTTCTCATCACTGTGCTATGTGATTGAGCATTTAAAATACAGTTACTACGGTCTGATTTCATAAATTTTATTCAAAATGCATAGATTTCATTAGCTTCTTAATCTCTTCGTCCTGCAGATTGTGTACACAGGTATGTATACAATTCCGTCGTTGATCTGGAATAACGTGTTGTAAGATATTCAGAAATAGTTTGTGACAAGCAGTTGCCCATAAAGCAAACCGCAGATTTGTTATTTTAAATTGATTTACTTTACTCACAGTCGAATCGATCCATTTCAGTCACAGTGATATAATATATGCATATTTTATGTTTAATAATTTTGTCAATAAAGCCAACCATTATGCTCTGATAACGATTGTTTTTCATTCTGACAGTTGTTGACAGGGCCTCGTTCACAGTGCGCCAGACTCCTGAGCAGGTGACTAAGTCAGAGGGTGCAAATGTGTTAATTTGCTGCACCTACCCAGTCTGCGCTCAGAACACAGCAGTGACTGTTTGTTCGTGGACAGCGGGACAAAGACGGTACTCAGATGCTTCTGCAGACAGAAGGATGAGTATTATAACTTCAGAGAAAGGTTCTGCCGAATTCCATATCTTCGGGGTGAGATTCGGTGACTCTGGAATCTATTATTCCAGTGAGAGACTTCCCAAGGCAATGGGACGAGCGTTATTGTACACGATAATTCTCAATCGTTGTGTTTTAAACAAATGCAACTTCTAAATTAAACGGAACGCTTTAGGTATTGATAATGTACAATAAGAGACCACCTCTCAACCCACAACAGTATTCTTTCTTTCGGGTTTGAATAACCACTGTTTACTGTTGGTGGAACAGTAAAATCTCGTAAAGAACATTGTTCTCTAATTTCAAGTAATTTTATGCTCCTTTATATCTGGACATATAATTCCTGTGATGTACATCTGAAGAAGGACTTTATGTCGGTAAGATAGGCACTTAAACATAGAAACATAGAAACATAGAAAATAGGTGCAGGAGTAGGCCGTTCGGCCCTTGGAGCCTGCACCGCCATTTATTATGATCATGGCTGATCATCCAACTCAGAACCCCGCCCCAGCCTTCCCTCCATACCCCCTGACCCCCGTAGCCACAAGGGCCATATCTAACTCCCTCTTAAATATAGCCAATGAACTGGCCTCAACAGTTTCCTGTGGCAGAGAATTCCACAGATTAACCACTCTCTGTGTGAAGAAGTTTTTCCTAATCTCAGTCCTAAAAGGCTTCCCCTTTATCCTCAAACTGTGACCCCTTGTTCTGGACTTCCCCAACATCGGGAACAATCTTCCTTAATCTAGCCTGTCCAATCCCTTTAGGATCTTATACGTTTCAATCAGATCCCCCCTCAATCTTCTAAATTCCAACGAGTACAAGCCCAGTTCATCCAGTCTTTCTTCATATGAAAGTCCTTCCATCCCAGGAATCAATCTGGTGAACCTTCTTTGTACTCCCTCTATGGCAAAGATGTCTTTCCTCAGATTAGGGGACCAAAACTGCACACAATACTCCAGGTGTGGTCTCACCAAGGCCTTGTACAACTGCAGTAGTACCTCCCTGCTCCTGTACTCGAATCCTCTCGCTATAAATGCCAGCATACCATTCGCCTTTTTCACCGCCTGCTGTACCTGCATGCCCACTTTCAATGACTGGTGTATGATGACACCCAGGTCTCGTTGCACCTCCCCTTTTCCTAATCGGCCAACATTCAGATAATAATCTGTTTTCCCATTTTTGCCACCAAAGTGGATAACTTCACATTTATCCACATTAAATTGCATCTGCCATGAGTTTGCCCACTCACCCAACCTATCCAAGTCACCCTGCATCCTCTTAGAATCCTCCTCAGAGCTAACACTGCCACCCAGCTTCGTGTCATCCGAAAACTTGGAGATGCTGCATTTAATTCCCTCAGCCAAGTCATTAATATATATTGTAAACAACTGGGGTCCCAGCACTGAGCCTTGCGGTACCCCACTCGTCACCGCCTGCCATTCTGAAAAGGTCCCGTTTATTCCCACTCTTTGCTTTCTGTCTGCTAACCAATTCTCCACGAACACCAATACCTTACCCCCAATACCGTGTGCTTTAAGTTTGCACACTAATCTCCTGTGTGGGACCTTGTCAAAAGCCTTTTGAAAATCCAAATATACCACATCCACTGGTTCTCCCCTATCCACTCTATCAGTTACATCCTCAAAATATTCTATGAGATACGTCAGACATGATTTTCCTTTCGCAAATCCATGCTGACTTTGTCCGATCATTTCACCACTTTCCAAATGTGCTGTTACCACATCCCTGATAACTGACTCCAGCAGTTTCCCCACCACCGACGTTAGGATAACCGGTCTATAATTCCCCGGTTTCTCTCTCCCTCCTTTTTTAAAACGTGGGATTACATTAGCCACCCTCCAATCCTCAGGAACTAGTCCAGAATCTAACGAGTTTTGAAAAATTATCACTAATGCATCCACTATTTCTTGGGCTACTTCTTTAAGCACTCTAGGATGCAGAGCATCTGGCCCTGGGGATTTATCTGCCTTCAATCCCTTCAATTTACCTAACACCACTTCCCTACTAACATATATTTCACTCAGTTCCTCCATCTCACTGGACCCTCTGTCCCTTACTATTTCTGGAAGATTATTTATGTCCCCCTTAGTGAAGACAGAACCAAAGTAATTATTCAATTGGTCTGCCATGTCCTTGCTCCCCATAATCAATTCACCTGTTTCTGTCTGCAGTGGACCTACATTTGTCTTTACCATTCTTTTGCTTTTTACATATCTATAAAAGCTTTTACAGTCCGTTTTTATGTTCCCTGCCAGTTTTCTCTCAAAATCATTTTTCCCCTTCCTAATTAAGCCCTTTGTCCTCCTCTGCTGAACTCTGAATTTCTCCCAGTCCTCAGGTGAGCCACTTGCTCTGGCTAATTTGTATGCTTAATCTTTGGAATTGATACTATCCCTAATTTTCCTTGTCAGCCACGGGTGCACTACCTTCCTTGATTTATTCTTTTGCCAAACTGGGATGAACAATTGTTGTAGTTCATCCATGCAACCTTTAAATGCTTGCCATTGCATATCCACCGTCAATCCTTTAAGTGTCATTTGCCAGTCTATCTTAGCTAATTCACGTCTCATACCTTCAAAGTCACCCCTCTTTAAGTTCAGAACCTTTGTTTCTGAATTAACTATGTCACTCTCCATCTTAATGAAGAATTCCACCATATTATGGTCACTCTTACCCAAGGGACCTCTCACGACAAGATCGCTAATTAACCCTTCCTCATTGCTCAAAACCCAGTCCAGAATAGCCTGCTCTCTAGTTGGTTCCTCGACATGTTGGTTCAAAAAACCATCCCGCATACATTCCAAGAAATCCTCTTCCTCAGCACCTTTACCAATTTGGTTCACCCAGTCTACATGTAGATTGAAGTCACCCATTATAATCATTCAATCAGATTCGACACCTGTAAGTTACAGATCATGACGTGCCCTTCGTAAGTTACGAGTTCAGACATTACTTGCAGAATATTAAATCGATTCTGCAAAAAGTTCGAGTGCTTTGTCGGCGTATACGACGAATAAACCCTTCTCGGGATTCCAGCCGGGAACAGATGTCAATTGTAACCGACGTCTCGATGGCATACTCTACCATTCTTGGAGAATCCGAGAAGGGTTTATTTCAAACCTCGAGTCTGCCTGTCCCATTGCAAATAGAAACAATGAATAAATGTTTGTTGTGTGTATTTAAATAATTACCTGCTAAAACAGAATCAGAATCAGAATATCACCGGCATGTGTCGGGAAATTTATTAACCTACCGGCACCAGTTCAATGTTAAACACAATAGAACATAATAATGTAGGAAAAAGAGAAAATGACTAAATCGTTTAAAATAAATCACCAGTGAATCATATATACGTGAGGTGTTGTTCAGTCGTTAAGTCGAGTCCGATTCTTCGTGACATCATGGACCAGGTGGTCCATAGCTTTTTAATGGCAGGATAGGGAAGTAGATTGCCAGGCATTTGTTCCGCGCATATACTGCTGCAGCCCGGCTGGACCCGGCTGGGTTTAAACTCACTTCTATCCGCCTTGAAGTCCAGTGCTAATGCACTGAGGTAGTGTTCATTGGTTCAGTATCCATGTGGAATCGGATGGCAGAAAGGAAGTAAAAGTTCTGTGAATCGTTGACTGTGTGCTTTCACGCTTCTATGCCTCTTTCCTCACGGTAATATAGAGAAAAGGACATATCCTTGGTAATGAAAGTCCTTAATGATGAACGCAGCCCTCCCGAGATACTGCTGCTTGAAAGTGTCTTGGATGCTAGCACTCATGATAGAACTGACTCATTTTGTAACTTACTGTAGCTTCTTTCGATCCAGTACAGTAATCGCTCCCCAGCATACCAGACGGCGATGCAACCTGTCAAAATGCTCTCCTGGTACATCTGTAGAAGTTTTCGAGTGTCCTAGGTGACAAACCGAATCTCCTTAAACTTCTAATGAAATATAGACAGTATCTTACCGCCATTATAACAACGTCGATATGTTAGGACCAGGTTAGATCCTCAGAAATATTGACACTCAGGAACTTGAAATTGCCCACTCTCTCCAAATTTGAGGATTGATTTATGATTCCTCCTCCTATTGTTTCTGAAGTCCTCGGTCAACTTCCTCGTCTTACTGACGTTGAGTTAGAGGTTGTTGCTGCAATTCCACTCCTCTAGCTAATATCACTCTCTGCTGTACGTCCTCACCTTTCTATCTGAGATTCTGCCAACAATTGTTGTATCATTACCAAATTTATTCATGACATTTTAGCTATTCCTAGCCACATAGCCATGGATACAGCGAGAGTAGAGAAGTGGGCTAAGGACACATCCCACAGATGCACCAGTGATGATCCTCAGTGAGAAGGAGTTATTGATACAAATTGTTTTCGTCAGGTCACCAAGTTGAGAATCCATAACATATTTAAGAGAAGACTGGATAAGTGTTTTGCCTATTAGGGTAATTAACAAATATGGAGAAAAGGCAGGTTGGGATGGAGATGAGTTCATGACCAGATCAGCCATGATCTTATTGAATGACGGAGCAGGCTCGAGGGGTCAGATGGCCTTCTTCTGCTCCTTTTTCTTATGATCTTATGCACTCAATTAGACAATAGAACGTGTAAAGGAGCAAAACAATAATACTAATAATTTTAAATATATTAAAGATTTCATGAAATTTTGTGGGTTTCTGGCATGAATGCGGTAAAGTATGTATTATAAGTTTGCCTTGGAAGCAGAGATTGGTAAAATAAATGACGGTATGTTTGTTCAGTATGGAAGACAGAACACATTAAATCACACAATTCAGCACGGTACATATAATTAATGCAACGTGTAACAAAAGATGGGTCCAAAGGAGGTAAAAATAGAAATACATGTTAAATTCAGAATTCCTAAATATTTAACTGCTGTAACCATCCTTGCGATGATATGTCCTTGTTTAAAAGCCCGGGGCATGGACTGTGAACAGAAGAAATACCAGTCTAAACTGTCACTGGGAAATTCATAATTTATTTTGCTCAACGATGAAACCAGCAATATCTGGTCATCATTATCATCAATGTATTGGAAGAAACGTTTATTTAATTGTGTGCTCCCTGTTCACCTTGTGTCTTCATTACCGCATCAAGCTAGCTGGAAAATTTCTATGGCACTATCCCCACCCCCCCAAAAAAAAGGGGGTGAATTATTCTTTTTGTTCCAATAATATTTTATTATTTTCCAGTATTTCCCTCAGCTTAGCAATATTACTCTGGAAAAAAAAATCCTTCTTTATATTCCGTTCTGAACTGCAGGGAGTTTTCATCGTTTTGTCATAACTTGCTGCAGCCTCAGAGGCAAAGCAAAAACATATAGCGTCCAAAACATTACACAAATAATGATTACTGACATTTTAACATAAATATTTCGCCAGATTCATTTGAAATAATGGAAAGTAATATAATATCTTTGGCACATTTGCTTTATAAATTCCGCTCTGGTCACAAGAGAATCAAAGATTTTAGTTTTATTCTTTCACTCTCACTGCAATCCCTTCCTGTTATTTTCCTCCTGTTACTTATTCTTTGCATTCTTCTGGTTTCCCCCTGATTCCAGCATGGTCCAACATGTTGACTTCCACAATCATGTGCTCTTGATCATCTGCATCCATCAAGCATTTTGGGGGGAAAAAAAATCTGGATTCTATTCCCACATAAATTGTCTGGCTTCTTGGTGTTTCTGGATTTTTTGGTTTTTATTTCACTCTTCTGTAACTCCAGTGTTTTTGATCTGAGGGTTTAAGCTGAATTGCGAATTCCAACTTGGTAGGAATGCAATATAGGGTTCGCTATGGCTTCTTTTAAATACATGACTGAAAATAATTCGCATTCAGATTTGGTTCTGAAGCGAATAATGAATATTTTTCCCGTTCAAATTTAATCTCACTTTTTGGATTCTTAGTTTCTGGAATAATGTTCGTAGAATAAAATCATGAGCATTTCTTACACCAAATCTTTAACAGAAATTCCCAAGAAACACAGTCAAAAGATGATGTGGTGTACTTGGTTAATAAGGGAGCCGTGTAACCCATAGGTCGATGCTTGCATTTTGTTTTACCAACTGAAGTACTAAATATTGCGTATTTTTTTAATCACATTTCACGTTAGATGTTGGAATCAAATGACGAAAATTTCTGCTGCGTTCTAGTGCTTCAAAACCAACAACTTTAGTTTTCCTTTCTTATTTTTGTTTTGCTCCTGAAACATATCTGCAACACCGTAATCAGAACTCCCAACCTCCCAAATACCTTTAGCTGTGTGATGAAAACTGTATTTTTCAAATGCCATCAAATATTGCATCTAAACGGATTATTCCACGGACATTTCCAAAATTTACTTCATTACTTAAACCTCCTATGTGGCAATCGCACCTTCCTCTTAAAAAATGTTACAGCTTCTTTGATGTAACCTTGCAGCATCGGAATTACCAACTCTTTTAAGTTTGTGATCCCGCCTATAGGTACCATTATTATCTATGTGAGCATTTCAGGGCATCGAAATTTAAATGAAATAATGTGATTAATTTAAAATTTTCTCACCACCTATAGGCAAACAATGTTTATTTCCTGTGCAGATATTAAATAGAAAGCCCCATGATGTTATTAGTGACACAGCTGATGAAATGTATATAATGTCAATTTGATTTTACCGAGGCAAGATTTTTTTTCTGCAATTTTGGTTAAATATTTCTGTTATGAATAAATATTTCACTTGTTCTGCAGTTCCACCGACCCCATTACGAATTACTTACAATGAAACCAAACAGAATGGATCTATCTCCCCTACAATTGTATGCAAAACTCCTGAATTCTACCCTGATGAGATATATATTACTCGGTGCAAGGTGGTCTGACCGTCGGGAACGGTATAACTACAAAAAGTGCTAAACGCAAATGGTCTCTATGAAGTTACCAAACATTCTGGTAGAGGTACAACCTGTCAGTAGCGGGACTACTTACACTTGTTAGGCAAGTCATCCTACAATGAAAACGGCAAAGGACTTCCAATTTACATCAACGACCACATTAACATATAATTCTGTTAACCATTAGCTACGTACCTGAAAAAAAAAATCGAATATTGGGAACACATTGTCTCACGACTTGTGAGTAACAGGCAGTATCTTCAAAATGTTTGCGCCTGTACTGGAAAGGATGGCTATAATTCGAAACCGATGAGGCAAAATCAGTTAAAATGTTAATTTTGATGAAGAATTAAATTTGTGGGGCACTGAAAGCGGTGTCACGATAGCATTACAGCAAACGTAACACTTTTAGAGTGATTGCTGTAATACTACCTCCCCCTCCCCCTCGTACCCCATCTGTTACTCATTTTTATGCACACATTCTTTCTCTCACTCTCCTTTTTCTCCCTCTGTCCCTCTGAATATACCTCTTGCCCATCCTCTGGGTCCCCCCCGCTTGACTTTCTTCCCGGACCTCCTGTCCCATGATCCTCTCGTATCCCCTTTTGCCTATCACCTGTCCAGCTCTGGCTCTATCCCTCCCCCTCCTGTCTTCTCCTATCATTTTGGATCTCCCCCTCCCCCTCCAACTTTCAAATCCCTTACTCACTCTTCTTTCAGTTAGTCCTAACGAAGGGTCTCGGCCTGAAACGTCGACTGCACCTCTTCCTACATATGCTGCTTGGCCTGCTGCGTTCACCAGCAACTGTGATGTGTGTTGCTTGAATTTCCAGCATCTGCAGAATTCCTGTTGTTTGCATTTAAATTCACTACTGCGAAGCCTCTTCCGGTGATGCCTACACCGAATAAATTTAGATTCTTTCTTCGACAGGAGTTCAGTGAAACCATCTCTCACTGCTCCCCATCTGTAATTTCTTCGGCTCTTCAACTTTTCGACCACTCTTTGGCTCAGACTCGCTATCACAGCCATATATCCTTTCTTGGGACGTGTCTCCGTCGCCAACTTACTCCAGTTGGCTTAGGATTCGTTTCCAAGCCTCTCAGTTTGGACCTTCTGAGGATCCCAGGTACTCACATTTTATTGACTCTGCCTATCGCCACTTCTTCCGTCAAACTCTGAAGGCGACTCTCTCCGCCATGAGGAGGTACTTGGTGTCCCTATCCCAGAGCCTTCCACACCTTCGGGACACTTTCTTCGCCGTCTGTAATGGTCCTACCAGTTATTTCATCCTCCGTCGGATTTACGCCTGCAATCGCGGTTTTTTTGACTTTGTCATGTTAGGCAAAGATCGCAAGATCCTACATCTACGGACTCCAGAGCCTGCCGGCCCCGACACTAGCAGGCATGAACTTCAGATTGCGGCATCTGCCATTGATCTCGCCGGCTCCAACACCTCAGGGCATATTCAAAACCCGGACTCCAGCAACGACCATGGACACCTTCACAGCGATTGCGCAACTACCAACTGCGACGCCAGCCTTGAACTCCAGGCCGGGTCTTTATGTGCTGCTGTTTTTGACTCCCGTCTCGACTTCCCCCACCACCACTCCGCAGCCCCGTCTTCCTCAGATCCCACCGTCAACTTCTGGGCCCTCAGAGGCTCCATCTGCCTCTCACCCCAACCCTCCCCACTCCATTGACACCCCCAGCCGTCCCCCCTCCCCCTTCCTGATCCCAGCTCTCATCCGTGCCGGGTCTTTACCATCCCCTCCGACCTTCAACTGTCGGAGGCAGAACGCTCTGTTCTCAGTTAGGGCCTCACGTTTGTCCCCCTTCGCCCACACCTCAGCGAGTTCCGTGTTCGCCACGATGCGGAACTTTTCTTCCGCCGCCTCCGTCTCCGAGCCTACCTCTTCGGCAAAGACCCTTCCATCCCCACCGATGACCCCTTCTCCCGTCTTCAACCCTACTCTTCTTCATGGACACCCCGCTCTGGTCTTCTGCCTGCTCTGGATCTCTTTATCGCTAACTGCCGACGGGACATCAATCGTCTCGACTTCACCGCACCTTGTTCCCATTCCAACCTTACTCCTTCTGAACGCTCTGCTCTCCACTCCCTCCGCACTAATCCTAACCTTATTATTAAACCCGCAGATAAGGGGGGTGCTGTTGTAGTCTGGCGTACTAACCTCTACCTTGCCGAGGCACAGCGACCACTCGCGGATACGTGCTCTTATTTACCCCTCGATCGTGACCCCACTAAGGAACACCAGGCCATGGTCTCCCACACCATCACCGACTTTATCCGCTCAGAGGATCTCCCATCCACTGCAACCAACCTTATAGTTCCCACACCCCGCACTTCCCGTTCCTACCTACTACCCAAGATCCAAAAACCTGCCTGTCCCGGCCGACCTATTGTCTGAGCTTGCTCCTGCCCCACCGAACTCATTTCTGCATACGTCGACACTGTTTTATCACCCCTTGTTCAATCCCTTCTGACCTATGTTCGTGACACTTCTCACGCTCTTAAACTTTTCGATGATTTTAAGTTCCCTGGCCCACACCGCTTTATTTTCACCATGGATGTCCAGTCCTTATATACTTCCATCCCCCATCAGGAAGGTCTCAAAGCTCTACGCTTCTTTTTGGATTCCAGACCTAATCAGTTCCCCTCTACCACCACTCTGCTCCGTCTAGCGGAATTAGTCCTTACTCTTAATAATTTCTCCTTTGGCTCCTCCTACTTCCTCCAAACTAAAGGTGTAGCTATGGGCACCCGTATGGGTCCTAGCTATGCCTGCCTTTTTGTTGGGTTTGTGGAACAATCTATATTCCGTGCCTATTCTGATATCTGTCCCCCACTTTTCCTTCGCTACATCGACGACTGCATTGGCGCTGCTTCCTGCATGCATGCAGAACTCGTTGACTTTATTAACATTGCCTCCAACTTTCACCCTGCCCTCAAGTTTACCTGGTCCATTTCCGACACCTCCCTCCCCTTTCTAGATCTTTCTGTCTCTGTCTCTGGAGACAGCTGATCCACTGATGTCTACTATAAGCCTACTGACTCTCACAGCTATCTGGACTATTCCTCTTCTCACCCTGTCTCTTGCAAAAACACCATCCCCTTCTCGCAATTCCTCCGTCTCCGCCACATCTGCTCTCAGGATGAGGCTATTCATTCTAGGAAGAGGAAGATGTCTTCCTTTGTTAAAGAAAGGGGCTTCCCTTCCTCCACTATCAACTCTGCTCTTAAACGCATCTCCCCCATTTCACGTACATCTGCTCTCACTCCATCCTCCCGCCACCCCACTAGGAATAGGGTTCCCCCGGTCCTCACCTACCACCCCACCAGCCTCCGGGTCCAACATATTATTCTCCGTAACTTCCGCCACCTCCAACGGGATCCCACCACTAAGCACATCTTTCCCTCCCCGCCTTTCTCTGCATTGCGCAGGGATTGCTCCCTACACAACTCCCTTGTCCATTCGCACCCCCCCATCCCTCCCACTCCCACTGATCTCCCTCCTGGCACTTATCCGTGTAAGCGGAACAAGTGCTACACATGCCCTTACACTTCCTCCCTTACCACCATTCAGGGCCCCAAACAGTCCTTCCAGGTGAGGCAACACTTCACCTGTGAGTCGACTGGGGTGATATACTGCGTCCGGTGCTCCCGATGTGGCCTTTTATATATTGGCGAGACCCGACGCAGACTGGGAGACCGGTTTGCTGAACATCTACGCTCTGTCCGCCAGAGAAAGCGGGATCTCCCAGTGGCCACGCATTTTAATTCCACATCCCATTCCCATTCTGACATGTCTATCCACGGCCTCCTCTACTGTAAAGATGAAGCCACACTCAGGTTCGAGGAACAACACCTTATATTCCGTCTGGGTAGCCTGCAACCTGATGGCATGAACATCGACTTCTCTAACTTCCGCTGAGGCCCCACCTCACCCTCGTACCCCATCTGTTACTCATTTTTATGCACACATTCTTTCTCTCACTCTCCTTTTTCTCCCTCTGTCGCTCTGAATATACCTCTTGCCCATCCTCTGGGTCCCCCCCCCCCCTGTCTTTCTTCCTGGACCTCCTGTCCCATGATCCTGTCGTATCCCCTTCTGCCTATCATCTGTCCAGCTCTTGGCTCCATCCCTCCCCCTCTTGTCTTCTCCTATCATTTTGGATCTCCCCCTCCCCCTCCAACTTTCAAATCCCTTACTCACTCTTCTTTCAGTTATTCCTGACGAAGGGTCTCGGCCTGAAACGTCGACTGCACCTCTTCCTACAGTATCTGCTGGGCGTGCTGCGTTCACCAGAAACTTTGATGTGTGTTGCTTGAATTTCCAGCATCTGCAGAATTCCTGTTGTTTGCTGTAATACTAGAGTTCGATTCCCGCCACTTTCACGAATTTTCCGCGTTTAGCCTGTGACAGCGTGTGTTTCCTCCGTGCGTATTGTTCCTCACGTATTTCATAGATGCGCAGTGAAGGTTAGTAGGTTATGGACGTGCTGTTTTGAAACCACTTGAGTTGTCCAGCACAGGTCTTGCTGATTGAATTTGACGTAAGGTATACATTTCCCTTTTTTTTCATGCATATGCCGCAAACAAAGCTAATTTAATTACTAGATATGATCTTGGTTAAGATGAATGCCTCGGGGATACCTCCCAAAAATCTATTTGTACAGTCATAGGGCAATATACTACCGATGCACGACGTCCATGTCATTCCATGTCGACTACCGAGCTAATTCCGAATTTCTGCGTTTGCTGCCTGCAGTCCCATCCGCTCTGTGTACCTATTTTACTTGCCTCAGATATCTACTCTAACAAATCATTCAATATAGGTACCACCCTCCGTGTGAAAAAAGAAAAGTCATTCAGATTTGTTTTAAAATATTTTTCCTATCGTACTAAAGTTATGCACCAGTAATTTGGGACTCCTCATCCTGGGGAACAGGTATTTAATCTCAGGTAATGCCGAATAAAATACCAAACAACTGTAGACATAATAGCACCTTCCGTATATGCGCATACCCAAATAAAAAATCTGAAGTGTGATTTTATACTTTTCCGTCACATTAAAGTTATTCTACAATGATTCGTTACATTTCCATTGCAGAAATTCACCACATACAATGGTATGTTCAGAACTGTCGGTCGATTGGCGGTGGATTGTTCATTCTATTGCTTGTAATAATCATAACACAAAAGCTTGTAAGAAAATATAGAGGTAAGGAATCATAACATTTTCACAAGTTAATTCGGAACTCGGGTTTCCTTTAATAAGCTGAGTGCACTTCGGTTAAAGATAGTTGAAATTGATGCCAAGGTTGATGGAAGGTTAGCACAGTCCTTGATTACATCCCATATCGCAAGAAAAATATACAGAACATATCATTAGATAATTGGCCGGCATGGGGAAAAAAATATTACCGTGCAGTCTCATAATTTATCTGATGTTGCTTTAAAATTTACCGGAATAAATGTATTACATCTAGCATTTCGTGAACAGGATTTGTTTGAACAAGTTTTGACACCATGTGGATCCGGATATACAGTATATACAGAAATCTGTCGAATAGAGCCAGTAACATCATAAAGGTTTTCACCCATTCGGCCTATGGATTGTTTGTCCCACTGCCATCGGGAAGAGTCTACGTAGCATCCACGCTAACACCACCAGATTGAAAAGCAATTGCTTTCTTCAAATAGTGAGACCTGAACGGCACCTTCATCCACTAAAGCACCTCTTCAAACCTCCCACCGTCACTACTTTATTGTAAACTATATTGTATATATTTCTTTGACATTAAAAATGTACCTTTCAAAACTTTGAAACCTTCCTGTTAGTCACCTTACGTACAGACAGTCTTGTGCCAAGCGACTCTCTATCGACATACAATCAATCTGTCTTACGTACTTATAGTTATGGTGTTGTTACATTATTATTGTGTTTTTTATCTTAATGCATTTTTTGTGCTGCATTGAAGCCACAGTAACAATTATTTCATTTCCCATTACACTTGTGTAGTGAAAATGACATTAAACTTTCCTGAATCGTGAATCCTGAATTTTGACACATACAGTCGTAAATTCAGCGCCGTGCTATCGCATGTGTGTGTGTGTGTGTGTGTGTGTGTGTGTGTGTGTGAGAGAGAGAGAGAGAGAGAGAGAGAGAGAGTGAGAGAGAGAGAGAGAGCGAGAGAGAGAGAGAGCGAGAGAGAGAGAGAGAAAGAGAGAGAGAGCGATAGAGAGAGCGAAAGTGGGTGAGGGTGTGGGGTGAGGGGGGTGGTAAGGAGAACGTGTAAGGTAAAGGGTTGGGATGGTCCCTGGAATAGATCTTCATTCAATTCAGTAATCGTAAGGCACAATCGACGACACTCAGTCGATTAGTATCAAACAGCGTCGTGGCATTAGCGTTGATACATACTGGAAAACTATCTGAAACATCAAATGAGTCGCTACGGCATTGTTACAACAACGGAATCCACCTGTTGTCAAAAATTGCCCAAGCACGCCCTATTCACAAAATGCCAGATACAGTGCAGTTACTCTGGTAATTTCCAAAACAATCAAGAGAAAAACGATGGAAATGTAACAGCAACATATTTAGCACTTGGATCTATTCTCCAACGATATTCTCTTTCGCTTTAGAAGTTGTGGACTGCCAGGAATACTCGGTTCCAAAACTTATCAAACCACTTCCTCTTCCTTTACTACACTGAGTAAAATGTTCATGAATGTAATACATTATATAAATGCCATCCTTTAATTTTGTAATGCTGTCGAGAGCTGTGAGCGAGAAGTGAGGCATGGCCGGGGTATTATACGCTGTGCTAAATGCTGAGGGTAATGTTAGACGCCATAATTACAAATCTAAGAGAAATTTCTGTTTTTCACATATGGCAGTATTCAGCAAATATCGTAGTACAATATCCGGACCTGACTCTCGGTTTTGTTTTACACTACCTTACTTCCCATTTTTCTATTTTCTATATATGATTTATATTTTTTTTAACTAATTTTACTAATTTTAACTATCTTTAAAATATTTTGAATATTTAATATTTGTAATCCAGGGAGTGTGAAACGCAGAATCAAATATCGCTGTGATGAGTGTACGTTCTAGTGCCAATTGTTTGGCGACAATAAAGTATAAAGTAAAGTAAAGGTTTTCTTGAGAAAAACATATTTCTTTTCGGTTGCTTTCTGGAGAGATGTGGTTAGAATTGGCATTGGTCACACTTTTTTTTTCTAGGTTTTTGTGGAACGGGGATGGTAGTTTTGTTTTTTTTTCTTTAAACGGGCTGATTTGAAACTACCAGAATTCCGAAACGTCGTGACTTCCAGGCCGTCTTTGAACCTATTTTTTCCTCTTCCGTGGTCATGAATTTGTATTCTGGTTAACGCTTTACATACCTTGTGTTCGATTTCAGTACTGTCGATAAGATTAGTAATTTGGTTTCTTGGAATACAAATATTTTAAACCACCCAATTAAACGGAAGGATTTTTTTTAAGTATTCCATAGGATGAATGCTCATATTATTTTCTTACAAGAAACTCATGTGCGGAAAGCGGATAATCAGCTGTTTTTTTTTCGGTTTTGGAAGGAATAGCAGTACATTTTGAATTCGCAGACGGAAGTGAAATGTGCTTCTATTTTTTTAGATCCTTCAACTTCATTTGTAGATTATGAGACTATTTCAGATCCGAGTGGTGGATTTCTGTTAATTGCTGCTTTGTTATGTTACCATGGTTAATGTTTACACTCCAAATACTGATTGTCCTGAATATTTTAAACATGTCTTTACACCCATTCCTAACTTAAAACGAGTATCTGTTGATTATGGGTGGAGATCTCAACTGTTTTTTAAATCCTTTGATGGATAGATCTATGTCTAATCAGGCACTCCCGAACAAATCGGCTACTCCTATTAACTCTTTTATTGTTGACTCCGGAATTTCAGAAATTTGGAGATTCTTACACCCCAACAATGAAGAGTATTCAGTTGTTTTCATCTGTACATCATCATTATTCTAGAATTGATTACTTTCTTATTGACTTTCGATTAATTCCACTTGTTATTGACTGCAAATATGACTCCATTGCTGTCTCCGATCATGCACAATTGAAACTGTGTATTAAGTTAATTGATACATCTTCTAGTGCTAGACAGTAGCGATTTAATACCACTTTGCTTCAGCACAGGGACTTTGTTAATTTTATTGAGGAACAGATTATTATTTTCCTCACAACGAATTTTACAGAAGAAATTTCCAGCGGGGTACTGTGGGACACTTTTACAGCATATATTCGTGAACAAATTATTTTATATTCTGCTGAACTGAAAAAAAAAGTGAACTAATAATGAAATACTTAAGCTGGTCGACAAGATCAAAGGAATACCAAGAAATGTTCTATTGCTTCTAATCAGGAGCTTTATAAAAAGAGAGTCCAAATTCAAATGTAATATAGTCTATTACTATCATCTTCGATTGAAAATCAATTAATTAAAATTAGGAGTCACTTCTAGATACATGGTGATAAAACTTTGAAACTACTGGCTAATCAATTGAAATCGGCTTCGGTTGAACGCCAGATCGTTAAGATCGGTAAAAGAGATGGTGCTCTGACGGTTGATCATGATGAGATAAACAAATTCTTTCAAGAATTTTATACCTCTCTATACCAATCGGAATTTCCTGATGACTACACTATAATACACGTATTTTGAAAGAAATTGGATATTCCAAAATTACCACGCAATGATCGGCTAAAACTACAGGTACTTATTACGGTAGAAGACATAAAAACATTCTATTTCCTCTATGAATTCAAGTAAAGCTCTTGGTCGAGACGGTTATACAATAGGATTTCTGAATCCTTCTCTACTATACTTTCTCCTTCGTTATGTAGAATCGTTAGGGATGCAGTTTTTTAGGGATCTTTCTCTCGAGCTTTTATTTCCCTAATTGTTAAAAAGAATAAGGATCCTACTGAAAATGCATCTTATAGGCCTATATCTTTGCTGAATGTGGATTCTAAGTTGTTTTTTTTTCCGGAATTATTGGCAACGAGACTGGAGAATGTCTTGCCTCAAATTATTTCTGTTGATCAGGCTGGATTTATTAAAAATCGTTACCCCTTCTTTAATATTAGGAGATTGATGAATATTGTTTCTACTTCTTCACCTAGAACTCCAGAATGCGTCATCTCATTGGACGCTGAGAAAGATTTTGATAGAGTCAAATGGTCATACTTGTTTAATACACTCGAGAAATTTAATTTTAGTCCGATATTTATATCTTGGATTAAACTGATATACCTTACTGCTTTGGCTTAGGCATTTACCAATAACCAAAGATCTCCTTTTTTTTCTGTTATTCCGTGGTACGGGGCAGGGTTGTTCTCTTAGCCCATTATTGTTCGGTACTGCCCTGGAATCCTTAGCTATTGCTATTCGTGACTCTCCTAACATATTTGGTATTACCCGTGGGAATACGATACATAAATCATCACTATATGCAGATGATTTCCTATTATATATTTCTAACCCTGAGAAATCCATTCCGGCAGTATTATCCCTGCTTGTTCAGTTTGTTTTTTTTTCTGGTTACAAATTGAATCTTGGTAACAGTGAACTTTTTCCATTAAATCTGCAGTTTCCCATTTATCGATGTTCACCATTCCGATTGATTACTGACTATTTTACTTATTTGGGGATTAAAACTGATAAAAGACATAAGGACTCATTCAAGCTCACTTTTTTTTTGCCATTAATTAGTCAGGTTAAACAATTGCTTACTAAATGGTCCCTATTGCCTCTATCACTGATTGGCCGAACCAATGCTCTTAAAATGATTACTTTACCTATTTTTTTATATATATTTCAAGCGGTACCAATTTTTATTCCTAAATCTTTTTTTGATACTATTGATTCTAAAATTTCCTTCTATATATGGCAGAATAAAAATCCCAGGTTAAGTAAAAATTATTTACAGACGTCAAACAAAGATGGTGGTTTAGCATTGCCGTGTTTCTGATTCTATTAGTTGGCAAATAATATTCGATATTTAATATTTTGGACACAAGATTGGGATATAATTCCAAGTCCACAATGGGTAAAACTTGAAGGTTACTCTGTAAAAGTGTTTTCATTGGTTTTTATTTTAGAAATTTCACTTCCCTTTGTATTTTCGAAATTCAATAATCAAATGGTTAATCCAATAATTAAACACACATTTCCAATATGGTTCCAATTTCTTTTTTTTTTGGT